>NC_136398.1:12065794-12675617 GCF_965140285.1 Lepidochelys kempii
AATCTCAGTTGGACGTTAACATTCCTGGCCCACAACTTTTATCTTCTGCTCTGTTTCTCCATGTAACTAGCATCAGACAAGGGTCTTTCAAGGAGGGGGAAATGGAGGAAGCATGTGGTTGAAGCCTGGGAGAGATCAGGAGGTCAGGGATCTATATTCTAATATGTTAAGGGTTGCTATAAAGACAGTGATCAATTGTTCTCCATGGCCAGCGAAGGCAGGACAAGTAGTAATGGGCTTAATCTGCAGCCAGGGAGATTTAGGTTAGATATTAGGAAAAACTTTAACTATAAGGGTAGTTCAGTTCTGGAACAGGTTGGACCAACACCTGTCAGGGTGGGTGTAGGTTTACTTGGCCCTGTCATGAGTGCAGGGGGCTGGACTAGACCTCTCAAGGTCCCTTCCCACCCACCATTTCTATTATTTGACCTTCAAGTTCGCAGATGACACTAAACTGGGAGGTGTGGTAAATATGCTGGAGGGTAAGGATAGGATACAGAGGGCCCTAGATAAATTGGAGGATTGGGCCAAAAGAAATCTGATGAGGGTCAACAAGGACAAGTGCAGAGTCCTGCACTTAGGATGGAAGAATCCCATGCACCGCTACAGACTAGGGACCAAGTGGGTAGGCAGCAGTTCTGCAGAAAAGGACCTAGGGGTAACAGTGGACGAGAAGTTGGATATGAGTCAAGCATGCCCTTGTTGCCAAGAAGGCTAACGGCCTTTTGGGATGTAGAAGTAGGGGCATTGCCAACAGATCAAGGGATGTGATCGTTCCCCTCTATTCTGCAGTGGTGAGGTCTCATGTGGAATACTGTGTCCAGTTTTGGGCCCCACACTACAAAAATTGGAAAGCATCCAGCGAAGGGCAATAAAAATGATTGGGGGGGGGGAGCACATGACTTACGAGGAGAGGCTAAGGGAACTGGGATTGTTTAGTCAGCAGAAGAGAAGAATGAGGGGGGATTTGATAGCTGCTTTCAACTTCCTGAAAGGGGGTTCCAAAGAGGATGGATCTAGACTGTTCTCAGTGGTAGCTGATGACAGGACAAGGAGTAATGGTCTCAAGTTGCAGTGGGGGAGGTTTAGGTTGGATATTAGGAAAAACTTTTTCGCTCGAGGGTGGTGAAGCCCTGGAATGTGTTACCTAGGGAGGTGGTGGAATCTCTTTCCTTAGAGGTTTTTAAGGTCAGGCTTGACAAAGCCCTGGCTGGGATGATCTAGTTGGGATTGGTCCTGCTTTGAGCAGGAGGTTGGATTAGATGACCTCCTGAGGTCCCTTCCACCCCTGATAGTCTATGATTCACCATTGGCTTTGGGATTTTGGCTGTGCCATGTCACTCCTCAGTTTTCATTTGTGAAAAACCCGGGATAACTCGTACCTAGAATACAGGGCACACTGGGAAGCCTGATTCATTCACGAGAGTGAAACAACTATTCACACAGCAGATGCTAGAGGTGGGAAAATATTCCACTGGTGCCTACTACTAAGGTGGCATTGTCTGGTTAACCTTATGCTGGAAGCATTCCTTACCCAGTGTAAGGTGGTAGCTATGCAATCACACAGAGGGCAGCAGTTTCAAAGGTGGGTGCCTAACCTCCACATTTAGGTAAAACTGGTGGCTCAGTAAGTCTGTGATTCAGGCCACTTTATTTCGGTACCTCAATGTGGATCTAGGTGCCTGATATTCAGCCCTCCCCGATGCTTAAAATGTTTTACCTTAATGCACTTTTCACCCTTTATCATGTTTATATAGTCTTAAAAAAACAAAAAAAACAAAACCATTCAACTTGGACCAGGAGAACAGATTAATCAGTTTCACTTTCTAACCCTGGAGCTAGGACAAGGCAGCAGAGTTTGTTTTGTGAACACCCCAGGGAAATTTCTTAAGTGGAAACCAACACTGAAATCTTATTGAGTTAAAACACAATAGATTCCGTAAAGAGGAAAGCGTTCACTGCTGCACACGGCATGACCAACCCCAAGCCTTCAGAAATCATGAGACTGTTTTTAAAAATGACAAATATTGGATTCTTTTTATTTACCTTCTGGGTTTTGAGCCTTAGGATTCATGTTTCCCAGCTTCTCAAAGCTAGAAACTTTAAAAAAAAAAAAAAAAGAAAGAAAACCAAGTGTTAGTTCAGGGCAACTGCACCTGTATTCCTCCTTGATGGTGCAGCAAGGGGACCCAACTCTAGGCTTCTGGCCTCTCAGTTGTGGGCTGTCTTGGGTGGACACACATGTCTTCCTTCTGACTGGGGTATTTCCAGGCTGCACAGTCCCCTGACTACACTGTGAAATCCCCAGCAAGAAGCAGGCTGCCTAAGCAGGCTTCTTTTCACTTCTCTTCGGAGACGGTATACAGTGTAAATACCACAGGTATAAGTTACCACACAGCAAGCATATTTTATTCCTAAGGTAAAAGCATTACAGAGAAAACACATTAAAAACAATAAAAGAACCTACACACATGCAAATGAGCTTACCAGAGATCACCCTGGCTCCAGCAGTCTTTGAAACCACAGGAAAACCCCTCTGCAGGGGGTCAAAGTTCATAACACCCTTTGCTCAGAACAAGAATCTTCGTGAGTTTGGGAGACACTCACTCATCCCATATGGGCCTTTGGGGCGACTGTGAATTGTTAATCAGCCAGACAATGGATTTCTGCTCCAGGCTCAGCTACAAAAGGATGGACTCTGAGGTGGGTCATTTGCATTCCCTTCACCCCAAGTATTGCCCAGGAAATTCACTTCACACATGTTGTCCCCAAAAGTCCTTTCAAGTTCCTAAATGCTCCTAGAAATTGCATTCCTCGGGTCTCCTAGTGAAGTTATATACAATTCCACAACACAAACAATTGAATTTTTAATACAATGGACCCCAAAATTAACAACTCCATAAGATTTGTTCAGGAAACTTGCAGGATACTGTCACATCTGTCACAGATTCTCACATAATCACAATAGCCCAGGGGCTGAGGCTTGCAGAGAAACCACCAAACCCCACAAGACTCAGTAGAACACAGTTGGCAACACTGTGACAGAACCTGTGCTCTGGGTCTCAAACTACCTGCCTCTTCTATTTGGTCATTTCTTCTCATGCACCTGGATAATGCTTAACTTCCTGTTGTGAGGCTTAATGGTTTGTATACAGCTTTGAGGCCCCCAGTGAAAGGTACTGTTGTACAGTTATAGCCCCTTCCATGCAAAAATTAAGTCTGGTCTACACCCACTATAATTATTTCAGCTGAGGGTGTTTGTGTGTTTTACAGTACCATGGACACAACCCTGAGTGTTGACAATTATACTGGCAAAAAGGTGCTTTATACCAGCATAGCTATACCCCTTCCCATGTGGGAATAAGCTATACCCGTGTCAGTACATTTGTATCAGAATAATTACATCCACACTGGGCGGGGAAGTACACCATTAGATATACCAGTATAGTTAAAGCAGTGCACATTTGTATTTAGACAGGGCCTTATAAGCAACACACAACAGTTGACATTTCAAGCATTCTTGACACCAATTCCCCCTCTTTTCACCCTCTCACTCTACCAAGAGGCCAATCTGAATATCAAGATGCTCACAGGTGGAGAGATCTTCTGATGTACACAGACATTGGGATGTATGTAATTCACATCACCGGAAAGCTTAAAAATCCCCTAATAGCAAGCCGAAAGGATATCAAGGTGATCACTCATTGTGCTCTAGCTCTTGATGAGCATCTTTCTTGGACCATGTGGGTGTGTTCTTGGGATGCTCAGACAAAAAGGGAACACCTGTCCCCCCAGAAATTGAGGCCAGAATCATTCAGTCCACCCAAGCAAGATGCAGCTGATGGAAAAGGGAAGAAGGAGGATCCTGGGAACTACAGGCCGGTCAGCCTCACCTCAGTCCCTGGAAAAATCATGGAGCATGTCCTCAAGGAATCAATTCTGAAGCACTTGGACGACAGGAAAGTGATCAGGAACGGTCAGCATGGATTCACCAAGGGCAAGTCATGCCTGACTAATCTAATTGCCTTCTACGATGAGATAACTGGTTCTGTGGATGAAGGGAAAGCAGTGGACGTGTTATTCCTCGACTTTAGCAAAGCTTTTGACACAGTCTCCCATGGTATTCTTGTCAGCAAGTTAAAGAAGCATGGGCTGGATGGATGCACTACAAGGTGGGTAGAAAGTTGGCTAGATTGTCAGGCTCAATGGGTAGTGATCAATGGCTCCATGTCTAGTTGGCAGCTGGTATCTAGCTGAGTGCCCCAAGGGTCAGTCCTGGGGCTGGTTTTGTTCAATATTTTCATTAATGATCTGGAGGATGGTGTGGATTGTACCCTCAGCAAGTTTGCGGATGACACTAAACTGGGAGGAGTGGTAGATATGCTGGAGGGTAGGGATAGGATACAGAGGGACCTAGACAAATTGGAGGATTGGGCCAAAAGAAATCTGATGAGGTTCAACAAGGACAAGTGCAGAGTCCTGCACTTAGGATGGAAGAATCCCATGCACCGCTACGGACTAGGGACCGAATGGCTAGGCAGCAGTTCTGCAGAGAAGGACCTAGGGGTGACAGTGAACGAGAAGCTAGATATGAGTCAACAGTGTGCCCTTGTTGCCAAGAAGGCCAATGGCATTTTGGGGTGTATAAGTAGGGGCATTGCCAGCAGATCAAGGGACGTGATCATTCCCCTCTATTAGACATTGGTGAGGCCTCATCTGGAGTACTGTGTCCAGTTTTGGGCCCCACACTACAAGAAGGATGTGGAGAAATTGGAGAGAGTCCAGCGAAGGGCAACAAAAATGATTAGGGGTCTGGAACACATGACTTATGAGGAGAGGCGGAGGGAACTGGGATTGTTTAGTCAGCAGAAGAGAAGAATGAGGGGGGATTTGATAGCTGCATTTAACTACCTGAAAGATGGATCCAAAGAGGATGGATCTAGACTATTCTCAGTGATAGCAGATGACAGGACAAGGAGTAATGGTCTCAAGTTGCAGTGGGGGAGATTTAGGTTGGATATTAGGAACAACTTTTTCACTAGGAGGGTGGTGAAACACTGGAATGCGTTACCTAGGGAGGTGGTGGAATCCCCTTCCTTAGAAGTTTTTAAGGTCAGGCTTGACAAAGCCCTGGCTGGGATGATTTAATTGGGATTGGTCCTGCTCTGGGCAGGGGGTTGGACTAGATGGCCTCCAGAGGTCCCTTCCAACTCCGATATTCTATGATTCTATGAATCACTGATGCTGCAAAGAGGCAGTTAAGAAGATTTAGGAATGGAATATTATTACAGATCAATTCAAGGCCCTGATCCTGCAATCATTTAAGGATATGCTTAACTTCAGGCACATAACTTCTGGCCTTGGGCACTGATGCACCTCAGTCCCTCCAATTCTCTGTCTAAGGCACAGAGTACTCTAGTGGGCTGCAATACTTCGGAAAAATTTTGACTCTTGGGTTTAGTGTGCGGGTGCTGAGAGGGGTTCCTGGCCTGTGATATACAGGAGGTCCCTTCTGGCCTTAAACTCTGAGGCTATAAGCACATGCGTTTGCAGAACGCATTGTTCCCTGAGAATTCTCAAGCAATGTATTCTAAGATCGGAAGAGTTTCTTTTTACAGGAGAGAGGAGTGGGAGAAAGACACAGCAGGGGAAACAATAACCTGTCTTGGGTTGCGTTAGCAGGCACAACCAAGGCCAATGACTTTTGCCAGCCAAGAAATGCTGAAACTGCCATGCTGCACTGTCAGGAGGAGCTTGAAATGGAATTCAAACATAAGGAGAAGTCAGATCCACAGCCTGGCTGTTCTAGATGTGCGGACTGATTTTCAAATTCACTTGGTGCTTAGGAGCCCAAGTCCCCTGGAAAGGCAATGAGCTAAGTCACTTTTTGTCACCGTTTTGGCCTCATTGCTGACCAATCTCAGAATGGAACAATTCAGGCAACCAAGGGTCATGAGAGCCCCCTTTCTTCTCTGAAATGGCACCTTCATTTGCTTCAGCAGGGAGGAACTGTGTGACACTCCCCCTCTGGTGGCTGTAAGAAATAAGAAACCGGAGAGGCCTATTTAAAATGGGCTGCTTGTGACTGCTTACAGGTTGATTTTACTAAGCTGAACTCCAGGGAGCCTGGCAGAGAAGACCTATTTTGCATCAAGAGTGGCCTGTTCTCCAGCTCAGCAGAGCCACTTGTTCAGTGAACAATTTGCGGCATACGCTACCAATGAGGTGGAAGAGTGCTATCAACAGAGAATAGAATCTCAGAACTAGGTAATGATCACCCACTTCGCTCAGGGAGAAAGAATTTTCAATGGATTTCCATTGAAAAAATTACTGAATTCTACAATTATGGTCCTTGTAAAGTAAAAATATTCCAGCAAATCAACATTTTCACACTTACCTGCACATTACCTGCAAGGAGATCATTATATGTCATGCCACCATAGCCTAGGGACAAAACCAAGATTATTCAAACGTAGGGAAAGTTCTTTTGTCCATATCCTGCAACCAGTCCTGCAGGTCACAACACAAAGCACTGCCACAGCTCAGTAGGAAGTAAAGCTTCCCTAGATCTGTAATAAGATCCCTGGATCTGACCTACCGTACAACCTCAGTATCACAGTATAGGAATCCTTTATATCCAATGCCAGAAACACCCCCACTCGATGACGAGTCCCCATTTACAGTTACATTCTGAGACCTATCGGTTGGCCAGTTTTTAATCCATTTAATGTGTGCAATGTTCGTTTTGTATCAGTCTCTGTTTTTAGAATCAAAATACCATGAGGTACCAAGAGAAGTCTAAATATATCAGATCAACACCGTTACCTTTCTCTACCAAATTCATCTAATCAAAAGATGATATCAAATTAGAAAACAGATCCTGTCAAACTATAAATCCATGTTGATTGGCATTAACTACAATACCCTCCTTTAATTCTTGAGTAATGGAGACCCGGATCAGATACTCCGTTATCTTGCCTAGGAGTGATATCAGATTGACAGGCCTATAATTACCTGGTTCATCCCATTTACCTTTTTTTAAATATTGGAACAACAACAACTTTCTGCCAGTCTTCTGGAACTCACCAGTGTTAAGTTATTGAAACTCAACATTAATGGTCCAGCAAGCTCCTCAGATGCAAGTTATGTGGACCTGCGGATTTAAAGACGTCTAACTTTAGTAGCAGCTGATTAACATAGCATGGAATTACTATTGGAATGGAAAGAGCATCATCTTTTGCCTGATTACATCATGGTTTTTCCCCAAATACACAACAAATATACATTGAACACTTCTGCCTTTTCTGAAATTATCTGAATTGATAATTCTATCGTTTCCTCTAGTAATGGACCAATACCATTGTTAAGATTCTTTTGGTACTTAATACACTTAAAGTCCTTAAGTCTGCTGCGTCATAGATTTTTCCATTTGTCCCTTCGCTTCCCCCAATAGCATTAGCTCAAAGCAGACTACAGAACTTTTACTGCACAGCAGCAAGGTCCACACAGCAACTTGGTGAACTGCAGATTTACATCTCTGCTTGCCACGCACTAAGTCTTTATATAGAAAAGCCCTGAGACACCATGTGGAAGTCAGCACCATTGAGTCTGAAGAGCAGATTTAGGTAGCAAGTGTGCGTTATAAAACTGGAAACATCCCTCAAAAGTAGCTAACATTTGGGATTGGTCCTACTTTGAGCAGGGGGTTGGACTAGATGACCTCCCGAGGTCCCTTCCAACCCTGATATTCTATGATTCTATGACACATTTTACAATAGCTTCACCCAAAAGGTTGCAAATCACATCAGCATCTGGAAGGGGTTAAAGCTTGTTTAGCCCCATCAGAAATCCCCATTTCTGCCCCCCCCCCGACCTTTTTACTCTCAGCACCACCTGTTTTGTCTTCCTTTGATATTTCCTGTAACATATCAGTGGTTTAAAAATTATATTTGCTCCAATGGTGGCATTTTGCACCCAATAAGACCTTCCATCAGAGAATCCCAAAGTGCCTTACATGCAGCAATCAGACTAAAGTATACCTGGCCTGTGCTTATGAAGCCAGTTTTACTGCAGACGGGTTAAGTGGAGAAATCTGTGAGATCTAGGAAAAAAAGCTGCAGCTCCTGATCCCCAGCCCTGTGCCTTAAGCTCAAGACCGTCCCTTCCTTACTGAAATACAACTGCTTCATTTCTTCTCCTTGTGGGTATACCTCAGAGCTGGTTTACAAACCTGGGTCCTAATCCCTCTGAACTACAGGTGGGCTGACCCCTGTGACAAGCAGTGACAAGGAAGACATGTTAAAGTACCAAGTCTAGGCAACTAAGTCAGCTTCGGTTCAGAAAAGATGATTTTAACTCTCATGCAGCTAGCACAAGGGAACAAATGCCATCTCAGATTAAATGAGGTACATCAGCTGGGTGCAGCCCCAGACTGTTTAAAGTGATCGTTCACTTAAAGATAATTTTAAAAAAAGAGGCAGAAGTAGTTTCATGTGTTACATCGGAGTCTGAATCCAGGTCAAGTTTTGGGGGGTTTTTCAAAATCACATTTTTCTGTTCCTTTAACAGGTCTTTCCCTTGTTACGGTGTGAAGATCCCTTCTGTATAGTCAGATCCCATTTTAGGGTGGAACAATTAAACTGACTATACAAAGTATTGTGAATTGCATGGACTGACCATACAGAAAAACCTCTCTTTTTGGACTTGTGGGACTCGGGTGTTACTGATAGCAGCAGGTAAGACCTCTTCAGAGAAAAAGTATGCTTCAATTGACAGGGCCTGTTCAATAAAGTACAATATATATGCTCCTTCCAGCCATTTTGCTCGTCATAAAGCTTTAAAAACTATGCAGCCTTTCCATGATCAAATGGAACACCCGTCTGTAGAAGGGAACCTCAGATCAATTTGCATTTATACTGCTGAGCTGGGGCAAAAAGAGGGAGCAGTCAGTAGGATGGATGAAGAAATCAAGGGACTTTACAAAAACTAGACAAGCCATTTACAACACACACTTTGCTTCTCTACAAAAGAAAAAGGACACTAAACTATCTAAACTACTACATGCCACAGCAATGGTTCCCTCAACCCACGCAGCAATATTGTTAACCTATCCAACTATACTCTTAGCCCAGCAGAAGAATCTGCCCTATCTCGGGGCCTCTCCTTCTGCCCCTCCACCCCCACGAACATGATACAGTTCTGTGGTGACCTAGAATCCTATTTTCGACGTCTCTGACTCAAGGAATATTTCCAACACACCTCTGAACAACATACTAATCCACAGAGACCTTCCTACCAACACTACAAAAAGAAGGATTCTAGGTGGACTACTCCTGAAGGTCGAAACAGACTGGACTTCTACATAGAGTGCTTCCGCCAACATGCACGGACTAAAATTGTGGAAAAGCAGCATCAATTGCCCCATAACCTCAGCCGTGCAAAACACAATGCCATCAACAGCCTCAGGAACAACTCTGACATCATAATAAAAAAGGCTGACAAAGGAGGTGCTGTTGTCATCATGAATAAGTTGGAATATGAACAAGAGGCTGATAGGCAGCTCTCTAAGTCCACATTCTGCAAGCCATCATCCTCTGATCCCACTGAGGATTACCAAAAGAAACTACACCATTTGCTCTAGAAACTCCCTGAAAAAGCACAAGATCAAATCCCCACAGACACACCCTGGAACATCGACCTGGGGTATTCTATCCGCTACCCAAGATCCATAAACCTGGAAATCTTAGACGCCCCATCATCTCAGGCATTGGCACCCTGACAGCAGGATTGTCTGGCTATGTAGACTCTCTTCTCAGGCCCTATGCTACCAGCACTCCCAGCTACCTTCGAGACACCACTGACTTCCTGAGGAAACAATCCATCGGTGATCTTCCTGAAAACACCATCCTGGCCATTATGGATGTAGAAGCCCTCTACACCAACATTCCACACAAAGATGGACTACAAGCCATCAGGAACAGTATCCCCAATAATGTCAGGGCAAACCTAGTGGCTGAACTTTGTGACTTTGTCCTCACCCATAACTATTTCACATTTGGGGACAATGTATACCTTCAAATCAGCGGCACTGCTATGGGTACCCGCATGGCCCCACAGTATGCCAACATTTTTACGACTGACTTAGAACAATGCTTCCTCAGCTCTCGCCCCCTAATGCCCCTACTCTACTTGCGCTATATTGATGACATCATCTGGACCCATAGAAACGAAGCCCTTGCAGAATTTCACCATGATTTCAACAACTTCCGTCCCACCATGAACCTCAGCCTGGACCAGTCCACACAAGAGATCCACTTCTTGGACACTACGGTGCTAATAAGCGATGGTCACATAAACACCACCCTATACCAGAAACCTACGGACCGCTATTCCTACCTATGTGCCTCCAGCTTTCACCCAGACCACACCACACGATCCATCGTCTACAGCCAAGCTTTATGATACAACCGCATTTGCTCCAACCCCTCAGACAGAGACAAACACTTACAAGATCTCTATCAAGCATTCTCACAACTACAATACCCACCTGCTGAAGTGAAGAAACAGATTGACAGAGCCAGAAGAGTACCCAGAAGTCACCTACTACAGGACAGGCCCAACAAAGAAAACAACAGAACGCCACTAGCCATCACCTTCAGCCCCCAACTAAAACCTCTCCAACGCATCATCAAGGATCTACAACCTATCCTGAAGGATGACCCATCACTCTCACAAATCTTGGGAAACAGGCCAGTCCTTGCCTACAGACAGCCCCCCAACCTGAAGCAAATACTCACCAGCAACCACACAACAGAACCACTAACCCAGGAACCTATCCTTGCAACAAAGCCCGTTGCCAACTGTGTCCACATATCTATTCAGGGGACACCATCATAGGGCCTGATCACATCAGCCACACTATCAGAGGCTCATTCACCTGCACATCTACCAATGTGATATATGCCATCATGTGCCAGCAATGCCCCTCTGCCATGTACATTGGTCAAACTGGACAGTCTCTATGTAAAAGAATAACTGGACACAAATCAGACATCAAGAATTATAACATTCATAAACCAGTCACAGAACACTTCAATCTCTCTGGTCACTCGATTACAGACCTAAAAGTCACAAAATTACAACAAAAAGACTTCAAAAACAGACTCCAACGAGAGACTGCTGAATTGGAATTAATTTGCAAACTGGATACAATTAACTTAGGCTTGAATAGAGACGGGCAGTGGATGGGTTATTACACAAAGTAAAACTATTTCTCCATGTTTATTCCCCCCCCCGCCCCCCAACTGTTCCTCAGACGTTTTTGTTAACTGCTGCCCACCTTATCACTACAAAAGGTTCCCCTCCCGACCCGCTCTCCTGCTGGTAATAGCTCATCTTAAGTGATCACTCTCCTTACAGTGTGTATAACACCACACATTTTTTCCGTGTTCTGTGTGTATATAAATCTCCTCACTGTATTTTCCACTGAATGCATCCGATGAAGTGAGCTGTAGCTCACGAAAACTTATGCTCAAATAAATTGGTTAGTCTCTAAGGTGCCACAAGTACTCCATCTCCCCTTCTGAGAGATAACCGCCACTGCAACAGCTAGTGCTAATGCAGGAGAATCAGGAAGTGAAACAGACTAGCCCAGTTTCTCTGCTCCAGGTGAAGGAAATGCACAGCAGACAGCTAGCAATAGTGAAAGCCACTTGATAATCAACACCCATTTAATAACCACAAGATATTTTTACTGACATTTTCCCTCTCAACAATATCCCATTTCCACTAACAAGAATGAAGTACTGTTCCAGAGCTCAGATGCTAACTTTGTTTGCGGCCTGCTCAGCAGAAAGAAAAAAAGGCAAGCAGGAGACTTGGATTTTTGGATTCTTGATCTCAAACCATTTCACAGGAAAAGGAGATCTTGGACCCAAGTCCACCCTTATGTGTTTGAAGGGCTTTGGTTGGGTCTTCTAACCTACTCACTGAATAGAATTTAGTATCTAATACACCCCATTATTTGACACTGACACTTTTTGTACTTGGGAAAAAGAAGGAATGTTGTAGCATAGGCCAGAGCCAGGTATAGTGCATGCAACTATTGGAGAGCTATGGCCTTCACGGATCTAACACCGCACCTCAGTCCTGACCTGCGGCATCTCCTGCTGGGCTCCCTACACAGCTGCATCAATGCACTTCAATACCTATCTGCAGCACCCTTGTTCTTCCCATTCTGACCTTCCTAAACAGGGACACGCTGACAAGTCCTGTATTTTGGAGATAAATATCATTTGTAATGTAGGAAAATGTCCACCAGAGATCAAACTTACTTCGCTTGGCACCTTGGAAGTCAGGCCTCCAAATGCGAAAAGCTGGCATGTTAACCAAAGCAGTTGTACTAATGTATCAGGCAAACCTCAGCTGTACCAATCAGTCCCCAGTGCCCATGTTTCATATTTAGGGTCCGTCTACACTAGCATAACTCCTATGTTCCTGAACCTGTTTATCACAGACCATACCCTAATTCTATTTTAACAGGCATCCCAGTGCTGTAAAGGGAGTCAGCAATAGATTAGTTCAGTTTGATCTTGTTCACATACATGAAAAAAATCACTGCAGGATCAGGCCAGTATCATGCTGTAACCGGTTCTGTTATACATGGGTCAAACTGACCTGCTTCAAAGCCAGTCTCAAAACAGCAAGAAGAGGGTTTGGATGAGACCAAGCTCCCACGGATGATTAGCGTGCACACAAATAAAAAGGAAAGTAGCAGTAGTGTGCTGGGTCCCAACAAAGATGTTTAAAACAAACAGGGGAAGCCTAGAGCATTGGCTCAAAACCCTGTAGGGATCACACAATAGTCAATGAACCAGAAGTTAGGAACTGAAGTATTAGCCTGCTACCTCATTTGCAATTTTATTCTCCCATGTACAGCCTCCTCAGTCACAGCCAGGGCAGCACCTACCACACTGAAAACTAACTGGAACACAGAAGTGATGCTCAACAGGATCTCACGTTTATTATTGAGAAGTGATTAATGGTGAAAAGAAAGGCAATGCCCATTCCTCATTGGCTTAACAAGAAACTGAAGAAACATTCACTACACATTTTACAATATTTTTCGTTCAAAATTCATGTTCCTGTAAACAAAACAAGTTTTTACCACTGTTCTCAGCCTTTAAATCAAATTAATCCAGACTTAATCTGTAATCCATATAATGCACAAGAACAGAACATTTCTTAGGACTCCTAGTACTTGACTTTTGAGTAACAAAGGGTCAGAGGAAAACAAACCACCCTTAGATGCAACCTTGGCAATAATTTCCATTCGATTCTTCCAGGCAAATAAACCCAAATTTTTCATAAAATTCCTCCTCTTCCACTCCAAGGAAAAAACAGTTCTTCCAAGTTCTGCGGCAGATGTCCAAAAAAAGTCACAACTCGGTGTTCCAAGTGCAAATGTCAAAACTGGGGGAAAGGAGGCGCGAGGGAAGTGGAAGAAAGGGATGCAGCAGGGTTTAAAAATTAGAGAAAAAAGGCATATGCCACTTATGGACTTTCAAATCCGGAAAACATAGTAAAAAGACAAAAAACAAAGCATATGCTCTGAAATCACAACCAAAGCCAAAAGAAAGGGGACAGTTTTTACCTATACTCTACCTAGAAGGGATTTTTTTTTTGTTTTGTTTTTTTAGTCCTATGTCTCGTGACATTCCAATACTTTTTTTTTTAAACTGCAAGTTTGTAAGTTTTTGTTTTAAAGTCAATGAAATTAAGAAAAGAAGTCCTAATTCTCTCTGGGGTGTTCTTTTTTCTCCTCTCTCTCTTTTTGAAAGATATCCCGGATGCAACCTCTGCTGCAGTCTCTGTGGGAAGAGTAGCGTTTTACTTGACACGGCCTTGGCGTTCCTGCAGGAGGAAAGAGAAGGTGGTTAGTTTAGGGCAACTCTTGCAAAACTTCCATGGTCAAGAGGATTTTGTTCACGATCATCTCATACACAGATCATCAAAACATAGGGCTGGAACGGATGTCAAAACATCACCCAGTTCACCTCCCCACACTGAAGCGAGATTAGGTATTCCTAAAACCTTCCCTGAGGGGTGTTAGACCACTAAATATTAATGTGGACAGTCTGGTTTACGACAGGAGAAGTCCTTTATAATTAAGTTGAATCTGAGAAACAGTCAGTTTCTGTTCAAGGAGTAGGAGCTCATTTTAAGAGGGCAGCTGCACATGGCTAGTATGACAATGTACTTACATTGTATCGTGTGATGCCTCCCAGTTCTTGGCATTTCCCCTTTATAATAGCAGTTGCCACCACAACCCCTCCCACCACACCCTGCTCCTTTCCTCTCCCTAGCCCCAGCAACATCTTTTGCAGATAGCAAGAGCAGAGGTCCTACCAGTCTAATTAAAAAACAGCTCTAACAGATACAACCTGCTCAGATTCCCCCAGTTTTGTACAGCCTGCCAAGTATAATGAAGGGAAGTGGGACACAAACAAGGAGAGGAGGGAAAAAAAGGGCAGCCAGTGAAGAGCTAGTGAAATAAACTATTCACTGCTAACGTTATGTCAATTAACTGGTTGGACACAGTCTGGGGGGCCAGGTAGAGGCACCACTGTGCTAGTTACCAGTGAGGGTTTCCAGTGCCTCACCGGTGGGGTGAAGCAGGGCTCTCTTCCCCATTCCTGTAAACAGATCTTCGGAAAGCAGTTCCCAAGAGACCTGCCTCCAGTTCTCAATCCTATCAGGCTAGAAACCAGTCTAGAGACTGAGTAGGTAACAGTGGGGAGGAGGAGTGAACCTGCCCTGGTAAAGGAGTGATTCAGGTGCTTTCAAGAGTGAATTGGTAGCAGGGGTCCATTTGCTGAAGGAGATCAGGTAGTCATTTATGTCTAGTGAGAACAGGAGAAGAGAAACTGAAAACTGTTCAGTCCCTCAGTGAACTCGGCACTGAGAAGTTGCTTGCTCAGGGCTATAAAACCAAGCCCCTGTGAGTTCTACCACCACAGAATTCATGCTTCACGAAGACTGGTGATCCAGGGTACAAGCCTTCATTTTAAACACCAATGCTTCTAACCAACATGACAGCAAAAAACGGCAGACTCAGGCTGACACCCTATTGGTTCACACTTCACTTTTTCAAGGCAGACAGTACAAAAGAAGTGCGAATGGCTCCATGCACTGAATGGACTGGTAAGCACTGAAACCTAAAGATGGCAACACATAAGAACAGCCGTGCTGTGTCAGACCAATGTTCCATCTAGCTCAGTACCCTTTTTCTGACAGCATCCAGCGCTAGATGCTTCAGAGGGAATGAACAGAACAAGGCGATCCATCCCATCATCCAGTCCCAGCTTCTGGAGGTTGGGGGTTTACACCCACAGCATGGGTTTGTGTCCCTGACCATCTTGGCTAATAGCCACTGATAGACCTGTCCTCCATGAACTTATGATTTGATAGACCGCGGTCATAGCCCTGCTTAGTCACCTCTCTTCTAAGCTGACCAGTCTTTTTAATGTCTCCTCCTAGGGAAGCTGTTCAATATGTCTAGTCATTTGTTGCCCTTCTCTGCACCTTTTCCAATTCTAACATATCTTTTTTGAGATGAGGTGACCAGAACTGCAGACAGTATTCACGGTGTGGACAGATCATGGATTTAATATAATAGCATTGTGATCTATTCCTTTCCTAATGGTCCCAAAATTGTTTGCTTTTTTGACTCAGAATTACCCACAATGACTTCCCAAATCTCTTTCTTACGTGGGAGCAGCTAATTTAGACCCCATCATTTTGTATGTATAGCTGGGATTATGTTTTCCAATGTGCATTATTTTGCAACCAACAATGAATTTCACCTGCTGTTTTATCGTCCAGTCTCCCAGCTTAGCGAGATCCCTTTGTAACGCATTAGTCAGCTTTGGACTTAACTATCCTGAGTTTTGCCACCTCATTGTTCGCCCCTTTTTCCAGATTTGTGAATACGTTGAGGAGCACAGGTCTCCATACAGATCCTTGGGAGATCCCACTATTTCTCTCTCCCTTGTGAGCACTGACCATTTATTCCTACCCTTTGTTTTCTATTTTGATCAGTTACTGATCCTTGATAGAGACTTCCCTCTTATCCCATGACTGCTCACTTTGCTTAAGAGCTTTTGGCAAGGGACCCTGTCAAAGGCTTTCTGAAAGTTCAAGTATACCATATGGATTGCATCACCCTTGTCCACGTTTGTTGACCCCCTCAAAAAATTCTAATACATTGATAAGGCATGATTTCCCTTTATAAATGCAGTGTTGACTGTTCCCCAACATATTGCATTCATCTATGTGTTTGATAACTTTGCTCTTTACTCTAGTTTCAGACCATTTGTCTGGTACTGAAGTTAGGCTTACTGGCCTGTAATTGCCAGGATCACCTCTGGAGTATTTTTTTTAAAATTGGTGTCACATTAGCTTCCCTCCAATCTTCTGGTACAGAGACTGATTTAAAGCGATAGGTTATACATCACAGTTAGTAGTTCTGCAATTTCATATTTGATCGCCACCCAGTCCCTTGAGTGACTACCATCTGGTCTTGGTGACTTATTACTGTTTAATTTATGAATTTGTTCCAAAATCTCCTTCTATTGACCTCAATCTGGGACAGTAGAAATGTCAATTATTTCAACGCTGATCATTTTAACAGAAGCAGGTAGTTATTCCAAAATCCCAAACTACCTCCTATAGTTCTCCAGGTGCCAATGCCTTAACAGTCCCCTACCCAGCTGCCAAAACCCCCAACTTCCCCTTGACAACTACTACACTACAATTATGCACTGTCAGGATAAAAATCGACAGCATATTGAAAAATAAAAGAGTGGAAGAGAGTAAATTACATTGAATTTCATATCAAAGAAACCTCAGCAGCTACTACATTGATATAGTTTGTTTTCATGTTGGATTCATTAACTTTTTAAATGTTAAATGCAGCGGCTGCAAAATTTCCCCGTGTTACTTCATAATCAAGGGGCTTTGCCACAGCACTTGAGTCCAGCTTGCCACAAAGGGTTAAAAAAGCAAGCTGGAGAGAGATGCTACCTTAAATTGACTCAAAGCCTTGATTAAACGTCCCTGACAATTTAACATGCAATGTCAATAAAAAGACCAAAAATGTGTCAGATGAGCTCTGCATGAACAATGATGCCCACATTCAGTTACTGATTGCCCCCTTTTCTCCACCTAGTCATTCTCGGTGATCTCTTGCTTGAAGTTCATTGAAAAGATTGGCCCTCGCTGAAACCATTTTTGGATCCAGTTTCTACCCTCAGCACTGGGAAAAATTAACCATTGCCATTGACCAGTAACAACTGGAAAATGACAGCTATGGGTGTCTCGTGAGCCTCAGGCCTTTGTACCCCAGTATAACTCCCTGTGTGGAGAAGCTTAGGCTCGGTCTACACTGAAAAAAGTTTTATTGGCATAGCTACGTTGGTTAGGCATGTGAAAAACCACACCCCTGACCCACACAGTTATGCCAACAAAACACAGCTATGTTGACAGAAGAGTCTTTCCATCGATGTAGCTCATGTCATCTGGAGAGGTGGTGTTCTGCACTGACAGGAAAACTCCTTCTGCCATAGTCTGTCTTGACACTAGGAGGCTATGCTGGCATAACCTCCACAGTGCAGACACAGCCACATTCTGGTACAAGGGGGCCTTTTCTGATTTAGTTTATGTTGCTTGGAAAAAGGTTTAATCTAAATCTAACCAAACCACCCTTACACTGGAATAAGAGCGTCTACACAGCGAGTTCTGCCTGGATAACTAGTGGAAGTTTCTGTGCAGGTGTGGACTAAGCGCCAATTGGAAACAATACATTTCCTACCCCCACCAGCCAAGGATACAGTAAGTGGAACGCTGCTTCAGTTTTAAAGCTTCTTCCTCACAATAGGCCTAGTCAACCCACACTTCCCTTTCTCTACAGGACATTTGAGAGAGAGCCCTGGATACTTACATTTGCCTTTTAGATGAAAATTAGGCTAAGGTGGAGCAAATTCTGTTCATGAATATCTGCCATACAAACTGAACAGAACTGAAAACAGCAGAAATCAAGTACCACAACGGATATCCAAAGCAGTTTTGATCCCTTGGCACCACAGTACAAATACATAATAAAGCCATATGTCTGGGGGAAGCTGCAAATCAAAAAGAAGTTGCCAGGTCTTATTCCTTCCCTGCCTCCTGGTTCTGTATACAGCAAGGTTCAGTAACCAAGGACAGATGGCAATATGCCACACCCACTCAGGAAGAGGCCACAACTGCATGAACTAAACTCCACCTTCTCAGGCACAGATGGGTTTTAAGCTAGCTGCAGGAATACACTGCCTTAGAAATGCCCTCCTCCTCCCCCATTCTAGCTTCAAGTGATAGCCCCATCTTGTCCTGCAGATGGTGGCTGCAGTCCCTGCTGACCACTTCAACTGATTAGCTGACCAGACAGATCCCGAACCATGGGTTTAATTAGTTGCTTTCTCCTTCCCCTTCTGTGAAAGTAAAGCTGCTCCAAAGGCCAAAGCATGGCACAAGGAAAGGAAGACTAGGGGTCTAAGAGGAATAAGAACATAAGCACAGCCATACTGGGTCAGACCAACGGTCCATCTAGCCCAGTATCCTGTCTTCCAACAGTGGCCAATGCCAGGTGCCCCAGAGGGAATGAACAGAACAGGTGATCAAGCAATCCAACCCCTGTCACCCATTCCCAGCTTCTGGCAAACAGAGGCTAGGGACACCATCTGTGCCCATCCTAGCTAATAGTCACTGATGGACCTACCCTCCATGAACTTATCTCTTTTTTTTTTTTGAATGGCACAGGAGATGGAGCAAAAAGTCGCAGAATGCAGGAACAAAGGATAACCCAACCCAAGAAGATTCTCAGAAATGCATCCTCCATACAAACTGGAAAAAGGCAAGAGACTGGAGGAAGGAGACTAGAAACAAACTGTTTAATTTCAGGATGGGGGACCATACTGCAAGTTTCTCTCAACTGAATATTCAGCATAATAACCTGAAGAGGCTTGAAGAACTAGTGCCGCACTCTGGCGCAGAGTAACCCCAGTACTTTCCCCACTATTGCAGCTTCACAGAATATTTGGGGGTGGGGGGGAAGAAGAGTTCCTCCTAAAGGAATGGTGTAGGGAGTCTATTTGTCCCTGTTCAGATTTTTGGCTCGTTCTGTTGCCTGCTGCAAGTGACTCTTCCCTGCATGGCACAAGGATCTGGGTTTATGCTCTCATCCATGCATAAATCATGGAGGGAAAGCGAGCAGTTTCCTTTTACTCCAGTGCAACCACTTGTGGTCTGAAAGCCCAGTGTGTGTTAATATGAGCACTGCTCTCAGTGCTGAAGGAGATACGGGGCATGATTTCATTCTCTTAATTCATGGCAGGTTTTTTTCCCTGTGCTTTTGTTTGTAGCTGAAGGAGCAGTTTCTCTTGCTTTTCCTTCTAGGAAAGAGGCCTTGGCCTAGAGATGATGTCCCCTCTATACAGTCCAACATTGTCCATGCCCTCATCCAATGCAGTGGGACACCCCCACCTGGCCCGACCCACCTCCCCGGAGAGATATCTTGCTCTGCAGGAGTTACGAGTGCTGGACCACAAGAGAGAGGTAGGTAGATTTTCTGGGGTCAGAGGCAGGGGTTAAGTGCTGTGCACCCACATCTCTATTCTTGTTTTCCCTTAGCTCTCAGGAGTGTGGGGGATACTGCTAAGATAACACCCACACAGCCATGCAAAATCCCAGGAAAAGGGCCTGGGGCATGTGTTTCTGCAGGTAATAACCATGATTCTACCCTTTGACATATGAATCCCTGGATGACAAAAAAAATCCACATTGTGTTTTATTAAAGTTTCCCTTGATCAACAAAGGTTGGCTCAAGCATAAAGAAAAATGGAAGATGAGATCGAGGACAGACCAGGAAAAGCCAGAGCTAAAGTGTCAGTGAAGGACTGGTAAGAGCACTGTGGGACTACAATGGGGGGACTAACTGTACACAGTACTGAGCAACATGGTGGATAACAAGAAATTTATCCTTTCTCCAGTCAAGCGGAAAAGACACCTATGCACTTTTGCAAGCATGTGCGTGGACACGCTGGGTTTACAGGTATCCAAGAGAGTTGCATCAAAATTCTCCATTCCAGACAAGGCTAGAATGTGTAATTAGAAGCCCTTTGTGATTATTCTGCATAATTAATTTTAGCCAGGTCACCACAGTTATAGGGTGGAAGCCGTGATGTCACAAGCTGGCTTGTGACACTACTTAATGAATGAGTGTAGTGCAGTAATCTGATAAGAGGATGCAGTTTTCAGTCACACAGCTTGGGAGCCAATCCTGACAGAAGATTAAAACACTTACCTGAAAGCTTATAACTAGCACCTACATATTATGATGAATGGCATATTAGAAAGGACTATGATACATAGATGCAAATACTATGCTCTTGTATAGCACCTCTCAGAGGTTCTCACATTGATTTACAAGCAGCACTTGCCCTCAACACTCCTGTGAGGTAGGCCAGTATTATTCCCACTTGACAGCTGGAGAAAGATCTATCTAAGGTTACAAATAGGGATAGAACCCGCAGCAGAAACTACTAGCTTCATGCCCTTCCACCAAGCCAGTGATTGCCAAGTGTGTCTGGCGCACTTGGTGGTGGGTTGGTCTGATTTCAACACACATTACTTTCCCAATGTTTTTCCATATAACCAACTGCTGTAATGAGCACAAGGGTGTTTTGTATGCTTGAGTGGAAGAAGTGGTGAGACTTGAAACTTTTAGGCTCTGGGCCGCATTATGGAAATTGGAAAACCTTTACATTAGACCACTCTCCTTCCTCTAAGGTCATATGCACGGATGACTAAGTTAGGTCCTCTAGATATGTGCATGTAACTGCAGCAGAGATCAATGGGAGATGTGCACCTTGCCCAACAGCAGAATTCAGCCCCATCTTCAATAACGTTTGCTGGAACGACAGGGATTTTTTAAAATCTAGAATCATTTTGTTCACTTGGAAATAAACCATTTGAGACCTCTCATGTCAGATCATATTCAATCCTAACCAACCAAACTAATACAGTTTCAGGGCTGCCAAAAGTCAAGTCAGAAGTTAATTTGACTTGTGGTGGCATAAATTAGAAGGAAGAGTGATGTTTCTACCAATTATATTTTCCCTCTATCTGTATACTGCCAGCCTTTCCAACAAGATCAGCTTAAAATGTGGTTATGGCCAGCACAAACAACTTACTAAAATAGCACCTTGTTACTATGCTTATCCGCTCCCTGTGCGGCTTCTGAGTCTTAAAATGCTCAGTTTATATACAAAACATTTTACTACTATTGGTATTGGAAAGCCACTACAACTGCAGAGGAAAGAGCTGCATCCTATCCTAACCTACACCAATAGAAATGCTAGCTCCATTCAGTCTTCAGATTTCTCTTGGTTTGTGACCATGGCTGACTTTCAGTTATTTATCACTTTGCACTGCACTTAGCACTCTTGTAAAGGAGCTCCTTAAAATTCAAAAAAGTAAATATACTAGACACATTGATAACCCCATGCTAGAACTCCTCCTGCTCTGATAAATTAAAATTTAATCAAAATCTTGATTAAACAAGAAAGCCTTACAACTTGACCAGAGGGCAAGCAAAATGAGACCCATCTGTGGGATCATATGCCAAAGGAGGCTATGTAATCAGTCCTGGAAATCTGAATTACATGCACAGACAACACAAGTGTTCCAGCAACCACAACTGCATCCATCGGCAGGATATAGGAGAAGCGGGACTCTCTCAAACAGGTCCACATCACAGACTGAAAAGCCGAATCACAATATCAGGCTGAGTTTGCACATCCTGGCAGTTAGAAAGGTCTTGCCTCAGCATAAAAACTGAGCATACCACCTAATTTTTATCTAAGATGCCTATCGCTCTGGTATCTAAACAACAAACCGTTATCAAGGCATAAGAGTAAATAGGGAACAGCAAGATGTCCTCTTTCAAGAGTGGTTGTAACCAAAACATGACTAACCTTACAGAGCACCAATCACCACAGGATCTGTGGATTTTAAACCACAGCTTGCATTTCTATGTCAAACATCCAGCTTGGGAGCTAGGGTGTTGGGAGGGACTTCATGGAAGTCTTAGAAAGATGGCCTCTATTTCTGCAGCAGCAGTTACACAGTCAGTTGTTCCTGCTTGTCAGCTGGCTGGCAGACATGCTCAAATCCCATCCCCCAAGACCAGCTTTCAAGGGAGCACCAAAACTGATGCAATCTAGTGCAAAGGATGAACTCTACTGGTCTTCACACTCCGTATCAAAAATGCATTCTGAAGCAACAAGAAGTCCACTTTCTGCAAACAGAGGAACTGTCCTGCAGGAAGCAGCTGCCCTGAAGAGTGTAACTTGCCCAGGAAACAGAATGGTATGTGGTCCTAAAGCAAACATGCTACTGGACACCAACTACCCAAAGCCACATCACAATGAGCTGGTTGGTCCTTTTCAGTGAATATGAGCATTCAGATCCCCTACAAAAACCACAGGTAGTTAAGCTTTGAAAAATTTACCAGCACACCTTACCCATCGGAAGTTAATACAACTTATGGGAGCCTTCTGAGTGGGATTCCAGACACATCTATTAAGTACCACTGGGCTTCCTACCTGGGCATGGTATTTGGACCCGAATCCCCTCCTGGCTTTAGTGTATAGGCAAAATACACTTGTAGCTTCCATTCCAAGATACTGTGAAGGAAACAGGATTCCCTATTCCCACACCCAGCTGTTAACAATAACATTCCCAACACCCTCCTTCTCCCCTGACCATTTGGTAACTATGTGCTACAGCTTTCCTGAACAGCCAAGTATAAAACTTACAAGAAACTCTTTAGCTTTATTACTGCTCAGAAAACTATGGGCAACAGCAGTGAAACTAACTATACTCCTGTAAGTGGCTATTGGGGAGGCCCAGAAAAAAATTTCTACTGGCAAGTCCAGTCTTCTTCCCTTGCCCCCAGTCTTACGTCATCAGTTATTCTTGTGTATATATTGGCTCTTATGTCATTACATACATGAGGAAATAAGGACTATTTTTTCAGTTTGCTGGCCCTGTGCATTGGATCTCACTTGGTTACCGGGCAGTTTGACTGTTTGCCTACTTGGGTCTTTCAAGGAGTATGGATTAGACACTTTCTGCATTGACTTATACATTAAAAACTCCCATCCCAGCTTTCATAAAGTCAATGTCATTTACCAAGAACCTTCCTTTGAACATTGTTGTAATGACTGCAATTACAAATTTACTTTAATTGAGGGCTTAACAGTAAAGAGTATGTGAAAGTTCATAAAAATTCACCATAACGTAAAACAAGGGTTAATGTGAAAAGGTGCAAATGGAAGATAGAAAAACTGTCAGTCCAAACAAAAAGACTTGGTATAACTCAAGGACTGTGCTAAGATCATGCCTGGTAAACAAGAAAAATCGTAGAACCAAAAAATGAATGAACCAAAATTGGTGTGTCGGAAACTAGGTTTAATTGGTAAACAAAATTAAGAGGGAATGGGCTATTCCACCCATCGCTCCCTTCTGGGGTTCTTAAATATTTTGGGGAGAAAAACTGGCTACTGGACGAAGCTTCACCATGATGGCTGGTACCCCCAACATCTCCAGGGACCCAGGGCCTTTGTCACCCTGATTCTGAGACATGTTCTGACCAGACTAGGCCAGACAGAGGGACCCAGATGAGCTCCCTACCTTTACCGACTAACAATCTCAACCGCCACCTGGGATGAAAGAGCATTAGACTTCAACAGCAACAGCTCCAGCCACTTCAACTAACTTCCTCTCTTTTCCCCAAAAGGACAGTTATTGCGGTCTTTAATATTATCTAAGAGACTACTGAGCAAGGGGTTTTTTCTTTCTATATGTTTTCTCCAGCTAAAGGGAAAGGGACACAGGATGTTAAAATGTAAGTCTTAAGACTTACATTTCAAATGCTTTGACTGTTTTTCCTTCTTTAACTTTAATAAAAGGTTTAAATGATTTTTAGAAATAGTGTATTGAGCTTACTTAGTACCACGACAAAGTCTTTGTATATAAAACCCCTGACCTTGCTTAACACTGTTTAATGTTAGACAGTAACTGGTTTATGTTAACACCGTTGGACCATTTATTCCATCTAAATGAATACAACATTATAGTATATCCTTAAGTTTTAATCTGCAATGGTTACAGTGAAGTAATGCACCCTTGGTGCAGACTTGGGATCAAATCTCACTCAGTCACATGAAATGGGTCTGATGACTTCGGCTGACTACATAGTAGACAAAGTGTTAGCACCACAAAATTTGAACCACAAGATGTTCTGGAGAGGGAAGTTCACCCACTTCAAGGATTCAGAATCTCAATTAATGCAAAGCTAATAAAGCATTTGTTGTACTCATCGTCATACAATACAAACGTGACAGCTAGGTTTGAATAATACTGAAGCCTGGACAACTCTACATCCACCCCCATGGAGCCTGGACAACAAGTACTTCATTCTGTAAGCCAGAGGAGCTTAATATTCATTTTAAGATAAGGTCACAGACAACAGGCCATGCTTTCTCCCACTTCCATTAACCAGCCGATACCAAATTTCAGTTAATGAGCTCCAGTAAGGAGGGCAACACTCCCTATTACCGTTTACAAATCTCTATTTCCTAGGTATTTAAAAGGGAATCTTATGTCCCTGCAACAGTAGCTGAGACATATGAATTCCTGCTTAGTTCTTTACAGTTTCACAGTGTTGTCTTATAAACATATTAATACCCAGTATCAACCTGTTTGGGGCCAAAATTTGACCTGTTACATGAGACTCTAGAAAGAATGATCCTCGGGGCTTTAAATCTCTTAAAGGTCTACTATGATGCCACGAAATTCTTAAAGGTAGTTACTTTATATAGGGCCTACACTTTTGTCCTTCTTATAATGACAAAACAGGCCAGGGAGCACAGCAATCAGTAACACCGATGCACACACAGAAAAGGAAACAAATGCCTTTTAATTTCAAGCTCAATTAGACATACGGGACAGATGAGAAGGGAATTATAGTTTATCCCCCCCCCCCCAGTTCCTATCTTGCTATTCTATTACAAACAATAGAAAAGCAGCTAACTCAAAAAACTGCTCAGTACTGCCCTTTTAATAAAGAAATTCTAACAGTATGAAACTAGAATTGCTGTCTACATTTTGAGTTCTCTCTATAGAATGGCTCACAAAACCCCCAAATGCTGTTATTAAACTGATCAAATGCATTATTACATGACTTATCCTTCAATTAAAAAGCAGCATGCCGGGCAGCTACCCATTGGAAAGAGCAACCACCAACTCCCTAGTCTAGTCATCAGCTTGCATAACCACAATTCTTGTTAACCAAGACTTCCTTGGACAACTCTACTGCAGTAAAAGTGCAGTTGCACTATTTTACAAGACAATTGTCCAATTTTGTGCCACTGAGGAATTGGCTTAACTTGTAATGCTGTAAGACTTACTAAGTACAACAGTACATTTTAGAAAATAAGGCAGGGTTCTAATAACTGAAGCGAATATGCTCATACAATGACAAAATAAAAGTACCAAAAGAATCCTCTTAAATTAATACTTGTCACCGGATACCTTATATAAAAGAGACAAAGCAAAAAAAGTGACCTGTCAGACAGAAAAAGGTTGCGGGAATATATTCTAAGAACAAATAGAAATGTAGAGCTGGAAGGGACCTAAAGAGGTCATTCATCTAGTTCATCCCCTTGCACTGAGGCAAATAGCTCATGTAAAGCTAAACCTACTAAAACTCTGAATACAGGAGGTTCATGTGTTCACACACTAATACTTTCCTAGTTCTTCCTAGATACTAATCAGCTTAAGTAGTGTCACCTGACCAATTACAAGTCTTCACGAGGTAGAAAAAGCAGGCAAGAGAATACTGTATCTGCTGAGCGGCACTGAGCTTCAGAAAACAAAATAGACAACCGACATTTAGCTTCAGAAAAACGTAACTTTCCTTGAGAAACTGCTGCTTCTCAGATTATTACAGCTAAATTACCTAGAGTTCTGTAACACTGCCCTCCACCAGTGGGCCATCAACCACAGTGTTGTTTAGTTACCAACATTTTTTGCATTTTCCTGCCATGTATCAAAATCTCATGAAGTTTCTGGGGAATCCTCTTCCTAAAGCATCCCAAAAATATTCAAAGAACAACTACACAAACCCTAAACAGCAGCACCTTTAACTTGAATTATTGGGAGAGGGGGAAAAAAATCTGACACGCTACATTAAAAAGGCTTTCATTTTAGTTCACTGTGGTATTAACAGCTGAAGCACGCAGCTTAATGTTTGTTAAACACAAATGCCAAATAAGATCATTTGATATATTGATATGTTTCAATTCCCTTAAGTTTACTTTGATCAATACGGACAAAGACAACACTGAGTTAGAAAAGAAAGTCTTCTGCAAACTGTCCCTTGCCAGTGTACCCCTGCACTGTTCTGGAGAGATCACCTCCAGCACAACAATGGTCAATTTCCTTGGTCTCTTCACTGAGGCTGCCAGTGACGGTACCAGTTGTGATTAAGCAATCAGCTCACTGGAAAATGGCCTGAGATTAACTCATTTCATGTAGGCCATTCCCTGCTAGAGGGTAATACCTTTTGGTTACTCACATGTACTGCATTTGACCTGGTGACCTAGAGGTGAAAGGCTCTTAATCCGATTACCAATCCTAAAGAAAATTTTAAACTTCTCATCTTGACAACTTCTAGGGATCAGCTTCACAAGCTACCAGTTGACTTTAACAGCCATTAAATCTTGTAGCTTAATGAGATTTATTAACTTGCTAGAACTCAGAGTACATCTATGCTATAAGCACTACTGTGGCACAGCTGCAGCACTGCACTACACCGTTGTGGCATGGACGTTTGCTACAACGACAGAAGGGGTCTTTCCATCACCGTCGTATATCCATCCCCTTGGAAGGAGTCTTCCATCAACCCAGCTGCATCTACACGGGGGGTTATGTCAACCTAGCTATGTCATGCAGGATGCACATTTTTTCACAGCCCTGAGCAATGTAGCTCGGTCAACCTAAGTTTTAGGTGTAGACCAGGCCTCTGTGTCATTGTAGATATGAGAACTGGATTACTTTTCCCAATCTAACTTCCATTTTGTTTGTACTAAGATCACTTCTGGCTATTCTTATTGTACAGCAGAGGAAAGACTCCCTTCTTCTACAGGAGGAAGCATGTTTATGGATTAGAGCATACAATAAAGAGCCATAAGATTTCCCTCTTAAAAAACCCCACAGAATACAGAATGAGGCTCATTTATCAGTTTCAATGAAGTGCCTTTAGGTTGGATAAAAGGCATAATAAATGCAAAATATTACACATCAGCAGGTAGGTACTGAGACAAGCAGAGCAGTTTATCCATTTCCTCTATCATTGTATCACTGCAAATATGTTAACTAGCACACTATTTAGAGAAGGCTGAAACTGAGATGTGCATTTCAGAACTTTAAAGGGTTATAGCAAGGATATTCAGCACTGGCACACCGATCAATTGACCTCATAGTGGCCAGGTTTTTCAGGGGTTTTAGTACAAGTACAGTAGGTAATCTTATGACCTCTGGATGCAAGGAGCCATGTCAGTGCAAGCAAAGTTACTTTACATCATGAACTGCAATACTCAAGCAAACAAAGAAGGAAGTTCTAGCTCTTTGTTTACTCAGAATGGTTTGAACACAACAACAGGCATTAGGCAAGAGAAGAGTAACAGAATCATGAGGCTCTCCACCAATCTTTGGAAAATACTTTCCCTCCCCCTTCCCCAGCCAACTACAAAACCAAAGAAATACAAACTACGTTAAACAAAGAGACCAGTGCTTTAAAAGTGACCATAAAAAAACCCCAGGTTAGCAAATGCAGATTCAACATTTAGTTGTTTCTCCATAAATTGCATCCCTCAAACTGGCAGTGACATTTACCACTCAGTATTTTAAAGGAGGTTTAATATTCCTCCAAAGCATCAGGTGTCAACCAATGAGAAAAGAGAATACACTTCAGGAAATAATGATCCATTTGGAAAACCCTATGTTCCTGTTTTGAGATTCTGATACATACACCCTGACACCCAAATCAATTCTTCAGTTCTTTTGGACTCAATACAAGCTTGATTCTTATCTTCTGAAAAGTACCTTTACCAATATTGAAGGAAGCACATTACAACACGCATTGCCACTGGAACTGGAGAATGCAAATCTTTATGCAAACTCCTTTCTAAAGTCCACAGAATGTGTGCACTGTTCACATGGAATTCATAATGCCAAGGCAACAGAACAGAGTCATAAAGCTGAGAGCCATTGCAATTCTTTAGAGAGCACTCATGATTTTACCTCCACTGCTTTTGAGTCTGGATTACACAAGGTGCTGCCAATCCAATGTAAGCAGAATCTCATGAAAGCTTATGCTCAAGTTTGTTAGTCGCTAAGGTGCCACAAGTCCTCCTTTTCTTTTTGCAGAATCTCATAAGATTTCCTTACTAAATATGCAGGACCACTTCACTGAAGTCAATGCAACACCTTCTAGAAACAAAGGGTTACTACTAGTTTTAAAATATAAAATAAAGCAGTCCACACACTGCAGCAGTCAGTGACAGAATCTACTTTGGGAGCAATTGTCAAGGGTCTTGAGAAGCCTGAAGCCAGCTTGAGAAGGACTATTTTGGCTATCAGCTTCAGCAGTCTTGGATAGGAGAACATCGAACGGTTTGAAGGAAAATCTAATTCTGGATTGGAAAACACAGAACAAAATCTAACTAAGGACAGAGAAGAAGTGGAGACCAGCATAAGAATGTACATGCAGCAGAAAAGGCCCAGTGGTCTGTTTGTAATAGATTTAGACAAACTCAGCCTTTTAACCTCCCTTTATAAGTGAAAGGACATAGCATGAACACCAAAGTAAAGTACCACTTACATGCCTGTTTAGATATGCTACACAGTGCTCTAAAGAAATCTGTCACTCCCATATATCTTGAATGCAGGCATTCTTAAAGGGATAACCTGAGAAACAGGAAAGAAAACACAGGGAGACCCCAGAATTTTGAGAGGGTTAGGAGAGAGTACATTCATCAGTCACTCTGTACAAGCTGCTCTAGGCTGTAATAGAACAGCCTTGGCTAAGTTTGAAACCAAATGCAACAGTTTTAAGCTTGTTAAAAGCTAGGCATCAGCCAAACTTGGAGATGTTTAAGCTTCAAGGAACAAGAATGCAGAACATGTACATACCACCATCTTCCACTGACTGTGACTGCAGAGACAAAGAGCCTTTAGCAATGGGGTTTCTCCAGTACAAAAGAAATCTAACAGACCATGGACAGGCAGTCTGCATCATTAACTGCTGTTGAGGCAGTGTTTTAAATTGGTATGTGAATCCTTTTCAGGTGGCCAGCTGAGGTGCTCACAGAATGCTGCACACACAAGATTTGCTTTTGCCAACAATAGTCACATGGCAGAAACACAAGTACCCATTTTATTAATGCACAACAAAACTGGAAGCCAGGAATCAAAGTCTGCTGGTTCTCACTGAAGTGATGAAACAGTAACTGCAGGAAAACCTAAAGATTTTCAAGGCCACATCAGAAAGTGATCCGAAAGGTCAAGCTGCCCCTGAGATACCGTACTGAAAATGACAGGCTAAGTCACTTCCTCCATACCAGACATTATAGGGCTGGGACCCAGAGCATATACCATAAGAAAATGAGCCAGTAATAAAAAGCAAACATACTGACTTCTCAACCTAACGGAGTTCATTCCTTGCCTATGAATTTCAGAAATACATATTTACGTTCTCACACAAAGAGAGAGGAAATAATTTCCTTAACCACTTTTCTACTGGACTGGTACACTAAGCTAACTCAAATGTAATGCCAAAAGCAATCTCCAATGCTCTAAACAGCTTTTTCAGCTGCCATTTCGGCTCTTAGCATTCTGTGTCACTAGTAACTCTCATGGGAACTGTTTTTGAAGGAAGTAGGGGAAAGAAACTGCAAATACATTTTTAAAAAAACTGAAGTTGAGGTTTAAACCAATTTAACTTTTTAAGATGCTTCTTGTATAGACCATTAGTAAGTTACAATTTAACATTTTTACTATCTTAAAAAAGATTCTAAACTTTAAAAATCTAACAAGTTTTCAAATCTGTTTGCGGGGAACTTTCTGCACCTTTGCATTTGTTCTCAATTCTCTGCTGGGTTCATCACAGCCCTTCACACTCTTCAGCTGCCTCCCTTCCCCAAGATGTGATCTTTCCTTGCACTGCAAATTCTGCTGCTCTGCACACATCAAGTGTGAAATGTACTAGGAATCCCAGTTCCTGAAGATCTCCATCCCGCACTTCAGTGATCAAATTACTTAACTTCTCCCTCTGCTGCAAGTTAAAACTTAGTCTGGTTGCTGCATTCTGGGCCTCAAATGACATGGCAGCTTTTAGGACCTGAAATCACCCAGAACCTCCAAGCTGCCATCAAGTCTGGCCAAGTTCACATAATGTCAATATAACTATTCCAATGCGTTCCCACACAGACTTACAGGTTTTCTGCTAAATGCTAGTCACGTTTGGTATCCCATCTCTGTATACTAGTAACAAACATTAAAAACAACAAGGAGTCCGGTGGCACCTTAAAGACTAACGGATTTATTTGAGCATAAGCTTTCATGGGTAAAAACCTGACTTCTTCAGATGCATCTGAAGAAGTGGGGTTTTTACTCACGAAAGCTTATGCTCAAATAAATCCGTTCGTCTTTAAGGTGCCACCGGACTCCTTGTTGTTTTTGTGGATACAGGCTAACATGGCTATCCCCTGATACTAAACATTAAAATGTTGTACTTGAAAAGATGTGCTCTGTTTAATTTTTTGTTCCATGATTGTCACACTGAATTGTTTGCAGCTTATGTTTTTCTCTCTTCAAATACCAGGTGGAGGATTCCCTGTTGCTGGAACTAAAGAGAGCCTTACAAAACTTGGCAACAAACTAGGAGCTGCTGCTAATTTCTATTTAGTGTTTTGGATCAAATAAGAGTTATATCCCTAAGGGGAGGGAGTCATCCACAGGCAAATTCAACACCCTGATTTGTATCAAACTAAAAATCAAGGCCACTAAATTGCCATCTAATTTCAGTATGGATGGTACTTTTAACTCCACTGGTAAGAATGTTTTGACAACTAAGATTCCTCATTGATGTGTTACATCATCATATATTAATCAATTGCCACTCTTATTGTAGAGCATATACTTGTCAAAGAGGAGTCTTGACAACACTGATCAATTTTATTTTTTTAATCAGGTGAATTTGATACTCAGAAAAAAGTTTGACTTGAAGCACTGACTAGCATCTAGGTTAGCGCAGGCAGGTGCCACACGTTTCCCCACACAGCTCCACCAGAACATCAGCACTGTTCTGTACAACTCCCTCCTACTCTTGGTCCCATCCAGAGCAGGAGCTGCCATACTAGATAGTGGGTTCATGATGTGGGGAAGTGATTAGCTAGGAACTAAAGTGAGACCTCAAACTCACTTTATGAGCTCAAGTCTCCAGGTTACTTCATCAGTCCATTGTACCACCTAGCTTCTCTATGCTTCCCCATCCCACAAAATTCCTGAAGACAGGTAGGCAGGTTACCTTTTTAACATTTTCCTCCTCCTCCTGGCGTTTCTCATAGTGTGAGAAGTCATCAAAAATGGAGGTGGTGTGCTTGTAGGTGGCAATGATTTTCAACACCTGCTTAGCCTTTTCCAGAGGCACTTCCTGAGTGTCCCTGGAGTTGGTCACTGGTTTATTCTCGTTATTCTCTAGGCGGATGTGCCGCAGCTGGCTGTTGGGAACGTCCTTCACAAAAATCCACCTGACATCAAAACGTCCCTTCCATTTGTCCTGGGACCACACACCTGCACATGTGTTGTAGTCCACAGCAGATTTCATTTCTGCCACTCCACAGAAGTGACCACTGCCGTTGACACTGAACAGTAAGTAAACGGGGCCTTTCCCGTTCATGGAGCGATAAGCAGCATCCAGTCTCTTGTTGCCATGCTCTGTACTGCACCAGATGTTATATTTAATGGAACGGTGGATATCGTCCTCAGAGTAACTCTTAATGATGAAAACCCGGCCATGTTTTGGGTTCCAGTCAAAATCCTTGGGGTTGTAGTTATTGATGGACCTCAACTTCTCCAACACTGGGTGCGGTTCCAAAGGAACAGAACCAGAACTGGCTTGAGACTGTCCCACTCCATTACCATCCACTCCGTTTTGACCAAACCCATTGCCACGGTTACGAGGTGCAACCCAGCGGGTTGGCTGAGCTGCCTGTTGCTGCACCGGTAGCTGGGCTGGCTGTGGTGGTGGTGGGGGCAGTGGCTGCGGCTGTTGCCCTGGGGAAGCCTGTGCCACTGGTGGGCTGTTATTGATCTGTTGGCCCACTGGTTGAGGGGACACCTGGGTTGGCTGCTGACCAATATTCTGAACTAAAGCCTGGGAAGGCGCTTTTGCTACCGACCCTTTGTTATCCCAAGTTCCAATATCCATGTTATGTTTTATTGGAGGCGGTGGAAGACTTGACCCTGCAATGCCATTCTTGGTCTTCAGCTTGGGCTGCTGTTTTGCAGGTTTGCTAGCAATATCAGCCCATGATGTCGGTTTCGGAGGAGCAATGGTAGCAGGAGGCAAACTGTTAGATGCCACGATATTACTGGTAATGGACCCGCTACCAACAGCGGAGCCAACAACTTTTGGGACATTGCTTGCAACATCTGTGCTGCCCAGCTTCAGTGCTGCCATGCCTTGGTCTATGGTATTCATGCCAGGAGCCTTATTCAGAGTCTCATTGGCAAAAGCAGACTGTCCATCAATCATGGCTCCACCCAGTGAGCTTGGTGCATAAGCATAATTGCTACTATATCCAGAGCTTTGAGTGGACTGTCCCTGAGAACTGTTATTCCCCCAAGCTGAAAAGTCAATTCCACTTGGAAAGAAGTTAAAGCCATGCTGCCCAAGAAACGGAGTGCTGCCAAGGGCCCCTGGCTGCCCAAACATTGCATCTGGGAGAAAGTGAGGCTCCCCATTGCTTAGCTGTCCATAGGATGTTAAGTAGGGCATGGGCGGGTCACCTCCTGTAGACCAGGCAGCTTCGCCTAACGAGTAGGAGAATCCAATGGATGGACTGTAGTAGCTTGGCAAGTAGGAGTCAGACATTGCAGTGTATGCATTATTCTGCAAAACAAAAATAAGCACTGAATAGTTAGAATAAGCAGAACCATCAAGGGGCCTGGAATAAAAACCCTTTTATTCTCTTCTCATGCCCCACCCTTCTACCTCAGCTGTTCAAACACATTCAAAGCTTTCAGTAAATAGGATTCATGGCTTTCAAATGTATCCTCTGTCAAAGGTGTATTAAAACAGTTTCATTGCCAGAAAGATTAAATATAAAGATTTAAGACACTATTCATCCCAAAATGTAGAAGCATTAAATTTGCAGATGCACCATGTGGAACTGGGCATGGCTTTTACAGCATGAGCAAAATGCTTTGGAGCTGTTCAACATTTTATCTAGACTACAAAGAATACCTTCATTTAATACCTGCCTGATGCAGTGAGTTTTAAGGGTTTTTTTTCCGGAGGGTGGGCATTTTATAATCTGCATGGTTGATGGGGTTTGTTTTCTTTGCGGGGGGGAGAAGAAAGGGATACAGGAAAAAAGGGACCAATAAAAAGCACTATTAAAATTATGAACTCCTCCTTAAACAGTTTTATTAAAGGCCACATTTATTTCTATTGAAATTATCTCAAATTGATTATCCATAAAAACGTCTCCAAAGGTTAATATTAAAGTACCCAAAAATATCCCAAGAACTTTAGAACAAACATGGAAATTACTGTATCATCCTCAAAACTCAAACTATTCTGGAGCTACAGCCACATATTAGTGACATACTAAAACAACACAAGAAAACCTAAAGCTTTTCCAGAGGGGCCTTTCCAGCACAGCTACAGAGACCAACTTCAGGTTCGGAAGAAAAACTTGCTGAGTTTTCTACTCTAGATGTTTACATCCAAACAGCCCCTATATTCTACCATGGATGTCTAATTTTACAATTAGGAAATGACATCACTAAGACTTGCTTGCATGAAGATCTGTCATTTCACGTTTAAACCATACCACCAGGGAGTTCTTGCAGTAACACTAATGGGTTTTATCATCCAGTAATTTGAACCTGTACGCACACAGGTCTTAGTGCTACATGACAATTTACATGACAATCCAATGCAGATTAGATGAAAGCCAGGTTCCGTTCCTGTTTAAAAACTTGTCTTACATTAGGCTCCACTCCATTTTTCACTGAATCATGCCTGTGGGTGCCAAGTGCAGTTCCTGAAGGACTTCATGCCATATATGCATCAAAGCTATGTAGGCTCAAGATAGCTCTGGCACACTAAAGGAAGAGTGGTTCTGTCTCCCTATCTCTTTTTGAATTAAGCGAAAGTAAGCTGCCTAGACTCAAAATTAAAACAGGTTATATTTGGCCTGAAATTTATCTAAAATTAGTAGAAAATTAATTGTAAAGATTCCAATGGCGACAGGTTTTGTTTAAAAACATTCTTCTGAAGTTCTTGTCAACCAAACAATCATATCACCGTGCTACTGCTTGAAAACAGTAATCTGACTAGTCTATTTTCATTTTCCCAGCTGAGAAGAAAAAAAAGTAGCAGCACAATAAAAGAGAATTCAGAGATTCCAAGACCAGAAGGAACCATCATCATCATCTAGTCTGGCCTTCTGGATGACACAGTCCATAGAACTTCCCAAAAATAAATCCTAGAGCAGATTTTTTAGAAAAAGACCCAATCGTGATTTCAAAATGGTCAGTAATGGACAATCCACCACGACCCTTGGAAAGTTGCTTCAATGGTTAATTACCCTCACTGTTAAAAATGTATGGCTTATTTCAAGTCTGAATTGTCTAGCTTCAACTTGAAGCCATTGGATCGTTATACACATCTCGGCTAAACTGAAGAGCCACTTATTAAATATTTGTTCCCTACGTACATAATTACAGACTAACCAACTCACCCCTAAACTTTCTTCTTTGGTAAGCTAAATAGATTGAGTTCCTTGAGTCTATCAGTTAGTGTGTTCGGATGAACAGTTCTAATCATTTAAGAGCTCGATCCTGCTAAACCTAACTCAGTGAACAGTCTTTACTTAAGTTGACAGGACTATTTATGTGAATGAGATGTTGCAGGACTGGGCCCTACAGTGTAATGTGTAGAATAAATAAGGATTTTTTAAGATGTTCACTAAAAATCATACAATGTCCCTTTAAAGGATAGAGGCCTCTCTCCCCAGTTTCACAGGTAATTTAAAATACTCAGAAGGAAGTTGGCCTTACAAACATATAACGAAGACTACATTTAAAGCTTGGAACCATTCTATCCTGGTGATGAGATCTTTGGCTTGACCAATTTCTACCATACAGTGCACAAAAAAAGTGACACTGTCAGATCAAATGTGGTCCCTAATCAAGTCAACATATTCTCTTTTCACCCATTCGCTTATGTTTTGTCTCAAATAATTTTCAGGGGAGGGCTGATTACAGAATAGACTGATATACGGTCTAAATCTGTCGTACAGAAGAGTTATATTTGTACAATAAACCTATGAGCATACAAATTAAAATAAGGGTTTAAACAGCAAATTCAAAGAAGAGAGGTCTGTCTGCTCAGTGACGAAATCCTAGCAATGTGCATACGTTATTGAACATGAAGTCCAGTGCTTCTATATCTCACAAACTTGAGTGATAGAATGTTACTGATTAACATGCAAACAGAACTCAACCAGCATACAATTCCCCTGGATGACTAATGCTTTTTGAAAATTCCCCCCCTCAGACTCACTCTTCCTCTGCATCCCTCTCCCCAGGGATTAGAGTTCCAAAGCCTTTTTTAATGTTTAAGTCTCACTTACATACATTTGAGATTCGGAATACAAAGCAACTTAGTCAAATTTAAGGAGATTCAGTAAGTTGCCAAATTAGTTAATAGTGGCTCCTAAAATGGCAGCTCCTACTTGCTCCTGAATTAAAAAGTATGCACCTTGTCATCTAGTTACTTAATGTTTTATACATATTAGCTGGAATGTAGTTTCAAAATGCAGCCACCCCGCACTATTTGTATTACCATAGCCTCTAGGAGTCCTACTCATAAGCAGTTGACTATGTTAGCAAACAATTTAATTTCCGAGTGTTTTATATAATTCTGCTCCATTTTCCGATAATGAACCTTGACACTGTTTTCCTACCAGCCTGTTCCATTTGTTCACGGGCGCCACAGTCAACTCTGACTGTGTGTTGGTTTCACTCATCTTATATGAACTGAAAATATGAGAGCAGGTGACAAACTATACAACATAGTGAGAAATGAAAGGAAATCATTCTAGTGGGACAATTTTATTTGGAGCTAACCAATTTTGTCTCATCTTTTATTTTTCTTGCTGAATATTTCGAGGACCACCATCAGTTTGAAATTCAGCCCGTTTCAGAGTTTCCAGTATTATGCCAGCCAGTGAATTCCCCTACCAATTTCTGTAGTTCTAAAACCAATCATTTTCGTATTTTAAAAAACAGTTTTCCCTGTTTCTTGTGAAATACCTTCACAAAGAGGAAAGTGAGTGACTATTCACAAAGTGCTTATTAAATGTTCCTAATAAACTTTAAAAAAAATACTGTTTTTCTTCTAAATTGTCAGATATAGTAAACTTAGCTGTTTAGTTAGTAGGTAATTTCACATAGAAATGCAACTTGTAAATTGAAAGTCTCTTTAAATGTTCAAAAACCTCTCAGAATTGGTGGTATCAACTTCTATGACAACAAAAGGTGCCAAATGAAGTAGGCACAGACACAGCTATCTATCTAGGACTCTGTGAAAGAACCTAGACACGGTCTACACAGATTCTGAACTAGGTTTGCACTTTTCCAGAGAACTAGACTCCTAAGTGATCTTACCAACCAGGTAGGCTGCTAACAATAGCAATTAAGTTCATTAGAGGCAAGGGAGGACAGGGACTGATTAAATAATAAAAAAAACAAACAAGGAGCTGTTAGAAAAGTGTCATACTTGTTGCAAATTAAACAAAGATAAGAAGCCTATTTAGAATTCTCACAACAGGTGCCAATGAAATGGGTATCACTGAAAAAACTCCAGCTATAAAAACATGGCTGACAAAACTAAATGAATTGAGAAATGCAACAATTTATTGGCTATTTTTACCTGAACTATGAAAGAAAAGATGAACTGGGATTAACTGAAAAGGTCACTGATACATCTTAACAATATGTATACCTACCATAACTGAACTTATACTGCCTTAAGTCTGTCATATTCCTTCATCTTTTATGTATGTCACACAATACTCATTTAACAGGATTAACAGTATAAACTGTCTTTAAGAAAGACGCTAGTATCAAAAATACAAAAAGAGTGATGAAGTCTCTGGTAGTGACAATTTCAGATTTGACTGCAGCCTTTACAGCTCAGTTTCTAATTAAAGCTAAGGTTTCGTTTGCTAATGCCTTTTCATTTACCAAACCACCTATTCTGGTTTTTGTAAAAAATAGAGCAAAACTTCATGGATTTTCCAGTTTGCTTGGTAAAGAGATAACACTGATAATATCCTCTCTGAAACAAGCCTCTAGAACATTACCACATTTTACCGAGATATTTCACGTTGCCATATAATACACTCACTCATATTGTATAATCAACCAGAAATGAGTAAGGAAGTGACATGTCTTAAGAGTAAAACTGAAAGATCAGAAATGATCACAAGATTTATGAATTCCTTTTACTACTTCTAGCTTCATCAGAAGCACAACATTTTATGTTCAGGATAAATATTTTTGGGGTCAAATTCTGCCCACAGCTACATCAGTGCAACCCAAATAAGTTGCAAAAGTGTTAAGGAGCTTCTTACCCTTATGTTTGTTCCCCAACCCCAAGGTATTTTTTTTAATTATTGCTGTTAAAAAAAACAAACAATATTCATTGTAGCAGCCCTACACCTAAATACAAAAAAAAAAACAATATTCATTGTAGCAGCCCTACACCTAAATACAAATATTTAATCAATTAATGAGAACTAATTACCAGTGTTTTCTAATCACAGTACTACCTATTTACTGACGAAATAGAGTATTATTTTAATAGCCATAAAAAGCTAGCAAATGTCAAAAAACAATATGGGGTAGAGGAGAGGACTTAAAAACAACAAAGGAAAACCAAAGAAAAATTCATTTTAATCAGTCACTGACAGAAAATTATGTAATTGCTTGGCACACCCTACCCCTTAACTAAAGAGAGAAGCTTTGTAGTACTCACCGGCCTGGCCTGAGGACTCAAGTAGGGTTCAAAGTCATCATCATTTAACCCATCCTTCTGATGCACAGATCCATTTTGCACTAAGAACAAAATTCATACCCTTACAAAGAACTCCACAATTCAAACAAGTACACGTATTAACCTAAAAGTATTTAGGTGACAAAACAACCTATGTTAGAATACAAAAATGTCTCACTGGTTCCAAATGTTGCCAGCTGAGCCACATTACTAAGGGCAAGGTCTCACACACACCAGCATGGTCCTCCAAAGGAAATTTCCTCCGACCCACAGTGGAAGCTAATCTAATTTTCCTGATTCACTGACACAATTACTTCGGCTGTATAGCTTCCCAGACATGGCCTGCAGACAGCTCCAATACATAAACTCACCGGGAGGCAACATAGAGGAGAGAAGATTCCTAGAGAAATTCTTGTATCCTAATGCTGAGCTCCCAAAAGAACTTCACTTCCCACTCCTATTTCCCTTTAATATCCCCATTTTCCGTGCTCCAGGGAATCCCCTATATTCCTCACACCTCCACCCAGCAAAATCCTGTCCTCCTGCAGCTAGGCCGCCATGGGAGCCCCGGACAGTCCCACACGCTGCCTCCAGTCCCCCGCTTTACTCTCCCCCCCACCCAGGGATCCGCTATTCCCCTGCTCCTACAGAAATAAAATCCACGCCCACCCACGTCCCCAGGGGCCCGGCTGCCTCTCACCTTTGTTGCCTTGGCCCTTAGGTCTCTGGAGCGGCGGCAGGCGGCGGCGCGACGAGACATGGAAGAGAGAGGAGGGAAGAGCGGTGAGCCCGGGGAAGAAGCACCGGGCGCCGCAGACCCCGGCGGGCGGGAGCTGAGGAAGCTCCAAGGTGGCGGGGGGGGGGGGGGGGGACCGGGCGGGACGCGGGGGTTGGCCGGGCCCGAGCGGCGGCGCCCCGTGCCCGGGCGGCGAAGCCAGGCCTGGAGCCTGGCGGGCAGGGGAGGCCCAGCCGGACCCAACCCCAGCGCGGCCTGGCCGCGGCCTCCCCGCCCTCGCCCAAGAGCCGGCGCGGCCCTGAACCGCCGCAGGGCTGGGGGAAGCCAACGCCGCCCCGCCGGAGCTAGGCCCGAAACCGGGGCCTTTCCCAGCTCCCTCCCGCGAGCGCGGCCCGGGGAGGCCGGCGCGCGGCGGCCGGTACCTGCTCCAGGAGGCTGCTGGCCGACATGGCTCCGATCGGGCTCCTCGCGGCGGGGGCGGGGTCCGGGCTCTCGCGGGCGGGCGGGTCTCGGCGGCGGCGGGCGGGTCTCGGCGGCGGCTTTGTCCGGGGAGCGGGGCGCAGGAACCGCGCGGCTCGGCTTCCTGGCGGACTCTGACTCGCCCGCCCGCGGCTCTGCGGCTGCCTGCTCGAGCGACGCTCTAGCCAGCTCCTCGCCCCTTCCGCCAGCGTCTATGGCCGGGGCCGCCTGCCTCGAGCTGACACCGTCCGGGCGTCACGAGGGGCAGCGCGCGCTCCACTCCGAGGCACAATGGCGAGAGAGGAAGCGCGGTGCATGGCGGGCCGCTGGAGGACCGAGGGGTGTTGACAGCGCCACCTGCCGGAATATTTAGGTAGTGCAGGTGAAAGGGGGCATTCACTTAGGAATAGTCCGTGGCTGGGATCTGTTAAAGGGACAGAGTATCTTTAAATGAAAAATAATTTAAACTTTTAAGGAAAATAATTGTATGCAGCTTTGGTGCAGCCATGTCAGTCCCAGGATAGTAGAGAGACAAGGTGGGTGTGGTAATATCCTTTATTGGATCAACTTCTGTTGGTGAGAGAGACCAGCTTTTGAACCCTACAGAGCTCTCCTTCAGGTCTGGGAAATGTACTCAGAGTATCAGAGATGCTGGTCCAATAAAAGTAAAATCATGACATTTGAGTGGAATTACAATTTTAATAAAAACAATACTGTTTAATGCAAAACTATTGTCACTTTTAAATGAAATAATGTAAGCCCCAATCCTGCAGTCCAACCCGTGCAGATGGGAATAATCCTGCAACCCTGAAGGCAATGGGGCTCTGCACACCTGCAGAGGTTCACTCCGGGGTCTGCTGGATGGAGGCTTATGTGTTTGCAAGATCTGGCCCTTAATGTTTAATGTATAGGTATTGTTAATAAAATTGAGTATTACAAATGAGCTTCCACTGTGGAGACTACAAGCATTTCCCAAGGGAGAAAACATGGCTGTTTGCAATGTCACAGCATTGCAATGTTGATTTTGATGGGAGTTGTAGGTATCTGGCACCTCTTGCAATCAGGTTGTAATAAAGCTGAAGGGATCTTCAGTTGAGTCTCTTCTGCAGAACATAATTGCGCTGACATGAGGCCAGCATATGGTGTGTGGGGAGGAGTGGGTTGGAGGAAGATGGTAAATAAGGGCTTCCTAAAGGTCCAGATTGTATTCCTCCCACCTCAAACCCTAAACATGATGAATCAGCCAGATTTCTCACCCCCTGGAAGAGCCCTAGCGGTTTGGAGGTGCAGGGAGTATGGATTGCAGGGGAGAGAGCCAGGAAGCATCTGTGTTGAGTTGGAAGTTTTCCATTTATTCAACTAGTAACAGGTGTTACCAAACTTCACTACTAAATATCTTATAATTCTCTCAATGAATCTCAGGCTTTTTAGTCTGTGCTCGTCTCTCATTGATCTGCCAAGTTCCCATTAACCTTCAAAAACGTCTATGCCTTGGAGTTTGGGGTTCTTGATCTATGCTTTGAAGGTTTCTCCACCCAGGGATGGGCTGTAGCCTGCTGGTGATCTGAGGAGTTTCTCCTGCCACTTACCTGCAAACCAAAACTCAACCAAGATCCTAGAGGATCATGTATTGGTGCCCCCCCGTAGCTGGGATGCCAATTCCAGCAGCACTGTGCTATAAGCACTTAGCGTGGTTGCTTGCGTTTACTTCCCACAAGAGAGCACAGGCCTTGTGGCGGTTGAAGTGCCTCTGCAGAGAATGAAAAACAGGCAGAGATGCACTCCAGCAGCAGCTGCCAAACCTGTTGGGGAAGCCGTCCAACTTTACTAGCCCAAGGACTTGGCATCGCCAGTTGCCACCTACTCTTCCCCATCTGCAGCAGTCTGCCCTGTAACCTGTGAGGGTGCTGGAAGGAGCTGAAGATTTGCCAGCTATTCCACTGCAGTAGCATTCCATTCGGAACCATCACTCTGACCTTCCAGAGTTCCCTATGTTAAACAATCACGGAAAGGGAAAGGTGGAGGGGGCACGGCCCAGTTGCAATAATCAAACATGAGGCCATGCGCTAACTTCACTAACATGCAGACTTTTCAGTATTAAAGGTGAACCCAGGGACATGAACAGGCTGGATCTCCACCACAGCAGGACCCTGACCCAGGCTGCAGTGTTAAACCCACCTCGTGGTCAGGCTGAGTTTGTCCAGTTTCAGTGTTTCATGGCAGTACCTGTACCAGGCCTTTGCTAGTGATCACTGGCTGCCCCTCCACCCCACTGCCTGCCAGTCTCTAGTCCGACCCACTTTTCTATACGAATGATCAGATCTGGGTCCAGCTGCCCTGCTAAACCCTCCTGCCCTTCCTACTTCCCATTTGAGTGGGGGGCATTCTAGCCCACAATGGTGCTGGGTGGTTCCAAATCCCTCTCTCATGCCTCAACTCACTCTGCTTACCACTCACTTGGTCGAGCTCCCACTAAAGTCACTGGAAGCTTTTGCCATTGAGTGCAGCGGTAATGCAGCTGGCCCTATCCTCCACTGCAGGTAGAACTGGTAAAGACGAGGCTTTAGGCTGGCAAACTGATAGGCCTGGTTTACAGAAGAGAAACTGAGAGTAGCCAGAAAGGTCTCGGGGGAGCATTGTTCTGTGGTTTTCCCTTGTGTGATGCAGAGTTGAGGAAGAGCAGTTAATTCCCTGTAGAGAAACAAATCCAGAGACCCTAGGCTCAGAATAGCTCTTAAGTGAGCATCCCAAGAGCATAGGGCAGGTCAGACACAGACTTTTATAACAAACCTGCAGTCTGCCTGTCATGCTGATCCAGAACTATCCCAAGAACTGACTGGGCAAAGGAAGCTAGACACATAGTGGCCCCCATTTCAATGGATCTTGAGGAGGCTTCAAACTTCGTTGAGAAGGGAGCAAAGCTTGCCTGGGCCCTGCTCCTTAACCTAGCAGAGCAGATGCTGGTCTTCCCGGGTGGGGCTTCAGGAGTGGAGCACAGCATGGCCCAGCCTGGCCTCTCCTCACTGGCCACCTTCCAAAAGCCTGGATGTCACCTTAGTTACCATGTTTCCATCCCCTAGCCCTGGGTGGGGGGAAGGGAAGTGTCTGCAAGTTTAAGATCCAATGTATAAATGTGTTTTTAAAAAAAGGGTTTTTCTGAACGATCTGAAAGTCAGAAAGGTCCCTGGTGTGAGCAGCGATCTGCATTCAGCTGTTCTCCCATGGAGGCAGAGAATTCTGGGAAAAGGACCTAAGTCCACCTCTCAAGGCCAATGGTGGCCTGCCTGCACATTCCTAGAGGAGAAGGGGAAATCCAGGTAAGACTCCTGGATATGAAAGGGTCTATAGAAGGGGAAAAAAGCAGCATGTAAGAGAAAGGAAATGTGACAAGATAGTGCAACAGCATGCAGTATATTTGGGGCCTATATTGTATTAAATTTAGGAATGGTTTATAGAATCATAGAAATGTAGGGGTGGAAGGGACCTCCAGAAGTCAATCCAGCCTCTGCACTGAGGCAGGACCAAATAAAGCAAAGCCATCCCTGAAGGAGAGCTCTGTGTAAGATCAAAATTTTGTTTTTCTCACCAACAAAAGTTGGTCCAATCGAAGCTATTACCTCACCCACCTTCTCTCTAGACCATCCCTGACAGGTGTTTGTCCAATATGTTCTTAAAAACCTTCAGTGAAGGAGATTCCACAAACGCCCCTGGAAGCCTGTTCCAGAGCTTAACTACCATTACAGTTAGAAAGTTTTTCTAATATCTATCCTAAACCTCCCTTGCTGCAGATTAAGCCCATTGCTTCTTGTCCTGCCTTCAGTAAACACAGTGAACAACTGATCACCGTCCTCTTTATAGCAGCCCTTAATATAGCTGAAGACTATCAGGTCCCCCCTCATTCTTCTTTTCTCCAGACTAAACATGTTGTTTTTTTAAAACATTTCCTCATAGGGCAGGATTTCTAAACCTTTTATCACTTTCTGTTGCTCTCCCCTGGACTCTGTCCAATTTGCCCACAACCTTCCTAAAGTGTGATGCTCAGAACAGAACACGGTTCTCCAGCTGAAGCCTCACCAGTGGCGAGTAAAGCTAGACTGTTATCTCCCATGCCTTACATACAACACTCCTGTTAATACACCCCAGAATATTAGCCTTTTCTTGCAGCTGCATCATGTTGTTGACTCACATTCAATTTGTGATCCATTATAACCCCGTGTCTTTTTCAGCAGTACAATCACCTACCAAGTTAGTCCCCATTTTGTAGTGGTGCATTTAATTTTTCCTTTTTAAGTGTAGTACTTCGCACTTGTCTTTATTGAATTTCATGCTGTTGAATTCAGACCAACTCTCCAATTTGCCAAGGTCACTTTGAATTCTAATCATGGCCTCCAAAATGCTTTCAGCCCCTCCCAGCTTGGAGTCATCTGCAAATTTTATAAGCATGCTCTCCATTCCATTACCCAAATCATTAATGAAATATTGAACAGCACTATATCCAGGACTGACCCCTGCAGGTCCCACACTAGATACGCCCTCCCAGTTTGACAGAAAACTGTTGATAACTTTATCATCTTTCAACCACTTTTGCACCCATGCTATAGGAATTTCTTCTAGACCACATTTTCGTAGTTTGCTTATGAGAATGGGAAATCATGATATGTCACATCTACTGTTTCTCCTCTATCCAAAAGGCCAGTAACCCTGTCAAAGAGGGAAATTAGGCTGGTTTGGAATGATTTATTCTTGACAAATCCATGCTGGCTATTCCTTATAACTCTATTATCCCCTAGGTTCTTACAAATTAATAGTTTGTTCCAGTATCTATCCAGGTATTGAACTTAGGCTGACTGGCTTACAATTCCCCAGGTCCTCTTAGTTTCCCTTTTTTAATGATAGGTTCTATGTTTGCCCTTCTCCAGTCCTCTGGGACCTCATCTGTCCTCCATGAGTTCTCAAAGATAATAGCTAATGGTTCCAAGATGTACTTCAGGAACTAGCTGAAGCACCCTAGAATTAATTTCATCAGGACCTGCTTACTTGAATACATTTAACTTTTCTAAATATTTTTAACCTGTTCTTTCCCTATGTTGGCTTGCATTCCTTCACTCTTGTTGTTAATATTGTGTTGAGTATCTGGTCACCATTAAACTTTTCAGACAAGACTGAAGCAAAATAGACATTAAATGCCTCAGCCTTCTTGATGTCATAAGTTATTAGCTGTCCTTCCTCACTAAGTATGGGACCTTGTCTTTCTCCTGTTCGTAATGTATTTAAAGAACCTCTTTTTATGTCCCTTCCAAGTTAACTCACTTTATGCCTTAGCCTTTCTGATTTTGACCCTACGTGCTTGTACTGTTCTTTTGTACCCCTCCTTAGCAATTCATCCATGTTTCCCCTTGTTCTAGGATTCCTTTTTGATTTTCAGGCCTCTTACTATTCTTCCTATATTTTCTTCACATCAGAGTAATTTGCAGTTGTACCTTTAATATTGTCTCCTTGAGAAACTGCCAACTCTCCTGAACTCCTTTTTCCCTTAGATTTTCTTCCTCTGGGACCTTACATACCAGTTCTCTTAGTTTGTTAACGTCTGGGGGTTTTTTTAAGTTTCTGGCTCTTATTCCGTAGCTCTCACTCCTTCCTTTCCTTAGAATCATGAAATCTGTCATTTCATGATCACTTTCACCCAAATTACCTTCCACCTTCAGATTCACTACCAATTCCTTCCTTTTTGGTCAGAATTGAGTTTAAAATGGCTGTCTCCCTGGTGACTTCCTCCATTTTCGGAAACAAAAAGTTGTCCCGAATACATTCCAATAACTTATTGGAAATTGTGTGTGTTGTGGTATTATTTTTTTCCAACGGATGTCTGGGTAGTTAAAGTCCCCCATTACCACCAGGTCTTGTGTTTTGGATATTTCTGTTATTTGTTCTAGAAATTCCTCATCCACTTCCCTGTCTTCCTGATTTGATAGTCTGTAGTAGACCCCTACCAGGTCATCATCCCTATATTTTTTCATCTCTTTTATCTTTACCTAGAGACTTTAAATTGGTCTGCTTCCCACATCAGAACAAATGCATATATTCTTCCTTTTTCATTGCCTGTGCTTCCTGAACAAGCTCTATCGCTCTATACCAATCTTCCAGTAATGAGACTTATCCCACCAAGTTCTGTAGTGCCAATTAAGTCACAATTTAGCATATTACTAAAACTTCCAGTTCTTCCCCATACTTCTTGTATTTTTGCATAGACAGCTAAGATATTGAGCAGATTCCACCCCTGATTTCCCTCTTATTGCTCCTAGGATCCTATTGTAATTTTCCAGGGTACCCGCAACATCTAGCCCTCTCTTTGGGTTGTCTGTTATATACTTACCTGTGGGCCTTTGATGTACCACTGTGGGCCAGGAATTGTATGGATGGGAGTGAGGGGGTCCCATAGTTCCTCCAGGAACTAAAAACAGTGGAGGTGGGAGGCTGATTAAGGCTAGTAGCTGCAACTGTAAAAAATTGCAGAGAGCAACCATGCTCTGGGGTAGTTGGTATGGACTGGTTAAAAGTGGGTTTTCCAGCAGCCAACAAAGGAAGAGCTTTTGGTATAAAAAAGTTGAGTTTAAACTGGCACAACAGGACCTTCTTTTTGATTCAGAAAATGGACAGGAGCTTTTGTCTGGGGGCGGGGGGGGAGCACATCTTGCAGAAGGATTGGAAGGACTTTGGCTTGGTAGGGCCCAATAAAATGGATCGGTGACCTCTGGTGAGATTTTAGCATGTGGTTAGGAACTTTTGGGTTTTTGTGTGTGTTTTCTCCACAATGCTTTCTCCCTCAGAATAAATGTATTTTGCTTTGTGACGGCTGGCTATTAACTGGTACACACTGTTGTAGCCCCAGGGGAAAGATTCATAGAATATAGAATATCAGGGTTGGAAGGGACCTCAGGAGGTCATCTAGTCCCACCCCCCTGCTTAATCACAGGTGCTGGCCCCTGGTCAGCCCTGCTGGGGAAAACATAGTGAAGTGCAGACAGACTGCAAGCCTAAACCCCCAGATATGGAGGAAGAGAGACTGGGTCTCTGTCTGAGAGAGGTAATAGCTGGGAAGCCAGAAACCTGGAAGAGGGTGCCCTCGAGGAAGACCTGGGGGGGGGAAGCGCAGGGTTAACCCTGAAACGGTGACAAGATGAGCTGGTGGTTCAAGCTGTGGTCTGGGACTCGAGAGATCTGGGTTCAATTACCAGCTCTGCCTAAGACCACCTGTGCAAAAAGGGGCAAGTCAAAGGGCCCAATTCTCCTGCCTTGCACCTTATGTTATCTATAGTCAGACAGGGTGGTTGTAAAATGCTGCCACCCTAGCATGATACGCCCCCTTTACCCAGTGACAAGCTACAGTCGAGTGGAAAAATCAGGCCTTTAATGTCTGTCTCTAATAAATAATATTTCCTTTCTCTCATCCTTTGTTTACAGTGTAAGTGCTACACGTCATGGACTATTTCCTATGTGCTGGTGCAGTGCCTTGCAAAACAGGGCCCCAATCTGGATTGAGGTGCTATTAAAATACAAACAACAAATTCACTGTAGTCCTTTCCATTAATAATCTAGATGCATTTAGATTTTTCCTTTTAATGCAAAAAAAAACAAAATTAAAAAATAAAATAAAATAACCACACACCTCCTCCTTTCCCTCCCCCTCCGGGTCTATTTCTGTTGTTACTGTTTTGCTTAATATATTTCAACCAAGCAGATTTCCCCCAGCCCTCCCAATTCCCCACAATTCAACAGCTGAATTAAAAATAGATTCCCTCCTTCCCTTCCTCTCTCCACAAAGAAACAGAAAGAGCCCCCCCGAAGTGGTGGGGGGAAGGGGGATGCTGAGGCAGTCACAATGCTAAAATAATATGCCAGTTCTAATCCTGCAAATAGATTAAGGGAAAAAAAACCTCACACACCAACATGTAGCAACTAGCAAGTACAGTTTCCAGCGTGCGGCATAAACAGATGGGGCTCCTGCCCCATGGAGTCCAGCTCTCCCAGGAAGCAACAGCACAACACACGCTTTATACATCCAGGAGGTCAGCGCTATGCTAAAGGGAGGGCTGTGTTTTTACCAATGGGTTGATTCTTCTCCTTTATGCACCAGGCTTAAGTGATCAGTGTCTTGTAACAGTGTCCTGCGGCAAAGAAACTTACAAGGCCTGGGAGGGAGAAGGCCAGGAAGGGAAGAAGCAGGATTTGGGTGACAGAACCCAAAAGCAGCTTAAGCACTTTAGCAGCCAGCAGATCTGGAAAGGGAAAGGGAGAGCAAAGCAAAAAAAAAGAAGAAACAAAAAAACCACAGGGTGTGGGAAAGGGGACAATGAACACTCAGTCAGGGTTGCTGCTTCCTTGCCAAAAGCAAAATACCAGCATAGTTGATAATGAGGAGTTGGACAGAATTCCCTTCCCTGGGAAAAAATAAAAATGAGGTACCTGTTTCCCCCAAAGCAACCATCAACCCCTTCCAGCAGTAAGATCAATGCTCCAGTTACTGGCCAGAGAGTCTCTCTCAACTAAAACAGTCCTAGCAATGATCAGGCCTGGGCAAAAACGAGAATATGGGCTGTATCACTGAGCACTCTCAGGAAGGAGGGGCTCTCCCCTTCTGGTCTGTAGAATCACTTCTCCTTCCTCCCTGCAGAAACGGTTGATTTTGTCCATCACTCCATGAGATGGAGCCTTTTCTTGGGCCTCTCCGTGTTTCTCCAGCTTCTTCCATTTTTGGACTGTAAAAATGAAAAAGATCCATGGCAACGAACAGGATGACTGTCAAAATGAAAAAGTTTAACCAAGAAAAAAAAAAAACCCAACAACCCATCCCACCAATGAGATTTGCCTTCCTTGCTAATCCTCCAAGACAACGATCTCTACATTGTGCACCTGATGCTGATGGTCCTCAACATCTGCCACCATTTTCTCCTCTGTCCTCAGCTCAGTTTCCAGAATCACAGCTTTGCCCTCCGATTCCTCAGCCTCTGCTTCAGGATCTGGTGCTGGGTCTATCTCTATGATGGTCTGTCCGTCTTCTGAGGTGCCCTCAACAGCTTGGATGGTAGACGTCAGGCCAGACTCCATGGCCACCAGTTCCACAGGGTTCACCACTGCGGCCACATTAGCCAGGCCACTGCTGTCCTGCATAGCGGCTGAGCTCAGCAGGGCCAAGCTGGAGGACGGATGAAGGGTCACAGTGTCAGATGAACTGGACTTGGAGGAAGACACCACGGTGGCATATCGGAAGAGCTGTGAGGATGGCAAGGTGTGGAGAGTCACTGGGCTGGATCCCTGGCTGATGGTTGCCACCGGAATGTTGCCCACTGAGAATTGCTGTCCCATAGGTGCGATGGCAATGGGTGAGATGACTGTGAACTGAGGCTGCTGGACAGGGGTGGAGGGACTCAAGACTGTGGCTGAGGCCGGGCGCTGCAGACGAGGTCTCTTAGGGGGTTTCGGAGCACTGACTGGCATCAGCACCACGTTCTGGATCGTCTGAGACTTCATCTTCTGATCCCTGGCGAGCTTCTTCTGCTCCTCCAGCTGGCGTTCCAGGTCTGCAAGAAGAATGACAATACAGCATATTCAGATAAAGCTTGAGTCACTGAAAGCAGAGGGAGATATTTAAAGGAGCTCCATAAAATCAGCAACATCTGGTCCCACATATTATTTATTTTGCAGTGGGGCATCTCAGATGTCCAATAAGGTGTTTCTCCTCAATCCGCTTCAGACAAAACTTTGTTCAAGACCAGGGGCCAGACTGACAATGGCCCTGCAGCTTCAGCAACCATTCACACCCATGCAGCGTGGAGGCAGAACACTGCCTTTCTGATCAGGTAGCTTTTTACACGTTTTACACCCACGTTGCATTTGTGTAAATGGCTGCACAAGGTGCAATGCAATGGAGAATTAAGGACCAAGGTCCTTGGAATTCCCCTTGTCTCCTAATTCTGGAGTGGTTTTCTACCTCTACTTATCTGCTCACAGCCTTGTTTTCACTGCCGAGAAGATGGATGCCATTGCTGCACATGCCTGTTCCAGCTAGGAGAAAGCGTGGCAGTGAGAGCTATCTCCTGAGCTTGGTTGGGTGCCATCTCAGGATGGATGGCATTCACGAGCTGTCGCAGGGACTGGGAGTCCCAAGGCCACTCCTGAAGATGGGTCTCCAGCACAAACATAGCTCAGATAAGGATCTTTGGGGAATATAACTGAAAATAAGAAGCAGCATCAGCCATTGTGGAGCAGACCAGAAGTCCAGCAAGGCCAGTATCCTTCCCTCAGCAGTGGGCATACCTTATACTACACACTCCCTAACACCCCTGGCCAATGGCTCACTGGTACACAAGGGACTTTGGGGGATTCCTACTTGATCCCTAGAACGGATGGAGATTCAAGTGCACGTGTTTCATGATGTAATATGTCAATAATTTGCAGTGACAGGATAACACACTAGTTGCATGTTGGTGTATGGAAAAAAAGGCAAATTTAGGTTTTAAATAAAGGGAGTAACATATTGCTTTGCACTCAAAGTCAAATAGGAAAGTGCATGAGTCACATCAGCTCTAGAGAGTTGTGATGGGACACCAGGTTTCATTAACAAATATTTCCCAGGCATTGACCATACCTGCTAAAGTATAAAGAAACTGCTCTTCTCCCTGCTCTGTTTGGCTTTTCCTGTTGTCCAAAACTTTCTTGACTGTGTCCATCAGGCCAAAAGTGTGGGCCACATTATTCAGGACTGCAGCATCTGCAAGAAAACCCCACATGGGTGAGTGCCTAAAATTAGACAGCCTAAACTTCCAGTCAAGGAGCCAGGCAGATGAGATTTATTTATTATGCCTAAAATCCTCTAGTGCTTTCTATTAAAAGTTCTTCATTTTTCCAGAGTGCAATTCCAGGAGTGCTGGCTGAAGAGGGCATTCCCAACCCCGTGGACATCCAATGATGGCACAACTCTGTTCATATCAAAAGAAAGACCTGTCACTCAAGCAGCTCTGAATCGCTTCACATTAAAGTATCATCTGTATATGTTAGACCACCCCCTACAGTTTTTCTGCCCGTAATGCTGGCAGTGTCATTAGCTCTCCAGCAATAGCGAAGGTTGCACAAGTTTTTCCATTACATACAACTTTCTGAAACTGTCATCTATCTGTCCAAAGGTGAATTAAAAACAATAAATAAAAAATCATGGGTGTAACTAAAAAGAGAATTTGACTCCAGGAGAGGATTTTGTGAGTAGGAAAGGGCCAGTTTTCCCTTCCCGTCTCTGGCCATAACCACTTTTTCAGTAATCCTTTAATATCAACACAGAGGCGGCTGGCCTCCCACCCACCTGTGATCTGGAAGGGAGATTGACCGAGCCTCTGCTGGACACCTTTCAGCACCTCTTCTATTTCTTTCTGGATGTTGCAGACGACCTCTTCCATCAGCCCCACGTCGGCTATTCCTTTCCAGAACATCAGCGTGTCCTCTGGCACAGGAAGAGACAGGAGGGAGAAGAATTCGACACGTACAAGCATTTGGCATTTTCCCGCAAGGCTACATTAAAACCGTTCCAAGAGCAGCGCGCTGTCATGCAGCAGTAACTTTGGAAGCCGGCTTCTAATCTGGCCATCAGGGTGGACATGACATGCAAAAAACAAAAAACAAACAAAAAAAAATGGATCTGGGAAGTAAACATCACTAGTGAGGACTTTCATACAGCTTACGACTTTTAGAACAGTACTTCACTACCTCTGCCTGTCTGCACAAGATACAGTGTCTATGGTCTTCACCTGCTGGCTTGGGGAACTCTGCCTAAGCTTCTGGACAGGTATCAGGAGGGCCAGTGAAGCACCTGTAACAATAGCGCAGGGAGAAAGTGGATGGCTCAGAGAACTGGTAATATGCTATGGAGGGCTTTGCCTCTAGGTCAGTAGTTTGAATCCAGCCATAGCCGAATAGGGACTGAACGTGGCACTACTCTGAAGTTTCAGAGTAGCAGCCGTGTTAGTCTGTATTCACAAAAAGAAAAGGAGGACTTGTGGCACCTTAGAGACTAACAAATTTATCTGAGCATAAGCTTTCGTGAGCCGATGCATCCGATGAAGTGAGCTGTAGCTCACGAAAGCTTATGCTTGAATACATTGGTTAGTCTCTAAGGTGCCACAAGTCCTCCTTTTCTTTTTGCTCTAAAGTTGTTCACTGGCCTTTGGAAAATGTGTGGGTGGTCTCTGCCCAGTTCCTGATAGGCCAGTGTCTATTTCATAAAGAGTTACCATGTCATAACAGGCACTAACTGACCTGCTTGGTCATCTCAGCAGAGAGGCCAAGGACTGAATGGGCTTTAGAGACTGAACTCACCCCTTACTCACAATAGTGGGCACCGTGTGTGTTTGCAGGGGAGAGGGGAAACTTGCACTACTGCTGCCTAGGTCAGACCTGTTCTGAGGACGTTAGTCTCCCAGGCTGTAAATCTAGAACCTTTCATCAGCCTTAAATTCACTCCGAAAATTTGGACGAGTGGTGAAGAGCCAACAGACAGTATGAACTTACCCGAAATCTCCTCTGTGTCCTTCTTGATGCCCTCCTCAGTGGCCATGGTGACAGCAGCCGTCAGAGCAGAGTTCCATTCAATCCCCTCCTCCATGCTCTCCTCGGACAATGCAATTTGGGTGATGCTCCCTGCAAAAGGATCCAGAAGAGGAAGCTTCAGCTCTCTCAGCAGCACCAGGAATTTCATGCTCCAATCAGCAGCTTTACTTTCCACTCCCCCAGTGTTTTTCACTCTCTGTCAGGCTATTTGTATCTATAAACCAAACTAGCTAAAAGCCGATCTTGTTTGTTGTCAGTGGAACCATATCTATGAAATGCACTAGGGTTTGTGGATGGAAAGCTGCTCCCTGTCCATAGAGTTAACCAGAGACCCATCCTGGTGTAAAAGTAGCAGAAGGGATCAGAATAAAGGAGGGAACTTAAGGAGCAAATTGGTCAGTCATTTCCCTGCCTTGTCACATTGGGAACATAGGACTCTCCATATCTGATCAGAGCACTGGTCTATCACGACTGGCATCATACCTCATACACTGGCTGTCACTTCAGACTTAGAGGAAAGTAACCTAACCAATGGTATGATAATGTACAATGGGGAGGAAATCTCCTTCCTCACCTCTGCAAAAGATTGGCTTATGCCCCGAAGTATGAGATTTGATCAGCCTTATTTCAGCATTCTTAGTTAAAATGCTATTCGTCATTCAAAGTCTTCACCCAGAGTAATTGATGCATTGACTTTTTAAATAACATTAAACTTGGAAGGACTCTTGTTTTTCATTTTTATTCTGAGAACCAGCCTGAAATGACAGCACCAATGCAGAAGCCATGCATCATGTCGCTAAATGATACCAAAAGTCAAGGTGTAGGGTTACCAACTACAGCATGTGGAAAACAGGACAAACCAGTAAGACTACAGGTGGACATATGCTGCCAGAGGTAGAAGTGGGAGCCAGATCCCAGCTGGCTGGGGTTTTAAATGTTCCATTTGTTTATTTTTCAGAGTGAAAAGGCCCATCCAATACATGTCTGAGCCACCAGAAATCCAGTATACTCCTTTTCACATGACCCTCTAATAGGCCTGCAAATAGGACATGCATCAGGAAAACCACTGCAAGCGGGTCTCTTTCAACTGTTTTTTCATGTGCTGTTTTGTGTTCCACACCCAAGCACTTTAGAACAGAGATTGCCAAGAGGTCGGTTACCAGCAGTTTTCCGCTGGGTCCCACAGCTGTCTACATCCACCACCAGTGCATTGCCGGCTGCTCCCGACCCTGAACCTTACAGTGTACAGTTCGTTGCTAGATCCCACTGATCCCCACTCCCAGCAGACTCAACAGGAAGCTTCACCCCTCCCAGGAATCTTTTGAAGCAACTTGGGTGCAAGTAAAAAGTAATCTGAGATGTGGGACTGCACTAGGAGAGAGGTGGTGGTGCACTGCATTAGGACATTGCACACAGAAAGCAAACAGAGATAACTGGACAGTCTCAGTGAGCAGGAGGGAGGAGGGAAGTGCTACAGGGTAACACATGGCATTTCTAGCTGTCTTTCTGTCCCCTACCATCAGCTGATGTGGGAGTCTGCACCACACTTGTTTGTTGCCCCGGCACCGGTGCTCTGGCACTGCTGATCAGGAGATCAAATTTGGTGCTTCGACAGGTGTTGGTGCAAACCTTGTCATGCTGGTAGAAGTCGATTTGCCCAGAGTCCATCATCTTCCTGTGCACAGAATGGGGAGAGAACTATGCAATGAACTCAGCTTGGATCTCAGCCTGAAGAAACCAACAGGTCAGAGGGACAACTATGACTGCATGGGGAGGAAGAAGAACAAGAAACCCATCTCCCTTCCATGAGTCCCCCAGAAGATCTTAATTGAAAAACAGTGGCCCTCATGTCTCCATTCCCCAACTTTGTATACATGGTTCTGGCCCTGTGACAGTACCCTTATGCCCCATTAAATACCATGCAACCCTAACTGTATATGTTCACCACATTAGTTCTGGGATGTAAAGTGAAATCCTGATGCCAGTGAAGTAATGACAAAACTCCAATTGACTTCAGTGGGGCTAGGATTTCACCATAAAGGTCCTGCAGGCTGCTGGCCATCCATATTAAAAGTGATCTGCTGTTCCATCCACTTTTTCTCGGTAAGAGATTTAACTGGCATGTATTGAAGACACAGAGGCAGATGAAATGTCTGCAAAAGATTCTGTTGCTGCACTGGGGAAGTACTGAAGCTGGCTACAATGGTGGACAGTCCTACCTCAACATGATTCCTCCAAGGCGAATGGCTCTCTTCCAGTCCTTCAGGGTAGACTTGCCAGCCAAGTGAACAAAGTGCTTAGGGCTGATCAACTGGTCATTAAACTAAAAAAAACAACAACAAAGAATTCAGCCAGGCAGAAAGACAGATCAACAAAACCAGGAGGGAACATTACTTTACATTAGGACACTCCACAACCAGAAACCATTAGTCAGTTCTTCTAGCCCAAAAAGAAAAGGAGGACTTGTGGCACCTTAGAGACTAACCAATTTATTTGAGCATAAGCTTTCGTGAGCTACAGTTGAGCTACACGTGAGCTGTAGCTCACGAAAGCTTATGCTCAAATAAATTGGTTAGTCTCTAAGGTGCCACAAGTACTCCTTTTCTTTTTGCGAATACAGACTAACACGGCTGTTATTCTTCTAGCCCAATATCTTGTCTCTAGCATCTTTTAAAAGTGGAAGTCAAATCCTAGTGAGGTAAATAGAAAGGAGCATAAACATTGCCAAATTAAATGTAAAAATGTAATAAGAAAAGCCAAAAAGGAGTTTGAAGAACAGCTCGCCAAAAATTCAAAAAGTAATAAACAAAATGTTTTTTAAGCACATCAGAAGCAGGAAGCCTGCTAAACAACCAGTGGGGCCCTTGACGATCAAGATACAAGAGGAGCACTTAAAGACGATAAAGTCATCACAGAGAAACTAAATGAATTCTTTACTTCAGTCTTCATGGCTGAGGACGTTAGGGAGATTCCCAAACCTGAGCCGTCTTTTGTAGGTGACAAATCTGAGGAATTGTCACAGATTGAAGTATCACTAGAGGAGGTTTTGGAATTAATTGAGAAACTTAACAGTAACAAGTCACCGGGACCAGATGGCATTCACCCAAGAGCTCTGAAAGAACTCAAATGTGAAATTGCAGAACTATTAACTATGGTTTGTAACCTGTCCTTTAAATCAGTTACTGTACCCAATGACTGGAAGACAGCTAATGTAACACCAATATTTAAGAAGGGCTCTAGAGGTGATCCTGGCAATTACAGACTGGTAAGTCGAACGTCAGTACCGGGCAAATTAGTTGAAACAATAGTGAAGAATAAAATTGTCAGACACATAGAAGAGCATGAATTGTTGCTCAAAAGTCAACATGGTTTCTGTAAAGGGAGATCATGCCTTACTAATCTATTAAGAGTTCTTTGAGGGGGTCAACAAACATGTGGACAAGGGGGATCCAGTGGACATAGCATACTTTGATTTCCAGAAAGCCTTTGACAAGGTCCCTCACCAAAGGCTCTTACATAAATTAAGTTGTCATCGGATAAGAGGGAAGACCCTTTCATGGATTGAGAACTGGTTAAAAGACAGGGAACAAAGGGTAGGAATAAATGGTAAATTTTCAGAATGGAGAGGGGTAACTAGTGGTGTTCCCCAAGGGTCAGTCCTAGGACCAATCCTATTCAACTTATTGATATATGATCTGGAGAAAGGGGTAAACAGTGAGGTGGCAAAGTTTGCAGACGATATTAAACTGCTCAAGATAGTTAAGACCAGAGCAGACTGTGAAGAACTTCAAGAAGATCTCACAAAACTAAGTGATTGGGCAAAAAATGGCAAATTAAATTTAATGTGGATAAATGGAAAGTAATGCACATTGGAAAAAATAACCCCAATTATACACACAATATGACAGGGGCTAATTTAGCTACAACTAATCAGGAGACAGATCTTGGAGTCATCATGGATAGTTCTCTGAAGACATCCACACAGTGTGCAGCAGCAGTCAAAAAAGCAAACGGGATGTTAGGAATCATTAAAAAAGGGATAGAGAATAAGAGGGAGAATATCTTATTGCTGTTGTATAAATCCATGGTATGCCCACATCTTGAATACTGCATACAGATGTGGTCCCCTCATCTCAAAAAAGATATACTGGCATTAGAAAAGGTTCAGAAAAGGGCAACTAAAATGATTAGGGGTTTGGAACAGGTCCCATATGATGAGTAATTAAAGAGGCTAGGACTTTTCAGCTTGGAAAAGAGGAGACTAAGGGGGGATATGATAGAGATCTATAAAATCATGAGTGGTGTGGAGAAAGTGAATAAGGAAAAGTTATTTATTTGTTCCCATAATATAAGAACTAGGGGCCACCAAATGATATTAATGGGTGGCAGGTTTAAAACAAATAAAAGGAAGTTCTTCTTCACTCAGCGCACAGTCAACCTGTGGAACTCCTTGCCTGAGGCGGTTGTGAAGGCTAGGACTATAACAGGGTTTAAAAGAGAACTGGATAAATTCATGGAGGTTAACTCCATTAATGGCTATTAGCCAGGATGGGTAAGGAATGGTGTCCCTAGCCTCTGTTTGTCAGAGGGTGGAGATGGATGGCAGGAGAGAGATCACTAGATCATTACCTGTTAAGTTCTCTCCCTCTGGGGCACCCGGCATTGGCCACTGTCGGCAGACAGGATCCTGGGCTGGATGGACCTTTGGTCTGACCCAGTCTGGCCGTTCTTATGTTCTATGTTCTCCTTCAGTTGAAGGAGACCGCAACCTCCCAAAACCATACTTAACCGGCAAGGTAACAGTGGGTGGTTATTGAGAGCAGTTCCTTCCTGAACCCCTTCCAGGAGATCATTTTACATCCTGATGCATGTGATTTGATACAAATATGTAAAACACAATCCAGCACATTTACAGGGATGTTCTATGACTTTTCAGCAGGTGGTCCAAGCAGATCAAGCCGAAAGCACTTTCCCTAGCACTTTTCAGTGCTGCCTTAAAGGTAGCTTTACAGTCCATGAACAAAATTCCTACCATAAACAGGTGCAATTACCTTTGAAGTCAGTGGTAGTTGCTCTCATTTACTCACAGGTTCACAGATTCCATGGCCAGAATGGATGAATGTGATCATCTAGTCTGAATTCCTGTCTAATGCAGGCCATACAACTTCCCCAAAATAATTCCTAGAGTAGAGCTTTTAGAAAAACATCCAATCTTGATTTTAAAAAATTGACAGTGATGAAGAATCCACCATAACCTTTGGTAAATTGTTCCAATGGCTTATTACCCTCCCTGTTGAACATTTACACCTTATTTCCACTATGAATTTGTCTAGCTTCAACTTCCAGCCATTGGATCATGTTAAACCTTTCTCTGCTAGATTGAACAACATAACCCTTCATACCAAAATCAGAGAACTCAGATGTCGGTCATATTGTGCACTGACATACACCTGGGGCTAACTCATTGACTTTTCTGGGTTGCATGCAACAAAGCATTTGGTTTGGCATATGCTGTATTGTAATACGGCCTGTCCTTACTCCCACTGAAGTCAATGAAAGTAATACCATTTAATTCAATGACGCAGTGTTGGGTTAATAACTAACAATATATTTGAGAGATGAGCCACAACCAAAGCTCTATAAACAAACTTCAGATGCAGACATAGGTTTAGATCTGAGTTTGTAGCAGAAGTCTCTCTCTGTAATTGCCTGTATCAGAACAACAAACCTAAACACCTGGAACTTTGGAAAAGTTTACACCCCAAGTTCAAGAACATTTAGATTTGGATCTACCTACAATAAAGATCCAAACCAACTTGGATCTAGATTCAGAGTTTGGAATCAGGGGACTGGCCTCTCTTTAAAATTAAGGTATCTATTCAACATGCAAATTGAAACACTAAAATGGTCAGTGTAAATAAAACCTGATTTAATCGTTTGTTTGGCTTTTAACCCATCTTCTCATCTGCTTCCATTAATTCCATCATCCTCCTAGTTATAAAGTGACGAGTGCTTTAAAAGGAACTTTTTTAAAAATTACCCTTTTAGCCACGCTTAAATCATACTTCTAATCCTTTAACTCCCTTAATTAAATACTTTAAAGTTTAAAGTGATGTACACATCTTATTTATACTAGGCTGAATTAGCTCCGTGTGTCAAATGACACTACACCATCCGTGTGGCATGAGCATTTTGCTTGGGAAATACCCTCAACTTTACCTCCCACCAATAACTGAGATATGCCCTCCTAAAAGCCAAGCTGTAAAACACTGAAGCCACAAAGTGCACATCAGCTGCAGGAACCCCAGAGCTCTGCACTCAGTGTTTCTGGCCTGCATGACTTGTCTGAACATACAGAAGCACACACTGGCATTAACCTCAACAGCTTATCGCACTGCCAGCTGGGGGATCCGACAGCAGGATTCCCTTTCCCCAGCCAGCATGTCACGAATGGAATGCTTGAGGGGGGCCTGCACTACTTCAGGAATATTCCCCAATGACCCTAAGAACCCTTCAATGCAAGGTGGCAAAGGGTCCACTGTTCTGTAACAGCAACGCCTATCAGACCTGACCACCTTACTATACCTAACACACACAATTTCAGAGTATTTATCCCAAAAGGGTCATGTGAGGTCTCTAATAAAAGCTTATGACATACTGATCCTCATCAGCACTGTGAGATATATGTACTGATCATATATAGAAGTTGTGTATATGTACCTAAAATATGTTTTAGAGCCTTTGTCCCAGGCAGTGTTGACAAACAGGTTTTGCCAGACAAAAGGGTGTATATTCGCCTGTCTGCCTAGGTCCATATGTAGATTAAGCGTCATAAGACAAGACAGTGGAAGCATGTTTTGCATATGGAGTCAATATAAGGATGTGAAGGCAACTTGGAGCCAGCACACGAGGAAAGGAACCTGATTCTGGGGCAAAAACAATGAATTTTGGGAAATATAAGGAGAGGCAAAAAGACTTTTTGTTATCCAGTCACTAAGGAAAACCCCTGGCAGAGAGGGCTTCTTGAATATTTGGATCCTGGTTTGTCTTAGGATAGCTAACTCTGCAAAAGACTGACCCTTTGGGGGTTAATCTACTTGATTATATAGGAAAGGTCTACATTGACAAGCATAGACCCAGACTGTGTTTTATTATTTTGTTTTATATGTAATTATTTCTGTTTCCATTATCCTTACTCACTATCTCTTAAATCTCAGCCTTTGAAAACACATTGACTATTGTCTCTATAAATATATCTCAGTGCTGTGATGTTATATTGGAGCTGACCCGCAGCTGAATCAAACTGGTGTGAGCCCTCTTCCTTTGGGGACAGCTTACCTGGTATTTTCTGTGAGTATCCATAGACAAGGGCTGGATACTACAGGGCATGGTCTCAGAGCGGCTCAGATACACCTATTGTTAACCTGCAAGGCAAAGTGAGGGCTGGCAGAGGCCTGAGGAGATTGTTTGGGCGGCTAACAGACTCCTGGTATCAGGGAGCGGACGCCCAGTTAAGCACCAGCAAGTCTCTCTCACACACACAGTCCTGGGCACCCCTAGAAACCATCACAACGTGGCTCCAAGGGAGTGTGATGGAAGAAAAGAAAGAAAAAGCAGGACTTTAAACAGGGATCAATAGCAACCCAGAAAGACAAGGGGGCTGAGAACCCTCCACCCTGAGAATCTGCTTGTAGCCTTGCCTCTTACAGAGACAAAACCAACTCCCATGTTTGGGGCCCTGCATGCTGCCAACGCAAATTTAACAAACTCCAGTGTAGAGAGACAGATGAAATTGAGAGAGAGAGAGAGAGAGAGAGAGAGAGAGAGAGAGAGAAAATACACTGGAAGAAAGAAAACGACCTGCCACAGTCCCAGCTTCAGAGAGGGGATCTGGCCAAGGAAATCGGGCTACTCTATGGCAAACAAGTTACCTTGACACACTTGACGTTAATTCCTGGACAGACAAACTTCTTCCAGAGAAGGATGGCTTTGCTCTCCCCACAGGTGATGGGGTAGGCAATCTCAATTTCATCGTTGGTTTCAATGGTGCTGGGGTCTGCAGGCAGAAGTATGGATAACATGAGATTTTCATTATTGGGAGCTCAAACCCCAAAGGGAGAGGTGTGACAGTCCAGTTTCATGAGTAGAACACTTCCTAATTCAGCAATACACCTCTTATCCTTCCCAGCCTCATAAAGCCAATGCAGGTAAAGGGTCCATTCTCCTGCAGCAGGTAACTTCCTTCTAAATGGCAACCACCCAAAGAAAAACGTAGATGTTAGCAGAATCTGTCTGAACCAGAATCTGATCACCTACGCTAGCAAAATGCATCCAATGCAAGCACAAAGAAAGGTCACCAAGGGTCTGTAAGTAGAACCACATCCTGTCACATGGGAAATCTCAGTTTAAATTTAAGACATAGGACAATGTTCTGCTCTAGTATCTAAGCAGTGGGTCTCTGCTCCAAAAACCTGTTCCGTGCAGGTGCTGATCTTCTACTGACGTCAATGGGAGATCCACACACATCGAAGGGGCAGAATGCTAGAGTCAAGATTCACTGTGTGTTCTGAGAGAACTTTCCCCCTAGGCTCTTGCTCCTTGGGCTGGCAGGCAGCAATGCAGAGCCAGCCTGCTCAGCTCATTATATTTAACCCAAACCCTTAACCTGTATCAATCCATACAAAGCAAGAAGCCAGCTGTTTGACAGGGACTGGCATAGACGCTCAGACAGTTCCTGTTGGAATCCACTATTCACACAAACATTGTGCAGCTAGCTTCTGTGTACCGAGAAGACCTTCAAGGTAAATTCGTGGTTCCACTGAAACCAATGCAAGTTTTGCCATTGACTTCACTGGAGCCAGGATTTCACCCCCAGTATCAAGAGTCCTAATGGCAACTATAGCACTGATGATCCAGGTGGGAACACCCCAAGACAATGCACTCTACCTCCTGGGGAAAACAACATCCCCAACTGCTGATCCCAGTGGTGAGAGAACCCTAGTGTATTAAAGGTGCAAACCAAACTGCAAGTAATTCTGCAGGAGACATGTTTATGCCCACACCAAAGAGAAACTTACCAATCCCTTCTTCTAGTTTGTGTATGGTATGTGTTTCTACAGCCACCACAGCGGCACTGGTCTCAGAGCCCTCTTCGTAAATCCTGTTGTAAAAGTGTCCATCGATAAACAAACTATATAAATCACGGAAAAATTAAGATTCATAGCACAGGGTTAAAAACCTCATTTCATTTTTTGCTTACTTGTCCCTTAGGGACAAAATCTTGTTTTACAAACTTTTTTGGGGTGGGGGGGTTCAGGTATAAAAAATGAGTAATAATCACCAGGGATTGAAACATGCATAGCTGTTACCAATGCTACGCTCCCCACCCCTGCACTGCTCCACCAGTAAGACTGTTAATTCTCTGCTTTACGTTTATACTGCACCTTTGCCTACAACCTCAGATATACATGTGGCATTTTGCATCACTGTATATCCTCCTTGTGATCACAGACTGAAAGATTCAGTTGTCATGCCTACAGGCAAAGGGACAGAGTTACTTGTTGTATAAATCTGTACTTTTAATGTTATGATTTTTATGCATGTAAAATCCCAGTTCATGTTGTACAAATGTTTTTTGCAATATATTTATTGATTAAAAGGCACGTAACTGGTGGAAGTCATCTGTCCCTAGGAAGAGACTGCCAATGTAGGGTACCATAATACACTACCATCTATTGTAGCTGCCAACATTTAGCACCTTGGCTTTATTATATTTCACAGTAGGGGATGCCAAAGCAGGCACAGATGTTTGTGTATGTCGATATAATTACATTATCACATAGGTGGTAGTTTCCATGTGATCCTGCATTTATCATGCCCCGTTGCCTGGCTCACCTGCATGCAGCTCATTAATCTATCTCCCCAAGCGTTGTTTTAACATTCATATCCCTGAGCAGCCATTAAAAAAACCCAACAAATTACTAGGAAACGTGGAATTCCCCTGTCCTATAATTACACTGGCCCAAAGCTCAGATACCATAGTGGCGGGCCCAGTATGTGGCCCCAAATAGAACAAACTAAGATAGAGGGAGCAGTATTTAGTCCTCAAACAATGACTAGTTTAAGGTCGAACATCTCATGATCCAATAGGGCTAGAAGCAGAAGTATTATAACTTTTTATTTTAAAACACAACATATAATTAATCTGTGGAATTTATGGCTACAAGACATTCAATCTGAGATCTTAGCAGGATTCAAAGAAGGATCAGACACCTAGTTATGGATAATGAGAAAATCCAATTACAGAGCATAGGATTACAAAATAAGGGATATAGATTTATGGCATAAACCAATCTCTGCTTGGGTTTAGGAAAAGGCTTCCCCTATGGACAGGTTATTCGGTAATTGTTCATTATGGAGATTTCTTGCACCTTCTGCTGAAATACTTGGTACTACCAGTGTCACACAGGATACTGGACTAGATCTGACCACAAATCTGATCTAGTGTGGCAATTCCTATGTTCCTAATCATTGCAAAGGGGAGGGATTCTCAGCTTCCCTCTGAGACACCCAGGGCTTGCTTCTAGCTTGGGAATTCCCAAGATGTTAAACCTTAAAGTCACTACCTTATTATGTACATGAACTACTTTAGGTCATTGTTAAAAGTTAACATTTTAATCAGTTATAATTTCTCTTTTCCTCTAAGGCTTGCAGAACAGAATCAATCAAAGTATAACCCTTTCAGAAGTACCCCTTAAAGAGCATGCTGAAAATTGACATGCCTTGGATCACATACATGAGATTAGCCACATTGCAAACATACCCACTTCCCACACCTGTGCACTCACATGCGTGTCAATATTTTAGACTATGCAAAGTGACATGGATCACTCACCCTTGCTGCACTGGCTGTAGCTGTAATATCACTTGGGTTTTGGTATCTTCCGGGTTCTCCCCTTCATTTCCTTCACTTGGTACAACCACCACATCCCCCACAGGGACACTCACTTCGGCATTTGCCATCTCTCACATGCAGTCAAAGGGCTGGGTGGCAAGTGTGCTGTAGCGGACAAGCAGAGCCAGCTATTTACCCTGGTCTCATGGGAAGAACAAGAATGCTCTATGGTGTCAAAATGGAAGAGCAACTGTCGCCAGCAGTCCTGCCACAGTTAACAAAATGATATTGGACTGGTGGGAGCTGAGACGCTTACAGAAGAATGATTCTCAATCTCTGAGCAGGTGAAGGGGAGCACTAGTTGTTGATAAAACTCCATGCTGCAGAAGCAAACTGAAGTGCAACAGCTGCCGTGAAAGAGAAGGGGATATTGGGCTTCGGACGATGGGCATGTATAAGCCAGAGAGCACACCTCTCAGCTTGCAAAGCAGGCAGTTGAGACCATTTAGATCTGGTATCAATGAGACACAAAAAACAAGGAACCCCACAGTACCATATTCACAAACATTTTAACAGCAGACAGAATGCAGAGTGGAATTACCTGTACAGTGTAGTTTTAGAACCAAACATTGCAAAATCAGTGCCAGCCAGGTCAGCACTAACCCACATGCTTGGTCTTGGCAGCAGACATGAGCGCGCTGGGAGACGGGTTTCTAAGATGGGGCTAATTTCCTCCTTTCCTTAGTTGCAAGATTCCTAGCAGGCAACCTGATACCATAATCTTTTATTACCAGAAAAATGCACAGGCAAGATCCTTCCCCACTGCATGCAAGCATAAATGTAAGACTGTGATCCTAGTGTCAAAGATGAGTTGAGGAGGGATGGGAGTAAAGATCTTCAGAAAGAAAAGGAGGACTTGTGGCACCTTAGAGACTAACCCATTTATTTGAGCATAAGCTTTTGTGAGCTACAGCTCACTTCATCGGATGCATACTGTGGAAAATACAGAAGATGTTCTTATACATACAAACCATGAAAAAATGGGTGTTTACCACTACAAAAGGTTTTCTCTCCCCACACCCCACTCTCCTGCTGGTAATAGCTTATCTAAAGTGATCACTCTCCTTACAATGTGTATGATAATCGAGTTGGGCCATTTCCAGCACAAATCCAGGATTTCTTCCCACCCCCCCACAAACCCACTCTCCTGTACGATAATCAGACTAACACGGCTGTTACTCTGAAAGATCTTCAGAGTGTTTTACTGAAAGCACCTTGAGTATTTGTTGTGCTTTGCTCGAATACTCTCTAGAGCTCACATGGAAAAATATGCATGCAATTTTATTACTGGAGGAGTTAATTGCTTTTTTTTATTATTATTATCCTTGCCTAAAAAGCATGGAGAGAGGATAACACATTATGTAATTTGTTTGAAGTAATTCAGGCTCCAGTTCAAGATTGTTCTCCTTGGATTTAAAATCCGCAACAGATTTGCACCAGTCTGTCTCAGAAACCATGTCTATTTCTCTACCTCATCTTGTCTAGCTGGCCTCCTCTCTGCTCTTCCCCAGTCTCACCATCCTTGATGTGAGAGCCTTCTCCTCTGCACCTCCTGCCATATGGAATAGCCTCCATGTATGTGTACATATTGATTGTCCCTCTTCACAGAGAGACCCAGGTTTACATTATTGAGTTGCTGGAGGCAGTGTTCTCTCATTGGCAGACCTCCAGCTGTGGCATTCCTTGCCAGATGAGATCAGGCTGAATCTAAGCCTGACTCTGTTTAGGACCAAATGTAAGGCACAACTTACCAAGAAAGCATTTGCTTATGCGCCGACATAAAAAAAAAAGCACACATCCCTGCTTCAGAAAGAAAGACTAGTTATCCTGTTTCAGATTTGCAGTGTGTTTTGGGACCAATCAGAACATGGCTATAAACATGGCAGAGAAGCGACCCAGAAGGAAGCAAGGAATAGAAACATGATGTGGCCAATGGACAAGTGGCCCAGTAAGGTTGTGGCTGCATGGGATGCACGACTGAGAATTGATCAAGGAGAACATGGCAGGATCCAGCTATCAAATCAGTTCTCCTTTGTTTTCAATATTTCTTTGGCTTAGGTGGGTCTTGTCTGTGTCTAGGGGGAATCCGATCTACAGTCTCTGTAAGAGGGCACTCTGGGAGCTTCATAGCATATCAAAGCACCTAGTGTCAGATGTTACCAGGAAGATGAATCACTTGGGCTCAGGCAAGACAAATCTGCAGTGAAGTCTCCTCAGAGGGCTGAGTTCAGTTGCTTCTGGACCTGGCATACATACAATTGAACTGCAACTGCAGTCCCCATTCAGCACTGTAAATGCCCTAGGAATGGCAGAGTCCTATACCTGATATTTATTCTCCCGCAACTTGTGTGCCCGACATACAGGCAGATTTGGTCCCAGGGGAACAATACAATTCTCTGTAGTTCACTTACTACACATCAGAGGCTGTATATTCTTGGGTCCAATGTTTACTGGCGTCTAGGGTTGGATTTATGAAACTCAGCATAACATTCCCTCATTAAGTGTTCACACATCCCACTGCAGCCAAGGTCACAGGATTAGAAATGTCTCATCCTTCACCCCTCCATATGGAGGTGCACAAACCCTAAAATATTCACCTTTTGGTAGTCAGGCTTTGGAGGGTGAGACCCCACATTATTTTCATCCTTTGGCTGTTAAGATAACATGGTGCTAGATCCTTCACCTGTCCTGGGTAGGGAGGACATATTCACACTTTTTATCCCCAGTCAGAGTCCCAGACCACGAGACCAGTCACCTTTTCAGCAACAGGACAACACAGGACTCAACCCACCCAGCCAAACACCACTCATCCATCTGTAGTCAGGGTCATAAGGGTAACACCCATGTCTGGGCCGAACAGAGCCCTACATGCACCCACTATACACATACCTTTCACTCTCCAGTCAGGTGTAACCACTAGGGATTCAAAAGGCCCAGCCCCCCCACCTCCCGCAAGGCCTCAATAATCTAACACACAGATGGTCCGAGGATGCCCAGCCCCCTTCACACCTGCATGGCCAGTAGACAACAGGCACCTGCCTGTCCCCAAAAACCTTCACACTGAGATCAGATGGGGCAAGCCTCCACCCTAACAACCCCTTACCCACTGGCCGTCAGGAACTCAGAGAGCGTGAGACCCTCCCTTCAGCCCTGTGTCCCCATCATCCCACAGGGACTGGAGGAAGTGAGGTGCCACCTTCAGAGTCAGGTGCCCAACGGGCCCGAGCTGCACTGACTCTAGTCAGCGTGCGCGCGCAGGTGGGGGAAGGGGTCGGCCTATGGCGCGCTGGCTGGGAAGGAGCAGAAGGTATTGGAGGGCCAGCCCAGATCCCCTCTTCACCTTGTGTAGTGAAAGAGGAGAAGGGGGCAGGAGCTTTTTCAGGATTGCACCCCCACCCCCACCCCCCGGCTAGCAGGGCAGGGCTCGGCTCAGGCAGCACAAACTCCCCCCGATGCCACCTGTGGCCTTGGACAACGAGTGGGGAGGGCACGTGCCAGAGGCCACCAGCTCCACTCCCCGCCCCGAAAGGTCAGAAAGGGTCAGAGGTGGGCAGCCCCCGAAAGGTCAGAAAGGGTCAGAGGTCACCGGCCCCCTTTACCTAGGATACCCCCGGGGGGGGGTCGGAGGGCCCAAAGCCTCCCCCCAAGGATGGTCGGGGCCCCAGCGCCCCCGCCGCGGGGCCAGGGGCGGGGCTCCCCTGGGGAAGGGGTGTGGCCTCCCCTCCTCCCGCCCCTCGCTCCAGGCAGGCGGGCGGGCGCCGAGCGGACGCAGCCACTCAGCCCCCCTTCCCCCCCCGCGGCGGCGCGACGTCCCTCTCCCGGCGGCGGCACGTACGGCGGCGGCGCGCTCTGGGGCTCCCCCTCCCACTGCGGCCGGACCCCCCCCGCACTCCGCGTCCGGGCCTGGCCCCTCCCGGCTCCCGTAGCGCGGCGCCCTCCGTCCCTTACCGTCTCCGAACGGCCGAGTCAGGGGCTGGGGGGAGGGGAGGAATGAGCATGCGCAGCAGGCGCGCTCGCGACAGCCCTCAGTCGCCAGTACTTCCGGCCGCCGCCTGCCTTAAAGGGGCCGCGGACCATTTACTCCTGTCTACTGCCTAAGCCGGCTGCGCTGCGCTCTGGGGGCTGGGGTGCGCCCCCCCCGCCTCCCCGGGGTGCCGCCCTCTCCAGACCGGGCCCTGTGCACAGTGCGGGGAGCAGCCCGGCCGGCCCCCAGGGCGATCACGTGGGACCCCTGCCTGGGGGGAGCATCCTCTCCCCACACCTTGCCCCTAGGGTGATCACGTGGGAACCCTGCCTCGGGGGGCCACCCTCATCACACCTTGTCCCTAGGGTGATCACGTGCGACCCATGGCTTGGGGGGAGCATCCTCACCCCACACCGTGCCCCTAGGCTGATCACGTGCAACCCCTGCCTGGAGGATCCATCCCATCCCCCCAGGGGGGCATCCCCATCTTCCTGGGGCCATCCGCACCTGAGACATTTCTTGCCCCAGGGGGATAGCCCAGGACCCCTGCCCTTGGGAGGCAACAAGGAGGCTGTGAGCAAAGGTGCTGCCCCCCCCCCGTTCTCCTCCACGGAGCATCTCCCCTTCCCTGTCCCTGCCAGGTGACTCTGCACGCCTGGATAGCTGGTTCCAGGACTCTCCGGGAGAGGGTGAGGAGGAGGCAGGTGTTAGCATGACACTGGTCTGGTGCCCATGTGCTCAGCCAGCCTGCAGGGGGTTCAGACACCAAGGCAGGTGTTGTCTATGGGGGTGTCCTCACTGCCAACCTGTTCCTATAAGGTTTTTGGCTTGAGACTTGGGCTTCCCAGGGATTCCTCACGGCTGACACCTAAAAGCTCAGTGTTCCCATCATTGCAACCACCTGAGAGTGGCACTGAATGGAGGATGAGGGCAGAGGTTCCATAGGCCTCGGAGAAGCAGCCCTGGGCTGGATTCGCCTCGAGCTGGGAATGAATTGTTTTCCTGGTTTAAAAATAATTAATATGCATAATCTGTTCTTTATTCACATCCCCACCCCCGAAAAAACAAACTGGGGTGGGAGACTGCTCAGCTGAGAGGCAGTTATCCAACGTGGGCAGCTCTGCCATGTCTGCTGTCTGGCCTGTCTCCCCCTCCCCCAAGTAAGACTATAAGAAGGGATCCTGGCTATTCTGCCTAAAAACAGGGGCTTTAGATGAGGACAAGAGGCTCAGATGAATGTGGAGGAAGATGGGAAGGTGTCATGACCTTAAGAGCCCTCTTCTGGGAGGCCACACGGACTGCAGTCCAGGCATACTTCCTTTCAGCCTTTATATAGTTGCGGTCAGGGCCACCCCTACATGGTTTGCTGCCTTGAGCAGCTGAGCAAAAAAAAAAAAAAATTGCCAGAGTGACGGGTCAAATAAACCAACCGGCTGGTCAGCTGCACCATGTGGCCCCCTCCCTAGTTGTTGATTTGACATCCTAACCCTCCCATGAAGGCCAGCCCTGGGTGCAGCCCATGAAGGTTAAAGGTGCCAGCATGCAATGCTCCATCTAGGTAGCCTTGGGTTGGCTCCATGTTCCAGCCCAAAATACTTCATCTTGATCCAGGTGCCATCCACACAGATCAAGATAAACCTGAAGTCTGTGTGAGCCTCACCCCTGCTCCTTGGATCAAGGAGGAGAATCGCACACTAGGACTTTGGGATTTGTGGCCTGGGCCTCGGCCACTGAAGTCATGTCTACACTAGGAAATTGCCCCTTTGCTGTTGAGTCTCAATCATACGTTCAGTAACAGTGCTGAAAATGGTTCTGCCCAGTCAATATTAGCAGTTCACTGGTTTCTGTTTAAGGAGACCCACTGCTGAGCACAGTTTCCAGCCCTGGCTCGAGTTCCTAACATATACAGGACTTTTGCATGAGTTGGAGGGTTGTATGCTAGGACCCGTAGCCTTTGTGGGGTGTACTTAAGCCTCTCAAATCAAGATGGGGAGCATTGCATGCTGGGCCCCGCAGGCTCTGTGGGTTGCTCCATCTGATGCAAACAGGGCATAGATATTGGCCTAATGGCTGGTTGCCACCGCAGATTTCCAGTTAGGTAACGTTTGGGCCAGATACCATCTCCTTATATGTTAAGGCATTAATGACCCCTCCCAGAAGAATATGCCTGTTTCATGTTTGGCAGACAGCTGAGCACAGGCTTGACTAGAAACAGGAGTCTAATAACACTTCACTTTTCTATGATACCTTTTCTCCCAAAGCGCCTCATAAGCCATGTACAGCACAACTGAAATGCAGCTACCTTTGGGGTGGAGAGCAGTAGCCACCTGCCCCACAGCACCCTGCATGACAGTGAGAGAGCCTCTTGCTCTTCTGAGGAGCGCCATCATCAATTCTTTATTGCCTGCACAGAGAGCAGGAAAGACCTTGGGTTGGGAGGTCTCATCTGAAAGAGCCACCTGCAGCAAATGGCACAGAGCCTGATGTGGGCAAGGATAAAGGGCTGAGTCAACCTGCCCAGCGTTGCCCAGGAGTGTGAGGGTTTCAAAACAGGAGTCTTCCAATTCCAGAGGGAGAGATGTAGATCAGGGGCCTGCACACCCCCTCCTCCCAAATATTCTGAGATTTTGGGCAAGACTGGGTTCAGTAAGGAATGACAAGGAAACATGAGGTTGGAAGGGCTGTTTTTAAAAATGTCCAGTGTATGGAAAAGAGGCTCAGAAGTATGCACGGCCTGACGTGGATTTCATAGCACACAGCAGACCTGGTTCTCCTTTCAGGCCAGTGTAAATCAGGAGTGTTTTAGAGCCAGGTTTTCAAAACAGCTCCTTTAGGCACCAAAATAAGTGGCCATGTTTCCAAAGGAGCACTCTGCAGGTGGGTGGTTGAGCACTTTTGAAAATCTGGTCCAGAACTGAAGACAATAGCTGTGCTAGCTTCCGCTCATTGCACCAATATCCTTCAGTCCTGCCCTTGGGAGACTGGGTTTCCCAGCCAGCATAAAGTGGACCAAATGGCTCTGTGCTGGCCCTCTTGCAGCCCCTAGTGTGGGTGTTGGTGTGCCAGGGAGGGGGGGTGACTGGAGTGCCTTGGGCTCTAACTAGTCTCAGCTGACTGTGGCATAGAGCAGTGGTTCTCAAAGCCAGTCCGCCCTTGTTCAGGGAAAGCCCCTGGCAGGCCAGACCAGTTTGTTTTCCTGCTACGTCCACAGGTTCGGCCAATCACGGCTCCCACTGGCTGCGATTTGCTGCTCCAGGACAATGGGGGCTGTGGGAAGGGCGGCCAGTACGTCCCTTGGCCTGCGCTGCTTCCTGCAGCCCCCATTGGCCTGGAGCGGCGAACCGCGGCCAGTGGGAGCCGCGATCGGCCGAACCTGCGGACGCGGCAGGTAAACAAACCAGTCTGGCCCACCACAGGCTTTCCCTGAACAAGCGGCGGACCGGCTTTGAGAACCACTGGCATAGAGGACTCTGGGTTCCTGAGACTGCTCTAATTTACCCCTTGAACCAGGCAGGATCTGGCCTGGCCCAGAACACTAGCAGGTGCAAAGTTAATATAAAGAGGATCTAGTCAGCCAGAATGAGAATCAAGCCCTCTTGTCTTTTAATCTTCCTACTGCCCCTCTCACTCAGCAGAGAAGAGAAAACATAATAATACCAACATCTTCCACACTTTCAGCATTTATACACCTGGCATTCCTTCCCCTTCCCTTCTACACCCCCCGCCCCCCAGCTTGGACAAAGAAAACCCATGAACTTAGTTTCACTTTGCTCACATTTGTTTTCAAGTTCAGGCAGTGGGTCCGTGCTGCCACCTCTGAGTTGCAAACACTGCAGGGGAAGGTTTTTTAAACCCCGTTGTTTCAACTGGATCGTACATGCATTTACAAATATCATGGGAAACCTTTGCTAAGTGGGTTTATGGTTTGACAAACTCTAAGACTTGAGTGCAACATTCTCTTTGATTTTGCGTTGTGTCGCCTCCTTTCGGTGTAGGCATCACACATGGTAAAGGCCAATGCCACACTCTTGGGCCAAGACAGACTCTGGAAGCCAGTAAATTTGTACCAACTTACCTGTGTCAGTGTATAACTTATCATGACCACACGATGGCGCCAAGGGGCATCCGTGCCAATGCATGTCATGCTGATGCCAAGCATCTGCGGAAAGACAGAAAGAAGCCTCAGCGAATAGCTAATTAACAAGAGCTGCTGTTTCAGTAGGCATCAGACACTAGACGTTAAATCAGAAAGAGTTGCCCTGGAACCTGACTACCCCACTTCTGATTATTATTATTATTTTAAAGTGCTGGATATATAGCAGAGGTGGAAAAACGGCCCCTGGGCCACATCCAGCCTGCGGGACTGTCATGCCTGGCCCCTGAGCTCCTGGCCTGGGAGGCTAGTCCCCGGCCCCTCCCCTGCTGTTCCCCCTCCCCTGCAGCCTCAGCTCGCCATGCCACCAGCGCTCTGGGCGGTGGGGCTGCGAGCTCCTGCCGGGCAGCGCGGCAACATGGCTGGCTCCAGCTGGGTGGAGCAGCTGCCAGTCCTGCTGCTCTGAGCGGCATGGTAAGGGGGCGGGGAGCGGGGGGGTTGGATAAGGGGCAGGGGGTCCCGGGAGCAGTCAGGAGACAGGGAGCAGGGGGCGGTTGGATGGGGCTGAGGTTGCGGGGGGCAGTCAGGAGATGGGGAACAGGGGGGGCTGGATAGGTGTGGGCATCCTGGGGGGGGTAGGGGTGTGGATAAGGGTTGGGGCAGTCAGGGGACGGGGACTAGGATGGGGGTGGGGTCCCAGGGGGGTGGTTAGGGGCAGGGGGTCCCGGGAGGGGGCTGTTAGGGGACACGGAGCAGGGAGGGGTTGGATGGGTCGGGGGTTCTGAGGGGGGCAGTCCAGGGGAGGGATTTGGGAAGGTGCGGATAGGGGGCGGGGCCAGGCTGTTTGGGGAGGCACAGCCTTCCCTACCCGGCCCTCCATACAATTTCAGAACCCTGATGTGGCCCTCAGGCCAAAAAGTTTGCCCACCCCGATATATAGGCATTTATTCTAATTTATATTTTACTGTCTGCTCCTTTGTGCTATCATGGCCGCATGGGTGGATCAGCAAACTGAAGCAGAGGCAGGTTAAAATGAGACACAGAAGAAGAAATTCACCCCAGTACAGAGGACAGGTGCCTCACTGCCCTACACTGGGGCTGTACTAGGGAAGGGCTGTAGGTAGATCAGTTGTGCAGGGACAGAGACAAAGGAGATGGCTGGTCAAGGGAGGGGCCACCCAATCCATGTTTACATAGATTGAGAGACACCCCCCCCCCGGCTCCTGGCACAGAAGTGGAGCCGCGGGACGGGGGGCAGAGCTGTGTTGCGGGTGGTGAGTTTCAGTTTATTGTTACAGTACACACACACTCTTCAGCTGCAGAAATGACTTGGGTTTATGAGGGTGATGTGCATTTTACCCATAATGCATCAGGGCAAATCTAGACACAGAACGCAAGAGTCCCTGAAGCAGCAAATAACTGGAATCTGCTGGTTGGTTACTGGGATAAGCACTGACTGAAGGGGACGCAAGTCAGTAGTGAACTCATTCGTTTGTCCAAGTAATCTGCAAGAAATAATCACTGCTGTAGGACTGACCTAGGGCCATATTATACCACTGACCCCCCCAGGTGGAGTTCCCACTGACACAAAACTGGGTTCTATTACCCTAGCTGAGCCACAGACTCAGGCAAGTCACTTGGCCATTGATTTTGGGTGCCCAATCTGAGACTCTTTAGGCCTGGGTTTCATAGACATTGAGCACCCACTGTTCCTAGTTACCTTAAAATAAGTGTGGGTGCTCAGCACCTCTGAAAACCAGGTTCAAGGGGTCTCAAACTCAGCTCCCAAAACCAGAACTATCCAGACTTACTGGAAACTTTTTCCCATAGTGCCTTGTTCAAGGCCACATAGCGAATGGTAGAGCCAGCGTACAAATTCAGAGCTGCCTGACTCCCAGTCCTGACACAGTCTCATCTGATGGTGGTGAGAATGCTCTTTCCATTCCACCAATATCCACTAGGAGGATGTTAAACAGAAATGACTACAGTTAGACATTTTAAAATCAGCAGGTAAATGGTAATTGTAACCAGGAAATCATCTGCGAGCGGGTGCGTTTCTAGTGGTGGCCCACAAGGATCGGTTCTTGGCCCCTATCCGATGTAACATTTTTATCAATGACCTGGAAGAAAACAACCATCACTGATAAAGTTTGCAGATGACACGCAAACTGGAGGAGTGGTAAATAATGAAGAGGACAGGCCACTGATTCAGGGTGATCTGGATCCTTTGGTGAACTTGTCTCAGGCAAACAGCATGTGCTTTAATATGGCTAACTGTAAATGTATAAGTCTAGGAACAAAGAATGCAGGTCATACGAACAGGGTGAGGAATTCTCTCCTGGGAGCAGTGACACTGAAAAAGATTTGGGGGTCATGGTGGATAATAAGCTGAACAAGAGCTCATAGAGTGACACTGTGGCCAAAACAGGGATCCATAAACAGGGGAATCTCAAGTAGGAATAGAGAGGTTATTTTACCTCCATATTTGGCACTGGTGTGACTGTAGCAAGAATAGTGTCCTGTTCCGATGCCCACAATTCAAGAAGGACATTGATAAATTGGAGAGGGTTCAGAGACGTAGAGCCCTGCAAATCCGCGGGTATCCACTTTATATCAGTGGACCATTTCTGCAGACAGCAGTGCAGATGCGGATACAAATTTTGTATCTGCGCAGGGCTCTGATGGTAAGAGCCGGGCAGGCAGCTGTGAGGAACCGTGGTGCGGACCCTCCACTTGCCCTGGGCGGGGGACCTGGGGGGCAGGGACACGGGCCAGGGGCTGCTTGGGCCCCTTGCCCAGGGCAGATGGAGGGTCCACCGCAGCTCCCCACAGCTGCCCACCTGGCTCTCACCGTGGCCAGGATGCAGTTCCAAGCTGCCCCTCCCAGGCTGGAGCCAGGTTGGGAGAGCCGTGCTGTGGGGAGCCTGTATCCCTCCACCCGCCCTGGCTGGGAGGTACTGGGGGGCAGGGACACTGGTTGGGGAGTCTGGGGGTTAGGAACACAGGCCGGGGGCTGCTCGGGCCCCCTGCCCAGGGCAGGAGAAGAGTCTGCCATGGCTCCCCACCTGGCTCTTACCGTGGCCGGGCTGTGGCTCCGAGCTGCTTCCCGGCCGCAGACAGAGCCGGGTTGGGGAATGCCATGCTGGCAGCTGTGGGGAGTCTGGGTCCCTCCACCTGCCCTGGGTGAGGGGCCCGAGCAGTCCCTGGGCAGCTCCACACTTCAACCCCTCTCCATCCCCAGCCAGGCTACCATGGAGCCCAGCCGGGGAGCCATGGGGAGCCGTGGTGGACCCTCCACCTGCCTGAGGTGCAGGGGTGGGGACGCTGAGAGCTGCCCCCGGCTGTGTCCCTGCCCCACAGGCTCCCCGCTTGGCTGAGGGCAGTTGGAGGGTCTGTGAATCTGCACAGGCTTTCCAAAGCTGCCCACACACTCTCCCTGACCAGGCTCCGGCAGCCTCAGCCCAGCCACGGTAAGTAAAGCCCTGCAAATCTGCAGCTATCTGCAGATATCCACATCCACAGATATCCACAGACAATTTTTGCAGATCGTTAAGCCTGATACCCATTTTTGTATCTGCGCAGGGCTCGACAGAGAAGAGCCACAAGAATGATTAAAGAATGGGAAAACCTGCCTTCTAGCGATAGACTCAAAGAACTCAGTCTATTTAACTTAACAAAGAGACGGTTAAGGAATGGCTTGATCACAGTCTATAAGCATCTACATAGGGAACAAATATTTTATAATGGGGTCTTCAGTCTAGCGGACAAAGGTATAACACATCCAATGGCTGAAAGTTGAAGTTAGACAAATTCAGACTGGATGAAACTCATCCATTTCTAAAGGTGAGAATACTAATAATTAGAACAATTTTCCAAGGGTCGAGGTGGGTTCTCCATTGCTGACCATTTTTAAATCAAGATGGGATATTTTTCTAAAAGATTTGGGGAGGTTCCCTAGCCTGCATTATACAGGAGGATCTAGAGGATCACACTGGTCCCTTCTGGGCTTGGAATCTGCTCCTTCCTCCAGGCCATGGTGACTCTAGGGGTTCTCAGGACAAATTTTTTGGTGGTCTCAGAGTGCGGCCACCAACAGTTGCTGGTGACTGCTCTCAGATGTTCCCTTAAAATACTTACTTACCTTTAGGAAAAACAAATAAATAGGCACATAGACATGTTCAAATCATTGTAATTTATTTATTGCTAGTAAGTAAGTCTGTGTGAAAAGTGATACTAACAAACATACAAGTATCACTTTTCACTGCAGATTTACTCAGCCCTGGCAAGCCTGGGGGCAAATTAAGCCCTGGATAGGGGACCAGGGGTGGTCAGAGCCCAAAGCCCCGCACTCCACCCCACCCCAGGGCTGAAGCCCAAAGCCTGAGCCCCACCACCCCTGGGAAGGTGGGGAACTCACCAGCTGCCTACTCCTTCAGCATTGTGCCCCAGGTGTCTCCAGAGGGGAATAGGGCCCAACCCCTGCTGGGGGTTGCATCCAGGAGCAACACTAAGGGAGAGAGGCTGGGGCCTTTACTTTGCCCCTGACCCCAATCACTGTCCAGGCAGCGGTAGCCAAGAAAAGCCCTTGATGGCTGCATGAGGCCACAGTGGCTGCATTTGAGAACACATAATGCCCACGTGTAAATATTGTAATAGATGCGCCCCCGTCCCACCCTGGATTTCTGTTCCCTTCATGTTTGGGGACTTCTAGATGGAAAGGGGTGTCCCACTCTTACAGAGATGGTGGTTTCAGTTGTGAAGTTTGGGTCCGGATCCTACTCTGGATTCTGATCCTCTCCCAAAGCTGGGGGGAGAGATCGGCTTGGGGAAGGGGCTCCTCTCCTCTCAAACTCCGGCTCTGCTGGGCTGCTCTGGTGCGGGGGTTCTCAACCTTTCCCGGCCACCACCCCCCTTTCCGGACTCGGAAGCCTGAGTCCACCCCTAACCCTGTCCTGCAGCCCCCAGGGGTGAGAAACACCGACCTCGGAGACAAGAGACATCTGGGTGTCCCTGGCTGAGACCCACCGCTATAGGGTGCGGGTGGCTGAGGGTTCTGCTTCGCATTATAACTCAGCCTCACAGATCCCTCGCCCACCGCTCCGGATTCGCTCCCACCTCCCATTCCCCGCGCCCCGCCGCGGGCAGGGCCGAGCTCCCGCCCCCGCCCCTGCCCCTGCCCCTGCCCCTGCCCCTGCCCGCGCCTTCGCCCCGCTTCCATACTAGGGCAGCCGGCCGGGCCGAGCTTTGGGACCCGCTCTCTGCCCGCCCGCTGAGTGGCAGCTGGGAGAGGCCAGTGGCCCGGGCCGGGCCGGCGTCTGCAGCCAATAGCCGGGGAGGGGCGGGGAGACTCCCGCGCCGGGATGCCGCGGCCGGGGGGCTGCGGCGCTGCGGGGCCGGAGTCGCTGCGGGCCGGGCTGCTGCGGCCGCCGCTGCGATGCGCTCCCGGCTGCGGGCGCCTCTGCTGCTCCAGCTTTTCCAGCTGCTGCGGCCGCTGCACGTCTCGCCGGCTAGCGCCCAGAGCGGTAAGGCCCCGCGACGCGCGGGGGGAACTTCCCGGCTGCCTCGGGAAAGTTTGCGGGGTGGGGCGAGGGGCCGGAGGAAGCGACCCCAGCCCGGGGCAGCTGGGTCCGGGCTCTGCCCAGTCAGGTCGGTGGGGAGGGGCGCGGATCGTAGCGGGAGAGCCCAGCTCCCCGGATCGGACCCATCGCTGCGGGAAATGCACTGGGGCTGCTGCACTGAATATCCCACCGAGCTGTCTGTGCACACGGGGCTCCGGGCGGCATAACGGAAGGGCAATGTGCACGTATTGCCTCTTTTAAAGCGCCTGTAGGAATCCAGTGTGTGGCCAGTCTACACCGGTCCACACTGTACTGTCAAAGGCAGGTGGGCTGACTGGCGGCTGCGACAGCTGATCGTCCCCGTGGGTGCTGAGCACCCCCTGTTTTCCCCCCATGGGTGCTCCAGCCTCGGAGCACCCACGGTGTTGGCATCTCTAACACAGGGTGTGCTTTTTCCAGGAGAATCGCCACAGTCTTTGGCGTGGCTGGTCTCCTTGTAACTGCACTGTTTGGAAATGGAATGGCGAACAACAACCGGAAGCCTGTGAAATTCAGTGGATCGTAATTGGGGTATATGCAGTAGGAGATCAGAATACCCATCTCTGGCTTTTGCATGATTGTTCCTCCAAAACTCTCCCGTTGGCTTCAACGCAGGGTGACCAGACAGCAAATGTGAAAAATCGGGTCAAGGGGTGGGGGTGGGGGGTAATAGGAGCCTATATAAGAAAAAGACCCAAAAATCGGGACTGTCCCTATAAAATCAGGACATCTGGTCACCCTACTTCAACGGGAGTTTTGGCAGCTCAGGTTGAAGTCCATAGTGTGTGTCTTGCTGCCCATTTTCATGCACATGTAGGACTTGACTGACTGGGTGCATATTAATGCTTCTTCCTCAGTCTACATTGATTGGTTTTTAAGATGTGGATATCTCCAGAGGTTCCTCAGTATGTTGTCTGAATGAAAAGCTATAGAGGGGCACATAAGAATGAAACATGACCAATATGTATAGCCCATAGTGATTGAATTGTACAGCAGAAGCTGGGCAGATTCAGGCTTGGTCTACACTTGAAACATACCAGCCTAGCTCTATCAGTCAGGGGTGTGAAAAAACCACAGCCCCAGCCACCATAGCTATGCTGACAAAGTGCCCAGTGCAGACACAGGTATGCTGATTTGGCATAGGGATTGTTGTTCAGGGTGGCAGTGTTCCTATATCAAAAGAAAAATTCCTTCTGTCAGTGCATGCTTTGTCTACACTGGGGCGTATCCCGGCACAGCTCTGCAGTGTAGACATAGCTTAAGTGTCGCACGGCCCCTTTGGGTGGATTCAACCTTCAAAGCCCAGGTACCAGGCCTCACCCTCTTCTCATTCAGCCACCTCCTAAAACCTCACTTCTGAGACTGCCCAAAAGACATCAGCACACACAAGGGGAGAAAACCTCAAAGTGAAAACCCTCCCTGGATCTCCCAGCATGTCCTGTCTCCTCGGCGGTTGTCTCTTGGAGAGCACATTCCTTGGGGCAGGGACCATCTCCACTTTGTGTCTTGTAAGGCCGGAGCAGATTGTCAAAGCTTCATTCAACACAAGAAGTGCCTGTAAAGTGTTTTGAGAGCTGCAAGTAGGAGGAGTAGAGTGTAAATGTCATCTGTAAGTCCGCCAGGGGACCCTTCCCTGACAGGTGAACAAGCGTAACCCACTGGTGAGTGGGCTGTAGAGCCCCTCTGTGCCGACGCACTGAGGAGACGAGTCTGTTACGGCCTCTTTAGCTCAGTGTGTGTATTCACTGCTCTCCGGTTCAATCCCCAGTGTGTTGGCCAACGTGGCGGCTGTTGCATAAGCCCCTTTCTGTTTCCCTTAGCACCCACGGACTGATCTTGTGAGCAGCTGTTCCTTGCTTGTGGGCCTGATCCTGTGATGTGTGAGTGCTTCTCAACTCACACTAAGTCTCTGGGGGGTGCTGAGCATCTTTCAGGATCGATCCTCATGTGAATAAGGACCACTGTCATGGGTAAGGGTTTTCAGGATCTGGCCTGGCACTGATAGGCATGGGTACCCATCTGCTCCAGTCAGTGGCTAAGAGCCTGATCCAAAGCTCATAGAAGTAAGTGGGAGGCTTTCCATTGGCATGGATCAGGCCCTACATTCCCTTTGACTTCAATGGAAACAGAAAGGGGTCCCATGGTTACATAGAAAGGAGCTGCATAAAAGCTGTGTGGCTTCTTTTTTTCTGCGGGAAGGGAACTGATTTAGCTTAGCTGAATAATAAGAAAATTCATGAGACTTAGCATTTATATACTCAGATAATTGAACCACAACAACTGTAAATTATACCTGTCCAAATCTAAAGTCAGGAGCTGTCATGATGTTACTATAAGAAGCCAGTGGGGAAACTGGGAAACAAGCTGGATGGAATGGTGGGAAAACACAAGTGTGAAGGAAATGTGTAAGGGAGAAATGAATGAATTAGCTAGAAATGTGTTTTTTCTCTCCCCTCCAACGGACAGATGCAATGATCTCTTCCCCCCACCCCAATCTTTTACCCTTCCAAGTCCCTACCGTGAAACCTCGTCAATAACAAGCAGTGACATCCCCTCCCCACATATCCTACACGCACTGTGGCTGCTCAGTGATGTTATCTGCTCTTTTAGACTGGGCATCCCACGTTACAGTGATCATGTTGCACATTAATACCTTGTAGTAAAATGGTATCATCTCTGACCCCAGGGCCTCGGGGAAGCAAGATGTGGATCTTGCAGACTTTGCTATGGAGCCAGGACTGTGGATCAGTAGTCTCATGAGGCCCGATTCAGAATTCAGCGCTAAGAGGATATATACAGCTTATGGTTAACAGCTGGACAAATCTGAGAGGTTTCTGTTCGCAGCGATTTGTACAAATCCTTTTCCCCCTTTTTGCATCAGTTCACATAGGCTTTACTAACCGCGATTCATGTTGAGTTTGGGAGTTGAATGAGCCCAAAAATACTTACAGTGAAATTCATTTGGTAACTGTGTGAAGCGAGTGAATTTTGCAACCATGCTGATAACGCTTTACACTTTATAGTATTTCTCATTCATAGATATTAAAGCCTTTCACATAAATGGATATCATCATCTCATTTTGCAGAGGGGGAAAGTTAGAGAAGGATGGTGACTTACCCAAGGTTGCACGGAGAATCAGTGGCAGAGCTGGGACTAGAACCCAGGTCTCCTCACTCTTTGTGCTGTGATCAGTTCACAAGATCACAGCTTGGTCTCCCATGATCATAAAAATGTTTGCAAATTTCATTTAGCCTGGTTGAAGTTTTATATGAAACACATGAGCCAAGCAGGAGATTCCGGTTGCCCGTGGTAGCTCTGTGCATGGATTAAGGGTAGAGATGGGCGAATAATAGATTTTTCTGTTCACCATCAATTCAAAAAAATCGAGGGGGGAGGCAGGAAATTAGTTTTGAGTCAAACCAAAATTTTTCAAAACTTCTGTTCAACTGAAAAGTCAAAAACAAAAACTCATTTGGGGTCAAATGACACATTTGATTTAGATGCGGAGCATCTTAAAACAGTTTTGAGGGTTTTAAAAATAAAATTAAAGGACATTTTTAAACAAAAACTCATTTCAAAACAAAAAATGGAAAAGTTTAGAAAATGTTAAAATGAAGTTTCAATTCTGGGGGTATTCCCCCCCCCATCCCCCCCAAAAGAACAATTTGGTGAATTTGACATAAAGTTGCAAAATTGTTCAGGGTCTCCAAATCTGCTTTTTTCTGTTGTTGTTTCTGGCCAAAAACAATTTGCCCAGCTCTAGTTAAGAGTACTCCTATAGTCCTCTGAATAGGATCAGATTAAGGGAATGGGCATTTTCTCTTGTAGATTTCCATGTAAATTGCATTTGGTTTTCTTTTTTAAAGCTGTAAGCTGATTTCAGGGTTAAATATTTGTGGCACTAAGTGGTTCCTAGAAAGGAAACCTTTGGAAGTAAATAAATTAGACACTAACCCCTGTTGTACACATACACACACACAGAGGCAATAGACATCTAGCATTGGCCTCACAGAATGCAAGTGCTGCCTGGGTTCAATGCTGTAGCTTGAAACCAAGGGGAAGGGAGATGCAGTGCTGTGTTTTGTCTTTCCTGCATCCTGTAGCAAATATCCTGGCAGGAATCTGCTGAACACGATGAAAGTGGTTTCCTGCTGAATGTGCCCAGGAAGATGCAAGTGTGCCGGGAAAGCAAAAAGTTCAATTAGAGTTTTTTACAGATCAGGAAAAAATAACCCCCAAACCGTGGGAATCGGGATTCTGCAGAAACTGGAAAAAAGAAAAGGAGGACTTGTGGCACCTTACAGGCTAATTAGTCTCTAAGGTGTCAGAGGTGCGCCTTTTCTTTTTGCTGATACAGACTAACACGGCTGCTACTCTGAAACCTGCAGAAACTGGGAATTCCGCCGGGTTCCTCCATAGCTCCACAGCGTTTGCAATTTGGGAAGGTGTGAGACGGGATCATCACGGGTGTTGCAGGCAGGTCCAGCAGGTGGGAAGTCGGGGGTGCACATGTTCCTTATGAAAAGGCGGGCTTGCAGGAAGGTTTGACAGGAGCTTGGAGGGTTGGATCCCTTGTCTGAATCCTTGGGTGGAAGCCCCTATTGAAGGGGGAAAGGATGAAGATGATGGGTTGCTTTGAAAGACAATTGCTCCTTTCATTTGTTGGATAACAGCCAATGGACTCTTTCCACTGGCCTGCTCCCGTGCAAACACCACCAAGCTGATCAAGGACATTTGCATTCCAGAGGCAGCAGGTAAATGGGTGACTAGGGCAGGTGAGAAAAGCAGGAAATGATTAAGCTCTGGTCACCAGCGATACAGAGAGCCTTTCCCGCCTTTCCCGCTAATCCCCTCTTTGTGGGGAGAAGAATGTTTGTGTGTCATTTCTAGTGGGCCAGTTACAGCAGGCAACAAGGAGCCGAGGTACCTGCATAATAAGGCACTGAGATATACTCCCCCGCCAAGGCTGAAAGTCCCCAACCTACCCCGCCAATATCCATTTATCCCTAACTTGTAGACATAAGAGGAGAGTTCAGTCTCCAGGGCCCATTTGGACTCTGGTCTCTCTGCTCCACAACATGGTCGAGTCAGTGGCCGTGAGTTTGTGTGATGCGGACACTCACTCTCTGAGAATTGGGTTGAGACCCACCAAACTCGTGTCAGAGATGAGCTCTTGTGAAAGCTTTCACTCCTGGCTAACAGTGGCTGCATCTGAACTGGTGTCTTCTAGGGGAACAGTAATGGTTTATGAGCCTGTCTCCTGGGCCATCTAGTCCCCGGGAATTCAGATACCTCGGAGCCTGGGCCATGGTGGGGATGCTGGCACTGCTCAAGGGGCCCAAGCTCCTGGACAGGAAGCAGCGCGGCGAGCGGGTGCTGAACAGCCTTAACTCCGACCTGCTGCCAGCCCCAGCCACTGGCCCTGAGTGCGCTGTGCCCCCCAGGCTGCCCAATCTGGACACCACGGGCCAGGCGCCGCCGGTGAGTATAGCCCTGCACGGTTGTATCTGGATCTGATCCACTATCCGCAAAAATGGACCGCGGATATGCAGGGCTCTACCCATTGTGCTAGGAGCTGTACATACACATGGAGAGACGCAGCCCCTGTGTCAAAGAGTTCACGGTCTAAACAGACAAGAGAGACAAAGAGCGTGACAAGAAACAGAGGGATAGGAAGATGAAGGGACTTGCCCAAGGTCACTGAGCAGGTCGGCAGTAGAACCAGGAACAGAAAGCTGGTCTCCCACCTCCCACTTTAGGGTTCTACTCACTAGACTGCGCTATTGAAAGGGAAGGGGCAGGAACACAGTGGAACTAACCAGCTGTTCAGAAGGGGAAGGACTATTCACGATCGATCGATCGCTGTTCAGCAGCAGTCTCCCTGCTCCAGTTACAACAGGCCAGGAGCCTCCAGGAGAGTGAGATGTAATTAATCAGCAGGGTTCCCCAGGCACCAAGTGTTAAATGCCTTATTAGTTTTCACTTTTCAATTATCAGACACCCGATAGCATCTTCATAAGCAGCAGAGTCCTGAAATTAAATCCCTGGCCACAAGTGTGGTGCTCGGCTTATCTCTGGCACGTGTGCTTGGCATGTGCGTTAGGGAGGGTTTGGATGTTTTTACAGAGGGCTTCATTTCCCAGGCCAATCTCCTCTTGGCCCTCTCTCCCCATCTTCCTCTGAGCTGCAGCAGTAGGATCTTCGGGGGCATGGGGAGGGAGGGGTGATGCCTGCTCTTCTAACCATTACCTCTATCTCCCATCCCTCCACTGCTCTTCCAAAAGCAACCCCGCGCCTCTGCAGCCAAGGGAGAAACTCCCCCCGGACTAGGAGCTGCCTACTCTGCTGCCTGAACCCAGGCAGCAAAGGGGAAGCTGGATCCCTTGCTTCAGGCCGGGTGCAAGAGCTAGGACTCCGGGGTTCTATTTCTAACTCCACCACTGACTTGCTCTAGGACACGGAGCTGCAGGCCTCAGAGCTGCAGTACATAGGGTGTCCCTGGTATCTGCGGAGGGCCTGGTTTTAAAGGGATGAAAAAGGAAGTGTGAAGTTGCTTCCCCTTGGCCTGTCTCTGGTCTTCTGCTGAAGTTCAGCCCCTGACAGCCAGGTCCTCTCCAACACCGGTGAATCCCCATTAGCCTGTTCTGACTTCTCAAAGCCAGTGGCTGGGCAGCCACCACAAACTGGACATCTCTTGCCACCATTCCTTTGCTGTCCCTCCCCCTACTCCATTCTCTTTATTGGATTATAAATACCTTCCAGGCATTTTGCTCTGGAACAAAAATGCTTCCTGCCGTGGGAGTTGGAAGGCAGCAGATAACACAGTCACAGCGGCGCATGGCCAGAATCTACAGCGCGCTTTGGATGTACTTTGGCATCACGCTGGCCAAGCAGATTATCCTCTCCCGCTCCTTGAGTCTTGATTAAACTCTAACCCTATGACATTAATCCCATTCATCTGCATCTTTAATCTGTGCAGCAGGTCAGCAATTCCTGTAAGTACCATTCTCCCCGTCAGGAGAAAATTACATTTGATTTTTTTTCTAGTTAATTCAAAAAGAAGTTGATGGGGTGACCTGACAGCTGAGGTTGAGAACGGACCAGGGAAACTTTCCCCTCTAGGGCACTGGGTCTGATTCAGCTTAGTTACAGTTATAACTAAACTTATAACTGTAACTCCCTGGTAACATCTCCACCCCCTAAATAAAGGGATGATGGAGGTCACCCCCCTTGCTCTGATGGAATTGTTAACCCCATTCCCTCCCGAAATCTCTGGCTTCTGTTAAGCCCTCCTTGCTAGAGAGGACTTTCCCATACAAATACCAGGTGGATGGTGGGAATGTTCCCACACCTCCTGCTTTTCCCCCTTATTCAGAAATCTATCTTTGAGCACCACAAATTTGCCTACTGCTGAAGAGCAAATTCTGTGCCACCAAATTGGCCAAGAGTGCACCAAATGGCAGACAAGAAGAGCCTGGCTGGCTGCCACCTTGGACTATGTGGTAATCGTTGATGTTTGATCAGCATGGGTGTAGAACGCTGCTCAATCAGAATGCAATCATCACATACCCCCTCTCAGGACAGGAGTCGCTGGTAACGCGGTATGCAATGCAGAGGGGAATCAGGCCCAGTGATTGAGATTTGCAAAGCCCGCGAGGGGATTCAGCGATTGCACTTGCTGGCAAATGGGGGTCATGTGGGGACATCCCACCATCGGCTTTGAAAAGCTCAACCAATGTTTCTCCTGGGGAAGCGTCAAAGTTCAGGGCCACTGTACCTGTATTCCCCCTCTGTGGTCCAACAAAGACACTAACTCTAGGCTCCTGGCACCACAGCTTTCACCCCTTTTGGGCGGAGACCCACATCTCTCCCTCCGGACTGGGATTTTTCCTGGCTGCACAGCTCTCTGCCTGCACTGTGATATCCCCAGCAAGCCAGACTGCCTAAAAGGCCTGCATCTGCATTCTGCTTTCTCTCCAAAAGCAATGACCAGGTAATTTCCCACAGCTCTAAGTTACCCCACAGCTCTTTCTAAGCAAGCACATTTATTCTTAAGGTAAAAGCATGACACAGAAAACATATAAAAACAATCAAAGAAACTACATGCATGCTAATAAGCTTACCAGAGATCACCCCCAACTCCAGCCTCAAGCTCTGGCAGGTGTCAGTCCTTCCAACCCTTCCCTAAGGATGGGGGCCCCTCTTGGACAGAAGGATCTGTCCCTTTGTTGCATCAGAAAGAAGGCCTGGCATCAGTTTAAACTTAGGCTGTTCATCCAAAAGTCCTTTCTTTGTCCGTTGGTCTCTGGAGAATTCAGTCTGAACCAATATATGCAGGTCTCTCCAGGTGAGGGTGCCTCCCTAGCAGTGTTAGAACCTGAGTGAAATTATCTAAATTACCCACACTGTACTTCCTCCCCCATGGAATTACAGATAATCCCTAGCCCAATGATACATCATCTTAATACAGTGAGATCTCCCAAAGATAGTGCAGGAAATTGCCAGATCTGTCTCAGTAGGATTCCCCCATAGTGCCCCTTCACTGCAAAACAGGCAAGCTGACATGATCAGCAATGTAGTTTGAGCCAGATCCTCGGGCAGGGTAAATCAGGGCAGCCCTGCAGAAGTCAGTGGAGTTGTGCTGGCTAACACCTGTCAAGGATCTGGCCCAGAATTGTAGAGACACTATATAAATATGGCTGGCAAAGCGCAAGCTCCTGGAGGAGTCTGCCTGGGGATGCTGCCTTCACCCGTGGGTGGGGAGAGAGCATTTTTAACTGGATTCCCCAGCTCCTCACCCCCCTTTCTCTGCATTACGCAAACCCCTGGCATCCATCCGGGGCATTTCACAGGCTAAGGGGGGAGATGGGCATTTTGTGGGAGCCCCTTGTTAAAGAGCTGGCAGTGCCTTGCGGGATTGGATGTGGCCAGCAGTGGTTCCCATCTGGCAGCCGCTCGTTTGCAGGCTTCTGTGAAAGGAGATGGTGGTTTGAGCTCAGCGCCTTGTGGGCAGGAGTCCATCTCACACAAACCAGTGTCACTGGCCGCTCTCTCACAGAGAGGGACACAATGAATCATGGAGGAGGCTGAACATTGCCTAGCAGTTGCCAGGCCTGGTGACCGGGGGAGGCAGGGGCCTCATCAGCAAGGCAGGGGGAGAGCTTGGCCTCTTGTAACAGTCCAGACTTTCCCTGTTCTGGGGGGAAATCAGGGACTTCGCTCGGGCCCTTTGCACCAGCTCCAAATTCACTGTAAACCTCTGCACGCTATTTCCCCTAAGGGAAAACACACCCCTCTACTCCTCTCTCCCTGGGACGGGCAGGTGCAGCCTGCTCCCGGCAGCTGTGGGAATCCACCCCAGGCATCTGAGCTTGGAGCTCTGCCCTTGACTCCCCGAGAACTGATGCTAGCCTCCTGGCCTACTATACCAGGGAAGTGCCGCACTGATGGGGTCTGGAGAGGTCGGGTAGCGTCTCAGAGCTCATGTCCAGGTTGAGGCTACACAGATGGCACCTGGGCTTTCATTAAGGGATTAATCCTGGCTCCACTGAAGTCAGTGGCCAAACTCCCAGTGGAGGTTGCAGGGAGGGGATTTGACACATGGGGAAATTAAATGTGTCTCTCCAGCTCACCCCGCCACAGATCCTGTCTCTTGCCTTGTGCGTCATCCCAGCCTACGCCGTGCCGGTGACTCTGCACCCACTCCAGATCCCCACTGGGGAATGCCTACAGGAATCAGGCTCGTCTGTGGTTTTCAAAAAGAGAGACACGCCTGACCCCATGGGCAGCCTCCAGGCTCCAGAGGGGGTCGGTGGTGGGTGTGATGTCACTGGCAGAGTGCATGGGAGCCAGTGGTCCATGGCTGTGCCTAAATTCGGGCTTGATCCTGCTCTGATTGAACTGATGGCAAAAGGTCACTGGGTTTCAATGGAAGTAGGACGGGGCCCATTGTTGGGGCCTGAATGGAGGGAAACTAGATTAGAACTGGCAGTGAGACTCCAGAGTTGGCCTGCTAGGTGAGCGCTGAGACCTGGGGAGGGTGTGGGGTGATGCGTGTGGGAACTACCACTGCCCTTCCCTAGTAATTAGCAGTTCGGGAGCCTTTCTGAGCTGGCTCATGCTGGGTTTACACCAGTGTAACTCCACTGACTTCAGCAGCGTGACTCCTGATTTATGCCACATAGGGGGACCACCTGTGTTGGATGGAAATAAGGGAAAACCACATGAAAAATAAGGGACAACACTTGATTTTAAGGGACATTTTAGGAAAACACCATTTCCTTTAGCATAGCATAGATTTTCCTCTCATTTCTGTACGTTTCCACTGTCCTCTAGTATACAGTGCAATTATCATAAGCTCCAGCTTCGTGTTTAAAATGGTCAGGGGACACCATTTAAAATAAGGGACAGGTGGTCACCCTCAGACGGATCAATGAAATGAGGGACAGGTGGTCACCCTCAGACGGATCAATGAAATGAGGGACAGGTGTGTCACCCTACCTCAATGACACTAGAATCAAGCCCTACATCTGCTTGTGAATGCAGCGCGGGCCATGGCCCTGTCCAAAACACAGCTGTCCGCTCCTCTTCCTCTGGCCAGCCTCCTTCGCAGCAGGATGGTGTGGCGAGGGCTGCCGGAGGTCACTCCAGACCACGGGAGCTTCCTGCTTTGGCATTCAAGAGCCAAGTGCGTGCCGATGTGTGAAGAATAATAGTTTAGCCTCCCACAAGCAGCTCTTGCAGGAAGGTTTTTCTCAAGCTGTGTGCGCTGCGATCTCATCTCCCTGCGAGAGGCCGAGAAAAGCAAAGCAAGCAAGCAAAGAGACGCCTTCACCGTCTCCGTTTTGTCCTGCTGCCAATAGATGGGGAGGGCTGGTTTTGGACACAGCCGCTTTCATTTGAAATGCAGGCTGCACAATAGCTGACAAGCAAGAGAAGGGACCTAATTGATATTTGGCCACACAGTGGCTCCTCTGTTAAAGGCTTTCCCTCAGCCAGCATGTGCTATAGCAACTCCAGACCATGGGCTGCCGAGGGGGTGGCTGGCAAAAATGGGGGCTTTATGGGGCTGAAAAGCAGGTGTGCTGGCGGGGACAGAAGCCTGGCTCACGAGCTCCCAGCAGCCTCAGAGTTATTGGACATAAACAATGAACCCGTTTGCACTAGGATAACGGAGTCTTTTCTCCTCCTGATCAGAGGCACTTGATTTGTACCCAGCCGAGGAATGGGCTCCATAGACCACACTCAGCCTCCATTGGCCAGGACCAGTCTGTGGCTGAAGAAAAGACCCCCCTCCCCACCCCCTGATAGAACATCTTGGCAGAACCCTGGTCACCTCCCTCCTTCTTCTTTAAGTTTCACTTTTAAGGGGCACCGTCAATTTAGTGTAAGCCCAAAATTATTTATTTAATTAGTTATTTCCTCTTTTTAAAGGGCCAAGGGCCTGAGCCAAAGCCCTCTGAAATCAATGGAAAGACTTCCAGTGACTTTGGATCAGGCTGTGAAAGCGAATCTGAAGAGTGTTTTTTCTTGCTGTGGGCTTTTCGACATTGTTTTTATTTAAACCAAATCAGGTTTTTTCACCATACCTGGATGGGAAACCAGGCGAGCACAACAGCTTGCTAGCCCAGGAAAACTGGAAAGTGAAACTGACCAGGAATGGGAAGTGAAAGTGACCAATCTTTCACTGGGCTGACCTCAATTTGCAAAGATCAAGAGGGAGCCAACTAGCTTTCTCTGATAGTGTTGTTAATGTTCTCCTGTGCCCATCGTATCTCCACCTACCCTGAGCACAGAAAAGCTCTTCTGTGATCAGCGGCTGGTGGCAGAGCTGTAATGTATGAAGGGATAGAATTCCTGATTTTGGTTAACCACATGTCAGTGCTGCCAGAGAGAAAACTGGAAGGAGGAAGGGCAGTGTGGTTTTAACTTTTTCACGCTGTGGCAAAAACAAACAGCTGCCAGGTCACCGTTTCCAGAGCTCTTCAAATCAGCTTTATCATTGTATCACAGTAGCAGCGACAGGCGCCAATCAAAATCAGAGCCCCACTGTGCTTGGTGATGTAGGTACCCAGAGCGAGAGCCAGGGCCTGCCCTGGAGAATTTACAGACAAAGGGTGGAAGGAGAAACGGAGGCACAGAGCAGTGAAGTGGCTGGCCAGCCATAGGCGCCAACTTCCCCACTTTCCCGTGGGTGCTCAACCCCCTGCCCCCGCCCCCATTCCAACCCCTTCCCCAAAGTCCTCACCCCAACTCCGCCCCCTCCCTGCCAATATTCCAACTTCTTCCCCAAATCCCCACCCGGCCTTGCCTCTTCCCCTGAGCACGCCGCGTTCTTGCTCCTTCCCCTCCCTCCCAGAATGTGCTAACGCTGCCAAACAGCTGTTTGGCGGCGGCCGGGCAGGAAGCGCTGGGAGGTAGGCAGAGGAGCGGGGATGTGGCACGCTCAGGATGGGAGGAGGTGGGGGTGAGGGGAGCTTGGCTGCTGGTGGGTGCAGAGCACCCACTAATTTTTCCCTGTGGGTGCTCCAGCCCCGGAGCACCCATGGAGTCGGTGCCTATGTGGCCAGCAGCTCAGTGGCACAACCAGGAACTGACCCCAGTGTCCTGACTCCCAGTTGTGTGCCCTACCCTCTAGCTCACATGCCAAGCCTAAGTGACTTCTTTTCACTATGTATTATTTGCATTCCAATAGGGCCTAGAGGCCCCAACCAATACTGGGACCCCACTGTGCTGGATACTGTACAGACAAAGAGTGAGGGGCAGTCCCTGCCCCTAAGAGTTCACACTCTCAATAGACAAGGCAGACAAAGGGTGGGTGAGGAAACAGGCAGAGAGAGGTGAATAGCTCTAAAAATCTGGCCCTAAGTGACTTACCCAAAGTCGCACAGGGACTCTGGGATGGAGTTCGGGGCCCTCGAGTCCCAGCCCAGCCCCAGTCCCTTAGCCATAAAATCATCCAACCTCTTATCTCATCCGTGGCTAGCCACAGCAGGGAATTGAAAAAGCTGGGATTTTCAGCCTGGCTGCTCCCCACACTCCAGTTCCCAAGATTTTTCTTGGCCCTATGGCCCGAAAAATTACCCAGAAAAAGATGTTTAATGAAGAAAATATTTTAAGTGACTCCAGAGAATGGTGGGAGTTGGGAGTTCAATGAGCGTTTGCTTTCCAGCTGGTCTAACCCAGACCCCTCTCTCTAGTCCTCCTCTGTTTTACGCAGTGAGACTGATTCTTCACTCTGTTAGTCGTCTTTTGTGCCCATGTAACTCCATTAAATTCAATGGCCAAGACAGACAAAGGAGAGGATGTCCATTGGTGTCAGGGCAGTTAGGCTGGTGTGTAATAGTGGAGTAATGCGGCGGTGAATCAGTCCAAATGACACCCGTGCAGCTGCAGAGCTGAAAGTGCTGAGATCATGGGGGCTCACCTGCAAAGGCCCAAGGGTCTCATTCTCCTTTCACTGGTGGAAATCAGGAATAGCTCTGCTGAAGTCAGTTGAGTATAAATTTACATTTACACTGAGAGAGGGGAATCAGAGGCTGAGTCTCAGGCCAAGCGCTTGAGATTAGGCAAGTATGGTCCCACCCCAAAGAAGGCTGCATTGCCATAGCACCTGAAGCTTGTAACGTACTTTGGGGTGAACGGTACGGGAGAAGGAGCAGTGCAGTTTAGTGGCCTGGGAGTCAGGAGATTCTGGTTCTATTCTTGCCTCTCTCAGGCAAATTACTTTGCTTCTCTGTGCCTCAGTTTCCCCTCCTGTCCTTTGTCTAGCATGTAAATGCTTTGGGGCAGAGACTGAGGGGAGATGTGATAACAGTTTTCAAGTACATAATAGGTTGTTACAAAGAGGAGGGAGAAAAATTGTTCTTCTTAACCTCTGAGATAGGATAAGAAGCAATGGGCTTAAATTGCAGCAAGGGAGGTTTAGGTTGGACATTAGGAAAAACTTCCTAACTGTCAGGGTGGTTAAGCGCTGGAATAAATTGCCTCGGGAGGTTGTGGAATCTCCATCACTGGAGATTTTTAAGAACGGGTTAGACAAACACCTGTCAGGGATGGTCTTGATAATACTTAGTCCTGCCACGAGTGTGGGGAACTGGACTAGAGGACTTCTCGGGGTCCCTTCCAGTTCTATGATTCTATGATTCTACATTAAAACCTATTAGGAAAACAGCAGATGAAATGGTCTCACACGTGTGGTGAGAAATGAAGAATACCCATACCGCGCATTAGAGAAACGCATCCAAATAGATATGGCAGGAGCGAGGTTACTGGATTGTTTTCTCATCCACATGCATTCATTTCCAATGGCTTTTTTTATAAAGCTGATTTTAAAAGCCCTGAAATCATTAGCTGAATGCATCTGAAGAGAAGAAAGGTAGATGACATTTTTGCTTGTATTCCTTAGAGCCCCTGTAGGCCATGTCTACACTGCCACTTATGCCAGCAAAACTTATGTCGCTCAGGAGTGTGGAAAAAACACCCCCTGGAGCGACATAAGTTTCACTGGCATAAGTGGTACGTGCCCAGCGCTATGTCATTGGTGAGCTCTCTCCCGTCAGCATAGAGCAGCTACATGAGTGATCTTCCAGTGATGCGCCCGCATTGGTACAGCCGTGCCGGGTAAGCTCGCTGGTGTAGATGTTGCCTAAGGACCTTTCCCAGGCCTGAAGAAGATCTGTGTGTAGCTTGGAAACTGGTCTCCCTCACCAACGGAAGTTGGTCCATTAAAAGATATTTCCTCCCCTACCTTGTCTCTCTAATATCCTGGGACCAACACAGCTGCAACAACTCTGCATATTTCAGAGTAGCAGCCATGTTAGTCTGTATCCGCAAAAAGAAAAGGAGGACTTGTGGCACCTTAGAGACTAACCAATTTATTTGAGCATAAGCTTTCGGATGCATCCGATGAAGTGAGCTGTAGCTCACGAAAGCTTATGCTCAAATAAATTGGTTAATCTTTAAGGTGCCACAAGTCCTCCTTTTCTTTTAACTCTGCATATGAGTACTCTGGGCTATTTCCCCATGTAGAGAAGTCCTTAGAGGTTAGTGGTTATTAATAAGTCTAATAAATCATACAGATTTTGATCTTCTATAGCACCTTCCACCAAGGCTACCAGAGCACATTACAGACACAGCTGAATTGATGCTGCCAACAGTCCTGCAAGGTTGGGGGATGTTACTATCCCCATTTTACAGGTGGGGAAACAGACATGGAGAAATTAAGATCAGCACTTCCCCCTACTTTTGGGGGCCTATCTTGAGACACCTGGGACCTGAATTTCCCAGGTGCTGAGATGCACAGCTCATGCTGATTTCAGCTGGTGTGGCTGCATGGCAGATATTCAGCTTCTCTAGAAGTCAGAGGACACCCACAGCTGGAGGGGGCAGGATCAGAGACTTGCCCAGCATTGCTCAGTGAGTCAGCAACAGAGTCAGGGCTGCAGCCTAGGAATCAGCTCCCAGTGCCCCACTCTGGGTGCTCCTTGATTCTGAGGGGTCAGTTAGTGCCTGGACTACAGGGGCCATTTCTGGTTGAGCTGCAGCACGGCCGATGTATCAGCTGAGAGGCACGTGCGCCCTTAGTGTCTGAAATGCGTCCGGCCGTCTCTCACCCTGCCTCCTTGTGTTCCAGGGGACGGATGTGGCCACACCGTGCTGACACCTCACAGTGGGACGCTGACCTCCAGGAACTACCCTGGCACGTATCCCAATCACACAGCCTGTGAGTGGAGGATCCAGGCAGCCGAAGGGAGCTCTCTTCTCCTGGCCTTCGGGGACATGGACATCGAATCCTCCCAACACTGCGCTTCTAGCTTCTTGCTGCTCTCATCCCCTTCTGATGGCACCAGCCTTGGTAAGGACTTCCCTGGCACAGCCTTTGCCACACGGGCAGAGGCAGCCACCAATGCACGACGTTGCAGGGCGTGCGGGGGCGATTTTTCCCTGCCTCCTTCGGCGAGCGTAGAGCTCTGCAGGCGAAGTGGAACCAGTGCAGTACCAGGGAGGGCAGGGCCTGGGTAGGCCATGCACCCCCTTGCATGCCCAGCGTACAGCGTCAGCAGGGATCCGTGCAGGGAGCGTTTGGGCAGGGAGCAAGGCTGGCCTGGGAGAGGAGTGTGGGGGTGAGCGGACCCCTTGGCTGCATGCAGCACAGCTGCAGGAGTACTGGAAGTGTGTAAGGGTGAGCTAACCCCCACGGGGGAGAATCACAGTGCTACGCTGGGATGCTTGGTCTGCAGCCTGCTCTCCAGGCTCTTGATCCATTATTATAATGTACTGAGAGCCATCAGGGTGCTCAGTGCTGGGCAAACAGGGAGGGAGACCCAGTCCCTGCCCCACCAGCTCCCAATGCCACCTGTCCATTTCAAGGTGGTTCTGCCTGAGCAGACATCAAACTCCAGAGGTCTCAGCACATGATGCTCCGATAGGGCCCGGCAAGTCCTGCTCCCAACGGCCCAGCCCAGAGAACCCCTTTGCTGCAATCACCACTGACCCACCAGCTTCGTCCAGAGGAATCACCCAGGATCGGGGGGCGCCTATGGACTGAAATAGTGTCACCCTCTGGTGCCTCTTCTCCCTTGACAGAGCTGCCTAGTCACCCACTGACCCTGCCCAGAACTCCCAGCGGGTGCTGGCCTGGGACAGGCACCCATGGAGCAGCGCTCAGTGACACAGGGAGTAGGGACCCCCTGGCTGGGGCTTGACCCTCTGAGCTCCACCGGCCAGTGCCGTTCTGCTGCCTTTTGGAGTCCAGGTGCCCCCAGTGGGACTGAGGCATCTGCAGCTTCCAAGCTAAAGTGCACGGCCCTGCAGCCTCCGGCCACGATCCAGTAATCGAGAGGCCTGAGCTACCAGGTCTCAAGCCTGCAGTTGGGAACAGATCCCTCCCCAGCCCAGTGGGGATTAGATCCAATTGAAGGATTGTGACCAGGGTTACACAAAATCCTAGATAAGGAGAAGATCAAGAAAATCTGGCTTTTTAATTTTTTTTACAGAGGAGACATATGGGCCTGGGGGGTCATGACAGAGGGGAAAGGGTGCAGGGACGGGAACAGATGTGTCCACAAATTAATTAACTTTGTCTGCTGAGAAATTGCCCAAATATTTCCAGGATTTTCGGGGGGAGATTTAATGGACGTAAGAGGGATTTGACAGGCCAGGCAGAGCAGTGGCTCCTGCCTGCAGAGAAATCCTTGTTTCCCCCTCCCGGACAACCTTTGGAAATCTCTGCCAGGGAGATGTCTGATATCTGATCACTCACGCAACAAGCTGCCTGGGCAATAGGAGGGGGAGCCGACCAGCCCTGAGCCAAGAGGAAACAGGGCTAACCACAGAGTGGCACAGCCTGAAGCCAGAAGGGAATTGCCCGACAAAGAGGCGCTGAGTGACAAGCAGCCAGGAAGCTCAGTGCACAGCGAAGAGAGGGCCCCATTGTGCTCCGTCAAAGGGACACAGGAGAGGGTCGCTGCAGGGAAATCAAATGTGTCTCTGAATAACCATAGAAATCAGAGATGGAAAATGCCTTTTAAATCCTTGAGTCCATCCCCAGGGCCGGGACTGTTCCTACAGTCTACTCTCCAGGGCTTTCTTCTCCGCACCCACCCCCACAGTGTATTTAGCCCTGTTGGGGAGAGTTCAGAGGAAGGACAAATCCCCGGGACGGTATTTTACTCAATATTTGGTAGCAAGTAGTTCAGGCTCCTGTGTTAGGGGGTGGGGCCCAGTCTTCCACTGGGGTAAATCAGGGCGGCTTCACTGGCCTCCATGGAACTGCTCCAGTTTACCCCAGGAGAGAATGCGACCCATTGGATTTGCTGCCCCAGATCACACCACCCTTCGTGCAAGCTCCCAGCGACCTCGATGGCAGCTGTGAAGTTGGAGGTGGGGGATCCGGCCCCGAGTTTAGCAGCCCAGCATTGGAGCCACATTGCACAGGCTGCTGCAGCTCAATTGTTGGGTAAACTCCAGGGGTCTTCCATCGCCTCTGTCACCGTGCGGGGGGGTTGGATAGGAGGAGCCCTGCAGCAGTAGATATTTTGGCCTTGCCCCATCTCTCCCCTGGCCCATGCAACACCACAGGGGATGCACCCCACGTCCATTGTCCTCACCTCACACACCCATCTCCTCCACCGCCTTGTGCGGGGGACACATACTGCTCCTCTGCCTGGAGAGAGAGTGTAGCTGCCTGTTTGTACTGGCAGCTACCCAATTTTGCAGGGGTCATTAATGTTGAGCTGCATTTTGTGCGACTCAGACGCTCGCTGGGCTGGAGCTCCTAGCTGGGAAGTGCCATTAATATAGCAGCTCCTGCCATGGGATGAAGCTAGCCAGGCAGGGACAGGCTATTCCCAGGGCCTGCACATGAAATCCCTCAAAGCCATTAGTATTTCCAAGGTAAAGAACAAGCAGGGGAGGCGGGGTGACCCCCTTTCAGCCCTTTCTCCAGCCCAGAGGAGCAAAGCAGGGCACAAACTCAACTTCTCTCCCTTTGCAGGTCACCTCTGCGGCTCCGTTTATCTTGGCATCATGCACTTCACTCCATGTGAACTGCCGAGTAAATGTTTAGGAGCTAGAACCACATGTGGTTGCCAAGGGCCCTGTTGCTGCCAAAAGAGTTCATCCCACCTGGGTTCTTTCCTACTCTGAAATACCACGGACTGTGCTTAAAGCCGCTCCAGGGTGTCCCGGGGTGCTGCAGAGCTCCCAGCGTTAATGGGCACAACCCACATGGGAGTTAAAGCTTTACATCTCCTGGCTCTGGCTCTTTTAAAAATCCCTTGTGTTCTGTCTCCTCCCCCAGCACAAGTTCTCCCCCCCCGGGTACTTCTGTGAACTCCCATACCTAGTATCTGAACACCTTCCAGTCCTTCTCCTCACCGCTGCGCCTAGGGCAATGCTATCATCCCCATTGCACAGATGGGGCACAGAGAGGCTAAGTAACTAACCCGAGGTCACACGGAATCTGTAGCAGAGTGGGGACTGAACCCAGGTCTCCCAAGTCCCAGATTCATGACCCAACCGTCAGGGCCAGCCTGCTCTCCTAGTTGAAAGGGCAACAGTAACAGGGTGTGAGGATAGGAAGGATGGTTCAGTGGTTAGGGGACTAGACTATGACTTGGAGACCTGGGTTCAACTCTTTGCTCTTCCATGGGCTTCTTGTGAGACCTGGGGCAAGTGTCTCTGGGCCTAGGTTTGCCATCTGTGCAGTGGGGCAAATAATACTGTCCTGCCTACTAGGGGTGGTAGGAGGGTAAATACATTGAAGATTGTGAGGTGCACAGCTACAGCGGTGATGGAATCACGTAAGTACCATAGACAGACTTAGAGCTTAGTGCCCCATTAGGCACCAAAATAAGGGCCAGATTTTCAAGTGCTCAGCTCCCACTGTGCCACTTAAGGCCAGAGTTTAAGTGGCGCTCAGGACCCGACAGGCTGTAAATCTGGCCCGAGATGTATCTGGGGAGGTGGGGGTCATCACTTTTCCAGCCCCACATTTTTATAGAGGACGTGGTGATAATGAAAATACCAAACACATTTCATACAAATACACTTCTCATGCTACGTATGATTGGCCAGTGGAACTCCCTGCCACAAGATCTCACTGCGGCCAAGAATGGTGAGCAGAATTGTGAAATCCACAGCTGCATTGGAAAGAAAAACAGTGTGTACTGGGTATAAACCCTGCTGCTTCAGGGCAAAGCCAGTCATTAGTGGCCAGAGGTTGGGCAGTGTTTTCTGCTTTGGGTAGGTTATTTCTTAACTGTCCATTATGGGGTTTTTTCCACCTATCCTAAGTGAGTATAAATCTGACCGGTGCAGGTGCACTCAGATTGCCCAGGTGTAAATGACCACATATGGTGCAATGCAAGGGGATAGTCAGCCCAACAGGGGCCTGGTCTCCCTTTCTAGAGCACCAAATTCCAGCATGGGAGGGAGGCATAAGCTTCTCTTTAAAGTCAGTGGGTGAGGTTCTTGGCCCTGGGCCAGGCTGCTTTGAGCCCCAGCAGTGGGCATTCCTCTGATGAAGGGGGAATCTCCCTGGTGGCATGGAGCCAGGAAAACCAGCTGTAAGCCACATACCCCACTGCCACCAGCACAGGGACATGCCAGGAGGAGAGCAGGGTGCTCCAGCAATCCCCAGCCTTTGCAATGGGCCTTGGGGGCCATTGCAGGCGGCCATGAGTTAAAGCAGCTGGGGGGCCCCCACTGATTGGGAGAGCAAAGAGGTGGCAGAAAGTCGCACGTGCTGTCCCCCCGCTACAAGGGCAGCAGACTGCATGTAGCCGAGGGCGGCTCTGGCTGTGGATTCACACACTCGCAGCAGGAGGAAGACAGAGATTTAGTTTTTTTTAAACCATTGGAATGAGCTTGCCATTTTCCTGACATTTCGCAGGCTGTATGCGGCACCCCTGGGACGGAGCCTCCCTGGCCTCCGGTGTCATCACCCACTCCCCGCTGCCTATATATGGTAACAAATCAGGGAGGCATTTGCTGCACGTGGGTTGTGGGCAGTATATTTTTAATGCGTCTTGCAAGGCCTGATCTAGCTACCCAACAAAAGAGATTGGGCCACAGGGCAGCGATTGCTCCCCAAGGGCCTCTCTCTGGAGTGGGGGGTGCCCAATTTCACATGGGTTGTTTCCATCGGTTGGTAATATCTTGAAATGGAATTTGGTTTCCTTTCTGATAGTTTTAAAAATTCCCTTTCTTTCATGCACGTGCACACTGGTTTGTTATTGTAGGGTTGCTCATGAGCCTTGAGGCTGCACCACGCTGCCGTTTGTTATTGTAGGGTTGCTCGTGAAGGCCAAGGCTGCACCATGCTGCTGTTTGTTATTGTAGGGTTGCTCGTGAAGGCCGAGGCTGCACCACGCTGCTGTTTGTTATTGTAGGGTTGCTCGTGAAGGCCGAGGCTGCACCACGCTGCCGTTTGTTATTGTAGGGTTGCTCATGAGCCTTGAGGCTGCACCACGCTGCGGTTTGTTATTGTAGGGTTGCTCGTGAAGGCCAAGGCTGCACCACGCTGCGGTTTGTTATTGTAGGGTTGCTCGTGAAGGCCGAGGCTGCACCACGCTGCCGTTTGTTATTGTAGGGTTGCTCGTGAAGGCCGAGGCTGCACCACGCTGCCGTTTGTTATTGTAGGGTTGCTCATGAGCCTTGAGGCTGCACCACGCTGCCGTTTGTTATTGTAGGGTTGCTCGTGAAGGCCGAGGCTGCACCACGCTGCCGTTTGTTATTGTAGGGTTGCTCATGAGCCTTGAGGCTGCACCACGCTGCGGTTTGTTATTGTAGGGTTGCTCGTGAAGGCCGAGGCTGCACCACGCTGCGGTTTGTTATTGTAGGGTTGCTCGTGAAGGCCGAGGCTGCACCACGCTGCGGTTTGTTATTGTAGGGTTGCTCGTGAAGGCCGAGGCTGCACCACGCTGCGGTTTGTTATTGTAGGGTTGCTCGTGAAGGCCGAGGCTGCACCACGCTGCGGTTTGTTATTGTAGGGTTGCTCGTGAAGGCCGAGGCTGCACCACGCTGCGGTTTGTTATTGTAGGGTTGCTCAGGAACGCTGGGCTACAATCACTGGTTTCCTCTTAATAGAGCTGGAGAGGCACTAATTTACACCAACAAAAAATTTGGCCCAGTAGGTCAGCTTGTGTCCAGTGTAGCCTTTGCACTGAAGCCATTTTTTGGTTACAAAAGCGTAAGTTTTGCTTGGATTTTTTTGCCCACATAGCTCACCCCACTGGCTCTTGTTCCCGACTGGCACAAACACTCTGAACAGATCCTTGCTCCCAGGCTGGGACTTTTGTACCAAGTTTTAGCCTGGAGCAAAGCTTTCCTGGCTGCGTCTCGTCTTCAGCGGGTTGCCGAGGTTTCCAATTGTGGAAGCTCTGCTGGAGCTGGGGCTCGGAGCGGCAGGATGCCTGCTGCTGGGACAGGAGAGCAGCTTCTCGCTCCAGTCTCCTCAGCATTGTTTGGTTTTGTTTGCTGTGGGAAATTACACAGCTGGCAAACTCCACACAGCTGAGGCAAGCAGTGTGGAATGAGAGATTTCACGCCACCGTGCTCCGGCCTTGGGGAGCAGCCTATCTTTGCAAGAGCTGTGATGCCAACAGCAGGGCAAGCTAGGATCCAACCTGGGTCGTCCCACGGGCTGGAGAAGATCTAGCTGAGTCTGCCTTCCCTACTGCCAGTGCTGAACTGTCCCTCCATCGTGGCAAATCGCAAAGGGAGGTAGCCTCTTTTGCAGATGGAGAGTAACCCAAATCCATCTCTGGCTAGGTCCTTAAGGTGGTCTGGTTGGATATTCAGTTTATGTCCGTCATTGGCCATCTTATCCCACCACCAAAGCTCTTGGCGACCACATGATCGCTGGCCATGGAGGAACATTCCTTGGTGAACTCGCTTTGAAATTCATTGGGCTCCCACCTTAATAATTCCAACTCTCCTCCACGCCGAGCTCCTAAACCAGATGATCTCCATGGAGCATCAGCATGTCACCTTTCTGGTAGAGCGTCAAGCTGGAGAGAGAATGCCACAGTTCGCTGTGGGGGGCAGGTTTGAGAGAATGGGAGGGAGTGATCCATCAGTAGATCTTACCCACCAGCCGCAGATAACCACTGCCATGAGGGCCACGGTTTTCGGTAGAGCTTGGCATCCGGCAGCCCCCATGGGGAACCATTTAGCCGATCTGAAGAGTGTAATCACTCCTGGGAGAGATGGGAGCTGTGGTGTCCTGGGTTCCTTTGGACATGTGGCCCCACACGATGAAGAACAGACCAGAGAGCCCCTCCAATGATCCTGCCTCCAGCTGACCAGCCTGCCAGCCAGAGCACTCCAAACCTTAGAGCTGTGTAACACCGACAGACCCCAGTCATCAGCGGGCGGGATCGAACCTGGGTCCTCTGGAGCTAAATGCATGAGCCTCTACTGCATGAGCTAAAAGCCACGTGGCCCCAGCTAAGGCTGTAGAGCAGAACCATTCATCTCTACGTGGTCTTGGTGCCACTAGAGGGGACAGAGCACCACACCCAGGAGGTGTGCGGGTTACAGCTGTAGTAGCCACAGCCACAACTGCTGCCATTCCTAAAACCCCACCCGGACTCCTTTTCTGTTCTCAGCCCAGCCGTCACTCTGGTGTTACCACACAAGGTGGTCCAAGGGGCTCCCCATAGGAGGCAGCTAACGCTACATCGCAGGCGAGTTCCCAGACACGGTGTGTGTGGCTGTAGATTCCAGTAAGAGGGCTGCCACGTGACTGTCTCTTCATAAGAATAACAGCCAACCCCATTTGCCTTGGGTAGAGGAAGGGATGGGGGTGAGGAAGCCGGGGGAGTCGACAACCCTTGCTTGACTCCTAAGCGAAGTGTCTGTGCGGAGGGAGGATTAGCAGTTTGTCTGCCAGGTGACTAAGCACTGGAAACAGTTTATTTAGAATTGGTCCACTCTTACTGCACCAGCCATTCATCCTGCAGTGTGCGAGAGACGTGCATCTCCCCACCTGCCTCCCGTACATATACGCACACTCAGACAAATAACCCCCACTCGCTCACACACACACTCTCACTCATGTGCATGCTCCCCCAGAAGGCTCAGAGTTAGGTACAATTAATACAAACGCATGGTGCGGATAGAGACATACAGAGCAAGGGCCAAAGTCTGCAGTTCTGCCACATGCAGGGAAGGGAACGGCATCACTGAGACCGGAATAATTTGGTCCCAAGAGTTGGCGCTTACATTGCAAGGTGATAGGCACTTTTGACAAACCAGATAAAGATGGGCAGGGCTCGGAAGGACCCGAGAGTGGCATCTAAAGCTTTAGATCTAGCACCTGGCCATGCTGCATGAAAGGAAGTTGGACAACTGACCAGCGCAGGGCCTGATTTTCAAAGCGGCTGAGCAGCCAGAATTCTTACAAAAGTCAGCGAAAGGGATAGACCCTGGAACTCCTCACCCAAAGCCTGAGCTGCTACCATTTGAACTGAGGGATTAGCTTCTGCCTAATTACTAGCAGTAGTAGACTCTTCTCCTACATGTATACCAGCCACTAGAGGGGGACACAACACACGGAGCCAGGATGCCACATTAATACCAATGAACTCCCATTGACTTGTGCAGGAGCTGGGGGTGCTCAGCACCTGGCAGGATTTGGGCCCTGATTCATGCATTTTGATCCCAACATTCATCCCAACATGCTGGACCAGGCATCCCTGTAATTATCGCTCACTGTGAACTGTAGAGGGTTAAACTCAATGGTCTGCTCCCTTCCTCTGTCGACACAGCTGGGAAGGCCTCTCGGGGCTCAGCAGGGTGGGAAGTCCTGTGGAAAAGTTGGTTTAAAGTGGGGGAGGGGCCGAGGACAGGACGAGCTGAGTGTTGTGGTTGGAAGAGGGGCTTCCAGTCCCTCCCGCTGCTCTCCTCACTGGCACTGTCCTTGGGAAAACAGGGGCCTCTCGGAAGTGCTGTTTGAGCAGGATGAGGATGTGGGATTCACTCACTCTGACTCAGATGTCGCTTCTGGCTAGTGATCGGCCCCACTTCAGATGAATCACAGCAATACATACATAGCGAGCCAGCCCTGCAGCCCAACTCCAACTGCTGCACCGTAGCAGTGCAGGCAGCATATCCAGGAGAAGTGGGCAAGGCTAGAGGGTCCCTGTAGCTGGCAATCCCCTGCTGCTGGGAGAGACCCAGGGGCCATGAGCCCCCTGACTAAATTAGAGCAGCCTTAAGGCTGCTCTGATTTACACTCGTGGTCTGAGTCCTCATACTTTGGCTCCCAGATCTGGGGGCTGCAAAGATGACTGAAAGCCCCTCTGTCCCCCATCCCATCTCTGGTCTTGTGCTCAGTGCAGCTTGGCTAGACTGGATATTGCAGCCTCTTGTTTTGTGACGTGTTGCCTTGTGAGTGGAGTCTGAGCCACAAAGTTTGGACCCAGATCGAAACTGCCGCAAAGCTTGAAGGAAGGGCATTTGGAGCTGGGGGTGGTTGGTCAAAAGTGGACGTATGTAGCGTACAACCGAAGCTGGCTGGAGGATTGGGGCCTCTGATGTTTAGTGATTATAGCAGTTGTTCCGGGGTCTATTCCCAGCTCTTCCACTGACTCATTTAGGGCAAGTCACTGCTCCGCTCTGTGCCTCAGTTTCTCCAGCTGCATAACTGGGAAGATAATATTCACCTGAGTCCCAGGAGGGTTGTGGAAAGTCACTAGTTACTACAGCGACCGGCTCGATAGAGAGAGAAAACCATAAGATAGACAGGTCACTGATAGAAGAATAGTAACAGCTGTGTCACAAACCCTGATCTAGCTACTGGTGCCCGCCTTGCCCCAGCTCAACACACAAAGTGCTTGGTGCTAGCTTTGTGCAGGGTTAAACTTCCTGGGTCTCATTTACTGACCCTGTGGTCATGACCTTGCTGGTTGCTTGTCGCAGCAGAACGGATGTAACGCAGGAGAGAGCGGGGTGTTTAGCTGACTCTGCTGCATTGACAGCCTGGAGGAAGCAGCCCTGCGTATTGGGGCAGCTCGGATTTTCTAGCCTGAATCGGCACATGCCAAACACGTCAGTAACGCCGGAACATCTGGTACAGCATGTGTCATTTGCCGCTATCTGGCTGTAATACAGGGCTGGCCGAATGGTGGAGGGGGGGAATCTTCCCCAGACAGGACCCCCCTCCCCACCACCCTTCCATCCCTAGAGAGCCAGAGCCAGGGTTTTCAAAACACAGCTGGAGGCTCTTCTCTCGCCTTGGGACACAAGGTCTTAATGATGCACAGTCTAAATTTGGGGTGACTCATCTGTAGCGTGGGAGGGCTTGGGGGGAGGGGAAGGTTACACGGTTCGTTTCTATCCCACCCACGGGCTTTTAATCAGAATTCCTCATGTGTCCCTGGGGGTGCTGAGCATTGATCTCTTCCCCCAGTAAACTTAGCCACTGCTGGGGTTCATGCAGCCCAAAACAGGAGGGGCCAAATCCATCCCAGGTGCAGATCCATTGAGTCGGATTGATTTGTCTCAGGGGTTTCCCGAATATGATAATTTTATCCCCTTCCTCAGTACAGGCCTGATTTTCAGAGGTGCTGAGCACCTGCAGCTCCCATTGATTTCAGGTGTGGTTCTCGGTGCTCAGTACTTCTGCCGATCGGGCTTCCGCCCTGGCACCATCCACCGCTAACACAGGGCAAGAGCCAGCCTGCGAAGCGCTGAGCTCTGCTGACGTCAGTGGGGAGGGGCCTCGAAAAGGCCAGAGACTCTGATCGCACTTACACTGGCTCATTAGGTCTCCATGTCAGGCATCCCTCATGTTCGCCTCCCACCCCCAGGCCAGCATCACGTCATGTCCGTCCACCTAGACTGGGCAGGGTTGTTCCCCGCAGTGCATTGGCCGATGCGTCGCCTTGAGGTTTAAGTGACTCAAGCAATGGCTCTTGCACCTGCTACCCAATGACAGGCTGTCCCACAATCTAGCCACTCGCACCCGTAGGACACTTTGCTTGATAGACAGCCTAGGTTTTCCTTCTTGTCGGGTCCTTTTCCCAGCCTCACCCCTGTAGTATCTGAGCATCTTCCAGTCCTGCATTAAGTGACAGGACTAACATCTATTGTGTGTGTGGTTCGTTCTCTCGTTCACGCTCTCCCCAGTGGCACATTAGCCCCTGGGCCAACAGAGCCCATCCCCAGGGGCCTCGGCCAATTGGGGCACCCCTGTGCCCAACCCCGCTCCCCGGCAGGAGTGCTGGGGAGGACGGGGGGAACCACAGGTGGAAGGGGTGGGGAGGGGCCCCCCACTTGCCCTGGCGTAGGGCCCCACAAAACCATAATCCGCCTCTGGTCCCCAGGGGAGGAATCGTGTCTGCAGTGGAGGCTTTTGTTCAGGTAGGGATTTGGAGGGACATTTATATCTACATGCTGCTGTGTGTGTTAGCAAAGGCAGGCTGCAGAAGTGCACCTGGAGCGGGAGGTTTGTGATGGCCCTTTGTCCCGCTGAGTGTTCATTCCACAGCCTCAGACTGCTGCCGCAGAGGGCTCTGTCTCCTGCCCGGATGAGCTTTCTGGTAGAAAGTCCCATTGTTCCTGAGAAGCAGAGCTGTCAAACCACAATGCCCATCCTGGAGCTTCAGCCTCTTCTAGATGTGCTGGGCCCAGGCACCATGAAGACAAGGACTGAGACCTTCAGCTTTGGTATTGGACGGGGAGCCAGTGCAGAGAGCAGAGGCTGGGTCTGATGTGCATCCAGGAGCCAGTGTTGCCGAGGAGACAGGCTGCAGCGTTCGGTACTAGCTGGAGTTTCCCCAGGGGCTGATGGCTACAAGCCCAACTAACTGCATTGCTGTAGTCTACCCGGGGTTGACGAAGGCCTGTATAATTGAAACCAGGTCATCATCCAGCAAGATGGGACGGAGTCTGCTAGCCAACCAGAGATGCTGGAAAGCATTGCTCAGGGATACTGCGAGACGAGAACTTAGCATTGGCGAGGAATCTGGCAGCACTTCTGAATTACAGCCTGAACAGACCAACGGTGGGTGTGTCCCTTGCTCACTGAAGTCCCTTTGGCCTGCCCTAAATTCTTATAAACAGCTACCATAGGTCCTGTGTAGACTATTGGAATTGTGCTAACACAGTGACTCCCCACACACACTCTACAGGGCAGCAACAGGGAGTGAACCTGGAACAGGCAACTCTCACTTGAGCTAAAGTAGTAACTATTAGCTGGTAGCAGTAGTAGGGTCTTATCTTCCTGTGTGAACACCAGCCACTAGCAGAGCAAGACGTAATACAATGAACCAATGGGTTACAACCAGTGGTGAGCGGGAGCCAGTTCGCACCGGTTCGCTAGAACCGATTGTTAAATTTAGAAGCCCTTTTAGAACCGGTTGTTCCACGAGGGACAACCGCGAGGGACAACCGGTTCTAAAAGGGCTTCTAAATTTAATTGGCCCAAAGTGGCGCCTTAGGTGCCGACTCCATGGGTGCTCCAGCCCTGGAGCACTCAAGGGGAAAATTTGGTGGGTGCTGAGCACCCACCGGCAGCTCCCCGCCCCGCTCCCAGCCCCAGCTCACCTCTGCTCTGCCTCCGCCTCCTCCCCTGAACGTGCCGCCCTGCTCTGCTTCTCCGCCCCCACCCCCCCCAGGCTTCCCGTGAATCAGCTGTTCACGCGGGAAGCCGGGGCGGGCTGAGAAGCAGGCAGCAGCTTCACGCTCAGGCCCAGGGAGGCGGAGGAGAGCTGTGGCGGGGGGGGGGGTGAGGAGGGAACCACAACCTCCCTGGACCTGAGTGCAAAGCTGCCGCCTGCTTCTCAGCCCTCCCAGGCTTCCTGCCGAACAGCTGATTCGCGGGAAGCGGGGGGGGGGGGGAGAAGCAGAGCGGGGCGGCGCATTCAGTGGAGGAGGCAGAGCGAAGGTGAGGCGAGCTGGGGCTGGGCATAGGGTGGGGAGCTGCCGGTGGGTGCTCTGCACCCACCAAATTTTCTCCGTGGGTGCTCCAGGGCTGGAGCACCCATGGAGTCAGCGCCTAAGGCACCACTTTTGATGTCATCAGTGGGAGGAGCGGCCACTCCCCCTGCTCCCTCCCCCCCGCTACGTTCCCCCACCCCTAGGAGCCAGAGGGACCTGCCGGATGCTTCCTGGGAGCTGCCCCAGGTAAGCACTGCTGGGTCTCCCCACCTCACCCCCGGCAGGTGCCTCTGACTCTTAGGGGTGGGGTGGGCACTCACTACTGTGGCCCATGAGACCCTCCTGCCCGGTTCTGGGGGCAGTCAGGGGACAGGGGAGAGGGGTGGATGGGGCAGGGGTCCGGGGGGGCATCAAGGAACGTGGGGGATTGGATGGGGCAGGAGTCCCGGGGGGTGGGGGTGGGCAACAACCCCCTCGTGGGGTGAGGAGGGAACCAGTTGTTAAGATTTTGGCAGCTCATCACTGGTTACAACACGTGGTCCTCTCTCTGCTAGTGTGGGTAACCAAGGTGCAGACACAGATTATTTGCAGCGTGGCTGGTTTTGCTAACAGTGCTGGGGAGCTGTGCTTTAGCCTCTTGCAACCCTGACCACTGTGGCTGGGGAGACGGAAGCAATAACTCAACAGGGCTTTTTTTTCTTCCCCCCACCCAGCGGTGGTTTCAAAATCCAAGCACTGTTGCCATTGAAGCATGTGACACTTGGCAGCTTTCAGCAGGAAAGCGGAGCCTGTGGGAATAGAGTCAGGCGGGCAGAGGGGGTGTTGAAATCCATCTGGAAGGGATGGCTGTTGGGCAAGAGAGTAAGTGGGAGGCTTGTGCTCTGGAATTGGAGCATTGGAGGCTGCTGGAGTAGAAGAGACGTTATGAGAAGCTGTTGGTGATCTTAGTGCTCAGAGCATCTGTCTCCTTTGAGAAGAAATCAGCAAAATCAGCATTGGAGTTAGGTTCTCTTTTTTTTTTTTTTTTTTTGCTTCTCTACGATGCATAAAACAGGTCTGGAAGATTTTCAGGGTTTGATTTCTTCCCCCTGGGGCCACAGGCGGTTCACTACACTACACTGTGTCACCAACGCTTATCAGGCCGGACACAATACTATTGTTATGCCTTCTCCTTGGCATCGTTACCTGGCTTTTGTTTAATGAACTTGTTTTACTTTGAATAGCAACCAACCCAGTGCTGTAATTGAAAGGAGAGTGTTTGCCAAACCCTCCATTGTATTAGCAAGTTGCAGTGCGTTGTCTCTTGAAAGGAGCAATAAATGTAATAACTTACGGGCGTGTTGCAGGAGATGGCTGCAGAGAGATGTCTGTGGGAAACTTGAGCGCACCTGCAAGGCAAGGTGAAGACTGGTAGAGTCTCGAGGAGTTTGCCGATGAGGAAGAGAGGCTGGCATGGCAGGGAGCTGACACAGTCAAATCTCCAGCAAAGCTCTCCAGCAAAGCTCTCTCTTGCTGAGGCAGAGACGGAACACAGTGGCTCAAAGTTCTGGGTGTCCTGAACAGCATGTTACCCCCGCCCCGCCACCATTCCCTTTGCTTGTTAAAATTGAAATTTAATATATCTGCCCTTTGAGACTCTGTGGTGGCCGCAGAACTCATAAAATGACAACATCACAAGAGCCAGGATACAGGAAGCTGAGCAATTTGGAGGGGAAGGGATTTTTAGCCAGGTGGCTTAAAACTTGGGGCCAGATCCTCACCTAATGTAAAATTAATAGAACTCTGACTTCAGTGGTGCCATCCGCATTTCCATTCTCTCAGGACAGGTCCCATAATTTGTTTTGGTTCGTACTTATTTAACTCAAATGCCTAATGAACTCTATGGAGTAAGGAATCCTTTGTTAAAGACTGAAAGCATTTCATTTAAGATGCACATTCTCACTGTAAACATCCTTGAGACATCCAGCACAACCAGACTTGACACAAACCCATTTAAAAAAATCCCTCTCAGGTTGTCTTTAAATGAGCAATTATGAATAGCTTCTTTGAGGTAAGGATGAAGGCTTGTAGACCTTGTCTGGAGAAAAGTGTCAATCTTGGAAGGGGTGGGAAAATAAATTCCATCCTCATTGTACAGACAGGGAAACTGAGGCACAGAGAGGGGATGTGACTTGCCCAAGCTTCCACAGTGAATCAGTGTCAGAGCCTGGAATAGAACCCGGGAGTCCTGACTGAATCCCTTGCACTGTCCATGAGTCCTCTTTTGTCCTTCCTGTTGTCCTCAGTGCTACAAGGGCCAACGCCTGGAATGAGCACCATGGTATTTGAGAGGTGTGACGTTCCTTGCTGAAGGACCCTCTGTCCACGTGAGCACTGCCAGGTTTGTTCAAGAGCCAGGGCCACATGTTGCAGAGAATTCCTCCAGCAGTTCACAAGTGTCTCTTGAGTAGCATACGCCGTGTTGTTGTAGCTGTTTTGGTCCCAGGATATTGGAGAGACAAGGTGGGTGAGGGAATACCTTTTATTGGACCAATCTCTGTTGGTGAGAGAGACGAGCTTCTGCCCTTACACAGAGCTATTCTTAAACACAGCAAGAAAGGGAGAGGGGGAAGATACAGCAGGAAGTGACCAATCAAGCTACAGAGAATGGGTCAGGTGCTTAGGTCTAAACTTGTCATGCTTCCCCTGGGCTTCAGCCTCTCATCAGCCCAGGAAATCTGTGAATGTAGTTAAAAAGTACCTAGCCACAGTTACACAGGCTGTGAAGAGAACCACCCTTGGCATTCCACTAGGATCTCCAACCACTTTCTAAACATGAACTAAGCCGTGTCCACCACTGATCAATATTAATCTCCCTCTTCTATAGATGGGGAAACCGAGGCACAGAGCAGTAAAGTGACTTATACAAGGTCGCTGTCCACTGTAATGGGTTTGAACCAGAACAGACCCTGATCTGAGCAGCTTGGACTCACCTCTACCTTTAAGCCTAGATCACCTTTCCTGGCTCTTTATTCACCATCAAGTCCGAGTCCCACTAACCTGCTTTTAAGAGCATGACGTCTCATTTTTGGACCCCTCCCCCACGTGGGAAGTGTCTGCCTGCTCTGTGGTTCCCTTTCATCATCTGCAAACTCTCTCAGATTGCCTCACAGTCGCTGCACTCTCCACCCACCTGCCGAGCCTTTCCTCCAGACTGAGGCCCGGATCCTCAGCTAGTGGAGTTAGTGAAGTTAGTGGAGCTGGACCAACTTACACCCACTGTGGCTCAGACCCTCACTATTTAAACTGGCTCTATGATCAGCAATAGAGGAGAGGCCAGGGATTTAAAATGCTCGGGACGGATCTTTGACCCTCTTTTGCACCAGTCCAGCAGCACAAAGGAGATTTAAAGCAACCCCTGATCTGTGTAGGAATCTGCAGCTGGTGCAGGGATTGCTTTGGTTTCCTGGTGTTGGAGGTGGGGTCAGGGAGGGGATATGCTAGGGGTGGGGCCAGAGTATGATGTTCTCCATGAATCCTGGCCAGCAAAACACTTACCCACCAGTGAGAGTTAGAGCAGCCATGAGGCTGCTCCAACTTGTACTGAGTGAGGTTTGGCCCCCAGCAGCCACAAGGATCAGGAGAGAGGTGGGAAAGTGGCAGAAAGCCCACCTGTGCTTTTACCCCTCACTCACTGCAATGAGCCAGGGTGCTCGGGCCAGTCTCGAGATCTGGTCCTAAGATTTTTATCAGGGCACTGTCACTTTAAAAGGTTTTGTGCATTGTCAGCACATTGGAGGCTCTTGCAGGAAGCAAGCCCAGAAGGCAGAATGGGAGGGCAGCACAAAATCTGGCAAGAGAGTCCTGCGTGGGCTGGACCTCGGCGGAAAGGCAATATTTGAACAAACTGTCCTTATAATGGGCCCAATTCTGCTCTGCTCTTGCACTGCAGCAAATCAGGAGCCACTCACCGAAATAAACAGAGTTACTCTGGTGTAAAGGCTGCGTGAGGTCAGAGTCAGGCCCAGGGATTTCCGCAGAGCTACTCCTGGTTCACGCTCTCGCCTGGTGTCCGGGAGAGGAGAACTGGGCCCTGTGGTGTACTCTTCACTGAACACAGGGCTGGGGCAAGTTGGGGGAGTGACGTCCTCCACCCGCAGACCAGGGGCAGGACAGATGCCCTGCCACGGGGCCTCCTCCACCCTGCCCTTGGGAGACCACCCCAGAGGGTGGAGGGAGATCATGGACCATGGCACGCTGCTAGTCCTGAGGCTCCATGCATTTTTGGACAGTGCCCAGATACCACGGTGACGGGTGGTACAATAGATAGAGTAGAGCAGAATGGCCCATCCAGCCCCTGGCCTCTCTACCGAGACTGTTTGCAAAAGCGGTGAAGGGAAGAACAGTGACGGTGGTTTGAGGATGTGGGAACCTGCCCCACTAGGAACCAAAGGGACAGGACAGGTTCTTCCCATAGGCCAGGGGTGGCCAACCTGTGGCTCCGGAGCCCCATGCGGCTCTTCCGAAGTTAATATGCAGCTCCTTGTGTAGGCACCGACCCCGGGGCTGGAGCTACAGGGACCAACTGTCCAATGTGCCGGGGGGGGGGGGGGTGCTCACTGCTCCACCCCTGGCTCTGCCACAGGCCCTGCCCTCACTCCACCCCTTCCCGCCCCCTCCCCTGAGCCTGCCATGCCCTCGCTCCTCCCCCTTCTCCCCAGATCCTCCTGCACACCACAGAACAGCTGATCGGGAGGTGGGGGAGGGAGGGGGAGGCGCTGATTGGTGGCGTTGCCAGTGGGCGGGAGGTGCTGGGAGTGGGGTGGGGGAGCTGATGGGGGGCTGCTGACAATTACTGTGGCTCTTTGGCAATGTACAGTGGTAAATTCTGGCTCCTTCTCAGGCTCAGGTTGGCCACCCCTGCCATAGGCCATCTGACCGGCACCATCAGCTGCTTACGCTGAAGATTTAATCAGGGAGACGGCGCAGGCAAATTCATTGGAAGTAAATGGTTTGAGGCCTAAAGGGTTTATTTGCTGGGTCTGGTTTGTGCAAAGAGGAAGGTGAGGGACAGGGAGCCTAAACAGATGCCCCCTTAGTCTTGTCCTGATCCTTAAGGGCCATCAGCCAAATTAATAGCCACTGGTTCTGCTTGCATTTGTGAGGTGGATTTTTCTTCCAGTGAAGAAGAGTAGTTTACACTGGGGCAGCCCAGCCAGTGCATGTGTCCATCCAGTACGTGGAGCAAGCGATTACAGCTGCCTGATAAGAGCTGAGCGTTAGGATTGCCTGTCTCCTGATCCCCAGACATGACGTAATTCAGAAGAGGCCCTCATTAGAAATTATTCAGGGAACCCTGTGGGAGTCTTGCCTTGCCGCTGCCTTGCATACCAGAAGCCCAAAGGAGTGCAGATATTTTTCTGGCTCTGGGAGCGAGTAGGCACCAAGCTGCTTGGAGAGAGATCTGGAACCTGCCATTCTCCTGTCCTGGTTAGATGGGCTGGGTTGCTGGCCTGATTCAGCGCACACTTTGAAGTGATTGCTGGTGCAATGGCATTTTCTCCACTGATACAGAACTCAGTGGCACCAGCCATTCATCTCAGAGATGGGGAGGTTCCAGCCAGGTCAGAAACAAAGTGAGTTTGGGGTCTTTTGTTTAGTTCAGGACAGACGAGACAAACTCCTGCTCTGCTGATCCCACCCTCGCCCTCCCCCTCCCAATTCAAATTATGCCCCGTTTAAGGCTTCAGTTAAAAAAAAAGTGAAGGCCAGATCTTCAGTGAGTGTCAACCAGTCTAGTTCCACTGATGTCAAAGCCGCTACACTGATTCACACTAACTCAGGGTCTGGCTCTAAATTTCTAGCCCTTATGGTTGTGAAGGAAACTTTTCCAGAGAAAGCACTGTCTAAGGCAGTGCTTCTTAACCAGGGGTACGTGTATCCTTGGGGGTAGGCAGAGGTCTTCCGGGGGGACATCAGCTCACCTAGAGATTTGCCTTGTTTTCCAACAGGCTACGTAAAAAGGCACTAGCAAAATCAGTACAAAGTAAAATTTCATACAGACGACGATTTGTTTATACTGCTCTGTATACTATACGCTGCAATGTAAGTACAATATTTATATTCCAATTGATTTATTTTATAATTATACAGACGCTCCCTGACTTACGCAATCGTTCCGGAATGCCGTGCATAACTCGAATTTTACATAAGTCGGAAACGTATACCCGACCATTATGCCAAAAAACCAAACTTTTTCCATAAGCGCGGATTTGCGTAAATCAGGTCTTGCATAACCCAGGGAGTGTCTGTATGGTCAAAATGAGAAAGTCAGCAATTTGTCAGTAATAGTGCAGTGTGACACTTCTGTATTTTTATGTCTTATTTTGTAAGCAAGTTGTTTAAGTGAGGTGAAACTTGGGGTATGCAAGACAAATCAGACTCTTGAAAGGGGTACAGTAGTCTGGAAAGGTTGAGAGCCACTGGTCTAAGGGACCATCTACACCCCAAATGAAGGTGTATGTATAGCAGGGGTTTGTTAGGCATAGCCACACTGGCTTTAATCTAGCTAGCGCACATAACAATTAGCAGTGTAGATGCAATTGCACAGACTAAGCCTTGGCCAGCATCCAAGTACCCACCCAGAGTCACTGGTGGGCTTGTTCAAGGTAGCAACGTGTGCTACCCACTCAAGTCTTCTCTGCTAGTGTTACCCGCACTCACTGGATTAAAGCGGAAGCAGCTGTGCCTACCAGCAGTACAACTATTCCTGGCGTAAACGTATCCTTGGCCTGAAAGAAGAGTTTGGCGAGAGGTGTAAACTCCCCTTTCCTCTCAGTAGGGCACGAGGTCCTTTAAAGGCCTCATTTTCAAACAACACAGGCCAACAGCCTAGAATTTCCATAGTTTGCATTGTGCTTCTCCATAGGATGTGTACTCCCATCCTGTCCCAGGCCCCACTCCAGTGTCACATGAGAAATGGGCAGTGTAGGGCCATTGATATCCTCCCTACTGTGCTCCTGCTCTGGGGGGATTCTCCCCTGACCCCTTGCAGTACACTTACAGGCCCTAAGCTGCCAGGAGCAGCACCAACCCCAGTAACTATCAGTTCCCATCCTAAACTGTTTAGCACTACTGTGCACTGTTAAAGAGCTGCCATCTTTCATCTCAGAGGTGGCTGCATTTCAGTGGTGGGCAAAGTGATTCCTGGACATAAGCACCACAGGAAGCCCTCTGGGATCCTACAGGAGGAAAGGTCCTGTTGCTAATGATACCATTATAGCTGCGCACTGGCAGGAAGGAGCCTTCACTTCCAGCCGACGTGTGTGGCTGCAGCATAGTGTCCCTGAGTGGGGCAGGGAGAAGCAGCATTGTGCATGACTCACAGCGCCCCTGTGGTCGGTGATGCTGAAGGGCTCGAAAATGAGACATCGGGTCTGATCGCTTCTGGCAGTTCCGTTTTGTCCCGGATCCAGGGTCTGACAGTAGCCGAGCTCCAGCTGCTGCGGAGGAAGGTATAAGACCTGTTCAGTCTCTCAGCGAAAGGGGCCTTGAGGATGGAGTGGGGTGAAAAGTAGATGTAGGGAAGGGGAATGGGGTGGCCCCATTAGGAATGCATAGGGCACCCTACAATCATCCGTAGCAGAGAGGACTCTGCTGGGTGTCTGCTCACTTTGCTGCTGTGCTTGGCCGCCCCTTCGGAAGCAGACTCAGCACTGCAGAAAGCGTCTGACCATCTGGGCCAGCCCGTATTGCTCAGCAGTGATACTGCAGCTGGCCTCCCACGCGGCGAGCGAGCCAGCATTTCCCCACTGAACGTGGCCAGCATCCTACAGGGGAGACATTCTTCTAGAATGTGTCTTGGCTGAAATCAGCCCTTCAGTCTTTTTGTTAAGGGCTCATCCCTGCTCCCGCTCAAGTCAAGGGGAGATTTGCGATGGTCTTTGGGGGCAGCAGAATTGGGTTTGAAGTACGAGGAATAGGGACCGGCTTGGCAGGGATCTTTGGGGAGGCGCTATGGGTTTTCGGAGCAATAGTAATAACAGATCTGCTCTCCTCATCCCAATTACTGCAGCCCTGAGCTGAAATGCCAGGAGAAAAGCTGAGGCTGCTTTGGAACACGTTTAAATCCCTCCCTCTTCTATTCTTTATCTGCTGGTGACACATACCCACACCTTGCTCCCCTCCAGTCCTGCTGCCAGAATAATCTCCTGTTCCTGCCACCTGGACCACGTCATGGTCTGATCCCTCCTCTACCTCCCACATCACCTGCACAGCTCCCTTTCCTGTTTGCATCTCTCTTCTAATCTCTTCTCGCTAGCTTTGCCCAGGCCCACCTCTAGCCCAGTTTCCTTCACCCACTCTGTTGCCTTCTCCTTCCGTGCTTGGAACACCTTCCTCTCCTCTTTCATAGCCGTGGCTAGGTCTGATCTGAGCCCCCTTCTATCCACCCTCCCCAAAAAGGTCACAGTGGTGGGTGCAAGCTGGTGATTCAGATTTTGGCTCATGGACGTTGGTGATGGGGAGGTAAAGCAGACATGCGACGGATCATGGCCATGGTCAGTGTGCAAAAGCTGATAAAGAGCCCGATGACTGTGGTTCAGAACAGGGGCGGCAGAGCCCTTTGCCCAAGGAGACAAAGGTCTCTGCCCATCTCTCCCGGTATTGGCACCAGCGGAGAAGGAAAATTCCCCCATGTTTCTGTGTATGTCACTCAGGGACCTCTTCTCCCTCCACAGGTTCGTACTGCGGGAATTCAAACCCCACACCTCTGGTGATGAACTCCAGCTCAGTGACCATCCAGTTCAACAGCACCACTCACCGCTCAGGGCGCGGCTTTCTGCTCTCCTACGCGACCAGCCAGCACCCAGGTACGAGGCACCGTCCAGCCACAGCATGGAGTGAAAAGCAGGGGACTGCTGGTCCTGGGGAGCGGGGGAAGGGACAGGACACAAGTTGCACCACACGGATCCAGCCCCCTCTCCATGGGGACAGAAGGCCCCGCAGCCATGAGTCCATGCTGGCGGATCCTTCCCACACCAGCACACTACCAAGCCCAGCTCTGTGTGGATGCTCCTGGCAAAGCAGGGGTGGGTAGGCCAAGAGGATCCCTCACAACATCTATGCTCTGGTCCTTCTCTCGAGCGGGATAATCAGAGACAAAGGGCTCAGAGGTCCCCAAATGATGCTGTCTTCCTATCCCCAGGGCTTTCATGTTGCTGTTACAACCACATTTGGGCTGACAGCAGGATTTGGACCTGAAACTATTACCCCCCCATTTTTCAGAATTGCCAGCAAATCAAAAATTCCCTTATTCACACAGCTCCCCCTGGACACATACATGCTGACCCTGTGATAGAGCTGTGCAAGTTGTTCCGGGCTCATGCCAATTAACCCTTTATACCACCACCCCGCCCCGCCATCATGAGTTCTGTATCCACTACACACATTACAGAAAAAATATTGCAGGGATGTCACTTAAAGAGCTTTGCAAAATTATGTTGGACTACACATCAATTTCCACCCTCAAAGCCAGGTGTCTTCGTTACCATCCATTAACCAGTGCAGGGTTCAGAGGGAGAGAAAAATTACAATAAACAGACATCTTTTTAAAAAAGGATATGCATTCACTTTTCTAGACACAATAATGTGACAATTTAAAAATATGGTACTTCAGGGCCTCCTAGGGCTAGAATTGAGTGCTGGGGCCCCATGAGAAACATGGGAATCTCCCCTTTTGAATCCTTTCTGATGGTATTGTGAGAGGTTGTCCCCCATAAGATGCTACCTGATGTACTGGGACACCGCTGAGCCTGCCTGTTCTGCTAGGCTGGGCACCCATTTTACCTGTCTTGCTGAGCCAGGCTCTTAAGCCTCCTCCAGCACAGACACAGGCAGGGCCACACCCAACTGCAGAATGAAACAGACACTGAGATCAGCTCTGGGAAGACTCAGCTCAAGGGATTTGCCCCAGCACTCAGGTGTCCACCTCCCTTGGATCGCAGACCCAAAGGTATGTTATGAAATCCACCTCCTCTCTCAATGTGAAGGAAGGTATGCACAGCCTCTTCCTTCCCCCCCCCCTCGTCCCCTCCCCATTATGAATTGCAAAAACTGGGTTATATTATAAAAAAGAAATACGTTTATTAACTACAAAAGGTGGATTTTAAGTGAATACAGGAGATAACAGACAGAACAAAGCAGATTACTAAGCAAATTAAACCAAACACACAAACTAAGCTTGTTTCACTAAAGAAATTGGTTACAAATAGTAATTTCTCTCCCTAAATCTTGAATTTAGGCAGGATGCGAGTTTCTGTGGCTCTGAGTTCCAGTTATTTTTCTTACAGACTAGACTCCTGTCTCAGTCTGGACTCACCCCTGCCTTTCCCTTCAGGTTGGTTTCTTTGTCCCTTCAGGTACTTTCAACAGTCTTTCTTCTTGGAAGCCCTGAGGCAGAAGAGGAGAGTCTAGTTTGTCTTCCTCCCCACCCTTAAATACGATTTACACAAAGCGGGAATCCTTTGTTTCCCAAACTTGACCCATCTTCCCTTTCAGTGGAAAGTTACAAGACATCCCAGATAATGTTCAGTCTGAGGTGACAAGACCACCTGACCTAGTAGCGTCACAGCTCTGTCCCAGGACACCTCCCAGGAGGGAAAGAGATTAGTATCTTCACAGTCTTGTTGTTCCTCCTAATGGCCCATTGAATCGGAATAGGATGGCCTTTCCTCTGGTGGGTGTCTTCCCAATACACACTCAGCTGTAATTGTTACATAGTCCATATTTCTAACTTTAGATACAGAAATGATACATGCATACAAATTGGATAATCACATTCAGTAAATCATAACCTTTCCAATGACATCTTAGATGAGCCATGTTTTGTCATAACCATATCATAAGCATATTTTCATAAGGAATATGGAATGGAATGTCACAGGTACAAATCTCCCAGTCCCAGAACTGCAGGGCTGTGACAGACCTTAAAACTGGCTCAGGACTGAATCTCACCCAGCCTGGGCCTTGAGCCGGTGTAATTTGGAGGGGGCGGTGGTGGAGAAAGGGGAGGGATTCCACATTTAGGAGAGGAGGAAACATGTCTGCAGTACGTGGATTTAAAACTCCAGTTTGGATCTGTTAACTGCTAGGTGGTTTGGCATGTTAAAATACAGCCCGGGGAGCTGGTCAGAAAACAGGCCAAGTGAGCAGTGGTGTGTGCTAAATGCACTTTATCACATAGATAACACCATACAAAATACCACTGTGGAAGAGGGGACCCACCACTAGCATGCCCCCTCCTGCTGTAGCTGGCTCCCCACTCCTGGTGCCCCAGCAGACAGCCACCCGGCCCTGCGGTGGTCTGCTTCTTGTGACTCAATCCTCCAGCCAGGTCACCTTTCCCACCTCACCCCGCTTCCAGGGGGACAGAAAGTCCCACTAATAAATAGTTCAATAAGCTTGTGTCAGCAGCCCCTGACTCTGGGCCTTATGTCTCAGGGCTTCCAATAGTCCTTATCCCTTGTAGCTTCCTCTGGAGGGGCTCCAGCATGAGCAGTCAAGGTATGCTCCTGCCGCTCCCTTGCTGCTTCCTGGGCTTCTTCTGACCTGGGCCTGCCTTCAGGCCCTTTTCCTAAGCCCCTTTCCAGGCTTCGCAAAATCCTGTCCAGCTCAGGTAGCAAGCAGTTCCTCCCAGGGCTTTCCCCCTGGAAATCCAAGTCCTGCCCTTTTAACCAGGCTCCCTGCCGGGATTCACTCCTTGCCTCTGGTTTCACCAGATCTCTCCTGGCTTGGGGTCAGGAATCTCAGGAGCAGATCCCAAGAGCAGCTCTTCCCCTGGGCTGGGCAGTTGAACTTACTCCCTACCCTTACTCCGTGGTCCAGGTGGCAGGAACAGGAGATTATTCTGGCAGCAGGACTGGAGGGGAGCAAGGTGTGGGTATGTGTCACCAGCAGATAAAGAATAGAAGAGGGAGGGATTTAAACGTGTTCCAAAGCAGCCTCAGCTTTTCTCCTGGCATTTCAGCTCAGGGCTGCAGTAATTGAGGAGAGGAGAGGAGAGATGATCTGTTATTACTACTCCCTACCCTACAGAACTCCTCTCTTTACAGAAACTCAGCTGGGCCTGATAAGGAATTGGTTCCCCCGCTCTCCAGGTGCCATCCTGTGGGCTAATTGAGCCTTCACCCTCCCATTAACCGTTTGGCTGCCAGTGGAGGGACAGCAAGGGGGGCCCACCCTATCACAACCACATATGTGGTGGTGCTATCCAGGTGATCATTCACTTTTGACCACCTCCCCTGCACTCTGCCCACTGGTCCGTCTCCCTGGGACTTCTATTTTACCATCCCAAACCTTAACAGCCTCGAACAGCTGCCATAAAAAACCCCCAGAGTCACAGAAAAATCTCCTTCCCTTCCCAGATATGGAATTTGCCTCAAAAACATTATGACTGCCCCAGACAGGGCAAGGATCACCCACTAGAGAGCAGTAAAAACAATTTTTGAGCCTCAAATGCTAATGTGGATTTTCTGTGCCCCAGGAATTCTCCAGATTTTGCACAGACTGCAGGGATTGTCTCCTGGATGTTTCCGATTGGGACACCCACCTCCCCTTCCATTCACACGCAGGCAGGTCGCTTCCTCTCCCCTCAGGGATCTCAGACTTGCTGGCTGCTTCTGTGGCAAAGTTGGTTTAGGAAAATACTGAACGGCTCCATCTCTCCATGCCGTTTAGTAGCCAGAAGTGAGGAAGGTAGTGCCATGTAACCAGACAACACATCAGGAAATGCCCCATGGTCCGCCAGTGGCCTATGGAACCCCCTGCTAGAACCTTTCCTGTAGCCTAGGGGCATGTGCAGAATGCAGCAGGTGGGGTGTTGTGACAAGCTTTTACCAGCTATCATTTGGGATGCTGGGCATGATTCGTGCCTTTGTCACTTGTGAATAATGCAGCCATCCCAAAGTCAATGGTGGCTAATCCTTTCTGTCCTGCCACACTCTGTGGATTTGATGCATGTGAGTGTGTAGGTGTGTGCGTATGGTGTATACACACACGCACACAGTGTCTGATTCGTATGTACACTAAAGCCCTTCAGCTCCATGCTGGCGGTATAAAGGGGCCGTAAAGTGGGCACTGAGCACCTGTGCTCTCACTTAACGACCCCTCTCATGCTGCCCTGAGAGATGCGACGGGGCCTTAGTGTAAAGGAGATTCGGGGCCCTACATTCTGACTTAGGCACCGATCAGCATCTGCAGCTGGCGTCTGACCCTGAGGGGCTTGCACATCAGTCGCTGGGTGTATGCCACAAAGATCCATGAGTCACCTTCTGTTTTCCACCGTCCTCTGTGGTTTCTGGAGGAATGGTGAGAGTGGGTGGGTTGGGCTGGGCTGCTGGGAATCCACAGACATTGGATTGTGATGTGTAATTTCCTTTAGAAGAGCCAAAGAATAACAGTTTGGGTATCCCTGTGGCTTCCCTAGGGAATATGCCACAGTTCCTTGCATTATTCAGCATGGTCCCATTCCCATTTGGCTGCTAAACATTGCCTATATCTGTGGAAGGCAGTGTCCGTTGATGGTTAGAGCAGGGCCTGTGGGTCAGGACTCCTCCCTTCTATCTCCGGCTCTGCCACAGATTAGCTGTGTAAATTTTGGCCAGTCACAGATCAGTGCCTCAGTTTCCCCATCTATAATATGGGAATAATGATACTCACCGGAGGGGTTATGAGGCTTGATTCATTTTTCATTCAAGGAAACACTTTTGATGGGAGTGAGGCACGTAAGAACCTTTGAGGATCTGGGCCTGAGTGATCACTGAACGCCACATACAGAGCCCCTGTCATGGACCCAGACAGACTCTAGGTGCTGTACAAACATAGAACCAAATTGCTGCCCCAGACAGCCGACAATCTAAGTAGGGAGATAAACTCCAGCCTAAGGTGACCGAAGCTGAGACCATTTTGAAGTCAATGGGAAGTCAGAACATGGCCCTTTGTGAATGACTGTTGGGGTGATAATGGTGGTATAACATGGCATTACCGTGTGGGTATAACATGGGCAGGATGCAGCATAGGCCACTGTGAGACCATGCTGAGCAAGAGGGGTTTATAATACAAACAAGGGCTTTATTGATGGGTGTGAATCTGCTGTTGCTCAGACGGGTGTAAATCAGGAGTGACTCATTGCACTCCCTGGATTGCATCAGTGTCAAGCCGGTGTCTCCGAGAAACAAACAGCAAAGCAGTCTGCCTCTGGGTATGGGAGATGGGGGAGGCCACTGGAATTCTCTGTCTATCTGTCTTTTAGATCTGATTTCCTGTTTGGATAAGGGGACCCATTACCACCAGGAACAAATCAGGTAAGTGGTTTCCAATGGGGAGTCTATTATCTGAGAATAAACCAAACCCATTCACAGAGTAACTCCACTGACATCAGGCAGGGGAAATCTGGAGAATGTGACAATCTGCACTGATGTAACTGCATATATGCACTTACACTGATGCAAATTTGCATAATATAGTTAGGCCTTAGGAAGCCAGATTCCGGGGTTCTCTGCCACTGACTCACTGAATGGCCTTGAGCAATTCACTTCCCCTGTGTGTGCCTCAGTTTCCCCCCTAAATTGGGGTAGTATCTGCCTCCCAGGGGGATTGTCAGGCTTTGTAATCACTAGTTATAAAGCACTATGAGATCATCCAATGAAAGGTGCCATTAGTGCAGATTATTCATGGTTATTAGCCACTCACCAATGGATTAATTGCATAGGTGAATAATTTGTAGTAATAATTTGTAGTAATCCTGTAGTGACCCAACAGGAGGAAAGTAACAGAGTCCGGTTTTTGGTGCAAATACACACAATTACAACTTCACCATTCGCTTTCTAGGAACAGTCCATTGACATTCACTCGGGTGGTCCTTGTTTCTGCCGGGGAACTTGATCATTAGGATATTTGCGGGGAGTGAGCCCCAATTGGCACAAACATTTGATGGGAAATGGTTTGCAGGTTTGGCCCAGATCTTTCCAGGACCAGGGGATGCTGCTCATGGGATGAACCTGATGGGTCTGACTTGACTTCCCCATGTACATCACACAATCCACCACCATGCTTCCCCTTCCTGGTAGCCTCAGAGGAGAGGGCAAGAATGCCTGGGCTAAGGGCACCGAATATCTCAGATGCTGGTTGGACAAGCTTGCACTGCTCTGTCTGTTCTGAGCATAGAGGGCTGTGCACCTTCCATCAGATCCAACTTTGCTAAATGAAAATAACGGGGAAGGAATAAATCTCCAAGCCTCAGGGTCATCGGGGATGAAGGGAAGCCCAGCTGCTTGGAGAAGAGCTGAGAGGTCAGAACTTCATCCAGGGTTCTCCTTTGTCCTGTGTTTCAGTGTTTTCTGCCCAGCGGGCTGCAAGGGTGTCGCGGGTGACATATGGGGAAACGCGAAGCAGGGCTACCGAGACGTGAGTACCAACCTCAGCGCTCCTTGCAAAGAGACCGGCCCTGAGTGGCGGCTGTAGGGAAAGCGAGTCACAGGCACAGCTGCCCTAATCCATATTTTGTTGGCAGTCTCAGCAGGGCGGCCAAGAGTTGAACGGGCTCCTGAAGGGTGAATTCCCTCCAGGTCAAGCCCATTGGCAGGGGCAATGTGGGATAGCATGCACCTGCTGGGTCTAATCCATGGGGAAACGGAGCTCTGGAAAGTCCAGGGCTGCTGTTTCCACCACACTTTGTGCCAGAGCGAAATTCACTTCAAAAAATAAAGGGCCTGATCCTGGTCTCGCTCCAGTGTGGCTACGCCCGATGGCACTGGTGTGAGATCAGAATTGGGCCAAAGTCTTTATAAAGCAGAGATCACAGTCTTTGTGAGCCAGACTCTGGTCTAGGTTACACCGGTGTAAATCTGGAAAAGCTCCACCAAAATCAATAGTGTCGCTTCAGGTTTACACCACTGTGAGTGAGGCCAGACACTCTCTGACCCATGGAATTGCCCCATTCCGGACTGGAGCCCAGGCTGGGCTCTCTAATTGGGGTTTTCTCTCTACCTCCCTTTCATTTGCCACTTCCGTGCCCCCTCCAGACCTCGGTTCTCTGCAAGGCAGCCATCCACGCTGGAGTGATCTTGGATGAGCTGGGAGGGCAGCTGACTCTGTCTCGGGAGAAGGGGATCACACTCTATGAATCAGCCTTCGCCAATGGACTCCACTCAAAAAGGTAAGCAGCCAACTTGATTGCTGAGCCAGTAGATACGGCTGGGCCGACCTCCTGTGGGGCCCATGCCCCTCCAAAGGACGATTGGCCCTGATCCTCAGACTGCAATGGAATTAGGTTGATTTGTACCAGCCCGAGACCTGGCTCGCTGTTTTTAGAGGGACAATGTGCAGCTCAAAATCAGAGAGGACCAAATCTTGCAGTGTTTTCTCAAGCAAAAGTCCATTGACGTTTTACCTGAGTGACGGCTGACGAATTTGGCCCATATTTTCTTTTCAAGAGCTGATGACTGGGGCGTCAGAGGGGTTCTGGGAGACCTGGGTTCTGTTTCCAGCTCTGATACTGACCTGCAAGTCTCTTAGGCCCAGATTTTTAAAGGTCTTTAGGAGTTACTGTGCTCAGTGTTGCAACATCTGAGTCATTTAGGAGCCCATCTCCCAATGCGGTTTAGGCACCTAACCAGGGGTGTGCACGGGAATAAAAATATGTCCACTTTTGGAGGGGCGCTTTCTGTGCCCCGCAGCTGGAGGAGCTGTCTCTCCTCCCTTCCCCCACTGCCCAGGGGTGGTGGAGCTGGCTCGCCCACCTCCTGCCCCTCCGGCAGCGGATATCTCCCTGCTGCAGCCCCAGGGCTGCCCGGCTGGAGGAACTCACTCTCCCTGCCCGAGCCCCAGAGGAGTTTTGGGGGGGTGCCCCTGTTTGCCCCCCCTTGTGCCCCTGCACCTGACTCAGACAGAGCACCACGGCGTGTAGCAACACTTAAACTCCTAATCTCACTGCGCAGCTGTTTCCCGAGTTGTAATGAGACTTGTCCAATTCACGAGGTGGGTAAGGCTCAATATGTTCATGAATGTTTGTAAAGCCCTTTGAGCTCCTTAGATGAAAAGGGCCATAGAAATGCAGATCATTAGTAATCAGGGAATAGAAGCCAATTCTGATTTAATTCCAACAATACAATCTAGCTGCTTCTTTACCAAGACAGTGACTTGCGTCAGCAACGTTATGTCAATCTCATCTCGCCAGCAGCCCCACCTGCCCAGTCTGGCAGCTGGCGTGTACAGGGCCAAACTGCCCCATGTCTGTTGCAGAGCATGTGGTCAGCCCTGGTGGAACGAGGAACCGGTCGTGCTTTCTAGGGAGTTAGATATGGGGCTGTCCGCAGCAGCAGCCAAACTGTAATCAGCAATGGCTGAGGTTGTGGGGTGGCATAGGGGTCGGGAGAGTTTGACATCGGGGTGGGGGCCATAATCAGAGAGTAGATGTAACGCTGTTGAACTGGGGAGCAGCACCCATTTACACCCACTCTGATTTTTGCCCAGGGTGTCAAACATGGTTTAGTTTCCATCAGCTTGAGGTGTCACAGCAGGGGAAATGTGCTGCTCTGGGATGGTTGTTCCTTCTTGCATGTGGCCTCGCACTGGTGTGGCTCAGGAGTGACTCCACTGAAATCAGCGAATTTAACAGTCAGGAAGGAGAGTGAAGCCTGAATTTTGCTCTGAATTACACTCGGGCAAATTTGGGCTAACTCTACTGACTTTGGGGAACTTAGTCCAGATTCACACTAGTGTAACTTACCATGGCATTGACCTCAGTGGAGTTACACCTGAGCTACGTCAGCATGAGATCAGAATCAGGCCGTCTCTGTGCCCCGGGTTTGTAATGCTCTCCACCCATTTTCCTTTAAACAGGGGGTCCTTATCTGAAAAGCGCCTCATTTTTCACAAAGGTACGTCCTTTTCCATTTCTCCTAGAATAAGCCCAACCTGGCTGCCAGTGAAATCAGTAGCAAAGCTCCCGGCAGCTTCAGTGGGAATAAGGGGAGAGTCCCTGGGGCAGATTTCTCCTCTCACTTACACCGGAGTAAATCAGAATGAACTCCAGCGAAGTCAATGAGGCAGCTCTTCAGCTGGCATACAGCTGCTCCATTGCAGTTGAGGGACCTATACCAATTTACTCCAGTGGAGCACCTGGCCCAGCAGAGCTACATCAGGTTGGGGGGGTTTCGGAGAGGCGGGCCATCAGGCAGGTGCAAGTGTAAGGCACGTTTTGTGATGACCCTGCACTGCAGGCTGTGTTCTGCCAGCCACGCTGAGCTTTGGCTGCAGGCGACGAGCGAACAGCTTGACAGAGAGACTCCCAGCTGGGGAAGATGAATGGGCTGAATCCAGCCCTGCCGCATGGAAATGAAGCCCTGCTACCCCTCTGCTAAGCAGGGCAGGCTTTGTCACTGGGGATGAGGATCAAAGGAGGAGATGGCAAGAGAAAGGCAGCTACCATCAGGGGCTAATGCTGAGTCAGATGGAGCTGCCGGCTGTTTGCTGGGGCTGCACCGCACACAGGGCTGGGCCACAGACAGAGGAATTTTTCATTAAGACCCATCAGACTCCCCCTAGCACATTCCCTCTGTGGCTGAGCCACTGTGGCATAAAGGCCCCCGCCTCCCCTGTGCCCAGCCCCCACCACCCCGTGACCTCCCGCCTCGGCCGATTCGTCCGCCTGCCTTTCAGTTTTACACCTCCTTTTCCAGCCTGTGACCATGCTCTCGAAGCAGTCAGCTTCAACGCCTCCTCCTCCTGGCACGAGGTGAACGCCATGGGGCAGTACAAGCCCTGGACAGCGGAGCAGGCGGCATTCAGCGCCCACGGGAACTCGTGGGCTGCCGATCCCAGTTCAGAGACCGAATGGCTGGAGATAGATCTGGGCGGAAGGAAGAACATCACAGGTCAGTAAGTATCAGAGGCTGTTCTCTTCCCCCAGGATTGTACTACCGCACGTAGGAGCAGCTCCTCAGCTGTGTAAACCCCAATAACTCCAGTGGAGCTACTCCTGGTTAAGGGCCAGATCCTCAGCTGTGTCAACTGGCATAGCTCCGTTGACGTCACTGTAGCTATGCCAATGTAGGGGTTAAATCCTCAGCTGGTGTAAATCACTGTAGCCCCATTGCTTCCATGCAGCTATGGCAGTTTACAGGCTAGATCCTCAGTCTTTCTCGTGAGTCCCAGCGAAGTCCCTCCAGAATCTGTCTCACAATCATATCATGGGCCTCATCCTGAGCTCACTCGCACCAGAGTAAATCAGGAGTAACTCCACTGACACAGGGTCGGTTACACTGCTGGAAGCGAGGAGCAAAGCGAGACGAGAATCAAGCTCTGCGTGCCTTTGATGGAATATACAGAGCTAGAGCCTCAAATGGCGTAAATCGGTGTCACTTCCTTTACTTCAATGAAGCTAAGCTGATTGACACCTGCTGAGGACCTTGCCTATGTGTGCTGCTGGCCTGAGGCCTTGTCAAATAGTCCTATAGCCTCAGACCCCTCCTGCTTCCTACACTGTGTCCCGTGCAGCAGCTGTGACCATCACATATCAGGTGTAAGTGGAGCTGAAGGCCATAGAAGTGGATGGGAGTCAGTGGGCATTGGACCAAGCCCCAAGTGAGCAGGTGTAAATGGTGCTCAGTGGGTGTGTGCAAAATGAGCCATCTGGATTGGGGTGGGAGTGGCAAAGTGGGCGGAGAGGATCTGCTGTACCTAACGCCTCTTGGCGGGGAGCCTGCATCTCTCCTTGCGCTGGGTTTGGTGGAGTTCCTGCCGATTCACGCTGGCATCAACGAGAGCAGAATCAGCCCCAGCTCCTTGTCCAGCCACGGCTCTCGGGCTGCTCCCTTGGTTGTCACAGCAGGGCTCAGCAGCCATGCGGTAACTCACCCCACCCTCCAGGCCCCAGAGCGCGGCTTCTTGGGAAATCTTGACTCATCCTCCTTCTTCTATTGGCCCAGCTCCCCGCCTTCCCCGCTGGGAGATATGATTGAGGATAGATTTGGGGTGCTCTCTGGCCAAGTGGCAGCCCACAGCCTGGAGGTAACCACATTTCTGAGGTGCAGGTGCTTTTCACATAAGGACTCCCTGTTTAAAGAAAGAGATGGACAGCATTATAACATACAAAGTTGGGGTGGGAGAGACTGGGTTTGATTCTGATCTCATACTGGTGTAAATCAGGTGAAGCCAATGGACTCATACTGGATTAAGTGACCCTGGTGTAAATCTGGAAAAAACATCACTGAAGTCAATGGAGCCACTCCAGATTTGCTCCAGTTTAACTGGGAGCAGAATTAGATCCTTCCCCTTTCATCCTTTCTAGATCCCTCCCACACACACATTTTCCTCCCCATGGGGCTCTTGACCTTGTGTGCATGGGGTCACAGATCATATGATTCCTCTCTCTAGCCCTCTCATTCACTCTGGCCTTTTCTCCTTTTTCACTGTCTCCCTTTTCTCTCTCTTGATTTTTCCTTCCTTTCTCTCTTTCTTTTTTCTGTCATTTGCTCTTTTCTCCCCCTCCCCGCCTCGCTCTCCCCACTATCTCAGGGGTAGGATTGGCCACCTCGGGGCTGAACAAGTTAATGTTTTGCTTGTGCATCAGTGGCCAGCAAATGCCCTTTGTTTCGAAAGCTCTGACCAAAATTGGGGCTTTTGTGTGGCGGGCCCAGAATGCCTGTGTTAATTGGAAGGAGGAAAATGGAGGCATTGTGAGGCGGGTGGCTGGAGGCTGAGTGGAATGCAGGCCGGGAGTGCAGTTGGGGGTTATCTGTTCATCTCAGGCGAGGGGAGTGAGCTTCCACAGAGGTTAGACATTCAAACCCGGCGGCATCTCAGCAGTTTGCAGTGGGAGATGCCGGAGGGCAGGTGCGGGGAACGGAAAGGAGGGATTCAGACAAGAAAGGAAAAAGAGCTGAGACATGGGGTGACGGCAGGTTCTTATGAAATTCCTAGCAGGCGACGATTAGAGAGAGAGAGAACCTAATAATGACTAGGCCCCTCTCTGAGGTTTTTTTCAGGGGCTCTCAAAGGATCCATTAATTCCCCCCCACATCCTTCAGGCAGTATCATGACCCCCATTTTGCATATGGGGAAACTGAGGCACAGAGGGGGCTGTCACTCAGCGAGTCACTGGCTATAACTCCTGATGCCCAGACTCTTGCTCTTGCTTCTATCGGGGAAGAAACCCAGGAGTCTTGGTTTTTTCCTGTTCCAACCGCTATATAACAACAGGTTTCAGAGTAGCAGCCGTGTTAGTCTGTATTCGCAAAAAGAAAAGGAGTACTAGTGACACCTTAGAGATTAACTAATTTATTTGAGCATAAGCTTGCTGTAGCTCACGAAAGCTTATGCTCAAATAAATTGGTTAGTCTCTAAGGTGCCACAAGTACTCCTTTTCTTTTTATATAATAACAGCTGCAGTACCAAAGACTAGGGGGGATTATGCCATTAAAACGAGAGAGCTCTTCGTTGCCTGGTGTCAAAGGCCAAATTCCAACACTTGCTTAGGGCAGTGGGAGTCTGTCCATTGACATCAATGGGAGTTGGATCAGACCCACCCTCTGGGCGGGATCTCTGCCCCCATAAGTCTATGTCTCTATCAGACACCAACCCCAAGACTATTTCAAGACCCCAACCGCCAATGGCTGCCTTCACATGACTCCTACATCCTGTTCTGGGGTTACCATTTCCTGATTTCATTGTACGTGTTCCAGGAATTATCACCAAGGGATCCTCAGATAAATACAACTTCTACGTGAAATCCTACCAGGTTTTCTCCAGCAGAGATGGGAAGAATTGGAAAGCCTACAGATACAGCAGCGGGCAGGAGGAGACGGTGAGACTGTGTGGCCTGACAAAAGGAGGTCAGGTGGTGGCGAGAGCAGAGAGCACAGTAGGAATTCTACAAAGGGAAATTTTACTGAATCTTTCTAAAATTAGCCTGTTGGCTTGGTCTGGTTGCAGAACCTGCAATAGGAGCTAGTGTATTTCTCTCTGGAGTCTGGATAGAGATGCTTAGAAATAGATTCTGGTCTCTGTTACTCCACTGTAAAACTGGACTCACTCCACAGCATTAAATCAGTGGAGTTGTTGTGGGTTTCCACTGGTGTAACATAGATCAGAGTCTGGCCTTTGGAGATGCCTTCCATTACTATAGTTCTCAAACATTAATTAAGCCTCTCTACACCTCCTGGTAGCTAGGTCAGTGTTGTAAGCAATTGCTGCCATTAGGACTTTATAGCTGTCCTTATCCTGCATATCACAGCCACTTGGAATTTAACAAGGACAGAACTGGAGTTTCCTGGTCCAGAAAGCACATCCCCCTACCCCGTGAGCTGAAGAAGAATCCCTTTTGGTTGTTAGCAGAATGGAAACTATGACATATGGTTTGGATTCCATGCAGCGGAAGGCAGTGGTGCACATACACACTAACGCAGTGGTTCTCAAAGCCGGTCCGCTGCTTGTTCAGGGAAAGCCCCTGGCGGGCCAGACCAGCCCGCGCCACTTCCCGCAGCCCCCATTGGCCTGGAGCGGCAAACCACGGCCAGTGGGAGCTGCAATCGGCCAAACCTGCGGACATGGCAGGTAAACCAAGTTGTCTAGCGGCCAGGGGCTTTCCCTGAACAAGCGACGGACCGCCTTTGAGAACCACTGCACTAGCCCATTCCTTACAGTTGTTATCCCCATTTTACAGATACAGAGGTATGAAGAGATTAAGTGTTTTGCCCAAGATCCCACAACAGGTGGGCAGAGCTCAGACTAGAATCCAGGCATCCTAACCAACACTGCCTCCCAGTTACTGAGGTGTAACATTTGCATGAAATTAAAATTGGGGAGGCTTGTGGGGGGGGGGAAGCAAAAACAGGGAAGAAAAACTGACATTACAAAAAATACAAAGCGCTGAGAGTGCCTTAAAGAGAACATGGCTTTAAAATAAAGTGGGGACAGTTTTCAGGTGTTCCAAGCGTTTCCCTGTCTCTGGGCTGTGTTCCCTTCCCAAGCTGATTGGGAAAAGGGTTTGTTTTTTTCCCCTGTGAAAAATGCAGACAAGAATGTTGGTTTGCATTTTCATCAACATTTTTCTTGGAAAATTTTCAGGGTGAGGGGTAACTTTTGAAACCCAAGAACTGAAATTTTCCTATAAAAACTGGAAGGGGGTTTTGTTTTGTTTTCCTTTGTTTCCGAAAACTGAGTTTTTCATGAAAATGTCCATATAGTCAGAAAAGCCAAAAAACATTTTTAAGGGAAATTTTCAACCAGCTCCATTCCTTCCTGTCACTTGCCTGCCTGTCTATTTCCATGTAGGCACCCACCTCCCCCACACACATATAGGTCTAAATCCCTAGTAAAGTCCCCCCCTCCCCCCGCACATAAGGAGAGACATCTGCACAGAGTCACGTTGGGGGAGGAGTGTCTTCCCCCATTCTGTGAGTATATGTAGAAGAGAAGGATCCACCCCAAAGCATCTGGGTCCTTTCCCTCCTCCCCCTACCCCATATGTATCTCGAAGTATAGGGTTAAAGAATAGATCCTAGCAGAGGAAGTGAGAGGGGAAGGCAAAGAACAAAAGGGCCATTGCCAGCTGAGATCTGACATGAGATGGGGAGTGGTTACACAGGAAGGCTGCGCCTGGTGGCAAGAGCTGCAGAGGAGAAGGCTTCTGCACCGAGGGCAGTGAGATGGAGTAGAAGGAGGCCGGTTGTGGGTGAGATGAGGAAGTGGCAGAAGAACAGATCAGATTCTGGGTTGAATTCTGCTCTCGTCACCCCCGTGTAAACCTGCCGTCACCCCACTGACTTCAGTGGCGCTAACATGGATTGACACCGATGTGACAGCTCAGAGGCTGGTCCAAGGCAGGTGGTTTTAAACTGGTTCCGCAGGTGTCCGGGGAGAGCTGGTGGCATTGGTCGAGGATGGGAACAATGGGCTCAGACAGTGGGTGGGGCAGTGATGCTCTGCATGACCCCGATCTGCTTTGCTGACCCCCCATTATCTTCCTCTTGTTCCCCAGGTCTTTGAGGGAAATGCTGACAGCCTCCAAGAGGTCTCCAACACGTTCATCCCCCCCATCCTGGCCCGCTACCTCCGCATCATGCCCCAGAGCTGGAACCAGAGGATCGCCCTGAAGGTGGCACTACAAGGCTGCCAAGTGGCTCGTCTGAAGGTGCCCCGGCCCTATGGTGAGAGGCTCCACCGGAGCAGAGGGGGCTGCCCAGTCAGACTGAAGTGTGGGTATCACTAGCCAGCGACAGTGTCCTCCAGCGTGGACCTGTATTGACTTCATTGCTGCATGGCTCGCTGGTGCAGGGGGCTGCCCTCCTCTCCAGTGGCTCCCTGGGCACTGAGGAGATGATCCTGAATCCCAAGACCTCTGTGCACTGGTTAGCTAAGAATTAAAGTGTACACTTTGTAGCCAGGGCTGAGCAGATGGAGATGAATGCTATCTAAGGGATGGGGACAAGTGGCAGCTGTCTCTGGGCTGTGCTTATCTCTTGTAAGCTAAGCAGGGTTGGGCTGCGTCATGCCTCGATTGGGAGACTTACACAGAGCGTGCAGGGGGGTTGGAAGTGAGCCAACCCCCCCAGCTAAGGGCTGGGGTCCTTTCCATGTGTCTATTAAAGATCCTAAGGCAGGTTAGCTTGGCTAGATCCTCCTTAGCCAGTGCATCCTGCCACTCTAAATTCCCCTGCAGTTTCAATTGGATTTTCTTTCCTTCCTGTCCTCAACTGCTGTGTAGCATTACAGCAAAGTGTTAGACAAGCTGTCCTCCACCCCAGAGGTATCTGCATTGCAGTGGAGGGATGAAAAGCACCCTATACAACTAAGAGTGTTACCATCAGCTTGGAACAACCAGGCTTCTGCTGGAAAACAGTCACTTCTGCCCCGTGCTGCTGTCTAGGGAGCAGGGCAGGTTCAGGTGGACAGAGGCCAGATTCTTTGCTGGAGAGGAGTAGCTGACTGTTCATTACTTGTTGCATGTTAATGGTGCTTATTAAACTGTGTGGTTTGCAGTACCCAGTGCCCCAAAGGAGGTTCCCATTCTGACCAGCATCCCCACCGATCGCACCGCGATCCCAGGAGTCACCATAAATCCGGAAAAAGCAGGTAGGTGCAGCTCAGAGCACAGGGGTAGCATGGCCTAGTGGTCCAAGCTGGGGGAAGACTTATCTTCAACTCTGCCACTAACTCCCTGTGCGACTCTGAGGAAGTCAGTCATTTCAGGACCAATTTTAAAAGTTACTCATGTGCACCAGTAAACGGGCAACCCTGGGATGAATCTGGGCATGCAAATCCAGAATGTGCAAACCCAAATGGCCAGTTAGACACATGGTCGGCTACTGGCTTGTGCAGACACCTGATCTGTGCACACTACAGAGGAAGTTGTACTTGCAAATTAGGCTCCTGACTGCACATGGAGGTTAGCTTATGCAACTGGATACACATATTTTAAACAAGTCAGGGTGTTAACCTTTGTGCCTCAATTTCCCCACCCAGAATGTGACGATAATAATGCTCTCTTGACAGTGGAGCCGTGCAGGACAAGAAAGAAATTTTCAAAGGGCAGCTCGACATCCAACTCCCCCTGTGCAAGTCAGTGGGAATTGGGTACCTAACTCCCCTCTGCACCTTTTAGAATCCCCCCCCGCCCCCCCCCCAGTTAAGTAGCATGCATTGAGCACTTGGAGTATACTGGCTCATGTGTACAGTATACAGGCCCAAACTTATGTGGCATTGCTCCTGCTGTACCCCCGTGAGAGCAGGATTAGTCCCCTACGGCACTATCAGCATGTTATTTGGTCTTGTTTCAGACTGTGATGTGTCTTCTCACCCCCTGCCCAGAACTCCTGCAAAGTTAGACAGGGATGTAGATGGGAGCTGCATGACTCACACAGGAGGGAAAGGGATAGACTGAAATGAGTTGGAAGAACTCTGAGCCTGATCCAATGCCCTTGTGCTACACTTCAGCTTGACCCAGCACAACTCTGTCCTCCTCGGTGCAGTGATGCCAGAGCAAACCGGTAGTGGCATAACCGGGAATCAGGCCCTTTATTTCAATAAGGAAGATCTGTGTCAATCTGGAGTGACTCTGCATTTACATAAGTGCAGCTGAGGTCAGCTGGTGCAGTAGGAGCTACCCCTCCCCTTTCAATCTCCTTTAACCAGATTTTGGCCTCCTGAGTTTAGTTTACAAGCTGGCCACCTGCCCATTGATTGCAAAAATGCAGGGGAACATGTGGTGACCTGAAGCCTGTTTCATGAGGTCTGTATTGGCATCAGAAGGAGAAGGATTAAATAACAGAGCTTTTTTTAAAAAAATCCTGCCACAATTAAAAGTTTTCGGGATTTTTTCCCTGTGGTTTTGGTCAATCTGCCTTTCTAAAAATACTGTCCTGGGTTTGCAAAAAGAAAAGGAGTACTTGTGGCACCATAGAGACTAACCAAGTACTCCTTTTCTTTTTGCAAATACAGATGGCTGTTACTCTGAAACCTGTCCTGGGTTGTGATCCTTGACTGGTCTAATCAGCACTCATGCCCCTGAAGCCGGTTGAGTCACAGTGGGGTAAATCAGGAGTCACTGCCCTGCACCCAATGGAGTGACATGGGCATAGAAGCAAAAAATCAGACTCTGTATTTTCCTTTACTTAACATGGCTCCCGTTGGAGTCAGGGCTGCAGTGGCAGAGCTTGGACCCTCTGCAACAGGGGTCTGCAGCAGTGCATCCTCATTGGGGTGTGGTGTAACCAGCTTCCACTGACACCAGGAGGGAGGGAGGGACAGAGGAGCCCTTTGCTGAGTCCCTGCTTCCTTCCCCAGGCTCCATGTTACTGGTGATGCTGCTGATCGGGGGCTTTGTGCTGCTCTCGTCTGGCCTCTTGCTGCTGGCTCTCCTCTGCCGTAAGAAGAGGTGAGTGATGCCCCTCCTGCCTTCTCCCCCGTCCCGTGCTCCCTGTTTCCCTCCATCATCTCCCAGCACCCCCTGCAGAGGCTCCCAGAGCAGGGTGCTCTCCCCTGGGATCAGACTTGTCCCTCACCAAAGACACCAGGGGCAGCGTTTCTCCTGAAACAGAACCTGCTGCTGACAGAACCCAGGGCTGGGCACACAGGCTGTGGAGTCAGCACCCCCAAGGCTGGGCTGGCACCAGGCAGCCCCTGCTGAACATGCCTCTGAGGGGCCCCATCCAAACCAGGAGGCGGCCCACCCTTTGCAAAGCTCAGTGCCAACCTTCTGGAGCCCCGAAGGCTGCACCAAAGGTAAAAGCCCTCGATTGTAATGGTTGCTGGGACTTGTGTTCCTGAGCCATGGTAGCCAATGTGCTAGACACACAAGCGACTCACCAGCATCCCCCTGCTGGGGCTCTGTGGGCTTCAGTGACTCACACCCCCAGCATCCTCCTGCTGGGGCTCCTCACTGTACCTCTGCTCTGGGCCTGGATCGCGATTCCCGTCTCATCAATGGAGAATACTGATGCTCAGTGAGGCAAAAGAAGCTACCCACAGCCGTATAAACCAGCGAGAGGGCCAAGAATAGGACCCAGGAGTCCTGGCTTCTGCCAGAAGCGGATTAGGGGTTTGTGGGGTCCTGGGCCAGAACAAGTGGGGGCCCCTCTCCACCTCTTCTGCCTGCAATCCCCGCTGCCCACCCGGCGCTCCTGCTGGGGAGCGGGGTCAGGGCGCGGGGGCTTTTCACACTCTTCCTGCCTGCCTGGCGCTCCTGCTGGGGAGCGGGTCGGGTGCGGGGGTGCCCATGTTTCCAGGCCCCCCCCAAATTGGCTGGGGCCCCTGGGCACGGGCCCCATTGGCTCAGTGGCTAATCCACCATTGACTCCCGCTGCCCTGCACTCACCACTACGCCATGCAGTTGCATTCATGCCATGCCTCTGGATTCTCCCATTTCTCCCCCCTTCACAAGGGCAGTACCAGTATTTGTACAGATGCCCAAAGTCAAGCTGGCCCTCTGCATCCTGAACTGCTGCCCTGGGCACCTCTCGACTGGTAACCACAGGGCAAAGGCAAAGTTGATCCACAGCTGGTGAATTCACTGGGGTTTGAGTGGTATGTTCAGGTGAACCCTGACTCCTTGGGCTCCAGGGCTTATGTCGCAGGAGGTAGCAGGTGCTGAACTGCTGACTTCAGACCCAGTGCTCACAAGCTCTGCAGGAACAGATTAGGAGCGCAGAGCTCTCCCTGGTGCGTTTAGGAGCTCTGTACTGCTGAAGCACACACGTACCAGGCCCCTGCAATTTGGGGTGCCCCCTGAGACCTTTGTGTAATTGAGAGTTCAAATTATGTGACACCCTGGGAAGTTGTCCATGAACAAAGCTCTTCATTAGTCTTCAAAGATAGATTCTGCATTGTGCTAGTTGGGAGCAAATGGGCTGCTCTAACCTGCTTACCAGCACCTGGGCCGTGCGCTGGCTTCACGGGTGCTCAGCCTGTGCGGAGCTGCTGTGGACTTGCCTTGTTTCCCCCTCTCTCTTTTGGCAGGAAGACAGCAGCTGATCTGAACTGCAGCCTCATGAAAGGTAAGTGCCCCCTGAAGCACTGGAGTAACCAGGACCAGGTGGGATGGTAGCCAGCTGGCAAACGGTCTGCCCAGGGCTTCCCTGAGAGTCAGGAAGGGCTGGACTCCGACAGCAGGTTATTTCCACATTAGTAGCAAAATGAGTCACTCTGGCTGAACGTTTCCTAGTCTGTCCTGTTGGCAGTTGGCACACTCCTCAGCGGACATATCAGCAACAGCAAAGCAGCACTTCCCAAGCCCCTCTGAGCTCAGACCCTCAGCCAGGCTGCTCCTCGCTTAAGGGGGATATTCCATGGGCTCAGGTGGGGCTCGGGCCGCATGCTGGCCTGCTCAGGAGGCATTTCACTCCCCCACAAATGCATAAAGGCCACAATGTTCAGATGTAGCTGCTCATTCTGGTGCCCCCTTTGAACCACCTTGGCCCAGATCAAAGGTATTTAGGAACGTAACTCCCCTTGAAATCAATGGGAGAGGCGCACCTTAATACCTTTGAGGATCTGTGTCTTTGGTCTCTATTGTCAGAGCCATTGAGCACCCACAACTCCTCCTTACTTCAGCTGGGGTCGTAGGTTCTAGCTCTCCATCTTAGGTACTTACAATGCCCCCCCATCTCATCATCTCCCACTCTTCACTGTATTTATCCTTCAGATACCCCTGGGAGGAAGGGCAGTGCTGGTATTCCGGTTGGGCAGATGGGGAACTGAGGCACAGAGCACAGCTAAGGTACTTGACCAAGGTCACACAGGAAATCTGTGGCAAAGCAAGGACTCAAAACTAGGTCTTGCACAGCCTAGGCTGGCAAGCTAACCATTGGGACAGCCTCCTCCTCATCCCCGAGGTGTCTCATGTTGTGCACCCAAAAACAGCAGACACAATGACAAATGTTGGCCTAAATCTTTGATTACAAGCTTGCGATGGAGCTCACATTGAAACCCTCCTCCCCCACCCAGGTGTCACTCACACCCACTTCTCTGCCAGCGCTGATATTGCTGGGGATTATCTGGGGGATGGGCAGGTGCCTTTCCTGGCACATGGCTACTTTGTGACACACAATGAGTGCCACGCTAATTCACTGGCCTCCGCGGGGCCCGATTCCTTGCTGCCTCTGACGTCATTTACACCTCTGCAGAGAGCATCCTGCTCGAGTCGTGGGCTACGCTCACTCTGCATGGGGGGAAAGGTGCAGGGCAGGGGAGAAGCAGCCCAAAGGCTGAAGTGTCTGTCTTAGCTGCCCTTCCCATCCCCAGTCTTTTACTATTCCCATATGGGAGTTGTCTGTATAAGAAAAGCTGCTCTGATGTAAACAACTCCATTTAAAAATCCACCTGGTAACACTGGTGCAAGGGCTTGTTTGCATGGCCAGCTAGTGCATGGTGAGCTGGGCTGTAATTCTTCATGCACTAGTATGACCCTGGGGACAACTGGCAAAGGGTGTAAGGGGTGCACAGGGCACCCGACAGGTTCCACTGTGTGCTTTGACACACTGCTGTTAGCAAGCAGCAGGCCAGAGCCCTGAACAGCCACACCCTGGGTTGCAGCACTCTAAGTCCCCATGTGGACAAGCCCATGGACGCTGCCTGAATGTGAGGCAGTGTTGCCTAGTAGATAGAACCAAGAGACCTAGGTTCTATTCCCGGCTTTGCCACGGGCCTGGTGGGTGACCTTGGGGAACCCGTTTCCCCATTCTCTGCCTCAGTTTCTCCATCTGTAAAATGGCATTAGCTGGGCAACCATTGTGTATGGCCTTTCAATTGCTACTGCTGGAAAGTGCTCTGTAAGAGTGAGATATTGGTATTAAACCAAGTTAGTGTTATTGGTAGTTATAGAACCCATGAGTCCTGACGCCCAGGCCTATCCTTCCTCCAGGTACTTTGCTGACCCCCTTTTGCCCTTCTATGGTCTGGTTTGAGAAGTGGCCTCTAAATTTGCACCCACTGGTTTTCTGGGCCACGCAACTACCTTAACTCCTCTGCAGTTTGTTTCCCTGCTTGCCAGCCCTAACGCTGCAGCTGCACTGTGTGCCTCCCGCTCAGCCTTAGGGAAGAGAAGAAAAGCCACCCAACTAACAGAGGCTTGGGGGGTTCCACCTCTCTCCTTAGGGTATCCGAAATTGGAATCCAGCCAGGTGTGTGCCAGTGAGAGCCTACAACCATCCAGCTCTGAACTGACCTCGTTCCCCATGGCTGGGGCCCCAGTTGAGCTCAGCGGGGCTCATTCACCAGGTAATGGGGAGCTGGGTGTTCCATTAGAGCAGTGGTTCCCAAACTAGGGGTGCGGCTTGTTCAGGGAAAGCCCCTGACGGGAGGGGATGGTTTGTTTACCTGACGCGTCCACAGGTTCAGCCGATTGCAGCTCCCAGTGGCCGCAGTTCGCCGCTCCAGGCCAATAGGAGCTGCAGGAAGCGGCAGCCAGTATGTCCCTCAGCCCACGCCACTTCCTGCAGCTCCCATTGGCTGAGAACAGCAAACCGCGGCCATTGGGAGCTGCGATCGGCCAAACCTGCGGACACGGCAGGTAAACAAACTGGCCCGGCCTGCCAGGAGCTTTCCCTGAACAAGCAGCATCCCTAGTTTGGGAACCACTACATTAGAGCATGGGGACCACTCCCAGAATAGAGAGCATCACCTACCCCTCCTTACCCCTGCTCCATGGCTCAGGATTGTTCCCTCCAGCGTGTTTTCCAGGGCATTGTCCGTGCCAGTTTTCAAATAACTCAAGCAATAGAGCTTCCTGAAGAGACGACTGGACAATCCAAGAGAGCTCAGCCTCCAGAAATGGGACCTGTTTTACCAGAATCAGTCTAATCAGGCCAAACTAGACCCAGAGATTCCCGGGGAGCCTTCAACCCCACACGTTAGCACCAGCATGTTTGCACTGATGTATCAACCCCTCTCCCTAAGCATGGGGCAAGGCGGGCCACTTTGAAGATCTGTGGCACCTTTTATTCAAGGATCCCTCAGCACCTTACAAACGCTAACAGCTTCACCTCCAAGGGGTATCAGTATCCCCACTTTACAGCTGGGGAAACTGAGGCCCAGCAAGGTGAAGTGACTTGCCCAAAGTCACTCAACAGATCAGTGGCAGTGCTGAAAACAGAACCCAGGAATCCTAGTTACCAGACACCTGCTCTAACCACTACACAATGCTCCCTCCTGTTGCCAGGATCAGAACTAGAGTCCTGACTCCCATTCTCCTGGGCAGGAGCAGCCTGGGGTGTTTTGCTGGCTAGGGCAGAAAACACACACACACACACCCTGAGAGCAGCAAAAAAGGCAAGTGGTACAGAGCCCCCTGGAACTTGGCACACGAGTCAGCTGCCCTGCTTGCCCGCCCCCAGAACCAGCCCTGCTCCTGCACTAGCACCTATCACCAGGCCCCACGATCTGCTACCTACACATGTGCACCACCCAAGAATGGAACTTGCGACCCAGCAGACAGAACAGATGGGTGCACAGACAATGCAATGCTGCACCTGCCAGCAGAGGGCACTGGTACCACCTACACCAGCCAGCCCAGCTCAGACATGGGGCTCAGTCACAGACAGCAGTGAACTGGCTAACTAAGGGGGCAGGAGGAGCGAGGGTTAAATTTCTGCCGTTGACACAGGAGCCTCATGTGCCCGGGAGAGGGAACCTTTATAGCGCATCTCCCGGAGGGTGCATGCCCCAAGCCACGGCCTGGCATAGAGATCCCTCTCCTGGTGTGGGTCGAGAGTGGGCCGCCTTGGGGCAGAGAGGTGAAGTGGATGATACTGCCGTGCAGGGCTTCTGTGGCCACCCTCCCCACAGCTTTCCTGGTGGGGAAGGGCTGGGGCTTGACAGCCCTGGAGACCAAAGATCTCTGTTTATCCACAGATCAAGCTTCCCCCGTGATTCCCCTGCCAACCCTGAGCTGGAAGAACTAGCAGTGCAGGGAAGGATGGAGTTCAGTCTCCATGGCCAGTTAGCCCTTCCCTCTCCTCTCCCGCAACCTCCAACAGCAAGGGGGCCATTTGAGGTGGTGGATTCTCCAGTGTGGGCTGCTGCTCACTGCAGACTGGGCCGAGATCCATTAAACTCGCTCCCCTGCCATGGCCACTGGTGCTTTGGGCCAGATTCCATCCAGCCTAGCGCTGAAAAGACTCCTGCTCCCGTTGTCACTGCTAGCAGCTCCCGAGCCAGAGCAGGCCAAATGGCTGAACCAGGCTCCACCGGTCAGTTCTCACTGAAACAACCCAGCGCAGCTGCAAAGAACAGCTCCTGTCTCGCTCCCTCTGGAAACCTCAGCCTGGCTTCCTCTCAGCCCTTGGCACAAGCCGATCCAGGATATGTTTGTAACCCAGGCCCACTCCCAGCTTGATCAGGACTCCCTGCCCTACTGTTGTCCCGCCTGTGTGTGCCCAGCTCCCATTGATTTCCGTGGGACTGGGGCACTCATTACAGCTGAGGAGCTGGGCCCCACATGCTGCAGCAATGGGGTGGGTTAAGATCTTAGATCACTCTCTGGGCTAGGTTCCTCCCTGCACTGGAGCTCAGCTCAGTGTATGGCTCGCCAGGGGGGTGGGGGGCAGCTTTACACCACCACCTTGGCCCCTTCTTCCCCATGCTGGGTCAGCTCAGGATTACCTCAGCCTTCGGTACAGGTCCCAGCAGCCCTTCCTCATGCCAGCTGCCAAGGGTACCAGATAGGAAGTACCAGATTGGCGTAGATAGGAACATTTCCCCAACACCTCCTCCTGCCCCAGGAGCTGCCCTGCCAAGGGTGTGTGCCACCAGCTGCCCTGACTTTGCTGGGGGACCCCTCTCTGTCAGGGGATTCTCTGGGGTCCCCACTAGTGGCTTGATTGCTACCTGACATACATCAACATAGGGACTATAAAGGAGCTGCAGGTAGGTAGGTGGCAGAGGGAGGGTGTCCAAGCAAACTCATCAGCCAGCCCATCCCTTCACAGCCAGGCAGTGTTGCAGCAAATCCACCTCACACACACACACACACACACACCCCCGTCAGCTGTTTGGCACTGCAACAGTGGGTCTTGTCTCATGATTCTGGCCCTCCGGCCAGGTCCCTCATGATCTCACCCCTTCTGGGGCAATAAAAAGTCCTGCAGGCCAGACAGCCCCTGACCCAGTATCAGATTAACAGCCCCAGACTGGGCTCTGTAGTCCTTGAGTCCTTTATCTCAGGGAGGCTTTCCTCCCCCTGTGCTAGGGAGGATAGGGAACCCCAGACCCACCCTCACCACTGGATTCCAGATCAGAGCCCCACAGGAAGTGGCTGGAATCAGCCCCTCCGAGCCCCTTACTGGTTCCCTGCCCAGCTTCCTACCACAGGCCATTTCTCAGACTCAGCTCCTGGGATCCTCTCCTCTTGGCAGTCTGGCTTCTCAGACATCTTCTCCCCTATCTGTTACTGAAGGACCTGACAGTCACCCGGGAAGGGGAAATGGGCCTCAGTCCAGCAGCAAACATCTGGATGCTTGAGCAGCTGATAACAGTGCCATCCATACAAAGGGACCCGTCAGCTGAAAACAGAACAGGGATCTGAGGCCTTGAGTGTATTGTTGGTGATGTCTGGGCATCTCGCCATCATCTGCACCAGCTGGTAAAAGCCTGGCAGAGAGAGCAATCGGCTGCTTTGCTGAGGGTAGATCAGCTACAGGGAACTGCAATGATTCCCAATGGGGGTAGGAGCTCGGTCAGGGCTGGCAGAAAGAGGTCCCTGGTCTCTCACAGGGGAGGCCTGAAGGAACAAGTCACGCCCCTCTCCTCCCCCAGCTCTGGCAGCTGGATCCCCGAGCAGCCAGTGATGGAATCCTTTCTAGGCTCAGGTTGGAAAATCTGTGCCCATATCATGGGATCAGCTGTTTCAGGGGCTCGGTTGCCTTTATAAGGGCTTGTGCTGCTTTTCCTTTGCAGAATATGCTGAGCCTGACATGGTCCAGGTGAGCCCCAGCAGTCAGACAGCCCCATCCACCTTCAAACCCGCCCTGGACGAAGGCTACACGCTCCCGCTGGTAGTGAACCACTATGACGTGCCGGGCAAGTACCATGAGTACGCAGAGCCCCTGCCACCCGAGCCTGAGTACGCCACCCCCTTCACAGAGCAAGCCCTGGAGGCCGGGGGTGCCACTGCCAAGAAGAACACCTGTGTCATCAAAGTAGTCCCCACCACCCAAGGTCGGGCAGGGTCGCTGGCCTCCCCGATGTCCCCAGGGATCCAGCCACAATATGACTTCCCAGCTCAGCGGCTTGGTGAGACGCCGAACAGCACAAGAAGGGAGGGATCCCACCAAGCCAGCACTGTGTACACAGAGCCCCAGACTGAGCGGACTTCCATCCTGTGGGGTGACGGCCTAGCGGGGCTCACCACCTCCCCAGAAAGGCACTGCTTCCAGATCCAAGACTTCCCTCTCACCCACATTTACCACGAACCTTTGTGAGGCTGTGGAAAAGAGACTCACATTAGACACACACCAGGCAGCTGGAGAAGGGGGTCCGGCTGCACTGGGGAATCTGCTCTGGGCCTATAGAGCAAGAAGCAGCAGCCCTGTCTATCACCAGCAAAGGGAAATGAAATAGCCATGGGGTTTATAGCGCCGATTTGTGCGGAAGAGGCTGATCCGTCTAACTACCTGATTATTTTGTTTGGGTTGTTTTTTTCCCTTGAACTTAATAGATACCCCAGATCATCTTCACCTCCCTTTCGGATTCGAAGGGGCAGTGTCAGGATCAATGATCGTATATAAATATATATCTCCTTTACCTGCATCACTATTACTGTTTTCTTAATAACCATCATTTCTACTTTGCCATTGGCTACACATAAAGTGAAAGAGCGCCCCCTGCTGCCATATGAGCTCTCTAATGCCTCCCTCTGGTATTAAAACTTGAATGGAATTTTACAAACCTCATCAGCGCCAAGGCTGTTGGTTTGTTTGTTCTTCTGCCTTTCATGGTGAAAGCAGGCAGGTCAGTTTCACGTTTTGTTTCTGGTCGGTTTCAGTTCCTGTGTTTGTCTCCTGTCACTGGCAGATAAATACCTTTCCAGCACAAGCTGGTGTGCGGTGTTTAAATCCCAAAACAAAGGCTGCTCTTCCTTGAAGTATAAAATCAAAAGAGCAGGAAAATATTTACAGATAAATTAGGGCTTGTAAAATGTTTTTTAAAAAACCCACAAACTATGTTTTTTACACCTACGCTTCACTGACCAGGGGCTCAGTCCAGCAAACAGTGATGTTATGCAGGCAAATCACATTACTCACCTGCGCGGTTTTTAGGAATGAAATTACTTACATGTGTGTCTGCAGAAAGGCACCTAAATACCTTTGAAGATCTGGAGCTAAGTCCCTCTTTTAAATCAGCTATGAAATGACGGATATTCTGCACATGCATGGTAGGACAGATCAGGGGAAACTGGAATCAAGAGGAGAGGAATTGCAATTATATCCTCTCTCTAACTGGCTTCTTCACTGATCAATTAGGCAATGTTTGCAATGGGATAGGAGGACACTGGTTGCAAAGCGTAGTGGCCATTCCTTTCTATCTGTTAGAGAATTGCACCTGTTTCCTGTGATCTTTCTGCCTCTTTCCCTGCAACAAGCACTTAATCCAAGATTCTTGGAAAGGGACAAAGCTGCATAGCAATACTAGACATTAACTGCAGTGCCGAGACAGGACGGGGAGCTTGGTGCTCTTCTTAAGCACGTACCATCGCAGTCCCAGCTTCATGGTGCTGCTTGGGGACAGCAATGTTTCCCAAGGGGAATTTGATTTGTGCCCTTGTTGCCAAGAAAGCCAATGGCATTTTGGGATGTATAAGTAGGGGCATAGCGAGCAGATCGAGGGACGTGATCGTTCCCCTCTATTCAACATTGGTGAGGCCTCATCTGGAGTACTGTGTCCAGTTTTGGGCCCCACACTACAAGAAGGATGTGGATAAATTGGAGAGAGTCCAGCGAAGGGCAACAAAAATGATTAGGGGTCTAGAACACATGACTTATGAGGAGAGGCTGAGGGAGCTGGGATTGTTTAGTCTGCAGAAGAGAAGAATGAGGGGGGATTTGATAGCTACTTTCAACTACCTGAAAGGGGGTTCCAAAGAGGATGGCTCTAGACTGTTCTCAATGGTAGCAGATGACAGAACGAGGAGTAATGGTCTCAAGTTGCAGTGGGGGAGGTTTAGATTGGATATTAGGAAAAACTTTTTCACTAGGAGGGTGGTGAAACACTGGAATGCGTTACCTAGGGAGGTGGTAGAATCTCCTTCCTTAGAGGTTTTTAAGGTCAGGCTTGACAAAGCCCTGGCTGGGATGATTTAACTGGGAATTGGTCCTGCTTTGAGCAGGGGGTTGGACTAGATGACCTTCTGGGGTCCCTTCCAACCCTGATATTCTATGATTCTATGATCTATAACTGTGTTTCTCTAACAGCAGCCAGATGGATGGAAAAGACCCACGACTGCAGTGTCAGAACTGCTCATTCTTGGCTGACCCCATCCTTCCACCATCGCAGGCTTCCAGCTCCTCCAGTGCATGGGGAATGGAGCCTCAAATCTGTGTTGTGTTTGACAATGTGCTCCCAAGGAGAGAAGAATGAACAACAATAATAATCACACCTAGCTCTTCTAATAGTGCTTTTCATTAGTAGCTCTCAAAGCACTTTACAAATGAGTATATCCTTATCCCCATTTTACAGATAGGGAGACTGAGGCACAGAGCAGGCATTGACTTGCCCAGGGTCACCCAGCAAAGCAGCAGCAGAGCCAAGAATAATACTCAGGTCTCCTGAGTCCCAGTTCAGTGTCCTATCCAGTAGGCCAGTGTTTCTCAAACTAGGGATCATGGTCCAAACCCCTGGGGGTCCGCGAGTCATGTCCAGCTCCAGGGGTCCGTGAGTCATGTGTGGGGCCACCAGCTCTGCTGATCAACTCCTCCCCCTCCCTCCATGCTGTTCAGCAGTGTGCAGGAGGTGCTGGGAGGGAGGGGAAGGAGCAGGGACGGGGTGCACTCAGAGAGAGGTGGAAAGAGGCGGGGAAGAGGAGGGTCAGGGTTGGAGCTGGGGCAGGAAGAGGAGGGGTTGGGGGCAGGCCTTGGGGGAAGGGGTGGAGTGGGGGCAGGACCTGGGGCTGAGCAGGGGTTGAGCACCCCCCCTGCAGGGAAAAGGAGAAGCCGGCTTCGGGGTCCATGAAAAATTTTAAATCAAAATGGGGGCCCGCGGGTTGCTAATGTTTGAGAACCACTGCACTAGGCCATTCTGCTATGCCCATTTTCTGCAGACACCCTGTACAAAACCACACGTGTACACTCCTCCAGAGATGCACACACCCTCATATACAGATTGCTGTGCAGCCTTTCCTATATGCACTTCCCCATTCATTCCGAAATACTTCCGTAGAGGCATGCACAGCTCCTGGCAGTACCTCACAGCATGGATAAAGCCCTGTCGCTTTGGCAGCAGCCCCAGGACCATTAGGGGGTTCTTTAATATTCAGCAGACGGATTCCGAGAATCTCAGGATGCGTGTGTCTAGTTGTCTTTTGCTGCAGATCCATCCGACACAGCACCCTGTGGAACCTCCTCGTGCACATGCACAGAATGATGCAGCAAGTCCAGGCTCAGCAAGAGCCTTCCTATGTGAGAGACTCTGCAAGTTCAATACCACAGCGTGGGAGCCCCCTTGTGGTGTTTGAAACCCCATGACCAACCCCAAGTCTTTGCCTACCGGGTTTGCTTTCAGTGACAGGGAACAGCCATCTTCCCCGCAGAGCTGTGATGCTTGGCACTGGAGAGGCAGAGCCACTGGGGGTGTACGTAAGGCCCTGATCCAGCTCCCATTATATTCAACAGAAAGACTCCCACTGACTACAGTGGGGTTTGGACTGGGTACTAAGGGCCAGTATTGCAGCCCCCCAGGTTTGGGTGATGCTGCTCTGGAGGCCTCACGGTGCACCTGAGGGTTGGTGTTTCACTGTACCTGGATCTCCCCAAAGGGCAATTGACTGATTCCAAATAAAAGCCCCATTCGCCTGGCTCCAGTCCCTTGAAGAGGAACGGGCCATATCCTGGTCTGGTGGAAATCCACATTGCTCAGTGGAGTGATGCTGCTTCACACTACTGGAAGATCTGATCTGAATGGATCAATCAAAGCTAGGTATTTCCATTTGGAAACCTTCTCCTGCCCAACTGCTGGCTGCATCCAGTTCTGGTTTCCAGTTAGGTTTGTTCCTTTTACCCTGTAACATTGTTTGACTGAGACACAAGTAACGTTCCTGTGGTCAAGCCATGAAGCTCAGATGGGATTGTTTCAGGGAAGAAAAAAAAACAACCTCAAAAAAATTAATCGAAAACTGCTGGGGTGATATCCTGTCTGCACTGAAGTCAATGGCAAAATTCCCATTGACATCCGTGACAACAAATTGTGAACAATATCAGAGAACCAAGTACCCAGGAAATTTCACAATCTGAATGTATTGCAAGCAGAGCAAATCCAGTCTTCCCTGGGAATTGTTTGCGTGTCTCTAACACAAACTCCCCTTTCCCAAGAACACATTGAGAGGGGCCTTGAGCATCATTAGGCAGTGCACAGTTACTCATAACAGGATGTTTCTGCTGGGCTACTTTTCTGTATACAGCCAGTCCCTCAGCACACTAGACTAGTGCTTGTCCTTGTCATTTGCAAGTTGTGCCATTTAAACTGTGTGGGAGACATTTAGCATTTTTAAGATTCATATTTGAAAGAGAAAATCTTTGTAAAATCTATCCATCCATCCATCCCAATACACCCCCTTATCTATCTAACCATCCATTCCCATACAGTCCTCCCTTAGCTATCTATCCATTCATCTATCCCCATAACACCCTTTATCTATCTATCTAACCCTCATAGACACATCCTTTATCTATCTAATCTATGACAAAACTCAGTGTACAAAATGTGTACACTTGGCTACATACACAGATACAGACGGTGAATACATATGTTAATAAACCATAGTACTATGCCCAGCATGATGTCTGCATTAGTTTGCAGTGGGAGGTGGGCTGAGCCCCTGTTCTTGATAACCAGCATTAATCTGGAATGATTCCAGCACCCGAAGAATTACCTAACCAGCACCTTCTGGCAACCTATCCACTCCCTCTCTTTGATTCAAACACTGCCAGCCACAAGATCACTTTCAGGAACAATATTTTGCAGATTACAGCAAGATTTGGGGAAATCTAATTTTTACCCGTGGGGGTTAAAACTCAAACAGGGAAACCAACTTTAATTTCACTCTGCTAGATGGCCCTCTGTTAAAATAACTGCAAGCATACAAATGGCATCTAGCTTCTTCCCCTCCCCCCCCCCCCCATATAATTCATGCTTCAATAAAATCTAACTGCAGGAAGGGATAAATAATGCATCATTAAGTATTTAGCAAACAGCAAGGCCAAACACAAAAAAACAGAGTGAGGGGAAGGGAAAGTATACATATTCTGTTCTAGGTAGTTAATAATTATATAAAGCAAATTAAGTTCTAGAGGATAAATGTACTTCCTGTCTGGAAAATTATGAAAGACTTCAAAGCAAGAGGAAGGACTATGTATTTGGAGTAGAAATAAATATTCTCTAAACTAGGCATTTAGAAATTTATTTTAAGTGCTACTTACACTCACCCATAACCTTAGTGGGAAGGACAGCAGTCAGTGAGCACTTATACCCTAGAGAGACAGTTTAAAGAGGGAAACAGTCTCATTTAAACTACAAGGAGTTACAAAGAAATACAGGTTAGGGTGCTAGGAAACCCCTTCCCCTGCAATCTCTTTTAGGTTATCATTTAATAAACACTTAACCATCCATCCCAAAGAATTATAATCAAAAACACGTGCTTAAGAAGTAAACTATATCAAACCTCATCTCAATCTGACTTTTACAACACACTTGGGGGCGCCAGAACCAACGATTACCAGCTGCCCCAGGAGCAAAAATTGTGCTTCCGAAATCTCTTGATGTCGATTCCGCACGAAGCAGGGAAAAGCCGCAGCCGCCCCGCTTCATGTGCCATACATAGCAGAAGCCCTTTTTAACAAACCACCGGCAGCCCCGCCTCCCCAGTCTGTGACTCGGCCTTCAGGATCAGGACGAGATGCCGGTGTTCCCCTTGAGATAAGCCGCATGTCACATCCCACAACCATCCCCATCTCGTCCCATCACGGCTTTTTCGTTTATTTTACTGCAATTTAACCAGAAATCGTTCAAACGGGCGCACCAGAGCAGGCCGGCAGGAGATGCAAATCAGGCGAGTGGCATGCTGGGATTCCACCATAGACCCGGCAGAGCGGAGCCGGAGGAGGGGCGGGGCCAGGGAGAGGCCAAGGCGGAATCCACAGCAGCTTCAAAACAAGGCCAAAGCTTCAGCCAAGCCCCAGGGCGGGGAGGCTGCGGCAGCCCCTGGGGAAGAGACGGGCGCTCCCCAGGGAGGGGAGGAAAGGGGCTGTTTGAAGGGGGCACCTGAATTTGAACCAGGGACCCCTTGATCCGCAGTCAAATGCTCTACCACTGAGCCACACCCCCACACCCCTGCTCACCTGGCTGCAAGGGCGTGTTACTGTGCGTTGTGTGCGTGGCTCCCCCCCAGCACCTTTCTCTCACCATCGCTCTTGGCCATCTTTCGCGCTCCCTGTCGACCCTCAGCCTCTCTCGCTCCTTTCTTCACTGCCCCTTCACCACCTGTGTGGATGGTCAAGGTGAGCACAACGGACCACAACCAAGCTGAGAGGCACTGCCCCAGCTCCGACCCCCACAATCCCAATGGAAACCGGACTCGGGTCCCGCTCTGCCCAGCGACTCTGTCATTCGTCTTGTTTGGGCTCAACATTTCATAAGGAGTCATTATTCTCCACCGCTCCGCAGGAATGTGCAACAGGGTCGCACCAAGGCAGGGCAGTCACAGACCTGGACCCCCCCCCCCGCCCGGTGCTCGAAGCTGTACATGGCTCAGTGGCCCCCTTCCCTAGCGGGCCTACAATCTAAGCGGCGCCGCACCCCGAGCCAGGTCACCGGCTGCGTCCAATCTTCCATTAAACACCGCAAGGAACCGTCCGCTCTCGCGGGACGGGGGGGCGGGACTCTATCTACCCCCCCCCTCGCCCCCGGGGGCTGTTACCCGCACGCGGGACGGCAGCAGGGCCGAGGGGCGGGGGACCCCCAGCGGGATTCACAGTGGGGGCGCCAAGGGGTCTCGGTGTCTGGGGGCAGGGGGGCTGCGCCAGGCCAGATGGGGGGGGGGCCGGAGGCGTTGCCATGGCAACACGGCAGGCTGGGGAGTTTGCGCAGAGGTCGAGAGGGCGGCCCTGGGGCATGCGCAGTCCTTGACGGGAACTCAACTAGTAGAGGCGGTCTCTCGGGGTGGCGGGTTAACGCATGCGCCGTTGGGGGTGGTTGCTCGTTGTGCGCATGCCCAGCGTCGTTCCCTTGCCAGCTGTGCCGGGGAGGCTCTGGTTGGCCGCGGGCGAGCGTTTCCGGGCGGCAGCGGAAGGACGGTTCTGCGGGAGGGCCCGGGCGAGCAGCGCAGAGCCGGCGGCGGCGGCAGCAGCTCAGCCGGGGGCTCCGGCCGCGGAACATGGGGCGATAGGAGGGGGCGCCGGTGAGTGCGGGCCCCGGCCCCGGCCCTGGGCTAGGCTGGGCTCCCCCGCCTTCGGGGGGAGAGACGGGGGAGCCTGTTGGCGGGGCACGGCCGCCCCCAGCGTCCCGGGCAGCTCCCGAGGGCGGGTGGCTAGGGGCTCCCCGGCACGACCAAGGAGGGGATTAGGGGCTCCCCCTGTCTGTGCTTCCAGGCACGCTAAGCCCTAGGAGACTCTAGGGAGCATTCACGCTCTCCTGTCATCACCAGATAGGCACCTCCGGCGTGGGGAGTTGAGGAGGGGGTTTAATCTCCAACATCTCCTCGCAGCGCCTGGGATCATAGAATCATGGAATATCAGGGTTGGAAGGGACCTCAGGAGGTCATCTAGTCCAACCCCCTGCTCAAAGCAGGACCGATCCCCAACTAAATCATCCCAGCCAGGGCTTTGTCAAGCCTGACCTTAAAAATATTTAAGGAAGGAGATTCCACCACCTCCCTAGGTAACGCATTCCAGTGTTTCACCACCCTCCTAGTGAAAGTTTTTCCTAATATCCAACCTAAACCTCCCCCACTGCAACTTGAGACCATTACTCCTCGTTCTGTCATCTGCTACCACTGAGAACAGTCTAGAGCCATCCTCTTTGGAACCCCCTTTCAGGTAGTTGAAAGCAGCTATCAAATCCCCCCTCATTCTTCTCTTCCGCAGACTAAACAATCCCAGTTCCTTCAGCCTCTCCTCATAAGTCATGTGTTCCAGTCCCCTAGTCATTTTTCTTGCCCTCCACTGGACTCTTTCCAATTTTTCCACATCCTTCTTGTAGTGTGGGGCCCAAAACTGGACACAGTACTCCAGATGAGGCCTCACCAATGTTGAATAGAGGGGAACGATCACATCCCTCAATCTGCTGGCAATGCCCCTACTTATACATCCCAAAATGCCATTGGCCTTCTTGGCCACAAGGGCACACTGTTGACTCATATCCAGCTTCTCATCCACTGTCACCCCTAGGTCCTTTTCTGCAGAACTGCTGCCGAGCCATTCAGTCCCTAGTCTGTAGCGGTGCATTGGATTCTTCCGTCCTAAGTGCAGGACCCTGCACTTATCCTTGTTGAACCTCATCAGATTTCTTTTGGCCCAATCCTCTAATTTGTCTAGGGCCCTCTGTATCCTATCCCTAGCCTCCAGTGTACCTATCTCTCGTCCCAGTTTAGTGTAACTTGCTGAGGGTGCAATCCACACCATCCTCCAGATCATTTATGAAGATATTGAACAAAACCGGCCCCAGGACCGAGCCTTGGGGCACTCCACTTGATACCGGCTGCCAACTAGACATGGAGCTATTGATCACTACCCGTTGAGCCCGACAATCTAGCCAGCTTTCTATCCACCTTATAGTCCATTCATCCAGCCCATCCTTCTTTAACTTGCTGGCAAGAATACTATGGGAGAGCGTGTCAAAAGCTTTGCTAAAGTCAAGGAACAACACGTGCACTGCTTTCCCTTCATCCACAGAGCCAATTATCTCATCATAGAAGGCGATTAGATTAGTCAAGCATGACTTGCCCTTGATGAATCTATGCTGACTGTTCCTGATCACTTTCCTCTCCTCTAAGTGCTTCAGAATTGACTCCTTGAGGACCTGCTCCATGATTTTTCCAGGGACTGAGGTGAGGCTGACTGGCCTGTAGTTCCCAGGATCCTCCTCCTTCTTTTTTTTAAAGATGGGCACTACATTAGCCTTTTTCCAGTCATCTGGGACCTCCCCCGATCGCCATGAGTTTTCAAAGATAATGGCCAATGGCTCTGCGATCACATCCGCCAACTCCTTTAGCACTCTCAGATGCAACGCATCCGGCCCCATGGGCTTGTCCTCATCCAGCTTTTCTAAATAGTCCCGAACCACTTCTTTCTCCACAGAGGGCTGGTCACCTTCTCCCCATGCTGTGCTGCCCAGTGCAGTAGTCTGGGAGCTGACCTTGTTCGTGAAGACAGAGGCAAAAAAAGCATAGAGTACGTTAGCTTTTTCCACATCCTCTGTCAGTAGGTTGCCTCCCTCATTCAGTAAGGGCCCACACTTTCCTTGACTTTCTTCTTGTTGCTAACATACCTGAAGAAACCCTTCTTGTTACTCTTAACATCTCTTGCTAGCTGCAACTCCAGGTGTGATTTGGCCTTCCTGATTTCACTCCTGCAAGCCCGAGCAATATTTTTATACTCATCCCTGGTCATTTGTCCAGTCTTCCACTTCTTGTAAGCTTCTTTTTTGTATTTAAGAGCAGCAAGGATTTCCCTGTTAAGCCAAGCTGGCCACCTGCCATATTTACTATTCTTTCTACACATTGGGATGGTTTGTCCCTGTAACCTCAATAAGGATTCTTTAAAATACAGCCAGCTCTCCTGGACTCCTTTCCCCCTCATGTTATTCTCCCAGGGGATCTTGCCCATCAGTTCCCTGAGGGAGTCAAAGTCTGCTTTTCTGAAGTCCAGGGTCTGTATTCTGCTGCTCTCCTTTCTTCCTTGTGTTAGGATGAACTCGACCATTTCATGGTCACTGCCTCCCAGGTTCCCATCTGCTTTAGCTTCCCCTACTAATTCTTCCCGGTTTGTGAGCAGCAGGTCAAGAAGAGCTCTGCCCCTAGTTGGTTCCTCCAACTGGGATGCATGAACTGGGAGTGAAACACCATGTGAATGATGCAAACTTAAAGTCCTTGCTGGAGGATTCTATTCCAGCCCAGCAGGGCGCTCTTAGAATCATAGACTATCAGGGTTGGAAGGGACCTCAGGAGGTCATCTAGTCCAACCCCCTGCTCAAAGCAGGACCGATCCCCAACTAAATCTTCTTCCCTGTCTAAGTGAGTACAGTGCAGCCAAGAGCAAGGGGGTGTCAGGGATACCATATCTTGGTGTCCTAAATTCAAATGTGAAAGTGCAGTCTAACTTTATTTTGTATCACATCTTCAATCCAAACTCTAGCTCTTAAATGCCTCAGAGGAAAAAATAGCAGAAGGAAAACCTCAAAGCTCTAAGGATAAAAAGTTGGTTTCCAATGAGATTTGAAAATAGATGGCAGATCCATTTAATTGCCCAATGACTTCCTACAATTTTAGTGAAAAATCACTTTGGTCATGGTGTACTGAAGTTTATAAAGTGAAAAAGAAAGCTCTGAACTCTTACTGTATGACTGGAACATCTGTAAGCTCCCATGGAGTACTGTTGTTTGTGCAATGAAAAACTACTTCAGACAGTGGGTACAGCTATATTTTAGGAAAAACTGGAATTTCCCTCAGTGTTCTCACATTTAGAAAATTTATGCATGTTCCTTTTCCTTGCTTCTCATTGGAGATGCCATATAATATCTTTTGGCAGCTAAGAGAAAAACTTGAAGTGAAAGGGAAGTATGCTTTAAAAAGATCTCTAAAGGGGAAAAAATGTCCTACTCTGTCCCAAGGGACACATGTTGAATAAGCAAGTACTTATACCTTGGTAAATCCTGAAGTGTTTTGTTTAGATGACTTTGGACCTGCAAATGTAAAGTAAAAACACACTTTTAGAACCCCGCAAATCTGTGGATATCCGCTTTATATCCGCTGACCATGTTTGCAAATCAGACTCAGATACAAATTTTGTATTCACACAGGGCTCTACACATTTTCCCTTAGTTAAATGCAGCATTTATATTCTGCCAAATCCACAGATGCTATCTTGGAAAATAGAGCTTGTTAGTTGGTGAGAATATATATTGCACACTATGCAGTCATAATTAGTGCGTTGTTATTGCACCTAGGAGCCCATGTTCAATTCGGGAAGCTTGTGGAATTTACTGAGATTTCCCTAAATGTCTGTGAAAACTCAATTATACTATAGTTGGGGATTCAGAGACTGAAGTTTTAGAAGTCTGGGAGGAAATGAGATTAATTTTTCAATCTTTGTTAATGGAGCATAGCCACAGGGAACTCCCTGTATAAGTTTTTAAAATGAGTTCATCTTGCTGTGATACGCAAGAAAACAATATCAATTTTCCTAGAGTTGCAAGTGACCATTCTTATTTCTGACTTGAACACAAGGAAGAACCTTATGGAAACGTGTTAGGGTACAGAATTTATTTCTGCAATTATGTTTTTAGTTTGTTCATACTGAAACCTGAGTAGGGCTATGGATGCATTGTATAATGTGTTCTCCTGATGTCCAATGTATTAAACTGGTTCAAAATGAACTTTTCATTTCAGAATTGGTGGAAATGATTTTTTTTTTTTTAAGTAAAGATGGGTGGCCTCTGTGTTCATATTTAGGTCTTTGAACCTGATTGATTATGATATTGATTAATATAGATCCATGACCATCTATATAATCAGCCATAGTGCCAGTGTTTGGTAGCTCCTTTTACAAAGTGTGCTGACATATTTTTCTCCACACTTTAAGGTTTGAATCAAGCCCTTAAGGTGACCTACAAAGGGGAAAACAGCTGAATTCGTAAATTTTCTTTGGTTGTGATGAGTATGGGAGGCTGGAATGGGTCTTGTCTGCTTAATTTTTGACACTAGAAATTCTGGTTTTCATTATTCTGGAAGATTCTGTGATAACTTGAGAAATAATGAAATTATGACATTGCAAGGCTGAAAGCAGAACGGTTGAGAGGGAGGAAGGTTTTTAGACACAGTTAAAAACTTTTTAATACATATTTCACTCCAGTGCCTAACGAACACTTGGTAGAAAGGAGATCTCTTAAAGATTCAGCCAATCCTGCCCTTGCATTTAATGTATAAGTACTTGCAATATACCTCTCCTGAGATACCCACCACTTCCAAAGAGGTCCTCTAGCAAAACAGGGGATGACCAGACTTGACACTCTGATATTTCTAAATTAAAAAGCAAGCTGTAAAGAAAACTTTTTCAGCCTTTATCCATCATAAAGAAGCGTGCAAAAGAAAAAAGTATATCCAAATTTCCTAAAAAATCCTTTGCAGATTACCTTTAATTTCTCTGTATAGATTTCTTTGCTCAATGTCTTTTCTTCCTGGAAATGGGAGCTGCAGGCACTCTGGTGAATGGTTCAACAAGTTATCTTGTTGCTGTAGACGATAAGTAACTTTGCATCTTCTAGTCTAATGCTGCAATAGTGTTACTTACTCAGTTGCAATACAGATTACTCAGGTCCCAGTGGCATCAGTACAAGTCATGGGGCATAGTCCTGCTGTGGAAGAAAGCTATTGTTGCAAAAATCTGTACTCTCTACTCCAATACCAACTAGCCCTGTACTTAAACTTTTAACCTAAAAACAAAGATTTGACATAAACATAGACTTCCCTTCACCCCTGAGGATGCTGGGAAATACCTTGCCACTTCAGAACACAAGGTACGCTAGGTTCACAATTACTGTTTAAAGTAAGGCTTCATATTAAACACCCAGAAAAATTACATCTGATCATTTTAATAAGGACAAGGCATAGCTGTGTTGTGGTGTGTATTGTCTGCTGAGGCTTGTTTCCTTTTGATCTTCCTATGATATGGTAGGTGACATGCAAAACAACTGGTATCTTTGTGGGAATGAGAGGTATGTAGCACAGGAGAAGGGGAGACTAGGTTAACACTGGCTATTTACTTACAGGAAGCTTTTGGAAAATGGCCTCTCCATTCACTGGGCCCACAGCAGTTGCTGATGTAATTAAAGATCTAGACACTCAGATAGCTGTAAGTAAGTTGCTTGAGCTTGCCATGAAGTGCCATGTAGGACTTGAGGTTGAAACCTGTGCATCCACATTTTGTTTGTGTTCTGATGACTTGATTATGCCCAAAGGTTGAAATTAGAGGTGAGCATAAAAATTGCTCTGCATTAATATAGTGCTTTTTGCCCAAGGATTTCAAAGCATTTCACACAACATCTTCTGACCCCTCCATGGTAGGTAAGATTTCCTACTTTGTAAACTGAGACACAGGGCTAAGTGACTGGTCCTAGATCACCCAGCGAACCAGTGTCAGAAGCAGGAATCCTTTCTTCTGCTTCTTGCACTGTGCTCTAGGGGCTTCGCTCCAGAAATGCCAACTAAAAGCTTATAGGGCTCTGTATGATTGAAGAACATCCCAAGACACAAACATAGGGATTTTGCATTATTTTAAAATCTGTTAACATTGGGCTAGAAATTGAAATCAGAGCTACGTGAAGTGACTTGCATTTATGTTTGTTTTTAAAAAGAAAAATATATGTAATATGTTTGCAGCAGTGCATGACTTTGAGCATTGGAATGAAACACTAAAATATCCACTGTCTAAGCATTCTTGTGTGATTATTTTTAAAGAGTGATTTTTCTGTGTGAATTAATACAAACTAACAAAGAATTTAATGCTGTTATAGAGGAAAATCACATTTTCTACAAAAGGTAGAAAATATTATTTCCCTTAATTTATATATAAATATCCTTGATCTGTTTTGTTTTTTCCTGGTAGCCTGTTTTCAGCTTGCATCACTTGTCACTGTGAGAAGAGACATTTCCAAAAGGTGCTCTTTTATAGAAAAGTTTGAGGAAAACTGCACTATAAGAGAATTTGAAACCTCCACATCTAATTATGGAAAATAAATCACTTAAAACAAAAGTCAGAAATACAAAAATTGTCATCACAACCAGTTTTATGTTCAGACACAGAAAACGCATTTGCAATAAGATTTTTAGAGTTAATATAGGCTGCTATTAAAGTTTCCATTAAAAGTCACTTCACAGCTTAACGTCTGTCCTTTCAAATAGTGAGATGTATTTTCTATGTAACCACCTACTTATTGGTCTGAACTATCACCAAAATAGTGGCAGAAGCAGGAATCCCATTGACAACTGCATTCATTGAACTGAGATAGTAGAACGGTGAAAGACTTGTAAGAGCATCTGAAACCTCTTACTCTGATAGGTAAAACAATTTAATAAATATTTGTGTATTAGTCCTAATCACTACAGTTTTCCTTTACCATTCTTGGTGATAACTGAAGAACACAAGTTTGGACAGAGCCATGCTATTGTGGAGCTGTGGGCCACAGATCTGACTGCAAGGAAGCCAAGTGGTGGGTCTGTAGTAGTGTGCTAGGAAGAATAGATGTTTCAAGGTTCTAGACCCTATTTACTAATCTAGGTTGCCAGTTCAGATCCAGTCCAGATGTTACCTCTGGTGTTTAGTGGCCTATGACATGAGTTAGTCTGAGAATTTTATGGCTAATCTGGAAAGAGTAGGCCGTTAGTTAGGCGTATGAAATTAGTCAGTTCTGGCCTTTGTTTGACAGTCCATTAAATTCCATGTTGTGCAGCTGAAAGCCTCAACTGAAGTGAGGAATCAAAGGAATTGGAGACAAAGGTGGGTTTTCTACTGTCCTGTCACTTTGGAGACCTGGCTTAATGCTGACAAGGTTTATAGGTGAAATTGAATTCTAGGGCTTAGGCCAAACTTTCAATATCTGTTCGCATTGCAAAACTGTCCTACTATTGGAAATGTCTTGGTTTGGGAATAATTACAGGTCAGACTTGAAATGCATTGTTGGGGTTGTGTGGCAGATGCTAGAACTGTACCTTCCTGCTCTGTGCCTGGTTCTAACCAGTGCAGCTACATGAGGAGCCTTGTACTCGGCTTTCTCCTCCTCCCAACTAAGTAGATGTCTGAAATGTAAAAATGGAGTCTCTCATGTTGTGGTAGTGCCTAGAGACCCCGGTCGTAGACCAGGCTCCATGGTACATAGAACGAAAAAACAGTCCCTGCCCTGAGGAGTTTATAGTCTGATTTTTTCCTCTTTAGTGTAATCTTCCCAACTATACATCAGGAGGTCGTCATTAATCTGCCAGTTAGGAGTAAGTATGGAGACCTAAGGCTGCCACCAAAGAGGCACAGGTATGAGGAGAGGGAAAAGACCTTTTACGGGTCTGTAGGATTCAGGCCTGGATTGAATTTTGGTGTTAGACTGGAAGAGGGAATGCAATGTTCTTAGGATGTACTCGGCTGGCTCAGTCAGACTTCACACCCATCCTCGGTTCTCCATTCAGTGAAGTCTGTGCAACCATAATGCCTTCCTTTAAAGTTTTATTTTTAATGTTCAGAAATATTTTCCTTTCCCCACCCATGTCCTTCCTCCCCTCAAAGTGTGTTTGGAAGTATCAGAATAAGTTGAAAGCCTCCAGACATTGCCTGTGGGATATGGTCTTAGTACAGATAGTGAGGGGGAGTTTAGGGAGTGAAATCCAATCTCTAAATTCACACCTTTACCCTATTGTTCACTTTGGTGTTCCTTTCCTTCTCCAGCTGGTTGGTCTGGGTCCTCACAACCCCAAAAAGAAGCAGGATCTTGACAAGCTGTATGATTTAAAGACTAAAGCCCAGCAGATTATGAACCAGTTTGGCCCATCTACCTTGATCAACCTATCCAGTTTCTCCTCGATAAAGCCAGAACCAGCCAACACGCCACCACAGAGCTCCATGGCAAACAGTACCGCTGTGGCAAAGATGCCAGGGACTCCTAGTGGAGGGGGACGCCTAAGTCCTGAAAGCAACCAGGTAATTTCACTTAAGATCTTGGGCAAACCAGGAGTTGTTCAGACCCTCCCTTAGTTTGATGACTCTCCCTTAAATGACCTGGAAATATTTTACATATCATTTGAGTACCCACAGTTCACCCAGTACTACAGAGATCCGGTTCCTGCCTCTCTCGAGTTTACAATCTGAATCAGACACAGATTGTATAGATCAGCTGCAGGTTGCATCTAGTCTCCTAGTGATGAACATCGGAGAGATCAGAAAATCCCATTCCAAGTGTGGCTTGTATGAAAAACAAAATACTGAATACAATGAAAATCTGTTTTCCAATGCTGTAGGTCATCATAACAAGTGTAGGGCAATGTGCTAGATACCCTTCCCCCCTCCCCCCCCCCCCCCGCTTCCCTGAAATAGGTCAAAAGGTCAGTTTAAACCTGGTTTCTGAAGTCAGATTGCTGGCTCCAACCTACGGTGTGTGTAGGTAACTTGTACCTCCTCGGGACAATGAGGAAGTAGCACCACAGTCAAACAGCTGCCATTTTACGCATATAATGCAACACTTGTTTTCAGTTTTTAACACATAAAATGATTGGCTGCATTCTGGCAGCAAAATGGGACGTATTCCAAAAAAAGGAAGGTATCTGATTTCAGTCTTCTCCAACACCCTTCCTCTGCTGAAATACCCCCACCCCATGCGGTTCCACTCTTGTGGCAATGCTGGGGCTGGAATTGAAACTTTTGCTACGCTTCAGAAGAACTAAGAGAGAAGCTGAGATGGAGAGAAGGCTGTGCTCCCCTGGAGGGGAGTGGCTTAAGAGCGTAATCATGTCTGAACTCCCAAGTCTTATGGGAATCACAGATTCAGATTCCAGTAGCTTTCACTTAACCTTTCATTCTACTCTGGGAAACAAACTAAATGTCCCAAGTTTGTGTGTAGATTTTCTGATGCTTTTTAAACTCAGGCTTCATGGACATTTGACTTGTTGGCACGTCTCAAAAGAGAAGGGGTTTGCCTCAGTGTCATTGAACCAAATGTATCTAGTTTAACTTGTAAGACTTTTGGGACAGGGTGATACCATCCCTCTATATCCTACAATGGTGAGCATGCTGCTGATGCTCAGAAACTAATAAAATCCTCACTCCCCCCTCGCTGTTATGCAGCATGCTCTGTGCTAATTGACTGCTGTCCTCCACCCATTGGTGGTGTATGTACCTTATCTGAAGCACTGGCGGGCACCATAGAAATGTGTAAAATTATCTTTTGCCCATAATATAACCCTGCAGTTATTGAAATTATTTTTGTACTTACAGTCCACCCTTCAAGAGTTCTCATTATGCAATTGTTTTCTCTTGCCAGCGCACTGTTGCTTTAATCAACAGTATTTTGAGATGAAAGAGATGGTAGCAAATGTTGTCTCACGTGAAAGGACAGCCTTATTCATTATTCTGTCTCACTGGCCATTGCTTTGTTTGTAGCTGCCAAGTAGGTTTGAGAATGCCTAGTTATTGCCCAGTGTTTATCTGTGCAGTTCCTGCAGCGTTACATTTTGTCAATACTGTGTATAGCCTGGAACGTGGATTACAGTTTTGGGGGCAGTTTAAGAGTGATTTTTTTAATTTTTTGCTGCTGTGCTGTGTATTGCCAGTCAGATTGCTAATGCAGTATGGAAAATGATCACCCTTTTATCCTCAGGTTTTAACCAAGAAGAAGTTGCAGGATCTGGTGCGAGAGGTGGATCCCAATGAGCAGCTGGATGAGGATGTGGAGGAGGTAGGCCATGTGTGACAACCCGTACTAGTAAAATAGGACATGCAGAGCCAATCCAGAGCTGTCATAGCCCCTTGCCCAATACAGGGAGGATTGGTTTATACTACTGTGCTGTTACGCAAGCTCTGGTCAGCTTCAAACGTGGTGCTGAAGGTCCGTATGCATTGCTGGTGCTCAGAAGTATTCATTCTAATTTATTAACCAGTCTTTTGCTGGTGACTCTCACAGACATCCCAGGGGCTTTTCTGTAGGGCGTGGTCAAACTGTTTTCAGCGAGCAGTAGCTTCTGAGGGTTGAATTTCATGGTGGTCACTGTTTTTTGAGTATAACAGTCATCCAGAAAATAATATGAATGGGTTTGAGGTACTCCTTTCTTCAACCCCCTACTCTCCCACAGATGCTGTTGCAGATTGCTGATGATTTCATTGAGAGTGTGGTGACAGCTGCCTGCCAGCTTGCCCGACATCGCAAATCAAACACTCTGGAAGTGAAGGATGTCCAGCTGCATCTCGGTAAGAGATTCGTGTCTTGTCAGTGAGGAGACAGAACTGAGGGAGTATCTGAGAAGGGATTGTCCCCGCTAGACCTTGGGGTAGGGATCTGGGTACACGCTACACAACCAGAGCAAACGCTGAATAGGGACATTTGAGGGAAATAGTCTAACCAAAATGTGTGGAAGCAGAGACAGGGAGGAGGCTGCCCCTTTATGAACTTGAGCCTAGGGTGGCTGTCTAGGCATCATTTCTTAATGGACCTGCTGGGAATCAGGGACAATTTAAATGTCATTATGTTTTCTTCCTCCAAAACTCTCCTATTCCTATGCACGGGCATGCCGTTTTGTATCCATTCTGTAACCTGTATTGTAAGGTCTTTGGTGTAGGGCCTGTTTACAATAGCTGTATATAGTATCTAGCCCAATGGGACCCTGACTCGAGTCCTTAGATGCAAGCACAGTACAAATAATAAGTAACCTCTGTGGTGCCTTTAGTCACAGGAGTCTGGATTTCCCAGTACCCCCATTTCTCATTAAATATCTGGAGCCCTGGCACCAGGAGGTTCACTGAATAGTTCTTATTGTTGTGGCATGTTGAGGGCTTCCCTGTGTTGGACATTCTGCACGGCTTTCTGACGCAGTGATCTGCGCTTTCTGTTCCAGAGCGCCAGTGGAACATGTGGATCCCTGGTTTTGGTTCTGAAGAAATCCGGCCATACAAAAAAGCCTGCACTACAGAAGCTCACAAACAGGTGAGGAGCCCCTTGTGAATGCACTAATAGCCAAATGTAGGGGAGTCCATACAAGCAGAGTCCTTGTCCAACTCCCCCCACACATGCCAGTGCTGCCCTTGTTCATCTCCACTCTTGCGTTGTGGCCAAGACAGAATGGAATCCCGATGACACGGTGGATCTTGTATATTCTTTTAGACTCAGTGTGTTCCCAAGGCTGCAACAATCTAAGACAGGGAGACTCCTGGCTGCTGCTAGATTCTCTCTTCTAACTGATGGCCACACCCTTCAAGTTGCAGTAGAGTGTCAGTTGTTGGGAGACCCCATACGAGAGACTGCTAGTTTGTAATGCTGGCTCCCTGCACAGTGGACCTTGCAGTTAGCATGTGATGACAGTGCTGGAGAGCAATTCTCACCTAGCCTCTGACGCTCCAAGGAGGAGCCTAAAACAATCCTTCACCCACAGGCAGTTAAGCGGTCAGGGAGAAGACACTCAGTTCAGGATCCAAAACACAACCATGGCCATGAGACAATGCTGCATAGCTGGTTTTTATGGTCCGTTCTGCATGGAGCCAGCATGTTTGTGAATAGCCAGAAAGCTCTCTTTCCAGAAGAATTTAAAAATCTATGTTGACTGAAGGGAATCCTTGTTTGTAAAACCACAGGAGTCCAGGGATGCTGTTTGCATACTGTGATCAAGAGTGACTAGGGCTGTAAGTCTTGCTGTTTGTTAAACATGGCATTAAAATGTGTGGCGGCTGGCTCTGTCAGCTAATGGCAGTAGCCATGCGTGTATGTAACAGTGACCCAGGTCTTACTGAGCTACTGCAGGACAACTGCAGAATCCCTTCCATTGGAAGTAAATGGTTGCTGCACAACGTGGCAGCAAGAGACTTGTTGCCATTGTATATAGGGGCAGCTGAAAATTATTTCCTCTCCTATTTAAATATCTGGCTGGGGCTCCTCTTGAAGAGCACTTGTGCTTGTCCTGGAAATTTCAGCTGTTAGTTACTTGTTCAGTACTGGTTTCTGTCTTGCTCCAACTTTGGAAGTTGCTGGGTTTTTTAAGTCAAAGGCTAAAGCCATGAATAAAAATCTCTACACCTACAAAATGCACCAGCATGGTAACGTGACAGCTCCATTCCTGATACGGCAGATGAAATGCTGTGCAGGTGCGGACAGAGGGCCTTCAGGTGGATTTTGATTCAGTGCACAATGCAAGTAAAATATTAAACTGTGCTAATGACTGAGTGAAATTAGGATTAAGGTAGAATCACCAAACCGAAATGATGACTCCGGACAGAATTTCTCCCAAGGAGAGAAGCACAGACTCTCTGAAAAATTTTTTTTTTAAACTTTCTGGCTATGGATCTATCGAAACTAGGATTCAAATAGCCTTAAAGAACCATGATTAAACACCGGTCCAGCTAATTCATGGTAGAACACTGCCTACAGACGTGTTCAAGCCTGAGTAGGACCCAGGTGGAACACTTCTCAGCATGGCTTATAGTTTGGCCCCACCCACAAGTTAGACAAATCAAGTTACAAATGGATTTAGCTAGAACCCATCTTAACTGTTAAAATGTGGTTCCCAAAGTGTTTAAAGGCCATTGTGTCTGTAGCTCTTGGTGTATCGCCACTGTTCACCAGAGCTTACTTTCAGCATATGGTATTGCACAGACAACCTGTTGTGGACCCTGTGTTTCTTCAATCTCATTCCTCTATAGCCACATTCCCAGCTTGATTTGCAGATAACCATGTTCCAGTTGCTCAGTTCCCTGTATTTTCCCTTTATTGTTTCAGAGAATGGCACTGATCCGCAAAACAACCAAGAAATAACCCCTGGGAGTAGCAGGGAGACAACTGTGCGTTTGGGGATATCTGCCTCTAAGCTGAAGCCTCCATGACACCATCCATGGGATATTTTTTTTTAATGCTTTACAGAGAAGCATATATTTTTTATTAACAGTGCAGCAATATCTATGACTTTGAGGAGATCGGCCAAAAACCATGATATGCCCCCCCTTCCTCAGCCCCCCATCAGAGCGCATCGTATCTTGAAACAAAGACTTTATTTGTGACCTTTAAAGTGGTTTATTGTATAAGTGATTGATTGTCCAAGGAACAGAGCATTTTGGTCTTGTTTGGGACAGTATTAGAAGCATCTGTAGAGGTTTTCGTTTTCCCCCTTCCCTCCTGCCAGTTCCAGTACTTTGTAATGTCAATGTTTATATAAATACTTGCATTTGTTTTACATTAATAAAGAAATTATTAATCTAAAGCCGGGCATTGTCTCGTGCTTCTGCATTTGACGTGTGTACAGCACCTCATTTCAAACTCTAGGCAGTAGGAGAGAGGGGCGGCTTGCTGCAGGGATGTTTAAAGGACATGCCAGGTTTAGGTTCAAAATGGAGGGGAGGACTAGGATGGCTCTTGCACTGGTAAGGGACAGCACAGACCATTTTGCCTCTAAGTAGCCAGTTGAGATCTGGCTGAGGTGAGTAGTGACCACAAGTCCTACCATCTGTTGGCTGTTTGGCCTATGTGAAATAAACTAATGGTATCTGTCCAGTTCCTAGTGCACAAGGGTTCACATTAAGACCAACTGGAGCCCTGGCTGACAGCTGCAACAGAAAGGCCAAGGACTTGGCGAGTCACGGAGACCTGACTTCCTTCTGGCTCCCTGCAGATCAGGGATGGTGGGATGGAAGCATGTGCTATTCCATGACCAAATGGAAGTCTTCAGTCTCCAGGGCTGTCAGTTGAGCACATTTCACCAGCACATAACTCACTTTAAAACTGTTTAGAAAATAAATTGAAGCTTAGGCCACAAATTTGACCCTAGTAACTCTGCTAATCAGGTGGGAAAGGTTCTTCAAATTGCAAACATGAAAGGGGAGGGGTGTTCCTATATCTGTACCTCTTGAGTTTTGGGTCGACAAGGATGAAATTGAAAGCTGCCCCCAAAGACTTTGAAATATATACATGGTCTGAAAATAAGTCATCCGCTTTCCAAGCTAAAGGCTGCACCGCAGATAAAATCCAGACTTCTTATCTGGTTTGCCCACTTGTTACCTGGGGTTCTTTAAACCCAAAGCTCTTGGTAACTTTTATTCTGTGCAAGGTGGTGTCAGGAAATAAATCAAGGGAGACACGGCCATCCATCTGATAGATGGCTGGCACAAACAGGACAACACAAGCGTGCTTTCACGTACGCAACAAAGGTTAGTAAAACACCCCCAACCCTTGATAATTACCGAAGGTGAACGTGGCTTTCGTGTTGCACCCTGATAGGCTTCTGCTGGCCAAACTTCTGTCTGCCGGTGGGGACCCCAAGGTGCGTCCAGAGGGAGCGTTCCTGAAGAACCCCTCCTAAGAAGTCCAGCTACCTCAAACTTTTTTTCCCCTTATTTATACATTAATAATACAATGACATGTCCCTTAAAGAAAACTTGCTAAGCAAGCAGTTTTTAAAGGTCACGCAAGGGGTTTCCTTCTGATCATCAATTTAACCAGATATGTTTTGTTTTGTTTTCCCTCCCCCCCACCCCTACCCCTCAGAGTGTCCATACCTTGGGGCCTTGACAAACATTCCCGGAGGCACATACAGACAGACTTCCTGTTTTTCTAAAATACATATATCAGCAATTTCAACATTCTTAGCAGGAAGGACATGGGGTCAAGCTGCCCTGTCTGTGGCACCCAGAACTCCCTTCCCTCCTGCCTTGGTTATGCTAAGGCCGCTGCATGACCAATTTATGGCCTGCTGACTCGATAACTTTTAGCAATAAGCAACAGTGTGTTGGTTCTCAAACTTTTGTACTGGTGACCCCTTTCAAATAGCAAGCCTCTGAGTGTGACCCCCCTCTTATAAATTAATTTTTTTATATATATATTTAACACTATTATAAATGCTGGATGCAAAGCGGGGTTTGGGCTGGAGGCTTGCTTATGATCCCCCATGTAATAACCTCCCGACCCCCAGTTTGAGAACGCTTGCAATAGTGGTTTCAGGCACTTCACTGGTTTGCCAAATCTCTCTGTACATACTGTCTAAAAACATTAAAATGTAAACCTATACAAAGCGTGTTTATTGCAGTAAGGGGGGGGATTTTGCAAGAATCCTACTGAGACTAGTTAACTTCATAACTGAACTCTTATTGACAGCATAGGCAGTGTCCAGAGTGTCCTAAACTGCCATTCTGGTACCTGACACGGTCCTTCCAAAATGAGGATTCACACTCGTAAGTATGCATGTCATCCATTCTCTGTGCCCAGCTAATAACTGGTCTTTCCACTGAGACTACCATTGTAGGGGCCAGTTGTAGAGATGGTTCTTTATGATGTGGTTTAAAACTGGATCCCAAACTTCATTGGTTCATGTGCCACTTTCTTAAATTGTTGTGAAGTGAACGGATGGAACGTCAAGTTTGGGTACCACAGTCTGGTCTGGAAACTGGTTGGAGACCTGCCCAATTCATTTCTTATAGTGGTCACTTAAAAAGCCAACAGAGCCTAGTTTTTTGTTTTGTTTTTTAAACTATCAGCATGGTCTGGATTCTAACCAGTAACCTGGAGGTGAAAGCTACCCTGTTCTGTCTTGAAGGCATTTCAGTAGCCTGCGTAGTCACAAGAACACAGCCTGCGGGAATAGCCAGTCCTGTTGCCCTAGAACCAGATTGCTAAATCTAAGGCCTGAGAGGGAAGCTGCTTTTCCTGAATAGAGTGACTGTTTTCATATTCGAAACTTACAGCCTTGTTCCTAGGCCATGCCCTTTCAAGCGAAGGGGAAGTCCAGTGACCTGAGAGGGACATGGTGGCTGGATGTTTCGGGCAGGACAACCTGCAGCAAAACACCGCTTAATGATAACTTGAGGGTTTTAAAACGAGGAGCCGCATTGATGAGAATGGGAGAAGCTGGGGGTGCTTTAGATGCTGTTGCTGGGTGACTCTGTAGACTCCAAGCTGAACACCAATGCTGGGAAGTGCTTCACAACCAGGACAGCTGGAAGAATGTTTAGTCTGTAGAAAATGCAGCATCCATGGAGATTCTAAATCCTCCGAATCTGCAGGCACCTCCTGGGTCTAGTGTCACTGTTTATACCACTTGGGGGACACTTGCCATTTTCATTGGCATGTTTATTGTTCTAACTTTAATGCTAAAGGCAACCAGAAATATGAATAAAATGTATTTAACTTTGTATCCAAGTGTAAATTCCAGACTTTTCCAGTGCTTAGACCATTGGATTCCTATTTGGAATTTCCTCCAAGCACAAAGGGTGCTGTGTAACCCTGCAGCCTTTGAACATGAGTGGATGGAAACATTACCCGTTCCAGTTCTGTTTGTTGCCTTTGCTGGGAGAGGTTAACGGGAACTACTAGCCTGTTAGAAGAGGCTATTGTGACTGTCCTTGCATATAGTCCTGCCTGGCAGCCAAGTCTCAGACAGGAAGGTGAGTGATGGTAGCTCACTCTGGCTTCTTAGTCTACAATGTCTGGCTAGCATGAGCACTTCTTCTGCTTCTCTTGTTTTCCCAGGTTCTGTACTTTGGGCTCCTCTGTGGGTGGCAGTCTGCTTTTCACCCCATCCCAATCCTTGTTTGGGCTCAGCACCCCTGCCTTCACAGCTTCATAGATCTCCAAGGTCAGCAGCTGGAAGGCATCATCCACGTTGCTGTTGCTTTTAGCGGATGTCTCTATATACTTTGCCCCCAGTGAGGAAGCCAGCTTCTCGGCCTCCTTTCGCTCAACCTGGCGCTGCGGCACCAGGTCACTCTTGTGCCCAACCAGCACAAAGACCACGTGAAAAGGTTTCACCGTGTCTGTCACCTCCTGATGCCACTCCTTGATACTCTCAAAGGATGCTCGGTTGGTCAGGTCAAACATCAGCACTGCCCCAGCGGAGTTGCGGTAGTACGAGCGAGTCACTGACCTAGGACACAAGAAGGGAACAGCGTGAGACTCTGCATTTTCTTATTGCTTTACTTTCCTAAGATCTTTATGGCACAGAGGCAGCAAAGGCTGCCTTGTGAAACTGCTTGGAAAATGTTTTCTTGCAGAAAATTTCAACTTTTTGGTGGAATATAGAAAACCAAAACTTCAATTCAGAATGGCACTGTACTGCCTCATGGGAGTTAAAGTTCAGGTGCCTTATTCTGGTTAGACTACATCTTCCATGATGCACCACTTTCCCCCGCGGCAGTGACGAGAAGTGATGCGTCCCATCGGAGTCCGTGGTCATGGTGCATCATGGGAGAGGTAGTCTGTGTAGAGAGCTCACCCAGAGAGGGGAATGGAAGCATAAAGCCCCTGATCTACAAGTCCTGTGAGACGGCTGGGTGCCATTTTGAATGCAAATACTTTAGGTTTGGGGCAATAATTTTTTTTGACTAAATGTTCTGAGGAAAGCAGCTACTTCTCGTGTCAAAACAAACAAACAAAAAACCCACAAAACCCTGCATTCTATGGAAAACTTTTTTTTGTCAAAATGGTTTGGATGGAATTTTTTTAACTAGTCCTAATGCCTAGATATAACATCTGTCTATGGTACATGTTCAACCAGATTCGTGTCACAGGGGTGACTCTTATCTGAGCCAGTTGCTTGACTTGTGTCCACAATGCATCTTTTCTTTCCCCCAGTTTAGCTTGGTTTATGTTCCTATCAATTTATGCTCCCATATCAGTACATGTTAGGGAAATCGAGGCAGCTATCCCATCGGACTTTGGCAGAGGGTAGAGTACCCTGAGGACCCCCCGCCCAGTAGCACGTAGAGCAATAGATGTTGGGATGCCCTGGCAGCCCGAGAGCTGGCTGAACTGGTTACTCCAAGCCAGTCTCCTACCCTCACTGGGCTAGCTTACGCTGCTGGTGGCAGAGAATTAACCATGTGGGGTGTGAACAAAGCATGTTTACAGCCAGTTTGGGTTCTGCCCAGAACAGGTTTTTGGAAACTCTCCTCCTGTTTTCCAGCCACCTGCGTGTCCCCACCTGCAGTGGCAACAGTGCCGGTATTTTTACCCTTGTGTTATGTCTGCCTGCTCCGAACACAGAGGTGTTAAACAGCTGAGCCCTACCTGTGCTAATGCTCCCACCCCTGGGGAATTCCTGGAAACCTGCTGCCCTTGTCACTAACTGGCTACACACTGGCCAAACCTCCAGTGTAAATGAGATTTCGGAAGCCCCTTTTCTTCCACGTCTTGGGGCTGGCCCTGGTGCTTCAGGTGTGCCCAGCCAGTTCCTTTCAATGGGGCATGTGTCTGGTTAATAATTAGCCCCTTAGCTTAGGAAGCAGAAAACTCTGTACCTAATACCCTGAGGTGCTGAACTAAAGGGCCTTGGGTCTGGACGGGATAGCTGGTCTCCGTCCAGTCCCTAGGGATGTGGGTCTCCTTTCACTTACGCTGGTGTAAATCAGACAGATCAGTGGAGTTGCTCTGACCTGACACCAGGGTAAGAGCAAGGAGAATCAGGCTTTGGTGTCTGCACCCCACCTGGCCTGGCAGTCTCAGCCACAGAGCGGGACCTCCCCTCACCCGGGAGGCGGTTGCTAACCCCTCGCCTTCCTTCCTCCGAACCTGGGGTGAATCCTGCTCTCATTGAAGCCAATGGAAGGGGGGAAGGTAAGGGCTCAAATAATAACATTCAACAGGGGAAAAGCCGAGCTGAGCCAAACAGCTTTGATAACCCTGCCCCAGCATGGAACCCACAGGTCCTGCCCTTGGCTATATGGGGCTGAGTAGGTGCCCACAGTGTTGTTAGCTGGAAAGTTCTTTGCACCCAGTGTGTGACTCCCCCTGACAGCGCCCCAGCCTGGCCGTCAAGCCCCATTGTGTATCAGTGGTTCTCAGTACTATTCCTCTGATCGGAATTAAGGGCTGGGTCCCTGCTCCCTCCCACTCTGCACCTCTATTCTAGGCACTGGGGCCAGTGTTTGGTGGGAAACCCTACAAGTCTCCCCTGCCATACCCTAGCAGGGCGATGACACATGCACCGAGAATTTGGGAGGAGGGGAGTCCCTAAAGTGAGGGCTTTAAACTCCTCCAACGTGCTCTAGAGAGGCCCACGCAGCAGCACCTGAGCACGGCTGCAGGTGCTTTACACACAGAGTTGGACCCAGCCCAGGGAAAATGAGCGTGAGGGTGGAGCTTTCTGTCCGGTTCCCAGGGGTTAGGATGCCCCATAGGCTAAACCGCTCTCCTGCACGGCACCAGCTGCCCCCTTTGCTGCCTGTCTCAGCAGAGAGGCCAAGGAGAGTCTGAGAGACTACCTAGGGTCCCTCCAAGCTGTGCTAGAGCAGTGATCCCCAAACTTTTCAGGGTTGTGCCCCCTCTTACCCCTGTCAGTGCACCCCTCCTCCCCCAGGATCTGGGGCTGGGAACGGGGCCACGGTTCCCCAGGAGAGGTGGGGGATGGGACACAGACAGGGATAGGGAGGCTGAGGCTGGGGCCGCAACTAGGAGCATATCTGGGCCTGGGGCCAGGAATGGAGTTGCGGTCAGGGGTCGAGGCTGGGGGCAGGGCCGGAGCAGAGCTGGGAGCAGAGTGTGGGCTGGGTGGTACTCCCTCCCTGCCCACATTGGGGGGCTGGCCCGGACCCTGCTGCTCCCCCCGAATGTTCTTCTGCACCCCTCAATTTGGGAACCACGGGGCTCAGACACAACAGCAAGGGGCAGCCTGGGAGAAGTTAACCGAGCCATGGCCCAGGCTTTTCCTACTCCAAGGCCTTTGGTGTCCGGCCTGTGAACCAAGCCCCTTTCCTCAGCATTGTTCATGCAAGAAAACTGCAGCCTGCGCTCGAGCCTGGAGCTTTCTGCACCTGTATTAATCCCCATTGCAGCTTTCAAGCTCCCTTTGTTGGCTCCGGCTCCGGCTCCGTCCGGTCCACACGCTTACACGTACGTCTAACCCTCCCTGGCAAACCCACCTGAATCGCTCCTGCCCGGCCGTGTCCCAGAACTGCAGCTTGATCCGGAGCCCGGGCTCCAGCTCCACAAACTGGACGTAGAAATCCACCCCCACCGTCTGGTTGATGGAGTCGAGGAAGGCGCCCTCGGTGTAACGCTTCAGCAGGGACGACTTTCCCACCGTCGAGTCCCCCAGCATGATAATGCGGAACTGGTAGTGCCAGAGTGAATCCATCCGGAGTATCCCAGCGGGACAAGCCTGTGAGCAGCAAGGAGCCTGGAGCCGAGTGTCTGCGGACTGGAGAGAGAACTCTCACGGCGCTGCCGGTTGGGACTTGCTGGAAGCGGAGCGAGATGGTTCCAGCTGAAGGCTGAGAGCTGCTCTAGCTCGTGTCCAGGCAGGCAGCTGCCACCCCTCCCGCTGAGTGCGCAGTGTTTATAGAAGGGGAAGGCAGAGAGAACGTATTACTCCTACGTTTGGCTGTCAGGACTGTCTCCGCTCAGTAACACTGGGCCCTGTGTGTCAGAGGAAAGGAGCGAGCAAAACAGATGCAAAACGCTGTGATGAGGAAGCATCTCCTTGGCATTAGGTTAGATTAAGAAGATTAGATTATGTATAGGGGCCTTGTAACTAGTGAGGCCTGGGTGTCAGGTGACTTTGGGTTCTACCCAAGCCCTGCCACTGTCTGTCTCTGGGCAAGTCACTGCACCTTGGTTTTCCCTCCTGTGAAATACAGGTGATAGTACTGACCGCACTGGGGCAGTGGGAGACTCAGAGCTTGTCTACCATCCTGGGGAGCTCTTCCAGAATATCCGTTCCTGATTAACGCTATGTGTGGACACAGCTGCCCAGAGAGGGGTGCAAAAGGCGCAGTGTGTCCCAGATCTTCCAACTGAAAGCGCCTCCAAACCCATGGAGCATGAATGGGCAGCATTGTGACCTGGTGCAATGGGGTGTCAGCACCACTCAGGCTGTGACCCTGTGCCCCAGGTCCTACACCCGGGCACGCCACCCACCCTCTTCATGATGGAGTGGTGGCTGGGCCAAACCTGGGCAGTGCTGTGGTCCTGTGTGTCAGGTCACAACACCCAGAACGGGGAGCTGGGCCTGGCCCCATGGGACAGGCGCTGTCTCTGTAGGGTGAGTGCAGGGCGGATTCGCCGGCTAATCACCACCACCCCAGCCCTCTGGGGAAGGGTGGGGGACCTCCATGTCAGATATTGCCCTGGGCCTCCAAAAACCTACACGTCCCTGTGTGTAGACATACTTAGTCCAGAATAAGAATGACCACACACAGGATTAATCAGGAATAGTTAATCTGTTTTAAATCCACACTTTACTTTATTCCAGATTATAGACAAGCCCTTAGTCCAAATTTAAAGGGTTTGAGCTCTTTGGCTGGAAGGCCCTAGAGATGGACTCCATTTTAGTATGCTGTTATACAGAATATTTAAAAGACTTTCACATTCCCTTAATAAGATTGGCTTTTAAAGGCAGTTCCTTCCCCGCCCAGCCGCAGCCAACCTGGGCATGAGCTGAGCCCCTGGGGTAAGCAGAGATGTGTTGTCAGAGCCACTGGTTTCCCTTGGGAGAATGTTTAAGCAACAAGCCAAGACAGGGCATGTATTGCTTTGTGTTCATTCATGCCTTGTGCACTCTGCCGCCAAAGGCCAAGCGTTGATATTGCAACTGGGCATGAATTAATGCAAGACCTGCCTGGTGCCTGCACGGCTGATTGGGCCTGTGGAATACTTGTATTTGAATTAATAAAATCAGCTCCAGCTTCACTCAAATCTGAGTCCGGTTTCACCCCAACGATTTGAAAACATCAGTCCAGGCTGCAGTGACAGACTCTTCCTTACTGCCTCACTGGTGTCAAGCAGACGTAACCCACACCTACTCCATGTGGTGGCGCTATTCCCTCCCCGCCAGTGGTGTCTGGGCCACACATGTACAGGTTGGGGCCCCTCCGATAAGTTTAACAGAGGTGAGCCTTTTCGCTGAGGCAGTAGCAGCTCATGGGTTCAGATGCAGCATTCATAGGTTCAGTTCCGGCTGCTGCTGGCCCACCAAGCAGCAGGAGGTTCTACAAACTGAATCAAAGATGGGCTGTTGGTTAAACGCCCCCATTACACCACGTCCTGCTGCAGCAGCTGACAGGGTGAGGAGGCCTCAGCACTTTTCCCCATGTGGCTCCACGCCAAGGGGGTGGAAGTTGGGAAAGGGCCCCTCCGAGGCTAGTGGTGAGAGCAGCGTGAGAACTTGAAGAGACTAGATTAGGGAGATCCTGCTCAGTTTGATTCTGGAGTTTCATAGAGCGTAAGGCCAGCAGGGGCCACTATGACTATCTAGTCTAATTATCTGTATAACACAGACCCTAGGACTCCTCTGAATTAACAGTATCTGACAATCCCCACACAGTTACCTCCCTATCTCCAGGTTTCAGAGCAGCAGCCGTGTTAGCCTCTCAGTTTGTATGGTAACTTCCAACTTATCTGTATGTGTATATATATAACTATATCATAGATTCATAGATATTTAGGTCAGAAGGGACCATTATGGTCATCTTGTCTGACCTCCTGCACAACGCAGGCCACAGAATCTCACCCACCCACTCCTGCGAAAAACCTCTCACCTATGTATTGAAGTCCTCAAATCGTGGTTTAAAGACTTCAAGGAGCAGAGAATCCTCCAGCAAGTGACCCGTGCCCCATGCTACAGAGGAAGGCGAAAAACCTCCAGGGCCTCTTCCAATCTGCCCTGGAGGAAAATTCCTTTCCGACCCCAAATAGGGCGATCGGCTAAACCCTGAGCATATGGGCAAGATTCACCAGCCAGATACTACAGAAAATTCTTTCCTGGGTAACTCAGATCCCACCCCATCTAATATCCCATCACAGGCCATTGGGCCTATTTACCATGAATATTTAATTACCAAAACCATGTTATCCCATCATACCATCTCCTCCATAAACTTATCGAGTTCCATTCTATGCATCCAATGAAGTGAGCTGTAGCTCACGAAAGCTCATGCTCTAATAAATTGGTTAGTCTCTAAGGTGCCACAAGTCCTCCTGTTCTCCCTATCTCCAGTGACACATGAACCAGGCAAAATCATGTGATTACTGCAGAACTGAAACACCAATGGGCCCAGATACTGCAGTGGTGGCTTTATAAGAAATGTGATAGCTAGGCTAGGTACAATAGAAAAAAAGAGCTGACAGATTAGCTCAGTGGTTCTCAACCAGGGGTACGTGTACCCCTGGGCCTATGCGGAGCTCTTCCAGGGGGTACATCAACTCATCTAAATAGTTGCCTAGTTTTCCAACAGGCTACATTAAAAAACCCCTAGCGAAGTCAGTACAAACTAAAATTTCATACAATGACTTGTTTATACTGCTCGATATTCTATGCACTGCAATGTAAATACAATATTTATATTCTAGTTGATTTATTTTATAATTATAATTGTAACATGAGAAAGTCAGCCATTGTTCAGTACTAGTGGGGCTGTGACACTTTTGTATTTTTATGTTTGATTTTGTAAGCAAGTCATTTTTAAGTGAGGTGAAACTTGGGGGTAAGCCAAACACATCAGACTCCTGAAAGGGGTACAGTAGTCTAGAAAAGTTGAAAGCCACTGGATTATTTTGTCCCCAGAAAGAATTATTAATTTAAACTGAAAGTTTAAAACTATTTTAAGGGGGAGAAAGTGCAGCCTAGTGAATAGGGAAGGTGTCCTAGACATCAGGACTCCTGGCTTTGCCACTTTTCTGATCAAGTCACTTGACTTTATTGTGCCTCAGTTTACCCATCTATAAATGAACATAATATTTCCACCCTTCACAGGAGGCGGGTGAGGCCTCATTAGTTAAAAACTATTGATGGTTTTAAGATCCTCAGATAAAATAGAGCCACAGAAGTGCAGAGCATCAGCAGAAGGCCTTTTGCTGTATAATCTGGCACAGTTTTCTTCCTTCCTAACCCCCAATCTTGAAGGAAGCACCAAATTATACAAAGGAAATGATTTATTTTTAATAAAGAATCCATACAAGCTGGAAACATGAGAGTAGCAGGATTGCACTAGTCCATATGTAGCACAGCTTCATACCCACAAACAATAATAACAGACACCTGTAAATACACTGGGATTAAATCCTGGTGCTACATAGTCAGCGGGAGTTTTCCCATGGGCCAGGATTTCACCTAGGGCGTTTAATGCGCACTTGATTTTCGACAGATGCAGTATGCCTGGCTATGGAGGAACAGAGCTTGGATTTTTCTAACTAGATGCAAGATGGTACCATAATGTCACTCTTGTTTAGATCCAGGCTATGCCATTGAAATCTATGGCATTATACAGAGATAGGGGAGGGGGAAATCTGTCCCTGGGAGTTTACCATAGCAGTTTTTAAGTGTTCAAATGCAATCAAGCCATAAGGCTGAGCATAGGAGCATGATCAGCGAGGGAGTGTGGCTGACTGGACAGACACTTGTGGGACAGACAGGAGACATAGTTTCTATTTCCAGCTCTGCCTATGAGCTTGGGCCAGTCACTTCCCTGCTCTGTGCCTCAGTTTCCCCTCTGACCCCTTTATCTGTTTAAATTGCAAGCTCCTTTGGGCAGGGACTGTCTCTTACTATATGTTGGTATAGCACGTAGTACAATGGGGTCCCGATCTTGATGGAATACTAATAATGTACTTTTAAGGTCTCCTCAGTCTAGACCAAATAGTATAGGGTTACGCTAGAAAATGAGCAATTTGTTCTACAATTAACAAATTAATTAAAAGGGTGCCTAAGCATGATACTGGCCCTTTGCAAAGGAGTGAATCTCACCCCTCTGCACTGAGCACTGCAACTGAATTCTACCCTCTGGAAACATCTAATTGGCTTCCTCATGTCCTGAGAATTCTTTCACTCACCACATTCCTTAGGCACCCAAAATCAGGCCATGCCGGTTTCTTTGTAAAGCTAAAGTCTCTGGCATGTTTCAATAAAGCAGGGATTTGGGGATTTAATCCCTTGTAATGCCGTAAGAGCTGCACTCCTAGATTGCTAAAGGTTTTCTTAGTCCTAAAATTCAGTTAAAAATAAGTAATTAAAAAGTTTTAGAGCCAGTCCTGCAGTGTATTAAAAGGGATTTCCCCTGCTAAGAACCAAGGGAAAGCCTCTAGCAGCTAGTCAGTGGTGGGTCACTGGTCCTGGATTCCCTGTTCTCCACCTAAAGGGGGCAGTAGTGCACTTTCTACTATTCTGATGGAAGTCACCTACTACAATGGGTGAAAGCAAGTCCTGGAGGTTTTTATTTTCCCTAGAGACAAACAGAACTCCCATCCCCCTGATCCTCCAACTTTGCATCTCAGGCCCATCCCTAATTTATTTCTGAATCGGCTCATCCAGTCTCTCCTCCACCAATTCCATCCCTACTTCAGGTCCTAGTCCCTAACTTCTGGGTTAACATTGGCATTTTTCTTGTGGTTTTCGCCTCTTCTTCTGGGGATTGCAGGTTCTCTTGTGAATCACCTTCACCCCATCCCAGCCTTCCTGCAGATCGATCTCCTTGTTCTTCAGAGCCTCATAGATGGTGTTGGTCAAGGTCTCAAAGGCCAAGTCCACATTGGTGTTGCTTTTGGCAGATGTTTCAATGAAGCCTATGCCCAGGGAGGCTGCCAGCCCCTCTGCCTCCTCAGTGGAGACTTTGCAGTCTGACTTCAAGTCACTTTTGTGGCCAATCAGGAGGAAGATGACCTTCTCCATAATTTGGATGCTGGCCACTTCATGGTACCACTCAATGATGTGCTCGAAGGACTTACGGTTGGTCATGTCAAACACCAGGAGCACACCCACAGCATTCCGATAGAAAGACCTGGTGATGCATCTGGGAACACAAACGTAACAACTCAGTGAGCCCTTAACATTGCTTCTCACCTGCAAATGCCATCCAGGGACTAGGGCTGGTCTTCTAAGCCCCTACTGGCTTTTACTCACTTTGGGCCATGTGTTACCTTCAACCCCACACTCAGCTGGGGCCCTGCCCTTCTTTGCTACTTGATGACATAAACATTAGGTTTGGGAGAGGTGTCCCCCCACGTTTATCTTTTACATTAGAAATTCAGGTCTTGCCTCCTTTTTATTTTTCTGGAAGACTCTGTGGATAACTAGAGACCAAACTGTGGCCCCAGGCCCACATCTCGGAGGTATTTGGGTACCTAATTCCCGTTTATTTCAATAGGAGTTAGGCACCTAAATACCTTTAAGGATCTGGGCCCCAGAGATGGCAAAGAAATAAAACCTGATGAATTAATCAGGGAAGTGATTTTTAGTCAAACTTCTTGAAACTTTTTTCTGTTAACATCTATTTGACTCAAATACATTGCACACACTGAAGAGAAAAACATTTGTTGTTAAAGGTTAAATGCCCTCACCCCTTGAGGTAAGGGCTGAGAAACCACCCAATCCACCTTTCTGGTGCTCCAAGGAGCCCTTCGGCAGAACCAGGGAAGACAAGACATGAGGGTCCTGACACTTCTAATATAAAACACAAGCAGGAAAGAAATGTTTCAGGCTTTCTTCAGACATCATACAAAGACAAATAAGGGCAGATCCCCATTATGTCATCAGTCTTTAAGGATCTATGTTAAGAGGTTTTTTTCTGGGAGCAGATCCATCAAAGACTGGCCTTATGGTTTGGCTTCTCTCCTATGATCCAGCAAAGCGTCACTGGCTATGTGGGTGAGGAGTCTCCTTGCACAAGAGGAATCCCTGGGTTATGCAAGACTGATGTAGTAGCTCTATATCACTGCACCGCCCAGTCCTCAGCATGGCCAGGAAAAGGACGCCATAGTTGCAGTGCCTGTGGTCCCTGGCTGGTGTAATTTAGAGCAGCCCTGAAACATCTCTAAATTGTGCCAAGAGCCAAATAACCCCCTGACTGGTCCCTGGACCAGGGAGCTTCAGAGCTGGCTTAAAACCATCTTTGTGCCCCACACTTGGACCCAAGTCAAGCACAGCTCATGTAGACCTTAGAGACCGGGCTAGGGAGGCATGCGCTAGATTTTAAAACCACACCCCTCACTGTGTTATGGGAGCACTGGAATAGTGAGGGTTTTCAAGGCCTCTGGCCCAGGGGAGTTAGGCACCTAAATAGGCCCCTGCCCTAGGCCCTACTCCAGTTGTTTTGTGCTGCATTGGTGTGCTCCATGTAGCGTGTGTGCCATGAGGTAGGGAGAGCGTGCCTGGTGTTCAGTGCTAGTTGCCCCTTCACTCCTTAGAGCTAACGTCCCCCCCATGACCAGAAACCGCAGCACCTAGTAGTTGTAACTGATATAAGCTGCAGCTGTAGCTCCCCACAGGAGAGCTGATTTCAGTGGGGCTGTTTGCAGTGGTAAGAGCGGTTCCCCTGCGTAGATGTGCCAGACCAGGCCCATAACTAGTTATGCCATCGCCAGCCGCTCTGATCTCAAACCCTCAGCTCCCCCAGCAAACAAGGCTCTCAGCTAGTTGGATCCTTTTTCACACACAGAGGCATTATTTCTCCAGCCTGCAGGAATCACTGAACAGAACCATCCACGCCCCCACTCAGATCGCAACAATAGCAAACCCTGCCCTTCTAGACCCCAAGATTCCCCAGTGCTGTAAACTTTGTCCACGCTCTTTCCTGCTGCTCTTTCTCCATAAGAAAGGCAGGTCCCAGTAAAAAATGAGTGGGGGGTTACTGACAGCCAAATAAACAGTTGGAATTAACCCTACCTATAACAAAAACCCCACACTCTCCTATTGCAATGCAACCCCTCCCACCCAGGCCCCTCAGTGCAAACACACAAGCGTGACTGGGTGACTTCATCATGCACATGATCATGCTACAGCATGACATTGACAAAGCTGTAAAGAAAAGAAAACTGGAAACAAAAACCTTTTTTTAAAAAACAACAACCCTTGCTCAGGCCATTGGGGCAGGAAAGAGAAAGCACCAGATCAGGGATGATGTGTGTGTGTTGGGGTGAAGGGAACCGGTCTGGAGCTGGTGAGCTGGGTCCCCAGTTATGGGTATATGTGTCCGGTCTGGAGGGGCAGGCAGGGATCTGTGTGTCTGGAGAGATGGAGGGTTCTCTATGTGTGTGTCTCTCTCTGAAGGGATCTGGTCTCCGCAGACTGGATCTCTTTGGTATATGGGTAAGGGCCGTCTCAGGGATTCCTAAGGTTCTTATCTCAGGGCTGTGCCAATGCCAGGAAAATTATAACTCTGGGTGTGTGTGCGTGAGTGACTGGAGGGTGGGCCTGTGACTCTGGATGGGAGTGTCTGAGCCTGCAGGGTAAGGTAGCTCCAGTGCGCTGGGTGCCGTGGTGTGAAATGGGGCGATCTGGGTCTCTGGTCCCTCCTCACCTGAATCTCTCCTGGCCAGCTGTGTCCCAAAGCTGCAGCTTCACCTTGATGCCCGGAGGCAGCTCCATCATCTTGCTGTAGAATTCCACACCCACGGTGGGGCAGGGAGCCGGGATGAAGGAGCCCTCAGCGTAGCACCTCAGCAGGGAGGACTTGCCCACGGTGGAATCCCCCAGCAGGATGATCCGGAACTGGTAGTGCCAGTTACCATTCAGGTGAGAGATCGGAGGGGGTGGCACCGGCTCCATTCCAAGGAGGAGCAGCAGGGCTGGGGCTTGGTGGGACTGGAGCAGCCTTTGAATTAAGATGCAGATTCCCCAGAGGAAGCCTTGGGTGAATTGGCCTGGAGGAGGTTACAAACCCAGATCCTGGCATGGAATGACAGGAGAGAGAGACAAAGGAGAGAATTTAACCAGAGGTCTCCACCCTCATCCCATTAACCTCCTCTCACCCCACCCTAGTGGAGTCCCCTCTGGGAGCAAAGTTCTGCTATGGGGAGAGAGACACTCCCCCATTCCCTTTCCCAGCCTCAGGCCCTATCAGCTTCCCCCCCACCTCCACCCCCGCCAATAAACAGACAACTCCGCTGTATCAGATTACTGTCAGGATCACAGGGGAGGTGGGGGAGATGCAATTCTAGGAATGTAGCAGTTGCCAGACCAGATCAGACCTGGGGTCCATCTAACCCAGTGTCCTGTCTCTGACAGTGTCCAGCACCTGCTGCTTCAAAGGTCTGTGCAGGAAACTCCACAGTGGACAGTTATACCCACAGGAGAAGTTTCTTCCCGACCACAGGCTGTGGTTGGTTTATGCCATGAAACATGAGGGTTTATATACCCTCTGCAATGTTTTGTCCAGCCTAATGTCACCTTGGACACTTTAGAAAGACGTGTTCTTATTAGGGTCTTTCTTCACCTCTTGTACTAGTCAGTTCCACAGTGTCTCAACTATCCATGTTAACTGAAAGAACACTCATTGATCTGCATTTGAATAGAGACCATCTCCACTCCCATTCAGGAGCACTGACAGTCCATGTGGCAATTACAGCAATTACTTATAGGGGAAAGTAATGTTAGGAAAGAGCTTGGTTTCCTGGTATTCAGTAATGAAGAACCACGATCATGTGCCTAGCCAGCTCTCCACAGACCCCCAGCAAGTGCCCCATGGAGCCCAGTTTGAGAGATCATTATCCGGCAGGAAGACCAGCAGTGGAATGTTAATGGTCATTTGGGATTGGTAGTGAGGTTTGCATTACTCATTTCTATTGTTTCCGTCTGTACTGACTCCCGGCTGTGTCTTCACTATGTTTCCCCCTCACCCCCTTAACATTTTCCCCGGTTGCTATCACCAGTGCAACGCCATTGATAGCAGCAATGGGGGGAACTCAAGTATAGACAGTGTGCTGGGATGGTCATTACATGGGATGGTGATTAAAATTCCTAGATTCCAAGGCCAGAAGGGACCATTGGAATCATTTAGTGAGACCGCGTGTATGACACAAGCCAGCCGTCCCAAGCACAATCCCACCCGAGCACCTGGCTCTGTATTCGAGCCGCACCTATGCTGCCACAGTCATGCTGCTATTTTTAGGCGCTAGCTTGGGAGACTCAAACCATAAATGCTCTTCCTGGAAGGTTGCAATGCACCACTTATTGCACAGCCTCCAGAAATCTCACACACCGCAGCCCAATACAGAGTGACACCACAGGCTGCCCCCTAAGGCAGCGAAGCACAACTCACCCCACCTTGCTCCAGACTGCTTTTGATGCAAATCCCATGCTACCCTCAGAGCCCCTAACCTGCAAGCAGGAGCAGAAAGGCCCTTCAAATTTAAAGTGATAGCTGGTAATTTCAGCACAGTTCTCAATACACCACATGACATCCTGGCTCCGTTTAAGTCAAAGGGACTTAGAGGCATCAACAGGTTCAGCCTCTGCTTCATTCTCCACCGGGGTTGAAAACAGTTTGGCCTCTAGTCCACCCAAGCAAGCTTGATCCCTGGAGGATCTCTCCATTAATGGCAGGTTTCAGAGTAGCAGCCGTGTTAGTCTGTATTCACAAAAAGAAAAGGAGGACTTGTGGCACCTTAGAGACTAACCAATTTATTTGAGCATAAGCTTTCGTGAGCTACAGCTTATGCTCAAATAAATTGGTTAGTCTCTAAGGTGCCACAAATACTCCTTTTCTCTCTCCATTAATGTGACAGTTTGGCCCTGTCTATCCAAGCAGCTCCATTGTTGTGCCCCTGGGATCAGAAGGGACAGAGAGAACCATTAAGAGGGAATTTTCCTAGTGCACACAGGGACCTTGACTTAATTAGGAAAGCGATTGTCTGTGAAGAAAATCCAAACACATGGAGCAAAGCAAAGAATGGATCAAATGAACTGATTCAATTGTCTCCAGATAAAGGAGTCCTGAAGACTCTGCAAACAATAGCAGCTTGTTCATTGCCTCCCTGTGGAGTGAGGCATGGAGGCCTCCTTTGTTATCAGCAAACAATCTGTCCCCTCCACCCGATGGGTCTGTTTATTCCAGGTAATAAAACATCTTCCTGGGCTAAATGACAGGAGTCAGAGTCAGGAAAGGAAAAAAGTGAGATAGTGGAACAAGGATGTGAACTAACTGAAATGTGGGCGCTTCGGCCCTGCTCTCCACAATGGCTGGGTTTTCAAAAGTGCTGAGCACCCAATGCACTGAAATCAATGGGAGGTCGAGGCTTAAATAACTTTGCAGATCTGAGCTGGAATCTTTTGAAAGACTGGCCTCTGACTGTGGGTGAGTGTTGAGCATTTCTGAATATCTATCTACCTATCTCCAACACCCATCTATCTAATTTAATCTATCTATCCCTATACACCCATCATCTATCTCTCTAATCTATCTATCTATCTAGCCCCAGGTTTCAGAGTGGTAGCTGTGTTAGTCTGTATCAGCAAAAAAACCGAGGAGGACTTGTGGCACCTTAGAGACTAACAAATGTATTTGGGCAGAAGCTTTCATGGGCTAAAACCCACTTCATCAGATGTATGCAGTGAAAAGTACAGTAGGAAGATCGATATACACAGAGAACATGTAAAAATAGGTGTTGCCATACCAACTGTAACGGGATTAATCAATGAAGGTGGGCTATTATCAGCAGGAGGGGGAAAAAAACTTTTGTAGTGATAATCAGGATGGCCCCTCTCAAACAGTTGACAAGAAGGTGTGAGTAACAGTAGGGGAAAATTAGCATGGGGAAATAGTTTTTACTTTGTGTAATGACCCATCCGCTCCCAGTCTCTATTCAAGCCTGATTTAATTTAATTTAAGTGTCCAGTTAGCAAATTAATTCCAATTCTGCAGTTTCTCGTTGGAGTCTGTTTTTGAAGTTTTTTTGTTGGAGAATTGCGACTCTTAGGTCTGAAATTGAGTGACCAGGGAGGTTGAAGTGTTCTCCGACTGGTTTTTGAATGTTATAATTCTTGATGTCTGATTTGTGTTCATTTATTCTTTTGTGTAGAGATTGTCTGGTTTGGCCAATGTACATGGCAGAGGGGCATTGCTGGCACATGATGGCATATATCACATTGGTAGATCTGCAGGTGAACGAACCTCTGATGGTGTGGCTGATGTGATTAGGCCCTATGATGGTGTCCCCTGAATAGATATGTGGACAGAGTTGCCAACGGGCTTTGTTGCAAGGATAGGTTCCTGGGTTAGTGTTTTTGTTGTGTGGTTGCTGGTGAGTATTTGCTTCAGGTTGGGGGGCTGTCTGTAAGCGAGGACTGGCCTGTCTCCCAAGACCTGTGAGAATGAGGGATCGTCCTTCAGGATAGGTTGTAGATCCTTGATGATGCGTTGGAGAGGTTTTAGTTGGGGGCTGAAGGTGATGGCTAGTGGTGTTCTGTTATTTTCTTTGTTGGGCCTGTCCTGGAGTAGGTGATTTCTGGGTACTCTTCTGGCTCTGTCAATCTGTTTCTTCACTTCAGCAGATGGGTATTGTAGTTGTAAGAACGCTTGATAGAGATCTTGTAGGTGTTTGCCTCTGTCTGAGGGGTTGGAGCAAATGTGGTTGTATCTTAATCTAGAGCTTGGCTGTCGACAATGGATTGTGTACTACAGTGCTCATAAGCGATGGTCACATAAACACCACCCTATACCGGAAACCTACTGACCGCTATGCTTACCTACATGCCTCCAGCTTCCATCCAGACCACACCACACGATCCATTGTCTACAGCCAAGCTCAGGGGGGCTGGCAGAAGGTGATGGGGGATGGCAAGGGGCTGGGAATAGAAGGGGGTGTTCATGTTGCGAGTGTCCCTTTTGGTGGAAAGACTTTCAAAGAGGAAAGTTTTGCAGCAGTTCCTACAAATGGTCAGAAGCTGGGGGCACCGGGTCCCTTCTGGAAGTTCGTTCCATAGCCGGAGCCGCTCACCTGAGAATGCCTTGTCCCCATCTCTCACGTGCTTCATCATCACCTTTGTTTCATTTGACGGGAAGATGAGGAGAAGAGATATTTCACCCAGCTGCAGAAATTAGGGCAATCCAAAGCAGTCCAACCTGATACCGGTCACGTTGCTCTCTTGTATGTTGTTGGCTATGAAATTGACATGCCTTAACTGCCAGCCCGATGAGCCATCGGCTCAGGGCAGCTTTGACTTTGAGCTCGGAGGGGATCCACACACACTGCTTTATGGCTACCGCTAAACCCCAAGGTGACCAAACAAATTTAGCGAATGCCTAAGGCGCTGGAAGAGTCATTGCTTCAAATCCAGCTCAGACCCATAGTGAGTAAGGCCACGTCTGCAATTAGAATTGTGGCCACTATAGCAATGTGGGCTGGGGTGTGATTTTTTTTTAATTACATTTTTATACCAGTAAAAGCTTCAGCATAGACACAGTTATACTGACAAAATGGCACTTTTCCTGGTATACTTATTTTGTTCAGGGAACGGGTCTAAGCTATGCTGGCAAAAGCACTGCTTTGTGAGATATGCTGCATCTTCCCTCTGTGGCAAACCATTTTTAGTGCAGACCAGGCCTAAGGCTGAAGTGGATGCATTCGCCACTGAAGTTTGTAGGAGTGGCACCCAACTTACTCCAGGGCTGTCCTGGGTGCTAGAAGTTGCTTCCATCTGATATGAGCTGTGGGCTCTCCAGCATGTTCCTCCTGAACAAGTGTTCCAGGCTCACAAACATCTCAGATGCTGCTAACCAGCTGCCCTTGCAATGGAGAGGCAGCTATGTACAAAGTGAGCCATGGAGATGCTCCCCCTCTCAAGGTGGGAACACTTTGGTGGGGGTGGGGGAAATCTGCCCTGCTACTGCTGGTGATGTAGCTTATTTGTGGATAAGGGATTTCAGTTTACAGGCTGGCACCCCCTCCTCCTGGTACTGGCCAAATCACCCCTCCATCAGTCCAGCAAGTTGGATGCAGGGGGCTCCCCTCTCACTGTGGGGCTTTTTTTCTAGTCCCTTGTCTGTTCGTGTACCCATCCTCTTGGCAGCAGCCACTGACTCTAGGCTCCTACTCAGATCACTGGGCACTGTCTGAAGTTCTTTGCTCAGTGACACCCTCTGGATCCTTGATTTGACCCCTATGACCTGCACCCCCATCCCTATTGTTCATAATCAGTTTAATTCCGGGCTCTTCTGTTGCCACCACCCACCGAGCCGGCTGGACCCAGCACGGGCAGTAAGGCATCCATGTTAAATGCTCTCAGCACCCAGGTTTAACTGTGGAAAGGGACAGGGTACAAAGGAGGAGAATGGACAGGGTTACTTTCCTGTATGGCTGTTTGCAGCTCTCCCCTTTCTGCACCTTGGGAGCAGGAAGGATGGAGCTGGGGCAGGGCACCTCATGGAGCATCTGTAATAGATACTGTTCTGTCTCTACACCCGCTTCCCATCACCCAATAGCATCAGGAGCCGTTCTTTTATTACAAGGGTCTTTGCAACTACGGAAGGCTGAGCAAAGGGCTGACAATGCTTGACACAGGCAGATCCTTCAAGCACACCACGGGGTGGGAAGTTTCGTGGGGCAGCAGTTCTCATGCAACATATTGACCTTTCCTTTCCTCACACTCCAGCCGAGGCTCTCAAAGCACTTTGCAGACATCAATAAATTAACGCCTTTGCCTAGGAAATAATGTTCATTCTTTATCCGTTTTGTGGGGACAGTAGCAGGAGCCACCCAATGAGACAGGGCAGAAGTGGAAAGTGAACGCAAGTCTCCCATTGGCAGCCCATTTCCCCTTCTTTAGCCACAACCCAATTTGTACCCATTTGATATTTCTAGGCCGAGATGATTTTTTTGGGGCAGCAAATGGGTGCCTGAATCTTGGCTCCCAAATCCATGCTTAGGCATCTAAATTCATGGCTTCATTTTCTAAGTACCACAGGGTCAGTTGTGATACCAATAAAATAAAAACCAGCAGGACCTTAAAGGGGAAAAGGCAAAATACCATATTTATTGTGAATACAGAAAGAATCATAGTAAGCAGTTAGTTATAGCTATAACATTCCATTCAATCTCATTTATTCACACATTCATTCATACAAACACACACAGGTTCTGCAAGGTTGTTATCATAGTTACCAGCCTTAGGAATTGCTCATGCCAAGCCACTGGTCAGGTGGCCTGGACACGAGGAAGGAGCAGGGCCTCATCAGATGCACATCTGATGCTCATGGAAGTTGGTTTGCAGACTCAGACCCCAAAGTTCTCACTTTCTAGAGTCCATTTTTATAGTAATTTCTTCTTATGCCAGTCTGTGGGAATTGCTTCATCATGCTGTTGCTGAATCACTCAGCAGATGGCACATTCCTGACAGCTCTGTGCTGCCTGATGTTATCTTCTTTGGTTCTCCCATTCTTGAGGCTGTTGGGTGGATTCCAGTCTGCCCTCCAGGGGTCCTCTGGTTATTTCCACTTGATGCCTTCTTCAGCCAATGGACACTGGATTCTTAGGCTGGCACCTCCCTGATCATTCAGTTATTATCCACACCAAGCATCCATCTACATACATCCTCTATCTTTATTTTAATCACAATTGTTAAAGCAAGATGAATACAAGAAAAGGGCGGGGAGTCTCTGGGTGCTGTTTCTGTTGTTACAGAGTATTGCTTTGAGTCTCTCTGTGTGAGTAGTTGTTACAAAGAATTGCTTTGAGAACAGATTGTCTTAGAATGTACTAACACAATTAGCAGCTTGCAAGTTTCACACAGAGGGAGAGAAACAGTACCAAAAACCAAGAGACCTCTTAATTAGGAATACCCTGGAATTTAAACTATGGGGAATCAAACTCATTTGTGATTTTAATACAGAACTTCTTTAATATGATCCAACACAGTCTCCCCACTGCTTTCAGGGGAGGGAGAATGGCAATTCCTGCACCTATGCTTATGGGGCAGAGGGAATGCAGCCCTCCCCTGACTTCCTTAGTTAGAGAATGCTGATTCCACCCACTCTTTCACAGTGGAAACTGCCTCAGCAATATTTTCAGGGAAGAAACAACCTCAGCCCCAGGCTTCCCGCAAGGGGTATGTGGCCTTATGTCCAGGATTGTAACAAGGGGAGAGGAGGGAAGGGATGTGTGTCTCCTCATGGGCTTTGGGGAGCATGTGAAATCCTTCCCACCCCTGGTTTAAGCGTGGAGGGGGAAACGCAGCCCACACCCACACTGACAGACTTGGGAAAGGTGGTAAGTGGCCCCCACCCCTGCATTTGGCTTTTACAAACAGAATACATAACTGGGGTGGGTTTGTAACGTGGATGAAGATTAGTAGGGGGTGTTACCTGGTAATGGACAAAATTTCCCATCTCACTATCTTATCCTAGGGTATTATTCTGCTGCCCATCACCATGGTATCTGAGCATGTAAAATCAATAGGAAAACAGTAAAGACCCTACTAGCCTGCAGCACCATGTGACAATTGGTGTTTGCCTTCTTCCCCACATTCTCATTTTAACATACCTGCAACTAAAGTAAGGGTCACTTGAATGCAGTGACAAATTATCACTTAGGCCTTGTCTATATTGCAGCTGCTACAGTAACAGTAACCATACCCCTTTCTGGCGCCTGACTTTATTAACCAGCCCGTTGATTTGCTTTTAGTTCCATCATTGCTGAGTTGAAAATCCCTGTAAGACAGGGATTTTCAATTCACTTTCTCTAGTCTCTCCAGTAATGTTTGGATAGAAACCCACCTCACCACCATGGCCACCTACAAGGTCAGAAAAACCTTAACAGTTATCTTTTGTCTGTCTACAGTTCAGAGTACCCTTGTTAATCTGGGAACACCTAGCTCTTACACAACGCCTAGCTTACATAGATCTTTTCATCATTAGATCTCAGTGTGCTTTACAAAAAAGGCACATTTTAGCTTGGGAATCTGAGGCACAGAAGCAAAGTGACTTTCCCTAGCTCATGGTTTCTCAAGCCATGGGTTGGCACCCAAAATAAAGGGTTGTGTGGCAGCTGGTGTCCCACAGGGCTGGCTGGGATCACTTCTGTGCTCCACGCATTGCAACCTCTGGGGACCCAGGGCAGCTCAAGTTTGGCCCAGACATCACCACAACAGGAATCCAGGTACGCCAAGTTTGAGTCAGTGGCACTGCAATCCCCAGAGCCAGCTCACAACTCCACACTCAAACTTGGTCCAGTCAGGGCAGCAGGTCCAAACCCAGCCAGCCCCACAGCACAGGAGCCATCACTGTGGGGTGAGTGCCAGGCAGGACCCAACCCCCTGGGGGACAGGATCTGACCGAAACCACCCCAGGGCCTCCACCCCCAGACTATTTACTGAGTCACAACAGGACATAAACATTTACAAATGGGTCCCAAGCCCACAAAGGTTGGGAACCACAGGCCTAGCTCACCCAGCAGCAGAGCTGGGAACAGAAATCAAGACCATAGGCCAGTCAGTTTAATTACCAACTAAAAGTTTGAACAGAAAAGTCTGAGGCAAAAATTTCTTTGACTGCTGCATTTATTATTTCCTGATTCCCTATACAGGGGAGTTTTTACTAAGAACACAAGCTCTCTGGAAAGGACAGTCCTTGTATTGTGTATTGATACAGATGCAGTTGAGCCTGTAAACAATTTCCCAGGATGTGTGAGTAGCGCTAGGTAATTTTCATACGCAAGAGAAGGGATGGGCCCCTACCCTGCGGAGCTTGCAGTCCAAGAACAGGCAGACAGAGGTAAGGGAAGAGGATTTTCTATGCAGGATAATGTTCTTTGGGAAGCAGAAACATAGCTTTTAAGAGGGACTGAAAGTTGGAGGAGACAGTCCAGTCTATGTTCCACTCTGATCTGAAAAAAAAAAATAAAGGTAGCTATGGAGTGAAGTGTGCAGCCTGACTTCCTGCTAGACCCAACCACACCAGGTAGGGATTTTAAACACAGCCCAGCTGTTCTGTTAACGATGGGTGCCTGGCCTCAGCCCCATATCCGCAGGATTCATCCAACAGTCACCATTTAAAAGGAGTCATCACTGACCAGGCAGAGTTAAGCAGAGGTCTGTATGTGGCTGTGCATTGCACCAGCATTTCCTATTAGACTCAGTTTCTGCAGAAACCAAGCTTGTCACTGAGTGACATTTCTAGCTCATATGGTTGCAGAGAAACCCCCAGTGCTAGAGCCTTCAGAACAAGTCAGAGGAATCACACTTCAGTTAGCTACCTCTGTGCAATTTAAGTTTCACTACAATGATTGGAACAGCCTTTTTACTAAAGCAGCCACCAGCTGCTCTGAGTAGAGCAGTCCTACTCCCTGAGATATGGGGCCAGATCCTCAGCTGGTGGAAACTTACCTAGTTTCATGAATATCAATAGTGCTAAGCTGACTTACCTGAAATCAGTCTATGGATAAAGTTAATTTCAGAAGTCCCTGTAGTGTTCAGATGGTGAGAGTAAGGCCATTTAAGATGCCATGCGCCCCAGGAGGCAAGTTAGCCATCAAGGTTTTTGAAGCTGTTGCCATGTCATATGGGGGTGGGGGTGTCTTGTTTTAATACCAGTTCAGAGTCAAATCAGAGTGACTAACTCTAGAATCTGTCTGTTCTGCATCTGGAGCGTTGGTCAGGGATGTCAAACATGACAATTATTAGCTCAATGGCTCTTTAGCTCAGTTATTTGGAAGCTTACTTTGCCCATCCACAGGTCTTTCCAGAGTTCTAGCCCCTTGGGAGACACTATCATGTTCCACTAGGTGGCAAGACCGACTGGCCAGTCCATTAGCTCCCCTTGGCAGCATCAGCCTCTTCCATTTAGCAAGAGATCTCTGTGAAAGGCAAAAACGGATTTGGAATTAGATCTGAAGTACACAGGTCTTTATGTACAGAAGAATGCACCAAATCAGCAGGAATACAGCCCAAAACACCAGCCCCTCTGAAATTCAAAGAGGGGAGGAGAAGCATTATCTAACGATCCCTTCTGGCCCTAATTTATTAACACATTCCAAAAGAAAGTTGCACTGAGCAGTTTAAGATATTTACCTAGACACCCCCCCCCCACACACCACTATACAGAGTTACATTTCACCCAGGGCTTTGTAGATAAATTGCGGTGTTCCAAGCCAGCCCCCTCTCAGTGCAGAACTGTTCTAGCAGAGAGAATGGGACCAACTTGCATTTCACTTTCCCTCCTTTTTTGACCATGAGATCGGTGTTCAGATCTGATGGGAAAGGGATCTGGAGGTGAAGGAAGCCCCACTTCTGCGCTGAAGAGAGTTGTCAATCTCACCTTGCATGATAGCTGCTGTGTGCCCACTTCATGCCATCCAGCAGGCAAGAGATCTCAGAACTGCTCAGGGTTCAGAAGGGCGCCTCCAGATGGCCCTAGGAAACAGATTTGCACCATCTTGACAGTCAGTTAAGAACAGGGCTGCAGATGCCACAGAAGTAGGAACTCATTCAATTAAGGGCCTCTAAACAAGAAGAGCACCACATCAAATAAGCCAATGCCCTGCAAGTGAAAGCTTATAGGAGAGGTGAGTGACAGCCATCGGCACACAGGGCTTAGCTGCCAAAGTCTCTCCTCCTTGTTCTTGCATGTAGTTGGAGATCCTGTGGCTATTTCACTGAGCCACAGCTCTTGGTTTTACATGCACTCCAAATGCTCAGTACTCATTCAGTGAGGCTGGGGGGATGGGGAGATTAAAGGATAGGTAGTGTGGACTAGTGGACAAAGCACTGGACAGAGACTCAGGAGAGCTGGGTTTTATTCCAACCTCTGCCACTGGCCAAGTTCCTTCCCCTATTTGTGCCTGTTTCCATATCTGTAAAATGGGGATACCACCACCAACCTTTATAAAAGGTGTTGCGATCAACAGATCAAAAGCTCTGTACAGCTGCTGGGTGCTAGGCAATCCAGGCTGCAGGGAGAGGGACTGAAATAGCATCTGGCACTAAGGCTGGTGTAAATCTTTAGGGCCCACTCTGTGCCTGCACAGAGACAGCAGAGGGGCTACCCCAGGGACTCTGAACCTGAAGGTGAGAGACAGAAATGATCACCAGAACATGAGCTAATTGCAAACCACAGCAAGTGGTTTCCATCCCATTTAGTATTTTGCCTTCAAGCCCCCACAGACCTGGCTGCTCTGCAACCAATTGTCACTCCTACTCAGCCAATAACCAGCACCAAAAACTGAGCAACATCTCGCACTCACCTGCCGGATTTGGCAGCAGGTGAAAGCAGGTAGTCTCCAGGACAGGGGCACCAGCTCCTCACTTAAAGAGAGGGGGGAAAAAAACAAACAGCCCATTAGCCCACCACAATCTCAGGCTTATGGACACGAAGTGCTACTGGAACAGGAAACAGCCCTTCCAAATGACAAAGCCTGAAAATGAACAGTCCTTGAGATAGCTCTACAAGTCTGTATCTAGATACAGGCCCCTCTCCCATCCCTAGATACCTCTGGGCCAGGCAAAGCCTGTGCATAGACACTCCTAGCACATGTATTTTCCTGAAATGTTGCTGGACAGTTACAATGGAACAAACTGAACAGCGACCGTCAAGGAAAACAGGTCACTTTTGGCTCCTTTTTGACCACGTCAGCTACACAAGAGAGACAGACGCAGCTTCGATAGGGCCGTGGGAATGTTGGAGGGCACTTCTGGGGGAGGAAAAGTCAAACAAAGCATGCCCAATTATTGTTGGCTTCCTTAACCATGCTGCTCAGCTTACCTGCTGACCAACAGAAGCCACGCTCTTCCACCCCACCCCACCCCCCCCCCCCTCCGGCCCCGCTTCAGCGGGCAGCTTTTTAAAAACCCAACGGAACACGAGTGTAGAGCAAACCACTTACCCTGCTGGGAAAGCAAGTGAAAGCAATACCAGGCTCATGCCTGAGTGGTTCCAGCATCTCAAGGCTCCGTCCCAGCATCTGGAAGAGAGGAATGGCAGGATAAAAATTGATCTCTAGTAAATAAGCAATATATCATTCACCATTTTATGACATACTAAAAATGTAAATTAATGATAATTTAAGAATATTAAGCTATATAATTGCTTAAATACAGGTGTATAGTTATAGTACACCCACCTAGGTAGCAAAAAGATGTACCAAATCTAGTGTAAAGGCTCTATTTAGTTTTAGACCAACTTGTTTTAATGCTTATATCAATTTAACTGAAGCGCAAATAGAAAAATTATTAAAAATCAATTATTTAAATCACCCCACTCTGGGCAGGATCTACACAAGTCTGGGGAGCAGATGCTGTTGAAGGCTTCACGACCTCGCTACATGTGAAATAGTGGAGATGGCACTTCAATGGGGGTGAGGGGAATCTCTCTTCCACCTCCTAAGACAGCTTTCGGGCCTCATATTATTGCCATACACAAAATTCACCCACCTAGTGAAACACCTTATTCAGGACCACCCCCTTTCTAACACCACCAAACACAGGCCTCTGTCAATTTGCAGGCACACAGCTTCCTGCAGTGTTTTGTTCCTGTGTGCAAAACCAACCACCCATCCCTACTACTAGGCATCAGCCTTTGCACACAGGGTGCTTAGCTGCCTCTTCACAGGCTCGTGGGATAGACCCCAGGGCCATGCTCACTTCCTGCTCCAGCACCTCCCAAGTCAGTCTCACAAGTTTAAAAAAAAATACTGCCTGAACCCCAGCACCTCTTTAATTACAAATTAAGCAACAAACACAGGAGACCCTTTCAGGCACATAGTGAGGTGCAAACCCAGATGACCCTCTCCCCCCAGACCCACAACAGAGCCTCCCCGGATTTACAGCTAAACAGCCCTTTAAGTCTTCCCAGCTGTAGAGCCCTGCAAATCCCCGGGGGAACGGCTTTATATCCCAGGGCTCTGACAGCAAGAGCCGGGTGGGCAGGTTGAGGAACTTGCGGTGCAGACCCTCCACCTGCCCTGGGCAGGGGGTCCGAGCAGCCCCCTGTCCGTGTCCCTGCCCCCCAGCCCAGCCCAGGGGGCTTGGAGGCGCAGCGCGGCCAGAGTAAGCAGAGCCCTGCGAATCCACAGGCCATTTCTGCAGCTCGGATGCGGATACACTTTTTTGTCCCCAGCAGGGCTCTCCCCAGCTGCCCCTGCTAGGATCAGCGCTTGCCCGCCCCAGCCAGGTGGGAGTCCACCCCGGACCTGCAGAGCCCCATTCCGTGGGGAGGCCCAGGGAGGGACCCTTTGTATTTCCAACACCTACAAAATATTACAGCCCAACCCGCCCCCCAGAAACTTGAGCAGCCCCAGCTCAGCTTGCAGGGGGCAGAGCACCCAGACGCCCCCGGGGAAGAGAGGATGGCGGCGGATTGCAAACGCCCCCGGGCCCTACCCGAGCGATCGTCTCCCACGCGCACCCAGCCGCGGACCACACAGGAAAAGAGGGAGGCGTCTCCGGAACGTGGCTTTTAAGAGTCAGCCCTGCCAGCGGCGATGCTCTGATTGGCTCCTCCGCGAGGGCGTTCTGCAAAGCCTTCTGGGAGCTGTAGTTCAACTCGCTTGCCCCCTGTATCCAGGCAGCCTGTCTGGCGACCTGCCTTTAGCCTGTAACTAGCATAGGCACACTGAGGTTGCAAAGCCAGGGGCTGAAAAGTTAGGAAGCTCCGGAGTTGAGGCTGTCTTGTCTGTGCCATCTGAAAGCTGATGTACTCAATGTTTTCTTTGCCTCTGTCTTCACGAACAAGGTCAGCTCCCAGACTGCTGCACTGGGCAGCACAGCATGGGGAGGAGGTGACCAGCCCTCTGTGCAGAAAGAAGTGGTTCAGGACTATTTAGAAAAGCTGGACGAGCACAAATCCATGGGGCCGGACGAGTTGCATCCGAGAGTGCTAAAGGAGTTGGCGGATGTGATTGCAGAGCCATTGGCCATTATCTTTGAAAACTCATGGTGATCGGGGGAAGTCCCGGAAGACTGGAAAAAGGCTAATGTAGTGCCCATCTTTAAAAAAGGGAAGGAGGAGGATCCTGGGAACTACAGGCCAGTCAGCCTCACCTCAGTCCCTGGAAAAATCATGGAGCAGGTCCTCAAGGAGTCAATTCTGAAGCACTTAGAGGAGAGGAAAGTGATCAGGAACAGTCAGCATGGATTCACCAAGGGCAAGTCATGCCTGACTAATCTAATTGCCTTTTATGATGAGATAACTGGCTCTGTGGATGAAGGGAAAGCAGTGGACATGTTGTTCCTTGACTTTAGCAAAGCTTTTGACACGGTCTCCCACAGTATTCTTGCCAGTAAGTTAAAGAAGTATGGGCTGGATGAATGGACGATAAGGTGGATAGAAAGCTGGCTAGATTCTCGGGCTCAACGGGTAGTGATCAATGGCTCCATGTCTAGCTGGCAGCTGGTATCTAGCGGAGTGCCCCAAGGCTTGGTCCTGGGGCTGGTTTTGTTCAATATCTCATAAATGATCTGGAGGATGGTGTGGATTGCACCTTCAGCAAGTTTGCAGATGACACTAAACTGGGAGGAGAGGTAGATACGCTGGAGGGCAGGGATAGGATACAGAGGGCCCTAGACAAATTAGAGGATTGGGCCAAAAGAAATCTGATGAGGTTCAACAAGGACAAGTGCAGAGTCCTGCACTTAGGATGGAAGAATCCCATACACCGCTACAGACTAGGGACCGAATGGCTTGGCAGCATTTCTGCAGAAAAGGACCTAGGGGTTACAGTGGACGAGAAGCTGGATATGAGTCAACAGTGTGCCCTTGTTGCCAAGAAGGCCAATGGCATTTTGGGATGTATAAGCAGGGGCATTGCCAGCAGATCAAGGGACGTGATCGTTCCCCTCTATTCGGCATTGGTGAGGCCTCATCTGGAGTACTGTGTCCAGTTTTGGGCCCCACACTACAAGAAGGATGTGAAAAAATTGGAAAGAGTCCAGCGGAGGACAACAAAAATGATTAGGGGACTGGAACACACGACTTATGAGGAGAGGCTGAGGGAACTGGGATTGTTTAGTCTGCAGAAGAGAAGAATGAGGGGGGATTTGATAGCTGCTTTCAACTACCTGAAAAGGGGTTCCAAAGAGGATGGATCTAGACTGTTCTCAGTGGTAGCAGATGACAGAATGAGGAGTAGTGGTCTCAAGTTGCAGTGGGGGAGGTTTAGGTTGGATATTAGGTAAAACTTTTTCACTAGGAGGGTGGTGAAACACTGGAATGCGTTACCTAGGGAGGTGGTGGAATCTCCTTCCTTAAAAGTTTTTAAGGTCAGACTTGACAAAGCCCTGGCTAGGATGATTTAGTTGGGGATTGGTCCTGCTTTGAGCAGGGGGTTGTACTAGATGACCTCCTGAGGTCCCTTTCAACCCTGATATTCTATGATTCTAATTCACACCCCCCTTGTGCATATACAATAGGATACAGACTTTAAAGATACCATCACCTGCTATTTCTTCCACAGGATCCCTGCCTCATTCAGGTTTTACCCTGGGGTTCTTCACCCTTCAAAAAGTCTGGAGGTGATGTAGTACCCCACCGCCCTCTCCTCCAAAGTGTGCGTGTATGGGGGAGGGGTGTGTTCCACTCATCCGCCCACATGAGACAGGGATGTACCCTCCCTCTTCCCGCCTCCCCCCCAACAAAATAAAGCTTAAGGAAACACAGTGCAGGGGCTATATTCCTGCATGCCATCCCCAAAACCAAATGTTGGTGGCATGTTTCCCATCCACCTGAAAGCATGTGTTGCGGGGGCATTGTGTTTTTTCTGTCCACGCCCTTCTCAGAGCATGGAGGGAGGCATGTTTCCTAGTCATCTAAATGCGTGGGAGAGGGGAAAATGTGTTCTCCATTCCTCCTTCAAAAGTGTGGAGAATGCGGGGGAAACATGTCCCATGCTGTCCTCAAAAGCATGTAAGGTGTACGTTCTCCCTACTCTCCCAAAAGCAGCAGCGAAGGTGGGTGTATCCCCGTTCCCCCCTCCCACAAAAGCAGCAGGAGGATTCCATTTTCCATACATACCCCTCTTCCAAAAGCACAAGTGAGGTTTTTCCCAACCCCCTCCTTCTGAAACAATTGTGTGAGATTTCCAGTCTACCACCCTCTGGAAACTTTGTGGAGAAGTCTTCCCCCCAGAAAATTCACAGGGACTGAATTCCACCCCAAAAGCATTCCACCTCTCCTTCCCCCAGGATGCCTTGACTGTTGCTGTTTCCCTGGATACAGGGTCTGAACTGACACTCATAACTTGAAATCTGTCTGAAAAGTTGGTGAACGGAATTTGTCTTCAAAATATTAAAGGGGAAGAAAGACCACATGTTCCATATTGTCCAAAACAGAGAGATTGCTTGCAGGGCCTGGTCACGTCAGAGCCTAAAGAGCATAGGTATTTGGAGTTCCAAAGCGGGGAAAAGAAATCACTCACAAATTGTGCCATTTACGTTATGTCTGAATTGAAGGTCACTGTGGTCACTGTGGTTATTGGATTAGACCTCCTGATAGGGGTAAGAGTCTACACTGATATTGTTAATAACATCCTACAGTCAAGAAGTCAAGTGGTATGCTAGAATAGCCTGCAATCCTACCAGCTTCCCAGCTGGTAAACGAGGCCTCAGCTGCATACTTCTAGTGCCTGTAACTTCTCCATGTGGGTATGGGGTGCTGGGGAAGAGACATAACATGTTAACACTGGTGAAATAAAGATTAAATATATTAGCTGTGAAAGCTGCAATTGATTTAATCTTGGGTATAGTATGAGCCACTGTCTATGAGACAAGGACTATGAGCTTGTCCTGCAAACAGAGAGAGTGTACCATGCAGAATGTTCTTAGATAAAACAAAGCCATTTGCACCTTTCCCACAGAAGCATCTTATCACTTCTGAATAATGTAATGCTTTGTGGGCAGGCGGAAAAGAGAAAAAAAGAGCACCCTGGTTGGTTTTACAGGGCAATGTATAAACTACAGAATGCAGTGTGTTTTAACATGAGCTGCCATTGATTTCTTGCTTTGAGTGAGATGAACGAAAAATAGAATTTAGTTTACTCATGCAGGCAGTCTGGTGTGTCGGGCTCCACCAAATGCTAATGAACCTGGGCTTTTTCTGTAGATGTCTGAAAAAATTGTCCCTGTTATTAAGACTACATTTAACTTGGGTTCCAACTGACCAATGGACACCAGGCCACTGGAAGTTTCTCAACACTGCATTAAAGCCCCCCCCGGTGTGCTCCAGACACAGTGACAGATTGCTAAAGAAAAGGCTGGAAGCTGGAGAAGACAGAAGAGAAAATGAATGAGGACGAAGAGAAAAGATGCTGCAGATGAAGGGCTAACGACTCTTCAGAAGGCTGGGGTGTATAATCCAACATCTCCGCCCACACAAAAAATGCTGGGGAAGATTGCCCTGAGACTACCGCCACTGCCCCCCTTCACTTCCAAAAAACGTCCGTCTGGGGTTCAAGATTGTCCTCTCCCACCCCAAAAGGCAGGGGTGCAAGGATTGCCCACTTTTCCAGCTCCCCCTTGAGGCTATGGCGGGGAACCTGCCTCTGCTCACTACTCCCTTGCCGAGACCTGGGACACCCCCTCCCACTCCGTGAGGACATGGCGGAGAATCAACTTTTTTCTCTCTGCCCTTCCCCCTTGCCTGCGGCAGTGAATCTGTCCCTTCGTCCAGTGCCCAGGTACCGTGGCTCTCAACCTTTCCAGACTATTGTACCCCTTTCTCAGGAGTCTGATTTCTGCCCTGCTGCCTGAGCCCGAAGCTGAAGCCTGAGCCCCACCGCCCAGAGCTGAAGCATGTGGATAAATTGGAGAGAGTCCAGCGAAGGGCAACAAAAATGATTAGGGGACTGGAACACATGAGTTATGAGGAGAGGCTGAGGGAGCTGGGATTGTTTAGCCTGCAGAAGAGAAGAATGAGGGGGGATTTGATAGCTGCTTTCAACTACCTGAAAGGGGGTTCCAAAGAGGATGGCTCTAGACTGTTCTCAATGGTAGCAGATGACAGAACGAGGAGTAATGGTCTCAAGTTGCAGTGGGGGAGGTTTAGATTGGATATTAGGAAAAACTTTTTCACTAAGAGGGTGGTGAAACACTGGAATGCGTTACCTAGGGAGGTGGTAGAATCTCCTTCCTTAGAGGTTTTTAAGGTCAGGCTTGACAAAGCCCTGGCTGGGATGATTTAACTGGGAATTGGTCCTGCTTTGAGCAGGGGGTTGGACTAGATGACCTTCTGGGGTCCCTTCCAACCCTGATATTCTTTGATTCTATGATTCATGTAGCTTAGCTGCGCGGGGCCCCAGGCAGTTGTCCTGCTTTCCACCCCCTAACACCAACCCTGCACTTGTAACCCCTCTAAACCCATCCCATGACCCCTTTCAGGGTGGCAAATCCCTGGTTGAGAAACACTGATATAGTATATAGAGCAGTATAAACAAGTCATTGTATGAAATTTTAGTTTGTACTGACTTCGCTAGTGCTTTTTACACAGCCAGTTGTAAACCTAGGCAAATATCTAGGTAAGTTGACAAATTCCCTGGAAGAACTTTGCGTGCCCCTGGTTGAGAACCACTGCCCAGGGACACCCACACACCCAACCAAATGTTGCCGTGGGGGATTGCCTCTCCTTCCTCTCCATTAGGGTGTGATCAGCCACTTACACTGGAGGAGGGAAGCAAAGGGAGGGATTGCCATCACACTCCCTTCTCTAGCCTCATTTCAGAGAGTTCCCTACCAGTAAATAACCTCAGCACAGCCCCTAGGCTCACAGCAGTTCCTCTTCTAGTTATAGCTGCTATATCAAGCTCTATACAAATCAATTAACAGGTTTCTCGAGGAATCCTTGCTGGTTTATGTACCCACCACTTCCTCCAAAACATTTTCAGGCTTCCATACAAGTTCCCAAAATTGCTCTGCATCTAGATAGCTGTCCCCTCCCATCACTAGACATCTCAGGTAACTGTGCAGCTGGCCAATGGAACAAACTGGACAGGGACGGTAAAGAAAAATGAGTCATTCTTGGCTTCTTTTCAACTATGTCAGCTATAGGAGTGCTGTGGATTTGATAAGGGCATGGTCAGTTAAAAATGATTGTAGTGAGTGAAAGATACTACACTGCACCTGCCTGCCCTTCCTTCTTTAGAGAAAGGGTTTTTAAAGGGGTTCCCATGTCATTTTCCTTTATTCTCCATTCTCCTGCAAGCCTCCCACCCTTGCGACAGCTGACAGGGTACACTAGGAGGACAAGATATTAGGTCTGGTTTAGCCATCCATTAGGAAATATTAGACAGGATAGCAGCACTGATCAGCCTTACAACTGTCGCATGTATTGATGTTAATAAAATGGGTACATTTCAGGTGCAGCCTCAGGTCAGCTGTAGCAAACAGATTAAATCAGGAGGGCTAAACTATGAAATCATTATCCTGGAACATTTTTTTTTCTTCATGGTAGGGCAGGAGAGAACAAGGTATTCAGAACATTATTACTGCAAATTGTTATATGAACACTCAGATCATAGAATCATAGAATATTAGGGTTGGAAGGGACCTCAGGAGGTCATCTAGTCCAACCCTCTGCTCAAAGCAGGACCAATCCCCAACTAAAGCATCGCTGCCAGGGCTTTGTCAAGCCTGACCTTAAAAACCTCAAAGGAAGGAGATTCAACCATCTCCCTAGGTAATGCATCCATCAAAAACATTAAGCAACAGGCCTCTTTATGTCACTGCTAAAATTCCATTCTACTGAAGCGAAACCTCAGAAATTAAGGGAGATAGTCTTGCCATGTAACATTGCTGGTCAGTGACATCAGCAGAATAATGCACTCAGCTTCCTCCCACCTGTCCAACTGTACTAATCACAAAAGGTATCCTCACAGAACGCTCAGATCCTTAAGCCCAAAACAATCATAGCTCAAAACAATGCCAACACTCAACTGGGCAAGTAAAGATGGTGGTGGGAGACCTATCTATATATATACACATGCAAAGAATGTAAAGATTCTGTATTTCCCTTACTGTCACTCATTTAAAATGACACTGAATACATAAGTCACAGTTGCCCCATGAAACATCACATCATGTTTACTATTTCCATTGCACTTGATAAAAAACAGACTGATCTGTATTCTAATTATGGAAAGAGCCTTGTCATAACAGCAGGTTCGTTGAAGTACATAGCTTTTGCTGCAAATTTCTGCACCTACATGGACTGAGGGGCAATTAAATGCTTCTTAGTAGCAATTTTAGTTACAAAAGCTTTCTTGGTAGATGTTTATTACAGGTAGTTTGTCTGCTCCTATTTCCCAAAGGACTTTATGGCAGCAAAGCCTGAAAAGGGCTTTTAATATACTAGTCTGTACATAAGTGTCTTCTTTTCCCTGTTATACCTAATGCAACACAGTATTATCTTAAGTACATTGCTACCCCATCTAGCATATACAACAGCCAGTAGAAAACGGTCTTTCATGCGAGTGGCACCTTGGAAGTTGCACAATATATTTAATTACATTGCTCTGACCCATTTCTCATTCACGACTTTAAATTTTACTTTTACAACATTCACTCAGACAGGACAGGAAAAGTAAAGCCTAGAATCTTAATGGACCATCAAGGCCTGTCCACATCAATAGGACTGTAGTAGATGGAACTACGTCTAAATGAGATTGCTGTTAGCAACATTGTAAGTTGTTTCTCTGACCAGTTGGGGAGAAATTCTTCACAGATACATCAAGACTTAGGCAAGCAAAACTGTGCTAATGGCTAGCTAGAGAGCATTAGCCTATGATAGTTTAATACTACTACTCATCCTCTCCACCTCCCAAAAAAACCTCCCTGTCCAGATTGCTCAAGATCACCATGCTAGAAGCCTGGTAGCTCTATATTGGTGTATAGATAAAGCATAGCAAAAGCCTTTGTCTGCATATTTTTCCCTGCGATCTACAGCCACCTTACCCATTCAATGTTGAGATGTTGAGACGTTTGAGTGGTGATTGATGGTGATTTTTTAAAGAACATATTTACTGAAAGTAGTTTTGTGTGAGTATAAGACAATTCAATGGGTAGCAAAACAGAGAGAAGAGCAGGAACCAAAATGCAAAGGATAATTTTACTTAAAAGACCAATTTTTTTTTTTATTGTACATTGGAGAAGAGTCTTTCCCCTGTGCCATCTTGTTTAAAGTTTATAAATTACAATTCCCCAAGAAGTATTAAGAGTTCATTTCAAGACCAAAGGAATAAAACTGTTGCAGTTCTAATTTTCACCATGAATAAAAGCTACCACGCTCCTCCTCCGATACTCATTGTGTACAGGAAATGCCACAGTCCCCCTGTACTTTGAGTCAGAGACCTGGGTGGAAGAGTGGCCATCCCTTCACTACTGCAGGTTCCAGGTGCAGCGTAGGAGTCTGGTGCCTGCTGGCTTGTCGTGTAGAGACAGAGCCTCAGCAATGAGGCTATAACATGGCTGGAATCTCTGAAGAGACAGTGTCCAAAGGCTGCCAGTGACAGTCCATCAAGGCATCATAGAGTTCTTCACTCTGTTCCATAAACTGTTTGTTTGCTTCAGTCACGTCCATCTGAGGCATTGGATCTAAAAGAGGAAAGAAACAAGGCATCAATGGGTCACATACAAATTGTGATTACAAATAACTAACATGCATTGTATTGAAACAAATGCAGAGGCTCACAATACATTCCTGGCACTTGCAAGAGAACTTTCGACCTGAGCATCTGAAAGTGCTTCACAGTCAGAGACTTTAAGGACAGAAGAAACAGTCATGATCATTTGGTCTGACCTCCTTCACATCGCAGACCACAGAACCTCACCCACCCACTCACTCCTGTAATAGACCCATAACTTCTGGCTGAGTTACTGAAGTCCTCAAATCTTGATTTAAAGACAAAAATTACAGAGAATCCACCATTTACTCTAGTGCAAACCAGAAAGTGACCCATACCCCATGCTGCTGCTGAAGGCAAAAACCACCCAGGGTCTCTGCCAATCTGACCTTGGGAAAGTTCCTTCCTGACCCCAAATATGATGATCAATTAGACCCTGAGCATGTGTGTGAGACCCACCAGCCAGAAACCTGGGAAAGAATTCTCTGTAGTAACTCAGAATCCTCCCATCTAGTGTCCCGTCTCCGGCCGTTGGAGGTATTTGCTAATAGCTGTTGTGGATGGGCCATATGCCATTGCAGGCAACCTCATTATACCATCCCCTCCATAAACAAGTCTTGAAACAAGTCACTTTTTGTGCCCTACTACTCTCCTTTGAAGGCTGTTCCAGAACTTCACTTTTCTGATGGTTAGAAGCTTTAGTCTAATGTCAAGCCTAAACTTGTTGATGGCCAGTTTATATCCATTTGTTCTTGTGCCAACACTGGCCCTTAAACTTGAATCATCCTTCTCCCTCCCTGCTGTTTATCTCGCTGATGTATTTAGAGATAGCAACCATATCTCCCCTCAGCCTTTGTTTTGTTAGGCTGAACAAGCCAAATCCTCAAGTCTCCTCTTGTAAGGTAGGTTCTCCATTCCTCTGATCAGTCAAGTAGCACTTCTCGGCACATGTTCCAGTTTGAATTCATGGGAGACCAGAACTGCACACAGCATTCCAGAAGAGGTCTCACAGGGGCTTTGTATACTGGTAATAACACTTCCCTGTCTCTACTGGAAATATCTCACCTGATGCATCCTAGGATTGCATTAGCCTTTTTCATGGCTGCATCACATTAGCGGCTCATAGTCACCCTGTGATCAGCTAATATACCTAAATCTTTCTCTGCCTCTGAGGAACTCCACTAGTAACCTCCCTCCAGTCTGACAATTCACCTTTCAGCATGACACACTGTAGTCTCCCCTTTAACCAGTTCCTTACCCACCTTTTGATTCTTGGATTAATCCCCATCTTCTCCAATTTAACTAATAATTTACCAGGTGGAACTGTATCAAACTCTTTACTGAAATCCAGACAGAATAGATCTACTGCATTTCCTTTGTCTAGAAAATCAGTTATCTTCTCAAAGAAAGAGATCAGGCTGGTCTGGCGCAATCTACCTTTTGTAAAACCATGTGGTATTTTATCCCAATTACCACATACCTCTAGGTCCTTAACTACTCTCTCTTCCAAAATTTGTTCTAAGACCTTGCATAAAACTGCAGTCAAACTAATTGGCCTGTAGTTTTCTGGATCACTTTCCCCCATCCCTTCTTAAATATAGATACCATATTTGCAATTCTTCAGTCACAGGGCATCATCCCCGAGTTTAGAGTAATTAAAAATCCTTGCTATTGGGCTTGCAATTTAATGTGCCAGTTCGTTTTATGGTTCTTGGATGCAGATTATCCAGGCCCCCCAATTTGGTCCCATTAAGCTGTTTGAATTTGGCTTCCACCTCAGATGTGGTAATTTCTACTTCCATATCCTCATTCCCATTAGTCACCCTGCCACTGTTCCCAAGATCCTCATTTAATCTTATTAAAAACTGAGCCAAAGTACTCATTTAGGTGTTGGGCCATATCTTTAACCTCTGCCCCATTTGCAGTGTTCAGCAGTCCCACTTCTCTCTTTGTTTTCTTTTTTATTTATATGACTAAAGAACGTTTTACTATTGGTTTTAATTTCCTTTGCAAGGTCCAGCTCTGATTGGCTTTTGGCAGTTCTCACTTTTTCCTCTACACTTTCTGACCTCCAAAAGGTAGCTTTCCTTGCTGATCCGCCCCTTCTTCCATTCCTTGTAGACTTTCTGCCTTCTCTTAATAACCTGCTTGAGATGCTTGTTCATTCAGTTTAGTCAGCAACCCCTCCCTACAAATTTTTCCCCTTGCTTGGGATGCAGGCTCTAGATAGTTTCTGCAACTTTGACTTAAAGTAATTCTAAGCCTCTTCCACATTCGGATTCTTGGCGTTCTTCAGTCCAGTCCACTTCCCTAATTCATTCCTTTAATTTTTTTAAAGTTGCCCTTTTGAAATCAAGAACCCTAGTTGCAGACTTATATTTGTTTATCCTTGCATTTAGATTAAATTGAATTGTTTCATGATTAAGGCTACAATTTAATCATGGGTATTTTTAGTAAAAGTCATGGACAAGTCATGGGCAAGAAACAAAAAAAAACAGCCCGTGACCTGTCCATGACTTATACCATAAATACTGCTGATTGAATCTTGGGGGGGCAAGGGACGTTGCAGGGGGATGGGAGTCCATGGCACCAGGGGGGTGGGGGGAAGTCTTGGGGGCCCACAGCCACTCCGGCCACTGCTGGAGGGGGAGCCCCAGGGGGCCAGCGGCTGCTCCGGCAGCCTCGGGACTGCTGCTCAGCCAGTCCCTGGGACCAGCTGCATCGGCTGCTGCTCAGGCTGTCCCCAGGGCCAGCTGCCTAGAGACGCCAGAGCAGCAGCAGGTGTGGCTGGCCCTGGGGCCAGGGCTGCTCCAGCACCGCCTAGTACGGCTGGCTGCAGAGCCGCTCCAGCAGGGGCAAGTGTGGCTGTCCCCAGGGCCAGCTGCTCGGTCGGCTCTTGGGTCAGCCACACTGGCCACTGCAGAAGTCACAGAGGTCTCAGGAAGTCACAGAATCCGTGACCTCCATGACAAACACAGAGCCCTATTCATGATCACTCAAACCAACGTTGTCGTCTACCTGTTCTTCTATGAGGTCTTCGCTGCTTACCAAAAATAAAGCTAAAATGGCATCACTTCTTGTTGGTTCGTGACTGTCTGGTAAAGAAATCTGTCAGTTATCACATCCAGGAATATCTGGGCCCTATGATTATTAGTAGTACTTGTCCTCCAATCGATATCTGGGAAATTAAAGTCTCCTAAAATCACACAATTCCCAGTAGTATTTATTTCATTAAATTCATCATGAATTGAGCAAGTGTCACAACACCCCTGTGAGGTAGGTATGAATAGGGTCTGTATTTTACATTTGGAGAAAATGTTTGTAAAGCACTTTGAAACTGAGTAGCAAAGCATAATGTGCTGACATTCTATTACTACAAAAAATACAAACTTTAAAGGGACCTGTGAGGTTGAGTTAGGCTTGTACTTGGATTGTTAAAACAAATTTGCAAAAAACAAATTAAAAAATCCCAGAAATATTTCCATTCTAAAAACCCAACCGAAAAACACAAAACATTTTTGTTTGGATTTAATATTCCCCTGTCACATTTGCAACCCAAAGATTATATTATCAGGTTAGCACAAGCACCAGGCAAGTGCATGAGTCAGAGTATGAAGTGAAACTGACTTGTCCATTGAAATGCAAAAAAAGAAAAAACAGACCATAGAAGTGTAAAAATTAGATTAAAATGCAGCATTATTACAATCAGATCAGACATGAACAGATCATGTGAGGAATATTTAAAAATATTATTAGATAAGATATTTTTGGGTTTTATATAAAATTCAGCATCTAAATACAGGGCAAGTTTAGTCAGCAAGAAAAACCCCCACAACAGAGGTACTCTAATTGGTGCTTTGCTGTATCAATATCAGAGGAGAGGAATTATCTTATATTATGAAATATTTTTAGAAACAAAGAGCTTTCCAATTAAGTGATGTCATACTCATATAGACCCTTGTAAAGACTCTGGCTGTTTGACTTTTTTTTTTTATGTAGCAATTTAAGAGAGAGAGAGAGACACCCTACACGTTGCATACTCAGCTCATGCCTATTAGCGTGAACACCGCACAAAAATTGTTGCTGCTTCCTGATTAAATATAAAAGGACAGTGATAACAGGAACAAACAGAATACACAACTGGGATGGTTTTATAACAGAGAAGATTTATTAAAGGAAGGACAACAACTTGTGATTTGCACAGGATTTAAGTTCATATTTTCAAGGGTGGAAGGGTATAAGCACTAGTCCATACAATCCTCTAGCAAAGACAATTAGTCTGTGCCCTGGCAAGGCTCAAGACTGGAATAGTAAGATTGGAATAAGGGTGCAGAGTAAGGGACTTCATAGGGAAGTCTGCACAGTACCTGCCCACACTATGGATCTGAAACTTTCATGAACCTCAAATTTATTCAAAAATACAGATGTTAAATGCCAATCCATGAAAACGCTGTATCAATATAATGAAAACAGCCAGTTGCAACGTAGATTTTAAAAAAAGACACATACCTTCCAATGCATCCTCACCAACTTCTTCATATGTCTGCAAGGGCAACAAAAATATCTTCAGGGCAACAAATATGTAACTGCGTCTGAAAACATCACCTGCTTATTACTGCTGCCACACACTGGGACGTTCACACAGGGGCTGATTAAGGCAGAATCCTTAGTACCCAAGCCCTGGGGTCCAGCCCTAGTAGGCTCTGAGATTCTGTGTAGGTCTAAAAGATGCAGCCCTTCCTGGAATCCTTGCAGTACGGCACGCTGAGGCCTTGCCCCGGCACACCCCATACACCAGGGCTTGTGTGGGATCCTTGAAAGGTAGACTTATGGCTGTCATCCACAGTGCCTATACCAGGGATATCTTTCCCCCAGCCACAACTGGGGCTTTAAGCGTCCCTTTATACAGCTCTGACCCCTTTACGCAGCATAAAGGTAAAGCAGCAGGCCACAATACCAGTCAGCTGTTTGCTACGTGGCTCTGCTTCCTTATGTGGCAGGAAGATCAAGGACCCAGGAAAACAGCTGTCCTTCTCCTGTTTGTAAAATGCTTTGGGATCTTTTGTGATGAGAGATTATTAAAATATAAACAATTAGTGCCATGTCCCTACCTGCATGGTGCTCTGTGTGTATCCATACTGTGGATAGCTGTAGCTATAACTGCCTGTGTTCTGGTCATATCCCCACTGGGCATAGTAGTTCTGATATTGTTGGTAATACTGGTTATAATTATAGTTGTACATCTGATTGTACTCCACCGTCTTCACACGGTTACTTAAAAAAAATAAAAAGAAAGACGTTACAAACAATGAAGACTATTTAAGGGAAAAAAACAGATGAGTGACATGATTTGATCTACATCATCTTCCAATACTGTGAACCTCAGGTGTACCTTTTGTTGGTGATGTTTTGTTTTGTTTGTTTTTCCATCCTCATACATTTGTAGGAGGGACTGGTTGGTTTTCCATCCCCACTCCTGCCCCCACTATTATTTTAATTATTAGAACACTTTGCTTTCTTACTACTGGATTAACGTAGCACAATTTTAGAGAGTAGGAGAGGGAACAGCTGAGAATTGTGAGCATCAGGTCTGGAATACTAGTCACTGGAACCCAGGATTCAAATCCCTGCAGGGAGGATTCATCCCTTCATCCATCTGACAAAGTAGAGACACACTGACTACTGTGTAGCATACTGCAGGAGGATAGGGGGTGGTTTTGGGTTTTAAAAACAGGGGCTCCTTTTTCTGTATGTGGGTGCTGAAGACCCCTGAGAGCTTTGCAAAAGAACAGTAGTATACCCCGGTCTGTGACAAAACTTCCCCTCACTACTAGTGTGTAGCAGGTTGTGTGATGAACAGTTGCCCCCTTCCTCTCAGAGGTGGGTGCAGTTCCGTGCTGTGATATGGATACCGTTTATGAAGTACTTTGGATTGAAAAGGACCATAGAAATGAAAAATGTTAGTTTTCAAATGGTCTGTGAACATGCCAAATTCTCGTTGCTTGCCATACAATGGGAATGCTTTCAGGGTCTGGGCTTCTGATTAATATGGTTTGAAATAAATGAGGAGGCAGAAAGGAGAGAGGACAAATATCCCTTAAAAATGAAAACATTATTTCACATATTAGAATACCCTTAATTAAGAAATTAAAGAGCAATAGAGTAAAGAGCAAACAAAATCTTAACACTATAGGACAACCCCGTTCCCTGGTCCCACCCAAGAGTTTTGGGGACATAAATAATTGCCCCCCCAGTCAATTTTTCAATTATCTGTATTACCATAATGCCTAGGAGCCTTAATCATGAACCAGGATCCCATTGTGCTAAGCGCTGTACAAACACAGAACAAAGATGGTCCCTACCTCAAAGAGTTTAATACCTACTGAACATTGCTATGGGATTACCAAAGAGACCACACTTTGGTTACCTAGAAGTCAAATGAGCAGGGTTAGACTATTTCCTATTTGAATGTAAAGGGACATTGCTAGGTCAAAAAATTGTATTTAAAAAAGAAAAAATCTGAATTTCTTCCTGAAGTACATGATTAAACCAGAGTTTTAAAAATGTAATGTTTAGTCTTGGTTTAATTTTTGCACTTCACTCAGGCTGGACAAAGAAATTCGGCTGGTCATTTTAAATCAGATTAACTTTTATTTTCAATGTTTCTGGTGAATGTCATTTTTGGAGTGGGGGATTCTCATACGTTAGTATAATGCGGCTATGTGATACACTTAAAGGCATTCCCTTGTTTGTTTTATGATTTTATTGTGTGGGATAGGCACTGAAAGCACTGGATGGGTGCCTAAATAAAAAATCATAAATTTTGGCTTGATAGATCTGTAGGGGAATGTTTAAATATAAACCACACACTTTTTGAATTCAAAGAGTAAAAATACCAGCTCTCTCTATTCATATTAAGTTTAAGACATATTCTTCTGAAATGCAGACTATAAATTTTAGGCCTAAACTTTCTGACAGTGTCTTCCTATGTGTAGATATGCATCAAAAATCAAACAGGTATGAAAAGCTCAGTTCTCTTTATTGTATATGATTTTCACCACTATAAGACATAGCAATAAAAAAGTCAAACAGTCCAAATCAATGTTTAATGAACTTCAGTACAGTAACTCCAGTTTCAACATTCACATAATTCATTTTAACTGAAATTGATCTTTACATTTGATTTTAAGAACAGATTTTAAACTAAGTATTTACAAAATCAGAAAGTCTTATGCAATTTAAACTACAGAGATTTTGCTCCGTCATCAGCTACTAAATATGAATATGAACTGAGAACAGGAAAGAGAATTATTACAAAACACGCATCTATTCCCATACTTACGCTTTTGGTATGGCCACACTCAAGCGTACGGGTTTAGAGCCCAATCCCACAGCCCCTTGGCACTCTGTCAGGGCTCTTTTCTGTTCTAGCTCGTCCGTGAATTTCACAAACCCATAACCTCTGCAGAAAGACATGGAATGGTTTGTATCACACTAAAGCAAAAGGCATTCCATTTTCAGATGTTTCAGACAAACCCATATGGGTTTAGGAATACACTATAGCTAATAAAACATGGACTTGGGAGAATACTTTGCTAGTGAAATGTCAACACAAAAGTGAAAGTCTGTCCATGTTTTTTTTTTTAGCAGGGATTAAATGATTCCCTATTCCAGTGACTTTCTATTATTTGCAGTGTTTGAAGTATTTCATGTCCTAACAATTGCCGTATTTTCAAAGGCATCAGAATAATACACATCTTGTACCAGCAGAAGTGGATTTTTGGGGACCTTTGTGGAACTGCATGAAATGAGTTGGAGCTAAAAGCTTGGATGGGGGTGTGGTGCAAGGGAGAAGATGAAAGGTAGGCACCGCTCACAGTTCTTAGGCACCTGTATAGACATTGTGAAGAAGGACCAGGCTTTTGATCTGTGTGACCTCCAGCTGTGGAGATGAAGGGAAGAGGGAGAAGAAAGAATCAGACCAGAAGTTTCTTCCCCATATGGCAGCAGTATTGGAAAGGGGGAATCAAAGCCAGCCTGTATAGCCTCTCAGGCAGTGCAGAGCTAATAAGCAGCCACGGGCATCACTTGTGTCTCAAACTGGCCCCAATGTGATGCAAAGAGTTTGCTTTTCTACAGGGTGAATTAAGACAGACTTCCTAGTCCAAGCCCATCTACACTCGGGAACTTTTCTACAAAGTTTCTTGTTGTTGCTAACACCTGCGCTGCTCTGCCAGCATTAGCAACACTGGATATATTAATTATATCTGCTCTGGGCAGCCTCACTTGAACAACAGTGACACACAGCCAGCTGCCCTTCAACACAAGGGCTTCCAATGTCACTAAGACCAGTAGAGCTGAACCAGAATTGACAACAGCAGAAAATGTTTAGAACATTTTCCTAGCTTTAGAGTGGGATCTAGAGGCTGTCATGAGTCAGAGGTAATTCAGCAGCACACAACTGAGTAGTGCCAACTTGCCGGGGTGGGCTGGGCTGCCTCAATGGACGTGGCAGAAAGATCAAGAACTTAGGAGTGAGAGGAAAAGAGTCTATCCAGGTGGAGAGTGGATGTTGGAAGGGAAAGAAAGCCTGGACTAGTTAATTAAGCCAGAGCAAATGCCTCAGCAGACACAGTTATAACCCGTTTTCAACAGGTATCGGTTTAGTTTGCTCCCGCAGTGGTACAGGGGCAAACTAAACCAGTGTAAGTCACGTTTAAAATCGATGTAAGTGTCCACACACGAAGTTGAACTGATCGACTAAATCAGGTTTTTAAAAAAATGACATCTTTAATATAAAACCACTGCAATTCTGGGTGTTGTTCAGGCTCTTGTTGAAGAAGGTGGGGAGGTTTTACAGCTTAAAAGAATCTGACCAGAGCACTCTTCCCCAGACATAAAACCAGGACACTCACTTGCCTCGATGACATGTTCTATTTTTAAATTTGAGTGCTGAGCAAAGAACCCTTTTATTGAGAAGATACAACAGAAAAGAAAATGGTGCATTTAGGATGCCTATTTAATCATATCAAGAGGGCAGACTTCAGATTTCTGGTTTAGGTTGGGTCATTTCCAGAATCTAAAAATGAGGGTTAAGCTATAGCATATTTAGACAGTGAATCACAGTTTTGTTTGGTATCTGGCTCCTATAGCATCTAAAACATCCAAAACTATTCAAGAGTCAAATTCACATTGAAAGTCAAAGGGGACTGGTGTTCATAAATCACTTAGTGCTTTTGAAAACCTCCTAACAGGCAATAAAACATTTTTAATAAAAATACACACAGATCTAATACAGAGTAGCAAAAGTATGGTATTGTGAATAGCAGAAAACAGACATACTGAATATTTAATATAGAAAATTCAGTCTCGTGATCTGGTTGGTTAAGTCCTAAGCAAAACTAATACAACTACTCCTTTTCCCTCACTGCCTTTGGAAAGAGGCAAAGTCTATGAGTTTAGAGATGGCCTATTTTATTCAAAAGATCTCACAATACATGAAGCAAGAGAGAGGAAGGTAAACTTACTTGGAAACTCCCGTCTGGTCCAAAACAACTTTGCCACCTCTACATGACGGATAAACTTTAACAAAAAACTCATATAACATGCCATCGTCCACATCGGGGGTAAGATCTCCCACAAAGAGTGAGTATTCTGGACTAAAGGAGTCAATAAAGAGTACATTTTATGAATAGCATGCCCTTGAGCAAGTCACTTAATCTCTCTGTGATTCAGGCTAGCCATCTGTAACATAAGGCTAATACCTACCGCATTGGGCGACTGCAAGAATTAATCACACAATTGTTGTTACAGTACAGACCCGTTTATACGCGAATCCGCTTAAAGCATGGTAGCGCCATGCCTCCCAGTGCTACCAGTTTAACACGTTGAGACTCGTTAACACGCGGTACACGAACTTGCTGTGTAGTGCTACAGATCTGCTCACTAACATAGAAATCAACAGGAAGTGTGGCATGGAAACGTGTTGTACGTCTTTACCGATACTGGTAAAGGCGTATCACGCATGCTTAGTCATTGTCACGCTAGAGAGATATATAATACTGTAGTTATATAGTAATAGATATACTACATTAGAAAATTTTAACTGTAGGCCTAATATAATGGCAGAGGGTAAGCATTAGTGTTCCTACACTGTAGGAGAAAAGCTAGCTGCAATAGATCGAGTAAATAGCAGAGAAACCCAGGCCAAAGTTTCAAAAGCTATTGGGATTGCTGAATCTACTCTCCGAGGATGGCTAAAAAATGAATCTAAACTGAACGGCTTTGTACAAAATATTGATTCTGCCACGGGACTTAAGCGAAAACATGTGCACTATTCTGCAAAACCCACAATAGGCAAAGCCATGCGCTCGTGGTTTGCTCAGAAAGGCTGAAAGGAATGCTGCTAAGTGGGCCAATTCTTCAAGCCCAAGAGACAAAATTTGGAAATTTAACGGGAGATGAATCATTCCAAGCCAGCAAGGGGTTTATAAGTCATTTAAAAAAGCGTCATGGCATAGCGCAGGCATCGATGATAAAAGATTTTAGTTTGGGTACGTTGCCAGAAATCATTACCGAGTGGCTGGAGATGGATGAAGATTGCCCGACTTCAGAATTTCTGTCTGAGGAAGAAATATTAACGGGCTGCAAGGCTACATCAGACCGCGAAAGTGATGGTGAGAATTCTAATAACGCAGGCCTAAATGACAATGACGACGAGGATGTCGTTGAAAAGGTCAAAATTTTGCCCACAGAAGCCCTTAGTCCTGTAGAAACTGTTGTAAGATTTATGGAGGAGCAAAATGTGGAAAATATAAAAATTATTCATCTGTGGCGAATGACAGACTTCATAAGAAAAAAAAATGCGAGCCAGAAAGAGCAGAAAATAACGGCTTTTTTTCTAAGTGAATTGACAGACACTTTTTTTCAGCATGGCCCTCTTAACCTCTGTTCCATTAACACGCGGTCATGACGGCTTGACTCCTGACATCCACGCGTAAACAGGTCTGTACTGTGTATGGCTGGAACCCCCTTTCTGACCCCATCTGTCAGCTTTGACCCTCACCTCTGAGTCCCTCCTCAAAATGCACTTCTTCAAAGAGGCTTATGAATGAGTCTAAAAATAAAAATGTAATCCCTAAGATGCAAATATCACTCACCTAAGCAACCATATTGTTGTCAACCTTGTACATATGTACCTCAATCCCTCCCTGTGTTGTTCTCAACTTCAGTTATGTGAATTCTTCTGGGCAGGCATTCTGTCTTTATTTTGCCAAGTGCCAGGCATATTTATGACATTATATAAACAATACAAACATATTTTTATTATGTGAAGCACTTTGAGGTGCATGGAAGTTGCTAAGGCAATACACTGTATCATAAACCTCTCCACTGTGTTTAATTACACTTTAAAGCAGTCTCGTTTCTTAATTATTGGTTTGTTGCCTGGCACTGCCCACCTCAAATGGCAATTAAGATTTAAATTTTATGCTTCTAGTTAAAATTCCCCTACTCTATATTGCTAGGAGCTGATCTGGTCCAGCAATACTGAATGTATGGATTTGCACTCTCTGAATACTCTTTTGCAAGGGAGCTCACAAACAAACAAGGACAATGTTTGAATACAAAATGCTTACCTGTTATCAGGCTGCTTTCCATATGTTGCGTAGTTCAGTTTAAATCGCTTTGACTGAAACAAGGATAAATAGAAACTGATAATATGTAAAACCATGTGGGTTCACTTTAGAACATTTTTATAATCATAATTAGAAAAAATAAAAGTGATTTTAGAAAACACTAATTTTAAACCATTTTCTTAATAATGGCAAGTGTTAAATGCTTAACACTGGCAGGTCTGTAGGCTAAAGCATTAGAGGACAAGTCCTTAGCCAGTGTAAATTGACTTCAATGAAGCTATTACAATTTATACCAGTTGAGGATCTACCCCCTGGTCAGGATGTCTTGCCTGCCCACCCCAAGAGATTTTGGCTGCCTTTACTACAAAAGTATTCTAAAAGGTTAGCAGAAGACTGGGAGACACACCAGGGTCTTTCATTTTCACATCTCCAGAGAGAAGAGAAAACAAAAGTACCAACAATCACCATTAAATGAGACCTTCCACATTTTGGTATTTTTAATTAAAATATAAAATACAAATTTAGAGAAGTGTACTTTACAGGAATGTTAACCAAACAGAATCTGACACACTGGAAACCAAATCTTCAATCATAACATTTCTAGATACTTTACTGATACTTTACTCTGTATTTTAGATTGCTTGTGTAGTTTTGATGTGCATTTCCTGTGTAGCTGGACTTGAGTAACTTTTGTTGCTAAGGCTCAAGAATGATGTGAGGCTTGAACTTCATGCTTCTCTTGGCAAACCAAAGTTACGCAAAACTCTGTGAAAGCTCAGCTCCATTTCAACCCACATAGATATTATAATCTGTGCAAAATGATCTGCTAGTATTGTGCTGGTAACAGGTTTCAAAGGGTAGCCTGCTTTTTCCTTCCTGTTGCCTGGTTTTTGTCATGCTTTGACCACACTGCAAAGGATCAGAAATTCACAAATGCAACTATCTGCTGCTACCCAAGTTTTATCCATCCATTCAACCTGAAATAGGCATATGTCTTAAAAATTAATGAAATCCTTCCAGAGAGTTTCCAATAAGAATGTTAGTAACTGCATACCCATCAGCTCCTAAAGAAAAGAAGAACTCCCAATTTGCTGATTATTTTGATAATCTCAATTCCTAATTATTGTGGGATCCCTTTTCTCCATCCCTCCCTATTCCTGCTCCTCTACTAATTAATTTGGTTTACTTACTGGTGTGGCACCAGGAAGTGGTTTTCCATTGATTTTGTGTAAACACTTCTCTGCAGTAGCCAGATCTGCAAATTCTACAAAGCAGTAGCCTGCTGGAATTCTGAAGACAGGAGGGAGAGAGAGAGAGAGAGAGTTTTAAGATTACAAAGTTTAGACTCCATCTGGGGAAAAGAGCAATATTTATGATTCTCTGAAGGATGCAGAGAGGGGGAGGAATTTCCTATAATCACCATTTTGAAATTAGAACATTTTCAAAATGTTAACTCAGCTTGCATAGAGGAGCGACTAAGCAGCAAATGATCTCAAATGAAGTGACAGCGCACAAGGCCATGTCAGCTGTATTCTCCAATTACAGAGCCAACAAAGTGGAGGGGGAAGGGAGAAATAATAAATTTAGTACAAATCCCTCAAAAATCAAAGGTAATTATTTTTCTCCCCACGTTTATACTTTTTCATTTAATAAAATACAAATTTCTGATGCTCACTTTGTAAATATGGCAACACCCTGTTAAACAGAAAGATCTGATGACTATATTCCTGTATAACGTCTCTTTAAACAAAAGCTAACCATTGTAATGATTGTTTTGTTTCTGATATTGACATGGCAAGGATTTGTGAACTTGCTAAAACTTCCTAAATAAACAAATAAAAAAACAAATACAAACTTCCCTACTAGAGTCTAACAGTTTTAAATGTTTGCAAGCAAAGCTATGTAAGGCTGAGACTTTATTTTAATCTGCATCCATTAGTCTCATTCTAATCTTTGTGAGGGAGATCAAAAGAGCCAAGCAAGACTCTGGCTAAACTATAAGTATTTTCTTTATGTTTCCCACCTTTGCTAGCACTAGTGTAGACTGGTCACTAGCACTGTAACTACCATATCACATTAGGCCTTCATCCTTTACTGTGTAGTGTGCTGGTGGGGTGGATTGCAGTGCCTGCCTGGCACCCACTATCTTTAGCGATGCTCTATTTGGGCACAGAAGTCCATGCAAACACAATATAGGATTGATGCCTAACCCTATTCAAATACCGGCAGCACCCTCTTCCACTGTTCTTACCAGCGTAGCTGTATTGTTGGTAGCAATGGTGGGAAATGTAAAGGAGAACAATTCTAGCACAGACAAGGCCACAATGAGGCCTGTGGTTTGGAAAGGGATAATCTAAATGCAAGAATATATTATTAAAATGAACCGATAGTAAACATAAACGATTACCCTGTCAATCTATTTCGGATGATTTTTACACTTAGAACAAGTTCTCCCATGGTGGCAAAGGCTCTTGAAACGAAGTTCTCATCCATGTATGGCTCCAGCTATAACGAGAAGGTTGAAGTTAGATTGGGGAGTTGGGGGGATAACACACAGTGTCACCCATACCAGTTAAACCTCCTGGACAAGCACTTTGCCTATACACTTAAAAAAAGCAGTAAGACCTGTTTAGAAGGGCCAGCATCACCAACAGCATGGGCCAAAACCCCACACCCATAAACCAGCAAGGGTGTACAGAGCCAGTCCCAACAAGATGGTCTGCAAAACAGAACCATTGGGGAACTGAGGGATGAAGCATTTAGGGAGACAGAGGCCTTCCGGAGAAGGAACAACCACAGGGAAGAGGTATTTAGGAATAAATCTCGCATAGGATGAGGCACTGTATGGGGGGTTAGAGGGATGACAGCATATCCGAGGAGAGTAAGAAGTGACACTATCTGTAGATGTAATGGGGTAGAGGGCAGCACTATCGGGGGGGGGGGGTAATGGGGTGGGGGTGGCACTGCACTGGTGTGGAAGGTAGGGGTGACACTATCTGTAGCGATAATGGGGTATGGGGCACATATAGGGGAGAGCAGGGGTGGCACTGTATCTGTGGGGGTGGGAAATATAGAAGTTGCAATGTATATGGAGGATATAGGGACTGCGGGATGAGGGTAGGGGTGCCACTGCACTGTGTCTGTGGGGGATATAAGGTAGGGGGTGGCCCAGTGTCTGTGGGGCAATGGGGCAGGTGCTGTCTCAATGGGGCAGGGTGCTGCATGCAGGGGAGGGGAGGTGAGGCTGGCACTGTCTGTGAACTAGAAGGGTAGGAGTAGCGCTGTATGTGTGGGGCGGATGTGGGGTGGCACTGCATGAGTGCGGGGATACAGGGCTGGCAGGGCAGCATGTGGGGAGATATGGGGTGGCAGCATGAGGGTGTAATGGGCAAGCCTGGCCCTGTGTCTGTGGGGGAAATGGAGGTGGCGCTGTGTCTGCAGGGAAGGGCTGGCGCGGTGTCTGGGGGGATATGGAGGTGGGGGGCTGTGTCTTTGGGGCAGTGGGGCAGGGCTGGCGCGGTATCAGGGAGGGATATGGAGGTGGGGGGAGCCTGTGTCTGTGGGGCAATGGGGCAGGGCTGGTGCGGTGTCTGGGGGGATATGGAGGTGGGGGGCTGTGTCTGTAGGGCAATGGGGCAGGGCTGGCGCGGTGTCTGGGGGGCTGTGTCAGTGGGGGGCTGTGTCAGTGGGGCAGGGCTGGCGCAGTGTCTGGGGGGATTTGGAGGTGGGGGGATGTGTCTGTGGGGCAATGGGGCAGGGCTGGCGCGGTGTCTGGGGGGATATGGAGGTGGGGGGCTGTGTCTGTGGGGCAATAGGGCAGGGCTGGCGCGGTGTCTGAGGGGATATGGAGGTGGGGGGCTGTGTCTGTGGGGCAATGGCGCAGGGCTGGCGCGGTGTCTGGGGGGATATGGAGGTGGGGGGAGCCTGTGTCTGTGGGGCAGTGGGGCAGGGCTGGCGTGGTGTCTGGGGGGCTGTGTCAGTGGGGCAGAGCTGGCGCGGTGTCTGAGGGGATATGGAGGTGGGGGGCTGTGTCTGTGGGGCAATGGCGCAGGGCTGGCGCGGTGTCTGGGGGGATATGGAGGTGGGGGGAGCCTGTGTCTGTGGGGCAGTGGGGCAGGGCTGGCGTGGTGTCTGGGGGGCTGTGTCAGTGGGGCAGGGCTGGCGCGGTGTCTGAGGGGATATGGAGGTGGGGGGCTGTGTCTGTGGGGCAATGGCGCAGGGCTGGCGCGATGTCTGGGGGGATATGGAGGTGGGGGGAGCCTGTGTCTGTGGGGCAGTGGGGCAGGGCTGGCGTGGTGTCTGGGGGGCTGTGTCTGTGGGGCAGTGGGGCAGGGCTGGCGCGGTGTCTGGGGGGATTTGGAGGTGGGGGGCTGTGTCTGTGGGGCAGTGGGGCAGGGCTGGCGCGGTGTCTGGGGGGCTGTGTCAGTGGGGGGCTGTGTCAGTGGGGCAGGGCTGGCGCGGTGTCTGAGGGGATTTGGAGGTGGGGGGCTGTGTCTGTGGGGCAATGGGGCAGGGCTGGCGCGGTGTCTGGGGGGCTGTGTCAGTGGGGGGCTGTGTCAGTGGGGCAGGGCTGGCGCGGTGTCAGTGGGGGGCTGTGTCTGTGGGGCAGGGCTGGCGCGGTGTCTGAGGGGATTTGGAGGTGGGGGGCTGTGTCTGGGGGGCAATGGGGCAGGGCTGGCGCGGTGTCTGGGGGGCTGTGTCAGTGGGGGGCTGTGTCAGTGGGGCAGGGCTGGCGCGGTGTCTGGGGGGAGTTGGAGGTGGGGGGCTGTGTCTGTGGGGCAGGGCTGGCGCGGTGTCTGGGGGGAGTTGGAGGTGGGGGGCTGTGTCTGGGGGGCAGGGCTGGCGCGGTGTCTGGGGGGAGTTGGAGGTGGGGGGCTGTGTCTGGGGGGCAATGGGGCAGGGCTGGCGCGGTGTCTGGGGGGCTGTGTCAGTGGGGGGCTGTGTCAGTGGGGCAGGGCTGGCGCGGTGTCTGGGGGGAGTTGGAGGTGGGGGGCTGTGTCAGTGGGGCAGGGCTGGCGCGGTGTCAGTGGGGGGCTGTGTCTGTGGGGCAGGGCTGGCGCGGTGTCTGGGGGGAGTTGGAGGTGGGGGGCTGTGTCTGGGGGGCAGTGGGGCAGGGCTGGCACGGTGTCTGGGGGGAGTTGGAGGTGGGGGGCTGTGTCTGTGGGGCAGTGGGGCAGGGCTGGCGCGGTGTCTGGGGGGCTGTGTCTGGGGGGCAATGGGGCAGGGCTGGCGCGGTGTCAGTGGGGGGCTGTGTCTGGGGGGCAGGGCTGGCGCGGTGTCTGGGGGGAGTTGGAGGTGGGGGGCTGTGTCTGTGGGGCAGTGGGGCAGGGCTGGCGCGGTGTCTGTGGGGCAGTGGGGCAGGGCTGGCGCGGTGTCTGGGGGGCTGTGTCTGGGGGGCAGTGGGGCAGGGCTGGCGCGGTGTCTGGGGGGCTGTGTCTGTGGGGCAGTGGGGCAGGGCTGGCGCGGTGTCTGGGGGGCTGTGTCTGTGGGGCAGTGGGGCAGGGCTGGCGCGGTGTCTGGGGGGCTGTGTCTGGGGGGCAATGGGGCAGGGCTGGCGCGGTGTCTGGGGGGCTGTGTCAGTGGGGCAGGGCTGGCGCGGTGTCTGGGGGGCTGTGTCTGGGGGGAGTTGGAGGTGGGGGGCTGTGTCTGGGGGGCAGTGGGGCAGGGCTGGCGCGGTGTCAGTGGGGGGCTGTGTCTGTGGGGCAGGGCTGGCGCGGTGTCTGGGGGGAGTTGGAGGTGGGGGGCTGTGTCTGGGGGGCAGTGGGGCAGGGCTGGCGCGGTGTCTGGGGGGCTGTGTCTGGGGGGCAGTGGGGCAGGGCTGGCGCGGTGTCTGGGGGGCTGTGTCTGGGGGGCAGGGGGGCAGGGCTGGCGCGGTGTCTGGGGGGCTGTGTCTGGGGGGCAGGGGGGCAGGGCTGGCGCGGTGTCTGGGGGGCTGTGTCTGGGGGGCAGGGGGGCAGGGCTGGCGCGGTGTCTGGGGGGCTGTGTCTGGGGGGCAGGGGGGCAGGGCTGGCGCGGTGTCTGGGGGGCTGTCTGGGGGGCAGGGGGGCAGGGCTGGCGCGGTGTCTGGGGGGCTGTGTCTGGGGGGCAGGGCTGGCGCGGTGTCTGGGGGGAGTTGGAGGTGGGGGGCTGTGTCTGGGGGGCAGTGGGGCAGGGCTGGCGCGGTGTCTGGGGGGCTGTGTCTGGGGGGCAGTGGGGCAGGGCTGGCGCGGTGTCTGGGGGGCTGTGTCTGGGGGGCAGGGGGGCAGGGCTGGCGCGGTGTCTGGGGGGCTGTGTCTGGGGGGCAGGGGGGCAGGGCTGGCGCGGTGTCTGGGGGGCTGTGTCTGGGGGGCAGGGGGGCAGGGCTGGCGCGGTGTCTGGGGGGAGTTGGAGGTGGGGGGCTGTGTCTGGGGGGCAGTGGGGCAGGGCTGGCGCGGTGTCTGGGGGGCTGTGTCTGTGGGGCAGGGCTGGCGCGGTGTCTGGGGGGAGTTGGAGGTGGGGGGCTGTGTCTGGGGGGCAGTGGGGCAGGGCTGGCGCGGTGTCTGGGGGGATTTGGAGGTGGGGGGTTGTCAGTGGGGCAGGGCTGGCGCGGTGTCTGGGGGGCTGTGTCTGGGGGGCAGGGGGGCAGGGCTGGCGCGGTGTCTGGGGGGCTGTGTCTGGGGGGCAGTGGGGCAGGGCTGGCGCGGTGTCTGGGGGGCTGTGTCTGGGGGGCAGGGGGGCAGGGCTGGCGCGGTGTCTGGGGGGCTGTGTCTGGGGGGCAGTGGGGCAGGGGGCCGGGGCGGGGCAGGCCGGCGCTGTCTAGGAGCTGGCAGGGTGCGGGGGGCACGTGCGGGGCGGACGCGGGGTGGCCGCAGGGCAGCGTGTGGGCGATGGGCAGGGTGCGCGTGGCCGTGGGGCGGGTGCCCGGGCCGCGCGTGGGGGCCGCACCCCTCCCCGGCTCGCGGCGTCGGGCCCCCGGCCCCACCCCCGGCCCTGCCCGAGCCCCGCCCCCAGCGGCCCCGCGCCGCGGCCCGGCCGCCCCGCACTCACGTCCCCCATCCACAGGCTGGCGGCCATGCTGCTCCCGCAGGCCCCGGGCGGGCTCGGGGGGCCGCGGCTCCGGCTGCCCGCTCGGCCCCGCCGCCGCTTCCGCCGGCGCCGCCTCACGGTGTCTCCGGAGCCCGCTCCGGCCGCCGCGCTTCCCCGCCGCCTCCTCCTGCGGGGCCCGGCCGGGCAGAGAGCGGAGCCGCCGCCAGCCAGGGCCCCGAGCCGCCCACAGCGGGCCCTGCCGGCGGGAGGAGCAACGGCAGCGCGCGGGAATCCGGCCGGGGCAGATGGGGGTAGCTTGGGAGGTGGGGCAGGAGGAGCTGGGGGGGTAGGATGGGGTGGGGGCAGGGCCAGGAGGAGCTGGGGTAACTTGGGAGGTGGGGCAGGAGGAGCTGGGGGGGTAGGATGGGGTGGGGGCAGGGACAGGAGGAGTTGGGGTAACTTGGGAGGTGGGGCAGGAGGAGTTGGGGGGGTAGGATGGGGTGGGGGCAGGGACAGGAGGAGTTGGGGTAACTTGGGAGGTGGGGCAGGAGGAGTTGGGGGGGTAGGTCGGATGGGGCACGGACAGGAGGAGCTGGGGTAACTTGGGAGGTGGGGCAGGAGGAGCTGGGGGGGTAGGTCGGATGGGGCAGGGACAGGAGGAGCTGGGGTAACTTGGGAGGTGGGGCAGGAGGAGCTGGGGGGGTAGGATGGGGTGGGGGCAGGGACAGGAGGAGCTGGGGTAACTTGGGAGGTGGGGCAGGAGGAGCTGGGGGGGTAGGTAGGATGGGGCAGGGACAGGAGGAGCTGGGGTAGCTTGGGAGGTGGGGCAGGAGGAGCTGGGGGGGTAGGATGGGGTGGGGGCAGGGACAGGAGGAGTTGGGGTAGCTTGGGAGGTGGGGCAGGAGGAGTTGGGGGGGTAGGATGGGGTGGGGGCAGGGACAGGAGGAGTTGGGGGGGTAGGTCGGATGGGGCAGGGACAGGAGGAGTTGGGGTAACTTGGGAGGTGGGGCAGGAGGAGTTGGGGGGGTAGGTCGGATGGGGCAGGGACAGGAGGAGCTGGGGTAGCTTGGGAGGTGGGGCAGGAGGAGCTGGGGGGGTAGGTAGGATGGGGCAGGGACAGGAGGAGCTGGGGTAGCTTGGGAGGTGGGGCAGGAGGAGTTGGGGGGGTAGGTAGGGTGGGGTGGGGGCGTGGACAGGAGGTGTTGGGGTGAGGGGTAGCTTGGGGGTGGAGCAGGAGGAGTTGGTGGTGTGGGTAGAATGGGGGAGTAGGAGCTGGGGTAAGACGGGCAGGTGCAGGAGGTAGGGAAAGGAATATGCAACCTGTGGCTTCTAGGAGCTACTTTGAATCCAGCCGAGAGTAGTATTTACATTGTTGTCAACTCCTCTCACTGTATCTCGTGTTTTTCTTAAAGCCCTAGCTCCTGGATTCACAAGATTACTGAGAGTCTCCACTTTCATTTAAGAAAGAAAAAGTTTCTAGCCCTCATGATGATTGTGCAGAAAAGCTTGAACATGACCAAGTACAGCCTAAAGGCTCCGAAACCTGTAGGCAAATAAAATGAATGTCAAATTTAGTATTTTAAAAAAATTCTCATGAGTTTTGAGCACTTTCAAGCATTCAACACTCATGAGGCAGGCCCTCCAAAATAATGAGATCAGCTTAAAAATAATGAGATTTAAAACAATGAATTGTATTATTATTAATTTATTTCTATTGTGGTAATACATAGGAGCCCCAGTCACAGACCAATATTCCACTGTGCTAGGTGCTGCATAAACATAACAAAAAGACAGTGCGCACCGCAAAGGGCTTGTAAGCTAATGATACTTTCACAGGTGATTTTTTTTTCCCTTCTGTTTTTTGTGCCTTGAGAGTTTGCTCAGGTCATAGTTACAATCTTTTCTTGCAAAAGCTGGCAATACTCCAGTACTGTGGGAGTGACTGAAATTGGCCAAGTTTGAAGGTTTTTTAGAGGCCTGTTTGGCAATGTTCCCTCTAATTTTTTACATCCATGTGCAGAATGAATGTTGTTATGCGGACCAATATGGAGGTGAAGTGTGGTGGGACCAAGAGGTTTGAAGTATGGGAGGGGGCTCAGGGCTGGGGCAGACGGTTGGGGTGCAGGGGGTGAGGGGTCTGGCTGGTGGTTCAGGCTCTTGGGTGGGGCCAGGGATGAGGAGTTTGGGGTGCAGGCTGTCCCGGGACTGCGGTGGGGAGAGAGGACTCCTCCCAGCCCTCTCTTGCCGCAGCATCCTGGGGCTGGGGCCAGGGGAGAGGCTATCCCTATCTGCACAGCTTAGAGGGAACTTAGCTGTTTGTTTGGAGTGGGTTTCTGGGTCTCAGACCAGTCCCTACTGGGGCCAGCATCTGCCTTACAAAATCACCGTCATCCTAGGCACAAATTAACCCACCCCTGGTAGGCATGCTCAGCAGAAAGGCCAAAGGCTGAATGGTCAACAGAGGCTGAATTCTCTAGGGGTGGGTCCCACTAAGTCAAAGGTGAGGCACGTTGATGGGATTGCGTGTGTGTGTGTGTGTGTGTGTGTGTGTGTGTGTACTCCAGTTTCTTCTCCCTGTGTTCCGTGGCTGCCAAAGGAATTCAGTCTCCAAGACCCTCAGTTCATCACCTCTTACCAGTGCTGGATCGGTGACAGCTTGGTTTCTGCCTCTTCTCCAGTTTGTACCTCCACAGGTCAAGTCCTTGCCAGCAAATGTCTTCACTTCACCACATTGACTTCCTGGGGGAAATGAGACAGCCAGCCGTTATGGTCCCAGGGACAGGCAATAGCAGCACTGAGATAGCTTTAGTGACAAAATTCCCAGAGGATTTTGGGTGGTTGTATTCTTGTTATTTTGTTTTGTGGTAGCACCCAACAACCCTAGTCATAGACTAGGATCTCCTTGTGCTAGTTGCTGTACAAATACAGAACAAAAGGACTGTCCTTCCCCTGAAGATCTTGCAGTGTAAGTAGTCCTGTCTCCCTCTAGTAGCTGTCTAAATAAATGCAACATGCTCACAGTTAAAGGAATTCTTTTTTAATGGAGGCCTGTGTTTTTGGGGCTGAAGGTTCAGTGTTTGGTCTCTTTTGTCTACATGTCGCCAAGGTGTGTGAGGTTTTTTTAATGGTTTTCGTTCTGCCTGTGTAGTTGTGTGTGTCTGTACATAAAAAACATAGGTGTATTTAAAAAATTTCAGTGTGCCGTTGTGTACGTCTGGGTGTCGTGAACTGCTGTGCTGATGAAGGAGCCACACTGGCAGCCCTGGAGACTCAAGTCCCATCTTTATACACAAAACAGACACAGTATGAGCAACATGAATGTCAGCTTTGTCCACACTGTCCCCCAGGGCTCTGCTCTGGAGGGGCCCGCTCTAGGAGTGAGGGGGGGAGTTCACTCCTTAGGCTCATCACTGAGATTGCTAACAAGGGGGCCATTTGGTGCCAGCAATGTAGGTTGTTTTGTGATGTGGGACCCAATTCAGCCCAGATGAAACCAGATGCATTGGAGTCAATGGGAGATAAGCCTGGTTACACCAGAACCATATGAGGCCTCTCATCTCTCTGTATGCTTTGTAAACTCCTTATCTATAATGGACAGACAGGTGCGCAGCATTAGCTGTAATAGATCAAACCTCTGAACCCTCTTTCTGTGTAATACTGTATCAGACTGATGATAGCAGGAGAGAGGAAGAGGTGCCAGTTCTGTTTCCAGAGGTTTCAGAGTAACAGCCGTGTTAGTCTGTATTCGCAAAAAGAAAAGGAGTACTTGTGGCACCTTAGAGACTAACCAATTTATTTGAGCATGAGCTTTCGTGAGCTACACCGATGAAGTGAGCTGTAGCTCACGAAAGCTCATGCTCAAATAAATTGGCTAGTCTCTAAGGTGCCACAAGTACTCCTTTTCTTTTTGTTTCCAGAGGGTAAGTGTTGCCAGACCTCCCATTCCGAATAAAGCAGAACTACATGGACGTCAATAATCTCAGCTGAGGGTTTGTTGCCAGCTCTGCTCCTGCCAGAACAAGAGGGGGCAGCACAAGCTTGTGTAACAAACAAATGAGGTTGGGTGTCTTCATAACCTAATGTAAACAAACCTTGGGAAACATTTTTGTGTGTGAATTTTTTAAAAGGTGTTGAAAAGCGATGTATTTAAACATTTACTTAACCGTTTCTCTGGAGCATTGGCAATCTAGACAACAGCATGGAGGTGGTGTATGAAACCTACTAAGGACAGAAAGTAACTGTCCAGTCTGGTTTCCCTTGCAAGTTAAAACTTTATTAATTTCCAGCCCCACTTGATTTAGCAGAATTTTGCAGTGGGCTAAAGAAATTCCATAAGCTCTGAGTTAGGCAAGGCCTGTCTCTATAACATCAGACTGCAGCCATCCCCAAGTGTTCAAAAATAATGAGTCAGCCCTCTAAAAATTATTATATTGTCTTAAAAAATAAATTTAAAAATACATACTGCGTTCTTCTCATTTTCCTTCTGTTTTTTGAGTTTTTATGGTGCATGCAGATCACGTTTTCCAGCTTTTCTCTTCAACCATGAGGGCCAGAAACGTTTGTTGTTTTTAAATGAAAGCTGAGAGTCTCATATATTCACAAGACTCCAGGAATTGGGGCTTTAATAAAAGCTGCATATAGTGCAAGATGATAAAATCATGATTGTTTGCAAGACTGGTACTGTTGAGAATATGGCCTCCTATTTAGTAATTTTTTTTCATTTAATGGTGTAAATTTAGTGCTTAAGAATGGTGCTGTCTTGATAGCCATGGGGCTTGATGTCCTCTAAGAGCATAAGAATGGCCATACTGGGTTAGGCCAAAGGTCCATCTAGCCCAGTGTCCTATCTTCTGACAGTGGCCAATGCCACGTGCTTCAGAGGGAGTGACCAGAACAGGCAATCATTGAGTGGTCCATCCCCTGTTGTCCACTCCCAGCTCCTGGCAACGGAACAGATACAGCATGGAGAGCAAAAGGTAAGCTCTCCCTCTCCCCCCAAGTTCTTGATATATCTCAGCTGGAGAAACCACCATCCCTAGAAGTAAAAAGGAAGTTACAATCTAGTGCTTTTTATCCATAAAACTCCAAGGTCTTTACAGTGCTCATTTTACAGATGGAGAACCCTAGCACAGAGAGGTAAAGTAATTTGCCCAGCATAAAAAAAATCATCAATCAGTGAGTCAGGGGCAGAACTGGGAACAGATGTTCTGATTCCTGGTGTTATCTGCTGAACCACACTACCTCTTCAAGGCCTGCTTAAATTGGTGTCTCTGCTGAGACTGCAAGTCAAGGAGTTGTGGGGGCAGTGACTGCGGACAGGGCAGCACACGGGAGACCCCCTGCCCCTTCCTCCCCAGGAGCTGCTGCCGAACATGCTGGCCATTTCCGGGAGCGGTGTGGGGCCAGGGCAGGCAGGGAGCCTGCCTTAGCTCTGCTGCATCGCTGCCTGCGGTAAGCGGCACCCAGCTGGAGCCTGTGCCCCGGCCCTGAGCCCTCTCCCGCACCCCAACCCCATCCCAGAGCCTGCACCCCTACCGACTGCCAGAGCCCTAAGCCCCCTCCCAGAGCCAGCGCTTCTTCCCCCCCAATCTCCTGCCCCAGCCCTGAGCCCCCTCCTGCACCCAAACTCCCTCCCAGAGCCTGCACCCCGAACCCCCTCCTGCACTCCACCCCCCTGCCCCAGCTCAGCCCGGAGCCTGCACCCCAACCCACTGCTCAAGCCCTGAGCCCCCTCCTGGAACAAGCACCCCACACCCACTTCTACACTCAAACTCCCTCCCAGAGTCCACACACTGAACCACCTCCTGCACCCCAGCTCCCTGCCCCAGGCTCAGCTTGGAGCCCCGCCCATAATCCAAACCCCTCGGCCCTAGCCCAGAGCCCGCAGCACCATAACCCCTTGTCAAGCCTGGTGAAAGTGAGTGAGGGTAGGGGAGAGCAAGCAACAGTGTGGGGGGGGATGGAGTGAGTGCGGTGGGGTCTCAGAGAAGGGGTGGGGTGAGGCAAGGGTATTTAGGTTTATGTGATTACTGTTGTTTTTACATTTTCTTTGTGGTAAATCCTGGGTTGCACTTATATTCAAAAAGTGATCTTGTGCTTAAAAAGGTTGGAGACCACTGGTTTTGATGATAGTTTTTGTAACCTGGACACTTTTCCACTGGGAACTGGACTGAAACTCATCAAAGTCAATTTACACAGCCCACCAAATTACTGCTCACTGATTGTTATTACATTATGACATTCTGCAAACACTTTAAAAATGTCAGCGATTTATTCTTTGTTGTAGTTCGATACAGTGGTTCCAGTATCTTTAAGATTCTTTTGCATTTTTCCTGCCCAATTGGATAAAACAGAGCATGCCTTCTCTTGAGATAAGCCACAAAGGGTAGACTGGAAGCAGTGAGAGCACAAGCAGAAGCCCAGATCCCGTGATCACATTGACCAGACAGGAGGTAAGAGTTTTACTGGCCATTCTTCTTCTGATGTGACTGCTATGCATAGAACAAAACTTTGCAATGGAAACAGTTGTGCCAGAAGAACATTATTACCTTGAGAACTGATTTGCTTCCCCTTTGCTAAAGATGTGTGGCTTGACAAGGAAGCAGCAGCTCATAATAGAAACAAGTGGGGAATCCTCTACTATTAAACTAATGTGTGTTGGGGTTTGGAGTGGGAGTTAGTTAACAACTGGAACATCTGCATAACTAGTCAATGTTGGTGAGACACTGGGGACCTCTTGCTAATCTTTAAGGGCCTAATACTGCAAACTGCTGAGATCTTTCAGTGGGCTTTGAGGGAACCCATCAAAAGCATCTCACAGGATTTGGGGGTCCCTAGTAGACATCCAATCATTTCCAGGTCTCCTTATTAAACAGATGCACATTCAAGATGCTTGACTGGTTGAAAGATCAAGGGCATGATCCTGTGAGCTGCTGAGCTCCTCGACTCCCGTTGACTTCAGTAGGAGTGGAGGGGTTCTCAGCCCCTCCCATGAGGAGGTCCTGAGTGATCTCTGCTTTTAAAATTAATGGGTTTGTGTGTGAGAATCTGGCCTGGGGATGGTTAATTTTAATTTCCTAGTTTTCGCTCTGCATTTGAAACTGACCCAAATAGTTTTCTTGTCTGTGATACTGGCAGTTCTTGAGTAAGAGCCTTTCCTATTATTGATCTCTCAGAGGGACCTTCCCTTAAGCCAGTGGAGTTAGATTAGGCCAGGGATGCTTTAAAATTTTTTTTGCAGATGCATGGAGCAAAAGCCGGAGGCTTCTGACATACTGAAAGTAATTTATAAATTCAGTGAGGAAACTATGTGATGAAAATCTGTTCTCTATTATAACATAAAACGATGTCTTAAAAGTTGATCGAAAACACTCTTTTTATGATGAAGATAATGTAGCTTGATGGGACTAATACATCTGAGAATTCTTTCCCCATGTGATGTTTTCAAATTAATATAGAAGTTTTCCTTTTTGTTCTGGTAACAATTTTGATTCCTATCTCAGCTTCAGAGCAAGTGAAAAATTTTCCTGCCTGGCTTTCAGCCCCCAGATCCTAATGGCATATTTGAAAAAAGTGGTGGCAAAACTGCATGACATTTTATTATCCACACCCCATTTATTGGGATTCAACATTTTGCAATGGGGGAGACATGATAATTTCTCAGACACAAATCTGTCCCTTTGGTAAACAGTATGTTTTGCTGCAGACTGCATCAATATGTGTGTGTGTCTGTACCCGCAGATAGTAGGGGTTTGCGTTGCAATCCAATATGTTCACATTTCACCAACCCTGTGGGTTTGTAAGATTCCTTAAAAGATCAAGGTTGGAATGGGCTACAGAGACTGTACTCCTCCCTTACCCCTCAAGGGGTCCTTCCAGATGAGGGTTGAGGCCCATCGGCTGGGTACATAGGGGGTTGTTGTGCACCTCCACTGCCCCTTGCTCTACCTGATCTGTAGAAAAAAGGATTTCAGTTCCCAAGGCTGTCAAGTTATCACCATCCACCAGCACTCGCCTTTCCTGTTTTTGCATTCTTTGTCCCATGTCATTACTTGACTCCTGTTCTTTTGTAGCTTTTGCCTTCCTTATTTTTTTGTTTGGAGTGGGATGTATTTCTGTTCCTTTTGGATGGAACTCCTTTGGGATCTCAACCCATCCCGACAGGGATCCAATAGGCCGTCTCCTTTCACCAGCCCTGAATTCACAAAATTCAAACTTATATTTACTACCAAGAAAATAAAAAGTTTGACATCTTGTTTCCACCCGCCCAGTTGAAATGTTACTCTCCGTCAAATATCTTATAAAAATAAAATGAGAGAGAATTTTCAGGAGTTAATAATAATTCCCCAGCTGGAGTTATGTCTCATATGTTTACATCCTACATGAATGTCTCATGAACAGACTCAAATCCAGTTGCTAGATTTCATTTGACGCAGATGTTGGGGCTCTAACCAAGGTGTTTGTATCTTACTCGCTGTATGTTGTGGGACTCATGGAAACAATCCACTGGGCGACCAGGCAAGTGGATATTTTCCTTAGGTTTAAAAATAATAAATAGGCTCCAGATGGCATCAACCATTAAAACTATCTTGATGTGTAACTTGAAAGGGGATTAAATTAATTTTTTTGGTCTTCCAAATGCTTCAGATTTGGCTGGAAACAGAAGCCATGGTTTGATGTCGATCGTGACTGAACTGGATGATTCAGTTTGAAAGGAAACAAAATCTAATTCACCTTTTACAGTGTGTTGTGTTAAGTGAATGATGCACTGGTAAAAGGTGGTGGCTTGACAGCCCTGCCTCTTTTTGATCTCTAGAATGGGAACAGCACAGGCCGCAGTGGTACAGGCTTCCCAATCACTGCCACATTAGAGGTTTTGATTCTCTACTGCATTGTGCTCTATGAATGCAGCTGCATCTGGCAGAATCAGGGGCCTGATTCTCCAAGATGTGCTTTGTGTGGTTATTTACACCTGTGCAAAGTGGTTGTAAAATACCGTCAAACCAGACTTCTCCATTCTCTTACCCTAATAGTAATCTTTTTTACCCACTTTGCACAAGGGTAAATGACGGCACAGGGTGCAAGACAGTGTATGTACAGGTTCTGTGGGCTTGATCCTACAATCTTTCCTTTGAGTGCTACGTGCTCAGACAGGTAATCTAATTAATGAGACTGCTTGCGTAGTGCTACTTAGCATGAGTAAGAGTTGTAGAATCAGCCCCAGGAGCATATCTGACCATGTTACAGTGTTCAGTCTTAGCTATGGACACAAGAACCTATTTTGCTGAGCGAAGGAATATTAGCCAGGATGCTAAGGTGTTTGATAGATGTCCTGGGCACTTTAAATTCCACCTGCAGCAGCCCCTAGAGATGGCCAGAAAGGACCTTGCTGTAACAGCTCAATCTTAGGATGGCATCTGTAAAGGCTGGTCTGTAGTATGAAATGTTACCATGTTTGAACATGGCTGTGAATAGCTGAGTTAGGTGACAGAATGCTGACCACAACTTTGTGGTTAGTGTACATGGAACAAACCATGTTCAGCAGCTAACTTAATTCTTCACATAGAATCATAGAATATCAGGGTTGGAAGGGACCTCAGGAGGTCATCTAGTCCAACCCCCTTGCTCAAAGCAGGATCAATCCCCAATTTTTGCCCCAGATCCCTAAATGGCCCCCTCAAGGATTGAATTCACAACCGTGGGTTTAGCAGGCCAATGCTCAAACCACTGAGCTCTCCCTCCCACAGCACTGAAATAATTTAATGTAGTCCTACAGTGTCAGTGCACTGTTGTTCCTGGTACATTACTGCAATGCCTGCATTGGGCTGGAGTCATGCTCAGAGTAATGCTTAGAGAGGAGGAATGGTTTAGTGATCAGGACATTAGGCTAGTACTTGGGAGATGGGGGTTTGAGTTCCTGCTTCATCATGCACTTCCTGTATGAGCCTAGGTAAGATGCTTCGGTTCTCTGTGCCTCAGCTCACAATCTGTAAAATGGGGATCATAGCATTTTCCTACCTCAAAGGGATGTTGTGAGAAGAAATACATCAAAGACAGCATCTGAGCACCTCACAGGGTAATGGGTAGGGTAGGTAGATGCATGTACAGCATGTGTTGGGGATGGCTTCGCTGTCTGAGCTTTAGGCTTGGAGTAGACAGAACTTCTTTGCTCCAGTCCTCGCGGGGTCAACTCAGCCCTTGGTCCCTCCAAGGCAGATAAATTGCCATCCATTTAGTCTATTGGCTGATCATCCTCAGTAAGCCTTAGCTCCCGCACTACTACAAAAGGAGTCCAAAACATGACTGGGACTGATATGATTACAGCAGTCTTGAATGTGGTGTTTCTGTGCCGTTTGTACTTAGAAATGTATCAAGGGGGCTTAATTAGAAATAGCTTTTGCAACACTGGATCTGAGTCTGTCCCCAGTGAAGTGCATTTGCGGGTATGGGTTTAATCCCCAGTGGACATTTATGGCTATTGACATTGATCTAGGATAATACACAGCTCAATTGAGGATCAATAGACAAATTGACCACAAACTTCTAAAAGACTGTTCTTTATATAAAGGTCTCTCTGTACTGGCCTGCAGTATGTTATATATTTTTTCTGTGCACTCTTTACCATCATTATGACTTTATAAAGCTGCTGTAACAGCTCAGCCTTGCTGCTGAGAATCAATGTAATGATCTGGAACTGCTTTAAACCATCTTTGCATGGTAATGATGCATCTGTCAGTTGCTGACAGACCTGTGGCCTGTCTGACACTTCCTGCTATCTTGAAGATAAGATGTAAAACTGAAGTCTTGACTACTTGTAATCCATAAAGATCCCAGATTTCAGAGTAGCAGCCGCGTTAGTCTGTATCTGCAAAAAGAAAAGGAGTACTTGTGGCACCTTAGAGACTAACCAATTTATTTTAGCATAGGAATTCCTTAGCTACAGCTCACTTCATCGGATGCATAAAGTGGAAAATACAGTGAGGAGATTTATATACACACAGACCATGAAAAAATGGGTGTTTATCATACACATTGTAAGGAGAGTGATCACTTAAGATGAGCTATTACCAGCAGGAGAGTGGGGTGGGGGGAGAGAAAACCTTTTGAAGTGATAATCAAGGTGGGCCATTTCCAGCACATTTCCAGGAGTTAACAAGAACATCATGAAACAATGGGTGATACCATACACACTGTAAGGCGAGTGATCAGGTAAGGTGAGCTATTACCAGCAGGAGAGCGGGAGGGGGGGTGGGGGGGAAGGGAGGGAGACGAGGACGACACCTTTTGTAGTGATAATCACGGTGGGCCATTACCAGCAGTTGACAAGAACGTCTGAGGAACAGCGGGGGGGGGGGGGGCAGGGAGGAATAAACATGGGGAAATAGTTTTACTTTGTGTAATGACCCATCCACTGCCAGTCTTTATTCAAGCCTAAGGTAATTGTATCCAGTTTGCAAATTAATTCCAATTCAGCAGTCTCTCATTGGAGTCTGTTTTTGAAGTTTTTTTGTTGAAGAATTGCCACTTTTAGGTCTGTAATCGAGTGACCAGAGAGATTGAAATGTTCTCCAACTGGTTTTTGAATGTTATAATTCTTGACGTCTGATTTGTGTCCATTTATTCTTTTACATAGAGACTGTCCAGTTTGGCCAATGTACATGGCAGAGGGGCATTGCTGGCACATGATGGCATATATCCCATTGGTAGATGTGCAGGTGAACGAGCCTCTGATAGTGTGGCTGATGTGATTAGGCCCTATGATGGTGTCCCCTGAATAGATATGTGGACACAGTTGGCAATGGGCTTTGTTGCAAGGATAGGTTCCAGGGTTAGTGGTTCTGTTGTGTGGTGTGTGGTTGCTGGTCAGTATTTGCTTCAGGTTGCGGGGCTATCTGTAAGCAAGGACTGGTCTGTCTCCCAAGATCTGTGAGAGTGATGGGTCGTCCTTCAGGATAGGTTGTAGATCCTTGATGATGGGTTGGAGAGGTTTTAGTTGGGGGCTGAAGGTGATGGCTAGTGGTGTTCTGTTATTTTCTTTGTTGGGCCTGTCCTGTAGTAGGTGACTTCTGGGTACTCTTCTGGCTCTGTCAATATGTTTCCTCACTTCAGCAGGTGGGTATTGTAGTTGTAAGAATGCTTGATAGAGATCTTGTAGGTGTTTGTCTCTGTCTGAGGAGTTGGAGCAAATGCAGTTGTATCGTAGAGCTTGGCTGTAGACAATGGATCGTGTGGTGTGGTCTGGATGAAAGCTGGAGGCATGTAGGTAGGAATAGCGGTCAGTAGGTTTCTGGTATAGGGTGGTGTTTAAGTGGCCATCGCTTATTAGCACGGTAGTGTCCAGAAGTGGATCTCTTGTGTGGACTGGTCCAGGCTGGAAATGGCCCACCTTGATTATCACTACAGAAGGTTTTTTTCCCCCTGCTCTCCTGCTGGTAATAGCTCACCTTCCCTGATCACTGTCGTTACAGTGTGTATGGTAACACCCATTGTTTCATGTTCTCTGTGTATATAAATCTCCCCATTATATTTTCCACGGCATGCATCCAATGAAGTGAGCTGTAGCTCACGAAAGCTTATGCTCAAATAAACTGGTTAGTCTCTAAGGTGCCACAAAGATCCCAGAGGCATTTATGCAAGAGTGGGAGGGTTAACCTTGCAGAACTTGGGGTAACATTTTCAAAAGTTAAGGTCATAGTAGGTTGAGATGGGAAAGACCTATTGAATGGTTGAGACCATCCCTTTGCCAGTGCAGTGAAACACATCCACAGCTATCGAAGGCTTCCCCTTTGTCACTATGCTGCAAGCCGTGGTAATTTCAGCGGGGATAGGACCCAGGTCTTGTTGCTCAAGTAGCTCAGACCTCTTGTATTTGAGTTGAAGGAGAGCGTCCCATTAACTACTGTGTGTGTCTGAGCCCTGGCCTCCACTAGGAGCTGAGGTCGAATTTAGCAGCGTTAAATCGATTTAACCCTGCACCAGACGACGAAGCCCTTTTTTCGACTTAAAGGTCTATTAAAATCGATTTCCTTACTCTACCCCCAACAAGGGGATTAGCACTGAAATTGGCCTTGCCGGGTCGAATTTGGGGTACTGTGGACACAATTCGATGGTATTGGCCTCCAGGAGCTATCCCGGAGTGCTCCATTGTGACCGCTCTGGACAGCACTCTCAACTCAGATACACTCGCCAGGTAGACAGGAAAAGGCCCGCGAACTTTTGAATCTCATTTCCTGTTTGGCCAGCGTGGCAAGCTGCAGGTGACCATGCAGAGCTCATCAGCAGAGGTGACCATGATGGAGTCCCAGAATCGCAAAAGAGCTCCAGCACGGACCGAACGGGAGGTACGGGATCTGATAGCTGTATGGGGAGAGGAATCCGTGCTATCAGAACTATGTTCCAGTTTTCAAAATGCCAAAACATTTGTCAAAATCTCCCGGGGCATGAAGGACAGAGGCCATAACAGGAATCCGAAGCAGTGCCGCATGAAACTTAAGGAGCTGAGGCAAGCCTACCAGAAAACCAGAGAGGCGAACGGCCGCTCCGGGTCAGAGCCTCAAACATGCCGCTTCTGTGATGAGCTGCATGCCATTTTAGGGGGTTCAGCCACCACTACCCCAGCCGTGTTGTTTGACCCCTTCAATGAAGATGGAGGCAACACAGAAGCAGGTTTTGGGGATGAGGAAGATGATGATGATGAGGTTCTAGATAGCTCACAGCAAGCAAGTGGAGAAACCAGTTTTCCTGACAGCCAGGAACTGTTTCTCACCCTGGACCTGGAGCCAGTACCCCCCGAACCCACCTAAGGCTGCCTCCCGGACCCACCAGGTGGAGAAGGGACCTCTGGTGAGTGTACCTCTTAAAATACTATACATGGTTTAAAAACAAGCATGATTAATTTGCCCTGGCATTCGCGGCTCTCCTGGATGTACTCCCAAAGCCTTTGCAAAAGGTTTCTGGGAGGGCAGCCTTATTCCATCCACCATGGCAGGACACTTTACCACTCCAGGCCAGTAGTACGTACTTGGGAATCATTGTAGAACAAAGCATTGCAGTGTATGTTTGCTGGCGTTCAAACAACATCCATTCTTTATCTCTCTGTGTTATCCTCAGGAGAGTATATCATTCATGGTCACCTGGTTGAAATAGCATGCTTTTCTTAAGGGAACATTCAGAGGTGCCCATTCCTGCTGGGCTGTTTGCCTGTGGCTGAACAGAAATGTTCCCCGCTGTTAGCCATGGGGAGGGGGGAGGGGGGAGGTGCTAGCCACGCGCTGGGGGAGGCAAAATGCGACCTTGGAATGAAAGCACATGTGCTATGTATGTAATGTTAAAAGCAAGGTTTACCGTGAAAGAGTGTACCCATTCTTCTATAAAATGTGTCTTTTTAAATACCACTGTCCCTTTTTTTTCTCCACCAGCTGCATGTGTTTCAAGGATCACAGGATCTTCTCCTTCCCAGAGGCTAGCGAAGATCAGAAGGCGAAAAAAACACACTCGCGATGAAATGTTCTCTGAGCTCATGCTGTCCTCCCACACTGACGGAGCACAGACGAATGCGTGGAGGCAGACAATGTCAGAAAAGCACAGAATGACCGGGAGGAGAGGTGGCGGGCTGAAGAGAGTAAGTGGCGGGCTGAAGAAAGGGCTGAAGCTGAAAGGTGGCAGCAGCGTGATGAGAGGAAGCAGGACAGGGGAAAGCAAGTCACAAAGTTCCATGAAAGTGCCCTTACGCATGCAAAAGTTTCGCAGCCACTGGGAATCGTCCCAGACCTGCAACACTATGCGATCCCACCAGTCTGTGCTTGTTTCCCGAGCCCAGAATCGGCGTTCCACCGCATGAACCTGCCCCATTAGCACCATGATGCCCCCATTGCCAGGGCCCGTGCTTTGAGAGAAGTCTGTGTTCATGTCCTCATCACTCTCGTCACTGCGCTGACGTCACCTACTCGCCCGGTTTTGCTTTGCCAGGTTCTGGTGCTGTATATATTGCTGGATAATGTGTGTGGTGTTTAATGTGCTCCTAATCGCCAAAGTGATCTGAGCGGGCTCCATGCTTGCCGTGATATGGCGTCTGCACAGAAAAAAGGCACGGAACGATTGTCTGCCCTTGCTTTCATGGAAGGAGGGAGGGAAGGGGGGTCCTGACGAGATATACCCAGAACCACCCGCAACAATGTTTTAGCCCCATCAGGCACTGGGATTTCTACCCAGAATTGTATGGAACTTAGACACTGTGGTGATAGGAGGCCACTGCTGGATGGATAGAGGAAGTGGGCAGGGGAGAAGAGGCAAAGCCAATGAGGTTAGCTTGAGAATATTCATGGGAGGTTTAAAGGACAATGGCCAAATTCAGCTAGGGGGCTGGAACAATTTTTATAGTGGGGGTGCTGTGAGCCATTGAACCAAACTGTAAATTGTGTATATAATAAAAAGAAAAGGAGTACTTGTGGCACCTTAGAGACTAACCAATTTATTTGAGCATAAGCTTTCGTGAGCTACAGCTCACTTCATCGGAGCACTTGCATCCGATGAAGTGAGCTGTAGCTCAGGAAAGCTTATGCTCAAATAAATTGGTTAGTCTCTAAGGTGCCACAAGTACTCCTTTTCTTTTTGCGAATACAGACTAACAAGGCTGTTACTCTGAAACCTGTGTATATAATGGAAATCCCTTCAAGCCAGGGGGTGCAGCACCACCCCCAGCATTCCTAGTTCCAACACCTATGAATTCAGCCCTGATGTAAGTGGCTGAAACTCCATTGGCTTGGATGGAGTTGCACCTGTTTACATCAGGGAGGGTTGTGGTGCAAGGAGGGCAATATTGAACTGATTCCTGAAGTGAGCCAGTGAGATTAGTTCTTGGTTGCAGGCCTGTCAGCACTGCTGTTCATCCAGAGCTGCTCCGTTAGTGATAAATGAACTTTGAAAGTTTCCGGGGTTTAGTTTAGAGAAAATCAGTCAAATGTTTGGATTGCTTCTCCGACTCCAAATGTCTTTGATTAAGGAGTTAGGTTTGGAGTTTTGTGAGTACAGGCTTTCTTGTAAGGAAAACCAGGCCTGAACTAAAACCTCAGATCCAAACACCATTCATCTTTATGGTGTTTTTTCTCCAGATGTGAACCCTGTAGGTCAGGCCCATCTCCATTCATAAGATTTCCAGTAGATCCTGGTTTTGGCTTGGCCAAAACCCCAGTGACAGAATTTCTGTTGAGCCAACTTCAATTCTAGCTAATGCCAACAAAAGCAGAGGGAGGAGAAAGTGAATCAGCTTTGAACCTCAGAACCATAAGGTGTGGGGTTGTGTTGGGTTTGAATTTCTAGGCAAAGGTTCAGGTTGGTTTTTATTTAACCCCAGCCAGCCTGTTCCATCTTTATTCTTCATTGCATGGCATGCTGATAATTTTAAACTCTCTGAAGCAGTTTTCTGGGGTTTTTTGGCTTTGCCAAGAAAGAGCTGTTGCCTACATCAAAAGCGAACAGGGAAAAGTGAGTAATTTCCTCCTTTTGTGTGGTTGAAAAGCTAAAGGTGCCACCTCCTAATTCTCAGCATCCACTGCTCAGCTGGCACACAAGTGGCTTTGATCTCACCACTTGTCTTTGAACTACTCCCTATCCCCAAATCCCTTCCCGTCTCCACTGAGTGGTGTCACTTTCAGAGCTTATGCCAATTAGCTGACCCCTGAGACCTAAAAGAACCACAGGTAAACTGCTCATAAGGGTATCTAGTTTCAAAGCTATGGCTCCCCACCCAGTAGCTCTCCCACTTTCCTATTGCATTTCTGTGGTGGAATGTTAACTGCAGGCAATACGGGATGTATGGAGCAGGGGGAATATGGGGTTTACATTGATTCAACAGGTCAGTGTTAAGAGTGGAATCCAGCTCTTTTGCAAAGAATTGCAGGCCTTGGTCAGGCATTTCCTGCCCCTCAAGGCTACAGATGAATCCAGGGGCCTGGCCAGTGCTAGGATTTGTCAGTTACCAACAGGTACAGCTCCACCAGTGGTAGCCTAGGGTAGACACAGGTCAGATGGGCTCAGGCATTTTTACTACAATTTCGTCTAACTCTGCAGCACATGGGAAACGTGATCTGAGATATTTACCAGAACCTCCAAACCAAGGCTTGACATTCTTGATCTTTCTAAGGTACAAATCAAGCAGAGAACGTTTTCTTGCTGGAGGGGAAAGGAGACACCTCTGAGGCTGCCTTTGTCCATCACAATGATGCAAAAAAAAGGCACAATCCCCAGTTAAAAGAAAATCTTTTGCAGGCCACCTTTATCCTTAATGTCCCAGCCAAGTTCTGAGTTTGGTAATAACATTCTGCCTCCATGATCTTGCCCTCTCTTGGAGATTCAGTTGTGTACAGGATTCTTTTTCTCTTCCTGTGTGTGTGGGTGTTGTACTCTGCTAATGGGGATCTGCAGTAGTTTTTCTAGCGACCTTTATGATCTAGTAATGGGACTTGAAAGGATTTATTTTTTTTAATTTTTTCCCTTTCTTATTTTTCCTTAGAAGTATCAGGAACATGAGGTCTGCTCTTCCCTATCTTTTCTGGAGAACATTTGGGAGCTCAGGGATGTTTTATTGTGAGTCACTAGTTTGCAAGGTAGGGGTGTGTGTGTGTGTGTGTTCGTTCGTGTTCTTTAACAAAGTCTTCCTTTCTCCAGATTGTTAATTAGTCATTGAGGTCAAGTAGGGGTTAAGAAACAAAATGTTTTTAACAGTCTGATTTGCTTTCCCTTTCCCTTTTTACAGATCAGTTGTTACTCTCTTGCCACGTCACCATTTTGCTAGTTTTTCAGCAATCATAGAATCTTTCAGCCTAGACAGGACCTATATTTCCAATGTGAAAAACAAGCAGAAATCCCTTTGCAGGTGATGTTTAAGCAGCTACCATGTTTTGCGGCTGCATTTCAGTATTGGGTGAAGTGATTCGTATGTATATAATGGACAAAACCATGGTTAACTTTAGAGCCTGCTCTATACACAGTATTTTGTTTGGGTATCTATGTTGGTAGGGGTGTGATATTTTCTTTTAACCTAACTAGTTATACTGGTCCATCCCAGCTAGTGTGGGCACAGTTATACCAGTGCAAAGGTGCCTTACACTGCTTAGCTTATTTGCCTTCCCATACTGGCATAAAGCATCCTTACACCAATATAATTGCATCCATACTAGGGGAGGTTGTACTGCTTTATACTGGCATAGATTTAGAGTGGTACACCTTTTGTTTGCAGAAAAGCCCTAAATGAAGAGAGGAAGAATAGTTCAGTGATTAGGGCACTAGCTCAGGACTAGGGAGACCAACATTCAATTCCCTACTCCACCACAGACTTCCTGTGTGATCTGGGGCAAGTCACTGGGTATTTATCGCTCTGTATGAACAATGGGAATAGCAAGAGGAAGAAGCAAGCACATGACTCTTTCCCTCTGGGGCCTGCAGTTCAGCATGGCCAGTTTTGCAAGATTCTGCAGTAAAAGGCAACCTTTCCCAGGCTTCTGTGTTCCAAATGCAATGGCCCTATCACAGCAGTCTGGTGGGCAGTTGCAAAGAAAGGCAAGGAGGGGAACGGTCAGCTTCCTTTCTTCATGCAGTTGGCAGTCTCTAGGAGGTTCAAAACTTCTCCTTGCCCCACTGGGCGCAGCTTCCTGGGGAAAGCAGCCGCCGCCAAAATTAATTTGGGTAACACGCTGCTGCCCATCCCTACTGGAGTTACCATCAATGCCCTTAAGGCTCCATATCTGATCTGGCTCAGGTCTTCTAAGCAGCGGAAGTTCCAAGCCACCATCTGTCAATGTTAACGCTACTCTGCCTCCCTTTTCTTCGGCTGATGCCTTGGTGAGTGAGTAAAAGGAATGTTGTTTGCTTTGGACTCCATCCCTTCTCCAGGTGGAGGAAATGTGCACTGACAAGACAGGAAATTCTCCTGAACCACAAGGACCTGGAACTTGGCTACTAGCTTCCTCTGGGCCTTGTCCAGATCTCAGCCCAGATATTTAACATTTATTAATAGTAATAGTTAAATTAATAGGGGGGTTTCTAACCATCAGGTTATTTCCTCATGCTGGACCGACCAGGTCACGTAGTTGTTTAAAATGCCTGCAGCAGCCCTGAAAATGTTGATAGGTTGAGGCACAACCTTCCTTTCAAAGAAACTGGAAGCCAGAGGGGATTTTGTCTGGTAGAAGATTCTCACAGCTGGGTTTGGACAGACTCCTGTGAGATATGGAAAGAGTAACTCCCGGCTGGGACAGGCTCAGCACAGCTAAGCTCAGAGTAGGGGTACTTCTCTTGTGGCCTGCCTGTGGGTCAGAAGGATCTCAGAATGATCCTTCGACTAGTGGTGAATGGGATGAATGCACATGTGCGTGTCTAGAGACACAGACACACAGAGCTGGTCTGGCACTGGATGGAAGGCTGGTCTATTTGCTTGGGTCCTCATGGTGGGCACTGCCCTCTTTTGAAAATTCTGGTCATGGTCAGTGGCCTCAGGTTGTCGATGGAGGAGCCAGTTAAAAGAAAGGCTGGAGGCGTGTTGGGTTTCACTAGACTGCTGAAGGAATGTGGTTCTTTCATTGTATGTCGACCCAGCAAGGAAAAACCCACAGTTGGCCCTTGCTAACCGTCTCGGGCTGTGGGACTGTTTCATTGCTGTGTAGGCTTCCAGGCTTGGCCAGGAGCCTGGGTTCTAGAACCCTGCAGGATGGGAGGGTCCCAGAGTCCAAGTTAGCTGGGATGGGCCCGCCAAGGGTTTTTCTGTGCTGTGTAGACATACCCTAATACGGCTTCCCTCATCACCTTTTGGAAGGGAGGAAGGAGTCTTTAGGGAGGATTCCCCCAGCCAGAATCACTATCTTGCTGCACTGGAATCCGGCAACCTGGTAGTAAAAGCCTTTCTAGCCCCCATCCAATCTCCCGAGCCATCCCGTTCTCCTCATTTTCAATGTCTCAGCAATTAGTGCATTAGTTTAATGCTTAAAACCAGGAATGTGTGTGTGAGAGAGAGATTGGGGTGGGGAGAAGGACAGATACTGACCACTGCAGGAGGGGCCCGGGCCATTGTCGGAGACAGGCTATCCAATAAGTTGGGGCATTAGTCTGACCCCATGTGGCAATTCCTTCACTGCAGATGGGTGTTGTGGAATTTGTATGGGGTACCTTGGGTGACGTCTCAGAGGCAGCCCAGATATATATTCTGCCCATCTCTTCTTGGGGAATGAAGGGCCCGATTCCCCAAAGGGCTGAGCTCCTCCTGCAAGATATTGAAGCACCTTGCACATTGCCCCAGCTGGAATTGAGAGTGCACAGCACCTTGCAGAATTGAGCCCTCGACGACATCTAGGCATTAATCCAGGGTGCTTGGGAGAAAGTGTGTTTTGGCTAGCTGAGTGGTGGAAGGAGCATTTGGAAAGAGCTAGAACTGACTGCCCAGCTTATTGGAAGATTAGAACCATAAAATGAATTGTGTCCTGCCTAAGAAAAGAAGAGATTGAGCATTGAGGCTTCCCCAGAAGATCTGACTATCTTCACCCGGGGAAGATTTAAATGGGGTGTAGGCGTCAGGCTGGCCCTTTATTGGAAAGACTTTCCATAGAAACAGGGGCCAGTATTCTACTTTGCTTAATAACAGTTTATTCTGAAGTGTGTTCTCTGTATACAGAGTAACTTTCTTTTGGCAACAGAGCATGTATGGAGCCGCTCCTGTTTCTTTTCCTCTACTGTAGTCATTCACACTTAGCCCATTGTTCTAGGGATTTTCCCCTTCCCTTTCCCCAAGTGTTAGAACTAAGAATAAGCTTGTCTAGTCATTTCCCTCACTTTAGGATGGGTGTTTGTAATTAGATGGAACAATAACCATACCTGGGAATAAGCCTAACATGACCACCCTGCTTATGTGCTACTGTTACCTCCATGTAGAAGAGTCAAAGACTTTACCCGTAACCTGAGCAACCTAAACAAATTCAGTGTTACGATAAAGAAAGATCCACCAATTCCCTTTATGAGGTGGCTGGAACATGGGCTTCCTTCCTTCCTTTAGGCTCCGTGATTTGGAGTGGTGAATCACTGCTTTGCAGAGGAGGCTGGGACTGGCAGGTCAGAGGCTTCATTTCTCATGATATGTACGAAGCTCTATTTTGTTGATTTCAGAGTGCATGGGAGAGCAGCTGTGGCTGCCCCCAGAGACTGCACTTGACCCATAACAAGGCTTTCTTTCTGTTGATATCTTAGCTGACCTTAATTCCACTATTAACTTGTCCTGTCAAGTTAGTAGCCCCAGGGCATACCGTGACTTCCCTGTGCCTCGCTGACTGGGAGCTTTGCCAGGGATTGAATCACCAGCAGCACTGCTTGCAGCGCTTGAGTGTTCCATAGAGGTCAGGTCTTCTCTCTGGATATTGAGATCCTGATCAGCTGGATCCTGATCAGCTGGTGAGATCCACTAAGGTTCAGCCCAAGTGTGATAAGGTTTAGGGCTATAACAATGACATGGAGTATGCTCATGGGTTCGTGGCTAGCTTGCTAAGATTAGGGGATTGTAATCAGTGGGACAACGTGACACTGGTGTGCAGTCGCACAACTGTATCATCACAGCCTCACTCATATAGTTGGTGGGTTCTCTACCACCAACCAACTTCGGGGCTTTATCTGTCCTGCAGATGAGCATGCAGGGATGTGGGACAGGCCTGTACAAACAGAAATTGTTCTTAACAATTTCTACTAGTGCTTTCAGCACTTGACTCACTGTGTCTGTATATCCAGCATCAGAATTGGTCTGAAATCAATAAGTTAAAATAATTCAATAAAGACAAGTGCAAAGTACTACACTTAGGAAGAAAAATCAAATGCACCACTACAAAATGGGGAATAACTGGCTAGGTGGTGGTACTGCTGAAAAGGATCTGGGGGTTTTGGTGGATCACAAATTGAATATGAGTCAACAATGTGAGATAGTTGCAAAAAAAGGCTAATATCATTCTGAGCTGTATTAACAGGAGTGTTGGATGTGAGACCCGGGAGGTAACTGTCCCATTCTGCTCAGGACTGGTGAGGCCTCAGCTGGAGTACTGTGTGCAGTTCTGGGTGCCACACCTTAGGAAAGGTGTGACTAAATTGGAGAGAGTCCAGAGGAGAGCAAGAAAAATGATAAAAGGTTTAAAAAACCTGACCTGTGAGGAAAGGTTAAAAAATGGGCATGTTTAGTCTTTAGAAAAGATGACGGGGGCAGGGGGGACCTGATAACCGTTTTCAAATAGGTGACAGACTGTTATAATGAAGACGATGATCAATTGTTCTCCATGGGCACTGAAGGCAGGACAAGAAGCAATGGGCTTAACTTGCAGCAAGGGAGATTTAGGTTAGAGATCAGGGAAAACTTTCTAAGGGGAGTTAAATTCTGGAAGAGGCTTCCAAGGGAGGTTGTGGAGTCCCCATCATTGAAAGTTTATAAGTGCAGGTTGGACAAACACCTGTAAGGGATGGTCTAAATTTACTTGGTGCTGCCTCAGCACAGGTAGCTGGACTTGATGACCTCTTGAGGTCCCTTCCAGCCCAGCATCTGTGTGATTCTATCTCTGGCTGTCAGATCTCTCTGTGGAAGTATTATGAAGTGGAGCACGCCTAGTGATGAGAGCCTGATGGCTGGGTTTAGGAATTATTCAGAAGGGAGGTGGCTAAGGTATCGACCCTGCGTTGCATAAGAGAAACTGAAGATTTCCTGGGTGGATGTCAGGATAGGCTTCTATGGGCACAAGGTTCTGAAGATTCAGAGCAGGCTGCACATCGGGGACAGAAGGATGGTGAAGAAATTTGGCATCATGTGACCTCCAGAAGAAAAAGGGAACGTCCATGTACCAGCAGGGCAGATACAGGTAAGTAACCGTTTTCATGTTCTCTCCACAGGTACTAATGCAGAGAGTGGACTAGATGATACATCTGAGGGAAGGGAGCAGAAGGAGACTCTGCCGATTGGAAGGCATGGGATGCACTGTCCTAGGGTTGGGGGTTCCACGACCACCGCTCCCAAGAGAAGGAGGCGGGTGGTGGTGGTCGGGGACTCTCTCCTCAGGGGGACTGAGTCATCTATCTGCCGCCCCGACCGGGAAAACCAAGAAGTCTGCTGCTTGCCGGGAGCTAAGATTCACGATGTGATGGAGAGACTGCCGAGACTCATCAAGCCCTCGGATCGCTACTCCTTCCTGCTTCTTCACGTGGGCACCAATGATACTGCCAAGAATGACCTTGAGCAGATCACTGCGGACTACGTGGCTCTGGGAAGAAGGATAAAGGAGTTTGAGGTGCAAGTGGTGTTCTCGTCCATCCTCCCCATGGAAGGAAAAGGCCTGGGTAGAGACCGTCGAATCGTGGAAGTCAACGAATGGCTACGCAGGTGGTGTCGGAGAGAAGGCTTTGGATTCTTTGACCAAGGGATGATGTTCCAAGAAGGAGTGCTAGGCAGAGACGGGCTCCACCTAACGAAGAGAGGGAAGAGCATCTTCGCAAGCAGGCTGGCTAACCTAGTGAGGAGGGCTTTAAACTAGGTTCACCGGGGGAAGGAGACCAAAGCCCTGAGGTAAGTGGGGAAGTGGGATACCGGGAGGAGGCACGAGCAGGAGCACGTGAGAGGGGAGGGCTCCTGCCTCATACTGAGAAAGAGGGGCGATCAGCAAGTTACCTCAAGTGCCTATATACAAATGCACGAAGCCTGAGCAGCAAGCAGGGAGAACTGGAAGTCCTGGCACAGTCAAGGAATTATGATGTGATTGTAATAACAGAGACTTGGTGGGATAACTCACATGACTGGAGTACTGTCATGGATGGGTATAAGCTGTTCAGGAAGGACCGGAAGGGCAGAAAAGGTGGGGGAGTTGCACTGTATGTAAGAGAGCAGTATGACTGCTCAGAGCTCAAGTATGAAACTGCAGAAAAACCTGAGTGTCTCTGGATTAAGTTTAGAAGTGTGAGCAACAAGGGTGATGTCGTGGTGGGATTCTACTATAGACCACCGGATCAGGGGGATGAGGCTTTCTTCCGGCAACTAGCAGAAGTTACTAGATCGCAGGCCCTGGTTCTCATGGGAGACTTCAATCACCCTGATATCTGCTGGGAGAGCAATACAGCGGTGCACAGGCAATCCAGGAAGTTTTTGGAAAGTGTAGGGGACAATTTCCTGGTGCAAGTGCTGGAGGAATCAACTAGGGGCAGAGCTCTTCCTGACCTGCTGCTCACAAACCGGGAAGAATTAGTAGGGGAAGCAAAAGTGGATGGGAACCTAGGAGGCAGTGACCATGAAATGGTCGAGTTCAGGATCCTAACACAAGGAAGAAAGGAGAGCAGCAGAATACAGATCCTGGACTTCAGAAAAACAGACTTTGACTCCCTCAGGGAACTGATGGGCAAGATCCCCTGGGAGAATAACATGAGGGGGAAAGGAGTCCAGGAGAGCTGGCTGTATTTTAAAGAATCCTTATTGAGGTTACAGGGACAAACCATCCCGATGTGTAGAAAGAATAGTAAATATGGCAGGCGACCAGCTTGGCTTCACAGTGAAATCCTTGCTGCTCTTAAATACAAACAAGAAGCTTACAAGAAGTAGAAGATTGGACAAATGACCAGGGATGAGTATAAAAATATTGCTCGGGCGTGCAGGAGTGAAAGCAGGAAGGCCAAATCACACCTGGAGTTGCAGCTAGCAAGAGATGTTAAGAGTAACAAGAAGGGTTTCTTCAGGTATGTTAGCAACAAGAAGAAAGTCAAGGAAAGTGTGGGCCCCTTACTGAATGATGGAGGGAACCTAGTGACAGAGGATGCGGAAAAAGCTAATGTACTCAATGCTTTTTTTGCGTCTGTCTTCACGACCAAGGTCAGCTCCCAGACTACTGCACTGAGCAGCACAGCATGGGGAGAAGTTGACCAGCCCTCTGTGGAGAAAGAAATGGTTTGGGACTAGTTAGAAAAGCTGGACGAGCACAAGTCCATTGGGCCGGATGCATTGCATCCGAGAGTGCAAAAGGAGTTGGCGGATGTGATTGCAGAGCCATTGGCCATTATCTTTGAAAACTCGTGGCGATCGGGGGAGGTCCCAGATGACTGGAAAAAGGCTAATGTAGTGCCCATCTTTAAAAAAGGGAAGGAGGAGGATCCTGGGAACTTATGATGAGATAACTGGTTCTGTGGATGAAGGGAAAGCAGTGGACGTGTTATTCCACAACTTCAGCAAAGCTTTTGGCCGGTCTCCCACAGTATACTTGTCAGCAAGTTTAAAGAAGTATGGGCTGGATGATTGCACTATAAGGTGGGTAGAAAGCTGGCTAGATTGTCGGGCTCAACGGGTAGTGATCAATGACTCCATGTCTAGTTGGCAGCCGGTGTCAAGTGGAGTGCCCCAGGGGTCGGTCCTGGGGCCGGTTTTGTTCAATATCTTCATAAATGATCTGGAGGATGGTGTGGATTGCACCCTCAGCAAGTTTGCAGATGACACTAAACTGGGAGGAGTGGTAGATACGCTGGAGGGTAGGGATTGGATACAGAGGGACCTAGACAAATTGGAGGATTGGACCAAAAGAAATCTGATGAGGTTCAACAAGGACAAGTGCAGAGTCCTGCACTTAGGATGGAAGAATCCAATGCACCGCTACAGACTAGGGACTGAATGGCTCGGCAGCAGTTCTGCAGAAAAGGACCTAGGGGTTACAGTGGACGAGAAGTTGGATATGAGTCAACAGTGTGCCCTTGTTGCCAAGAAGGCCAATGGCATTTTGGGATGTATAAGTAGGGGCATTGCCAGCAGATCGAGGGATGTGATCGTTCCCCTCTATTTGACATTGGTGAGGCCTCATCTGGAGTACTGTGTCCAGTTTTGGGCCCCACACTACAAGAAGGATGTGGAAAAATTAGAAAGAGTCCAGCGGAGGGCAACAAAAATCATTAGGGGACTGGAACACATGACTTTTGAGGAGAGGCTGAGGGAACTGGGGATGTTTAGTCTTCAGAAGAGAAGAATGAGGGGGGATTTGATAGCTGCTTTCAACTACCTGAAAAGGGGTTCCAAAGAGGATGGATCTAGACTGTTCTCAGTGGTAGCAGATGACAGAACGAGGAGTAATGGTCTCAAGTTGCAGTGGGGGAGATTTAGGTTGGATATTAGGAAAAACTTTTTCACTATGAGGGTGGTGAAACACTGGAATGCGTTACCTAGGGAGGTGGTGGAATCTTCTTCCCTAGAAGTTTTTAAGGTCAGGCTTGACAAAGCCCTGGCTGGGATGATTTAGTCGGGGATCGGTCCTGCTTTGAGCAGGAGGTTGGACTAGATGACCTCCTGAGGTCCCTTCCAACCCTGATATTCTATGATTCTAAGCTCCCATGTCAGGGTATTTGCTACACCACATAGAGAGACATCATTGGCTAGTGGATGGAGCACAAGGTTAGGGGCCAGGCTTTCTGAGCTCTGAACCCAGCATCACCGCTACATTATTGTTTGAGCTTGGACAAGTTGGTTTACCACTCTGTGACTCAATTTCCCCACCTGTGAAAGGAGGAGACTAATATTTACCTACCTCACAGGAGGGTTTTGGGGGGATAATTAGTTGGTTTGAAAAGTGTTTTGGAAATGTGAAATCATTCATAAAAAAGATTTAGAGTGGATCAGACTGTGGGGCCATTTAGTCCAGTATATAGGAATATATACTGTTCCCCCAGTGCATGAGGCTGGCTGTGCAATGCTGCACAGACCATAGGTTTATTATGGAATGCAGGGTGCATGCCTGCCCACCATCAGCCTGTCATTGTGGGCCACCACTACTTTAGCGTTCATCCCCACCCATGGGGCTAATTCTTCTTCCCCTGGGCTTTGCTGCTAAGAGAAAAGAACATGACCCAAAAGAGGGGGTTCCTTGAACTTCCTGCAGATGTTTCTATATATCCTTGCTTCCCCCTTTGCAGAGAGCACAGCATTCTCCTCCTCTCACCAGAAAAGCAGCTCTCAGCTTTGTCGTCCTCTGAAAAGGGTCATGTGCTAACCAGTCAATGCCAAGGGATGTCTGCAGCACTGACATTTCCCTCCTGTAAGTGTCTGGGGATTTCTTTTTCTCTTTTCTGCCGTGTCTCTTGCAAAGGTAAGGGATCTTGTCTTGCAAAGCAGACCCTATCTCTCTCAGTCCAGTACCCCCAGCTGGCCCACCCCACCTCTTTTCAGCAGCAAGAGCCCACCCATCACTGCTGTAAACTCATCATTGCTGTAGGCACATAAAAAGATTCAAGCTTGGTGTTAAATGTCCTAGAACGAGAGGGCATGACTGACGGTTACATCTTGGTATGGCCTATTCAAGAACATGCAGCCCACTGGCAACAAAGCAGAGATGGACTTTTAATCACTGTGAATTTCTTTTGTTAGAAAAGAAGAATATTATGTGCTTAGGTTGCAGTTTTCGTATGAGGATCTGTGATGGGGTGGGGAGACCCCGTCCAGTGCGGGGTGAGTTCACCCCATCCTTTGAGCTTCCCTCTGTCTCTAGGCCATGAGACCTAAGGGCTGCTGAAGTCCATGGAGTTCCCTTGATCCGCAGAGCTGTAAGGCCCAATGGCCAGAGTCAATTTAATTGTCCTGATCCACAGGGTGGTAGGGTCATGTGACCTAGGTCGGGGGGGGTAGCCCTTCTCTGCAGGGCAGTGAGGCCTAGCGGCCAGAGTCCGCAGGGATACCCTGGGTTCACAGGGTAGTAAGGCCTGGTTGCCAGGCAGAGTCAATAGAGTTGCCCACCAGGGCAGGACTGTATGGCCTAGCAGCCAGAGTCAAGAGAGTTGCCCTGGGTTTGTAAGGCAGTAAGGCTTGGCAGCCAGAGTCAATAGCAGTACCCTGGGTTTGCCAGGCAGCTAGGTCAAGCGGCGAGAGTCAATAGAGTTGCCCTTCGGGGCAGGGCTGTGTGGCCTGCCACCCAAAGGAGAGTGGCGGCCAGGTAAGGGGATCCGGGCTCTCCCTGCTCCACTGGGTCCCAGCCCAGGGCCCTGTCAATGGCACATGTGTCTACCACTGGGTCAGCTGGGATCCATCTGCAACACGCTGACCATCATCAGGACAATGGCTAGTCCCCCACCACAGGCTACTTCCTACTGTGTCACTCCTGGTGGCGGTCTGTGCGTCTTCGGGGTCTCCGGGTTCCTCAGCCAGAGCAACTTCCTGTAGCTCAGACCTCCCTGGGGCATCCACAGGTAGCTGGGCATCTGCTTGGGTCCCGGCACCTCTGGCTTTCGTGGTCCGCGGCGCCAGTGGTCCCTGGGAAGGAGCCGGCAAGGAGCATCTTTCATCTCCGGCAGTCAGCATGGCCAGTTTTGCTGGGCGGTTCCGTCTTATACTGATGCTACACCTGGAGCATGCCCAGTAGGGACGTGGGGGCATGGCTTTCTCTGCCCACGGTGTGGAGTTAACCCTTTCCTTTCCAGTGCAGGATGAGTTCACCCCGTCACGGATCTCAAAGTACAGTACGTTATAGGATGGTATTACTCCCATTATACACAGAGGGGGAAGCTGAGACACAGAGCGATGCCATGGGCCAGAGCCACATAACAAGTCAGTGTCTGAGATAGGGGTGGATCCCAAGTCCCAGTCCCCTGCTGCAGACAGCAGTGCCTCTCTCAGGATACATCTATATTGCAGCTGGACGTGTAACTTCCAGCCTAGGTAGACATACACATGCAAGCTTTGATCACTGCTGTTTTTAACATGCTAGCTTGAAGCTGTGGCAGTGTGGGTGGTAGGATGGGCTAGCCACCTGAGTACAATCCTGTCCGAGACCCTATCATAGAATCATAGAATATCAGGGTTGGAAGGGACCTCAGGAGGTCATCTAGTCCAACCCCCTGCTCAAAGCAGGAACAATCCCCAATTAAATCATCCCAGCCAGGGCTTTGTCAAGCCTGACCTTAAAAACTTCTAAGGAAGGAGATTCTACCACCTCCCTAGGTAACGCATTCCAGTGTTTCACCACCCTCCTAGTGAAAAAGTTTTTCCTAATATCCAACCTAAACCTCCCCCACTGCAACTTGAGACCATTACTCCTTGTCCTGTCCTCTTCTACCACTGAGAATAGTCTAGAACCATCCTCTCTGGAACCACCTCTCAGGTAGTTGAAAGCAGCTATCAAATCCCCCCTCATTCTTCTCTTCTGCAGACTAAACAATCCCAGTTCCCTCAGCCTCTCCTCATAAGTCATGTGTTCCAGACCCCTAATCATTTTTGTTGCCCTTCGCTGGACTCTCTCCAATTTTTCCACATCCTTCTTGTAGTGTGGGGCCCAAAACTGGACACAGTACTCCAGATGAGGCCTCACCAATGTCGAATAGAGGGGAACGATCACGTCCCTCGATCTGCTCGCTATGCCCCTACTTATACATCCCAAAATGCCATTGGCCTTCTTGGCAACAAGGGCACACTGCTGGCTCATATCCAGCTTCTCGTCCACTGTCACCCCTAGGTCCTTTTCTGCAGAACTGCTGCCTAGCCATTCGGTCCCTAGTCTGTAGCTGTGCATTGGGTTCTTCCGTCCTAAGTGCAGAACGCTGCACTTATCCTTATTGAACCTCATCAGATTTCTTTTGGCCCAATCCTCCAATTTGTCTAGGTCCCTCTGTATCCTATCCCTGCCCTCCAGCGTATCTACCACTCCTCCCAGTTTAGTATCATCCGCAAATTTGCTGAGAGTGCAATCCACACCATCCTCCAGATCATTTATGAAGATATTGAACAAAACCGGCCCCAGGACCGACCCCTAGGGCACTCCACTTGACACCGGCTGCCAACTAGACATGGAGCCATTGATCACTACCCGTTGAGCCCGACAATCTAGCCAACTTTCTACCCACCTTTAGTGCATTCATCCAGCCCATACTTCTTTAATTTGCAGACGAGAATACTGTGGGAGACCGTGTCAAAAGCTTTGCTAAAGTCAAGAAACAATTCATCCACTGCTTTCCCTTCATCCACAGAACCAGTAATCTCATCATAGAAGGCGATTAGATTAGTCTGGCATGACCTTCCCTTGGTGAATCCATGCTGACTGTTCCTGATCACTTTCCTCTCATGTAAGTGCTTCAGGATTGATTCCTTGAGGACCTGCTCCATGATTTTTCCAGGGACTGAGGTGAGGCTGACTGGCTCGTAGTTCCCAGGATCCTCCTCCTTCCCTTTTTTAAAGATTGGCACTACATTAGCTTTTTTCCAGTCATCTGGGACTTCTCCCATTTGCCACGAGTTTTCAAAGATAATGGTCAATGGCTCTGCAATCACAGCCGCCAATTCCTTTAGCACTCTCAGATGCAACTCGTCCGGCCCCATGGACTTGTGCACATCCAGCTTTTCTAAATAGTCCCTAACCACCTCTTTCTCCACAGAGGGCTGGCCATCTACTCCCTATGTTGTGATGCCCAGCGCAGCAGTCTGGGAGCTGTCCTTGTTAGTGAAGACAGAGGCAAAAAAAGCATTGAGCACATTAGCTTTTTCCGCATCCTCTGTCCCTAGGTTGCCTCCCTCATTCAGTAAGGGGCCCACACTTTCCTTGGCTTTCTTCTTGTTGCCAACATACCTGAAGAAACCCTTCTTGTTACTCTTGACATCTCTTGCTAGCTGCAGCTCCAGGTGCGATTTGGCCCTCCTGATTTCATTCCTACATGCCCGAGCAATATTTTTATACTCTTCCCTGGTCATATGTCCAACCTTCCTCTTCTTGTAAGCTTCTTTTTTATGTTTAAGATCCGCTAGGATTTCACCATTTTTTAATTTCACCGTTATTTCACCGTTAATTTCACCGTTATTCTTTCGACTCATCGGGATGGTTTGTCCCTGTAACCTCAACAGGGATTCCTTGAAATACAGCCAGCTCTCCTGGACTCCTTTCCCCTTCATGTTAGTCCCCCAGGGGATCCTACCCATCCATTCCCTGAGGGAGTCAAAGTCTGCTTTCCTGAAGTCCAGGGTCTGTATCCTGCTGCTTACCTTTCTTCCCTGTGTCAGGATCCTGAACTCAACCAACTCATGGTCACTGCCTCCCAGATTCCCATCCACTTTTGCTTCCCCCACTAATTCTTCTCAGTTTGTGAGCAGCAGGTCAAGAAAAGCTCCCCCCCTAGTTTGCTCCTCTAGCACTTGCACCAGGAAATTGTCCCCTACGCTTTCCAAAAACTTCCTGGATTGTCTATGCACGGCTGTAGTGCTCTCCCAGCAGATATCAGGAAAATTAAAGTCACCCATGAGAACTAGGGCATGCGATCTAGTAGCTTCTGCGAGTTGCCAGAAGAAAGCCTCATCCACCTCATCCCCCTGGTCCGGTGGTCTACAGCAGACTCCCACCACTACATCACTCTTGTTGCTCACACTTCTAAACTTAATCCAGAGACACTCAGGTTTTTCTGCAGTTTCGTACCGGAGCTCTGAGCAGTCATACTGCTCTCTTACATACAGCGCTACTCCCCCACCTTTTCTGCCCTGCCTGTCCTTCCTGAACAGTTTATAACCATCCATGACAGTACTCCAGTCATGTGAGTTATCCCACCAAGTCTCTGTTATTCCAATCACGTCATAATTCCTTGACATCACCAGGACCTCCAGTTCTCCCTGCTTGTTTCCAAGGCTTTGTGCATTTGTGTATAGGCACTTGAGATAACCTGCTGATCGCCCCTCATTCTCAGTATGAGGCAGGAGCCCTCCCCTCACAGATGTTCCTGCCTGTGCTTCCTCCCGGTATCCTGCTTTCCCACTTACCTCAGGGCTTTGGTCTCCTTCCCCCGGTGAACCTAGTTTAAAGCCCTCCTCACTAGGTTAGCCAGCCTGCTCGCAAAGATGCTCTTCCCTCTCTTCGTAAGATGGAGCCTGTCTCTGCCCAGCACTCCTCCTTCATGGAACACCATCCCATGGTCAAAGAATCCAAAGCCTTCTCTCCGACACCACCTGCGTAGCCATTTGTTGTCTTCCACGATTCGGCAGTCCCTGCCCCGGCCTTTTCCTTCCATGGGGAGGATGGACGAGAACACCACTTGCACCTCAAACTCCTTTATCCTTCTTCCCAGAGCCACGTAGTCTGCAGTGATCCGCTCAAGGTCATTCTTGGCAGTATCATTGGTGCCCACGTGGAGAAGCAGGAAGGGGTAGCGATCCGAGGGCTTGATGAGTCTCGGCAGTCTCTCCGTCTCGTCGCGAATCTTAGCCCCTGGCAAGCAGCAGACTTCTCGGTTTTCCCGGTCGGGGCGGCAGATAGATGACTCAGTCCCCCTGAGGAGAGAGTCCCCGACCACCACCACCCGCTGTCTACAGTGCTGTTTTTAACTTGCTAGCTCGATCAACGCTCGCACAAGAATATCTACCCACGCTGGGAAGTACATATCCAACTGCAGTGGTACACGTAGTCTAAAAAGAAGCTGTTTTGTATCTGAAACAACTCACACCAGCAAAGACGATAGCACAAAGGCCAAAGACTTTCATATAGACAACAGATATATTCAGTGCTTCCCATGTGTTTATTTTTGTGTGCCATAAAATTGGAGATCCATGTAAGATGCATACAGCGGTATAGAAAAGATCTCACGCAAGCTTATGCTCAAATAAATTTGTTAGTCTCTAAGGTGCCACAAATACTTCTTTTCTTTTAACTGGTGATGGGTCTCTATTTAATTTCAAGAGCACAGCTGTTCATGTAAAGACCACCACAATCTGGCATTTATTGGCTCCACCAAATCAGTTTGCATGAGACTCCAGGCAGCCTTGGATGGTAGCCAGTGGCAAATGTTCCCTATCTGGACTGGATTTGAAGTGATGACCTTAAAGTGTAGTGTTAGAATTCCTCACCACTGAGCTGAGATGTTCTGTCACCTCTGGATAAGGCATCTTGTACAAAACCTAAATGAACAGCTGCAAAGAAATGCCTTGACCGAGGTGCAAAGTTTTGGGCCTGGTTCTCCTGTCAGTTGCACTAGTAACAAATGTGGAACAGCTTCATTGAAATCAGTGGAGTTACACAGGTGTGAGAGGGAAATCAGCCTCCGTGAGTTCCCTAGAAAGACCCCCTGTGTTTTCTTTGTCAGAGGAAGCAGAAGCTGTGGGAATATGCTCTACCCTCTAATGAGGCAGGGAGCAAAGAATCGTAACAGCAGGGCAGCCAGAAGAGAAAAGAACATCCAAGTGTCACATCCTCTTCCCAGACAGGATGGGAAGCCCCATTTGTTTCCTCCTTGTAATTGTGGTCCCATTTTGTCGATGCCTTCGTGGGTCATGAAACATAATGGGAAAAGACAAAGGCCGACAATGGGTGAACCAGAGCTCCCCACATGTACTTGGGATTACTCAGTGCCCCAGCTGTCAAGGAGCTGCCAAATACAGCCTTTCGTCCTGGCACTTTTCAAGTTTGAAGGAGGCTAGAGAGAAAGCGTATGTAATAAATATGTGTGGAAACAAATGGGCTTTGTCTTCAGCCTAGTTTACAGCAGGACAGTTGTTTTCTGTGTGGGGAAGTTCCTCCAGCCTGTGCTGTACCTCATTCTTTTCTCACATGTACTGGTCTAACCCTGGAGTAATTTCACTGGCTTCTGTGGAGTGATTCCTCTTCTACCCCTGTATAAGTGAGAGGAGAACTGGGTCGCCTATTCTGTCAATAAACAGAGGACTTTTTTCACCTTTGTCTGCAGCATGGGGTGTGGGTCACGTGCAGGTTTAAACTAGTGTAAATGGTGGATTCTTTGTAACTTGAAGTCTTTAAATCATGATCTTAGGACTTCAGTAACTCAGCCAGAGGTTAGGGGCCTATTACAGGAGTGGGTGGGTGAGGTTCAGTGGCCTGCAATGTGCAGGAGGTCAGACTAGATCAGGGGTTGCCAAACACGGCACGCGAGCCAATTTTTAATGGCACGCTGCTGTCTGCCAGACCTGGGCAGACAGCAGCATGCCACTAAAAATCCTGCCCGGCCCGGCCCGCTCTTTTCCGCCCCCGGCTCTCTCCTAGCAGGGCAGGCAAGCTTCCCCCTCCCCCGGCCTCTTCCCCCAGCGTGCTGGATTCCTGCCCCTCCTCCTCTCCCTCCCTGCGGGCTGATCAGCTGATGGCCCTTGCCATGGAGGGGGAGAGCTAAAAGCGGGGGAGAGGTAAAAGCGGAGCCGCAGAGCGAGCTTTGCTCCGGGAACCTTGGGGAAGGGAGTGGAATCAGGGCATATCCCCTCCAGCCCCCTGCCGTGAGCCGCTATGGGCAGGGGACTGGGAGCACCCCCATGACCCCAGCCCACACTCCCAGTCCTCTGCCCTGACCCCTGCACCTCCCTCACACACTCCCGTCCCTCTGCCCTGACCCCTGCATCCCGCTCACACCCCCCAGCCCTCTGCCCTCACCGCTGAACCCTCCTCACACACACAGCCCTCTGCCCTCACCCCTGCACCCCCCATCCACCCCAGCCCTGACTCCGGCACCCCCCACACATACCCAGCCCCCTGCCCTGACTCCTGCACCCCTGACACATACCCAGCCACCCCATGCCCTGACTCTTGCACCCACCACATCCCCACTCCCACCCTGAGCACCAAACAGGAGCTCCTGCACACACACACCCCCACATTCCCACTTGCACCAAATGGGAGCTGCCCAGGTAAGCGCTCCACACCCAAATCTCCTGCCCCAACCCTGAGCCCTGTGCCTCATTATAGCTCGTGGCCAGACCCTGCACCCCAACCCCCAGCCTGCTCCTTCACCCCCAGCCCTGTTCTCAGCACACTCTCACCCTCATTTCAGTGCAGAGAGAGGAAGAGAAGGGCTAGAACCAGGGAGAAGATAGGTACCCACTCTATGTGGACAGGGCTGGGACCCTGGCTGGCAGGAGCTGGTGGATGGAACCCCAGACCGACAGTGGGCTGAGCCGCTCAGCCCACTGCTGGTCTGGGGTCCCGGCCACCAGCCCCGCTTAGCCCACTGCTGGTCTGAGGTTCTGGCTGCCTGCCCCTTGCCAGCCGGGGTCCCGGCCGCAGGCCCTGCTCAGCCTGCTGCCAGCCTAGGTGAACGGAACCCCAGGCCGGCAACGGGCTAAGCGGGCTGGCAGTGTAAGATCAGCATTTTAATTTAATTTTAAATGAAGCTTCTTAAACATTTTGAAAGCCTTGTTTACATATGACAATAGTTTAGTTATATAATATATAGACTTACAGAACGAGACCTTCTAAAAAATGTTAAAATGTATTATTGGCAAGCACAACCTTAAATTAAATTGAATAAATGAAGACTCAGCACACCACTTCTAAAAGGTTGCCGACCCCTGGACTAGATGATCGTGATGGTCCCTTCCAACAGTGCTTAATTTGTGCCAGGGCTTGCCAGAGCTGAGCCCCGGCACTTAAAGACTTGGCAGTTCATAGACCCGGCACCTCTGGGCTTGCCGCATTAGTTATGAAAGTAGAAAAATTGCTTGAGCCCCTGTACCTAATTGCTTGAGCCCTGGCACCTCTTTCATTACAAATTAAGCACTGACCTTCTAACCTTAAAGTCTATGAGTCTACAGTCTCCCTGGCTGTCAATCCAGCACCTCACCAGCACTAAGGTTCACTTAAAAGTACTTTAAGAGGGGCATTATTTCTCCAGCATACAATATAGGAGAAATCGTGTGAATGGAGTGTGGAACCTATCTTGAGCTCGCACACTACTAACAGTGCAAAACCCGTGATCTGAGGCCTGCCCAAGTGGCCCCAATATCCCTGGATCTGGACCCCAACAATCTATGTGGAAATTCAGATTCACATTCCAGTCTGAACATTGAACCTTGGATCTACCTTTGGGACATGTGGGACAAACCCGCAAGGCCAGGAAGCCAGTCTTTACCAGATTTTTTGGGTTTGTGGCAAGAAATCCCACTGTACTCACATACAGCAAGCTTTGCACAGCTAGCCAGGTGCCTCTGGGCAGGGGGGAAAGGATTCCCTTAATGCATCAGAGGCTAGTTACTGCCACAGGTTTATTGGACCAATGGTGTGATCCGGATCAACAATTCTTGTGTTCCACAGATTCCTGGTCAAATCTTTTGTCTTATCTCAGCACCACTTGAAGTTGCTGACTCTGGAGAAATGGGAGGACTGGCCTCCTGCGGAGCCTGGCCCCACAATGCAGCCTGTGTAGGATGGATGGCCCCTACTCCATGGCCAAAGAGTGTGTGTGTGGTGGGGGGAGCTCTTCTGGCAAGCTACAAACTAGTCCAAATAAACAGAGGTTGAAAATAGCCTGTCAACAGCCCCCTGAGAAACTGGGAGGCAGATGTTGGCAATTACTGTAGAGCCTTATTGGGAATCCCACAGATAATCACTGGCAGCAGGGAAACACATGGCATCATGCTCAACTCAGAAAGGAACCTCTTTGTTCACTTCATTCACAAGGAGCCCATCTTATCAGTGTCAGTGAAGATGCACTGACCAGGGATGGAGCAGATCTGCGTTCTATTCTTGGCTTTGCTGCAGACGCTTTGTGTGGCCTCAGGCAAGTCATCACGCCACTCTGTACCTCAGTTTCCCCAGTTGTAAAGTGGGTTAGTCATTCCCACTTCATCAGGGATTTGTGACTTAGTTCTTAGTCTTTGCAAAGCGTCTTGAAGATGGAACGTGCTCTACACAGCATCAATAAGTGCTCAGCGCTGGTATAATTATTTCTTGTTATTCAGAGGCTGTGAAAAGGCTGAGAAGCTCAGGCTGAAAGGCTGTGTGCTGTAAGGCAGGAGTTCAGAATCTGAAATGAAAACTTCCAGGTGCCATCTAAAAGAGGAGAAATGAAGGAGAGAGAGAGAGGGATGTGCTGGCTGGGCATGATCAAAGGGGAAGCCACAGAGAGAGAAGGAGGGATTGGGCCCATCTTATATCCGATCAAAGCTTTTCATTCTTTTTGCTGCATCATAATTTCATCATCTTGGGCGTTATTCCTGGGGTGATCTAGGGGTCAGCAGTGAGAGAAGTGTGAGGCAACCGGGACAAGAGTAGCCACTGTAGGAAGGCAGTGCTCTGGTATGTGTGTGTTGGAGGGGGTGGGGAGAGAAACTCAGGCTTGGATCAGAAAGTGGGTGTGTCGGGTCAGGACTGTGGCACATCGGCAGAGCTGTGTGAGGAAACACCCTGCTGTGTTTGAGTCTGTACATTGCTGTCGGGCACTACATTCAAACAGAAAATAAATGTCAGTTCACTTGAATACCTGCCAACCTTTTAAAAACTACGTGGGTGGGAATCTCTAGCATCCAAAGGAATGCGGATCAAGTTCAGTGCTCCCCAAACTTTTTTCATCGCGTCCTCCCTTACCCATAATGGAACTTGTCTGTGTCACCTCCCTCCCCCAGAAACCGTGGTCAGGAGCCAAGGCTGGGGGCTGTGGCTGGGGCTGGGTGTGAGGCCGGAGTGGAACTGGGGGTAGAGAGGCACTCTCTCCCTCCCTCCGTGGGGGTTGGCCCCACCATGCCCCCGAACATTCCTCTATGCTCCCCTAGGGGGCCTGCACCCCCTGTTCAGGGACCACTGGTCTAGATGTTGCCTCCTTCCCATCCAAAGATGTCTCCTTACTTGAAACAGCCAGATGACAGTTGAGTGATTAAGTCAAATTGTTGCATAAAGCCTTAAAAACTTGGGACTACTCACTGACACTATCTGAGTTACCCCTGCTTCCTCTGAGCATCTCACCAGCTTCTATGTATTTATTCTCACAACGCTGCTTGGGGCAGGGCAGTGACGTCATCCCCAGTGTACTGGGGCACAAAGAGGCTCAGGTTTCAGAGTAACAGCTCTGTTAGTCTGTATTTGCAAAAAGAAAAGGAGTACTTGTGGCACCTTAGAGACTAACCAATTTATTTGAGCATAAGCTTTCATGAGCTACAGGCTCAGTTACTTACCCAGAGTCACACAGGAGGTCTGTGGTAGAGCAAGGACTTGAACCCAGATTGCCCAAGTCTTAGCCTAGTGCCCTAACCACTGGACCATCCTCATCAAGGCCAGAGGATGGGTCTGGCTCCCTCTTCAAATACAAGGCCACAGGTGTGACAGCGTGAATTTGCAGGTGTTGCTCTCCACATGCAGGTACATTGCAACCCTTGTTTTCCCCTGCATCACGCCATCCATGTTGCCCTCCCTATAAACCCATCATTACCCCTGTCCTCTCAATGGCTCATTCATGGAACAGTCCATTCATAGCCTGGGGAGGTATTTTTAACCATTTGCTGAAAGCTATGTTTCATGGATCAGGGAAATTTTAAAGTTCAGGGGGCCTAGAATAGTCACTGCAAACATTTTGTGTTTGGGGTCAGGAGTAAAACAGCTGTCAGTACATGTGTGCTAGGGAGCTTCCTACAGAGGGCACCTGTGAGGAAGGATGTGCTGCTGACAGGTGTTTATTGTCAGAATATACAGACTCACATGTGGACCCCAGAATCTTCAGCAAGCTGGCACCAGTGTTTTCCATAGGCAGACTTGTTCCCCTTACTGCTTCACCTTTTATCCCTTATTGGGCTTTTTATCCACATCCTTAAAAGAGCCCTAAAGTTCTGTTCTCCTCACCCCGCCATCCCTGGTAGCCACAAGGTACCTTGCTGCAACCAGTATCTGTCTGGTTGATGGGAACCAGATATGATTCCCACGAAACCCCATCACCCCTGCTACTTATTCAGCCAGAGAGGGCAGACTTGGGCCCTGACTGATCTCACACCAGTAGAAATTGGGAGTAATGGCAATGAAGGGAGTGGAGTTAAACTTGTGTTAAACCAGAGCCAGCAAGAGGAGAATCAGGTTGCATGGCAGGCAGTCAAACCTAGGTGTTTCCTGTAAAAGTTATTGCAGAGCATTTACTCTCCTTGCTTTCAGTGGCTTTACTTCTGATTTACATTGGTGTGTGTGAGAAAAGAAGCAGGACCATAATCTATTTAAGATAGTGAGTTCCAGTGGGTTAAACAAGGAAGAGACTGGTAGCCAAGAGTCCTAGGCTTAAACTTTCAAAAATGACTCATGATTTCATGTGACTCCTATTTAAGGCTATTCAATGTGAGATACCTTAAAAGGGACCTGATTTTTCACAAAATTGATGTCCAGCATTTTCTGAAAATCTGGCCCCTATAACGTATCTGAGGTCGTACACTCCAAAATTGAGGCACTCAAAATCACTAGTCACTTTTGAAAATCTAGGCCCTAGGTCCTAGCCGGTCTTTAGAGCTGCCACTGCCTTGCTGGGTAACCTTGGGCATGTCACTTAACTGCTTTATTGCCCCATCTATAGAATAGGGATAATACTTATTGACTTTTGGTTTGTGCTTTGAGATCCTCATATGAAAGGAATGTGGCCATCTTAAGTATGGATGAAAGACTGGTAGCTCCTACTTGTTAATTTCCTAGTTGGAGGATACAGTCCACTGCCGTCAATAAAGATATATATTGCTCAAGGCAGAGGGAACTGGGCACCTGGAGCAGTTTCAGGAGCGTTACTCCTCATTTACAGCAGCCTGATGTCAGAATCAGGCCCATAAAGAGTAAAAAACGATTTTCTGGTTGTGCTCTGTGCAGCCTTGACTATGCCAATGACTCTGACTGCAGTCATCTGTGGTGGATAATCCAGGAGAGGAGGCGTCCTCCTAGTACAAACCCTGTTTTGAAAGACATAGGCTTTCATTTGCCCATGAAGGTTATAAACACTGTTCCCAGGACGATGTTTCTCCATGTCTGGGAGCGAATAATCTGCTCTAAGGTTCTCCACCTCTGACACCAGTGAACACTCAGCCATGTGAGAAAGATTTTAACATGCCCCAACACTCTGGTGTGTGTATGTTTGGTGTGAAATGTAGTTCTCCTGCCGTAGCCGTTTTGTACCTTCTGAGGAAAAAATGCGTCACTGTTTGTCTCTAAGACCTGTAGCTGCCAGGACAAGGAGCCATAGACCATAATCTTATTTATACTCATGTAACTCAATTGTCTTTAATGAGTTACTCTGCATTTACAGCAATGAGAGCAGAAATTGGCACAAACTTGTATTTTAGGAAAGTGTTCACATTTTTGAAAGCATCCCTCTGATATTTGCTCGGAGAGGGCCAGATTAACCGATATACTTTGTCTGCTTTGTGCCACTCCAGCGAAACAAAGCAGCAGCAAATCCACTTTAACTGGCTGGCTAAACTGAGTTTATAGCTGCTTTGCATTGCCTGACCAATGGAAAGCAGCCTGGAGAGTATTGCTGAATCTGGTCCAAAGTTTAAACGAATTTTAAACTCGCACTGGGCACTATTTGAAGAATCAAATAGCTTTGCAGCACAAAAAGTCCAAGACCAAATTCACCGGTGACATAAAACCAGGGTGAAAGTTACGTCAGGTGTAAATTGGTCAGAAAATGGGTGTAAGCAAAAAGGCAATGTAACTTGTGACTATTAGGTACTCAGTGAGTGTACAAACAAGGTGTAACTAAGGCCATGTCTACACTACGAAATTAGGTTGAATTTATAGAAGTCGGTTTTGTAGAAAGCATTTTTATACAGTCGATTGGGTGTGTCCCCACACAAATGGTCTAAGTGCATTTAGTCGGCATTTAGTCGGTGGAGTGTGTCCACAGTACCGAGGCAACCGTCGACTTCTGGAGCATTGCACTGTGAGTAGCTATCCCACAGTTCCTGCAGTCTCTGCCACCCATTTGAATTCTGGGTAGAAATCCGAATGCCTGATGAGGCAAAAAAACCCTGATGGTTCTGGGTGCATATCGTCAGGCTCCCCCCCTTCCCTCCCTCCCTCCGTGAAAGCAACGGCAGACAATTGTTTTGCGCCTTTTTTCCTGGGTTACCCGTGCAGACGCCATACCACGGCAAGCATGGAGCCTGCTCAGCTCACCGTATGTCTCCTGGGTGCTGGCAGATGCGGTACTGAATTCATAGATTCATAGATATTAAGGTCAGAAGGGACCATTATGATCATCTAGTCTGACCTCCTGCACAACGCAGGCCACAGAATCTCACCCACCCACTCCTGTGAAAAACCTCTCACCTATGTCTGAGCTATTGAAGTCCTCAAATCGTGGTTTAAAGACTTCAAGGAGCAGAGAATCCTCCAGCAAGTGACCCATGCCCCATGCTACAGAGGAAGGCGAAAAACCTCCAGGGCCTCTTCCAATCTGCCCTGGAGGAAAATTCCTTCCCGACCCCAAATATGGCGATCAGCTAAACCCTGAGTATATGGGCAAGACTCACCAGCCAGACACCCAGGAAAGAATTTTCTGTAGTAACTCAGATCCCACCCCATCTAACATCCCATCACAGGCCATTGGGCCTATTTACCATGAATATTTAAAGATCAATTAATTACCAAAATCATGTTATCCCATCATACCATCTCCTCCATAAACTTATCGAGTTTAATCTTAAAACCACATAGGTCTTTTGCCCCCACTGCTTCCCTTGGAAGGCTATTCCAAAACTTCACTCCTCTGATGGTTAGAAACCTTCGTCTTATTTCAAGTCTAAACTTCCTGGTGGCCAGTTTATATCCATTTGTTCTTGTGTCCACCTCAGTACTGAGTTTAAATAATTCCTCTCCCTCTCTGGTATTTATCCCTCTGATATATTTATAGAGAGCAATCATAACTCCCCTCAACCTTCTTTTGGTTAGGCTAAACAAGCCAATCTCCTTGAGTCGTCTTTCATAAGACAGGTTTTCCATTCCTCGGATCATCCTAGTAGCCCTTCTCTGTACCTGTTCCAGTTTGAATTCATCCTTCTTAAACATGGGAGACCAGAACTGCACACAATATTCCACGTGAGGTCTCACCAGTACTAACACCTCCTTATCTCTACTGGAAATACCTCGCCTGATGCATCCCAAGACCACATTAGCTTTTTTCACGGCCATATCACATTGGCGGCTCATAGTCATCCTGTGATCAACCAATACTCCAAGGTCCTTCTCCTCCTCCGTTACTTCTAATTGATGCATCCCCAGCTTATAACTAAAATTCTTGTTATTAATCCCTAAGTGCATGACCTTGCACTTCTCACTATTAAATTTCATCCTGTTACTATTAGTCCAGTTTACAAGGTCATCCAAATCTTCCTGTATGATATCCCGGTCTCTCTCTAAATTGGCAATACCTCCCAGCTTTGTATCATCCGCAAACTTTATTAGCACACCCCCACTTTTTGGGCCAAGGTCAGTTATAAAAAGATGAAATAAAATTGGTCCCAAAACTGATCCCTGAGGAACTCCACTGGTAACCTCCCTCCAGCCTGACAGTTCACCTTTCAGTATGACCCGTTGTAGTCTCCCCTTTAACCAGTTCCTTATCCACCTTTCAATTTTTACATTGATCCCCACCTTTTCCAATTTAACTAATAATTCCCCATGTGGCATGGTATCAAACGCTTTACTGAAATCTAGGTAAATTAGATCCCCTGCATTTTCTTTGTCTAAAAAATCTGTTACTTTCTCAAAGAAGGAGATCAGGTTGGTTTGGCACGATCTACCTTTTGTAAAACCATGTTGTATTTTGTCCCATTTACCATTGACCTCAATGTCCTTAACTACTTTCTCCTTCAGAATTTTTTCCAAGACCTTGCATACTACAGATGTCAAACTAACAGGCCTGTAGTTACCCCAATCACCTTTTTTTCCTTTCTTACAAATAGGAACTATGTTAGCAATTCTCCAATCATACAGTACAACCCCTGAGTTTACAGATTCATTAAAAATTTTTGCTAATAGGCTTGCAATTTCATGTGCCAGTTCCTTTAATATTCTTGGATGAAGATTATCTGGCCCCCCCCCCCATTTAGTCCCATTAAGCTACACAGCAGCAGCTCATTGCCTTTTGTCAGCAGACAGTGCAGTATGACTGGTAGCCATTGTTGACATACCCCAGGGTGCTCTTTTAGCCGACCTCAGTGAGGTCAGTCAGGGGCTCCTGGGCAAACAAGGGAGTGACTCAGCCAGGTCATTTCCCTTTTAAGTTTCATCTCATGGCGATTCAGTCCTGCCGGCAGTCATACTGCACCATCTTCTAATGAGCAGCCAGGAGACGACAATGGCCAGCAGTCATACTGCACCGTCTTCTGAGCACCCAGGACATGACGATGGCCAGCAGTCTTACTGCACCATCTGCTGCCAGCAAGATGTATAAAGATAGATGAAGTGGACAAAACAAGAAATAGACCAGATTTGTTTTGTATTCATTTTCTCCTCCCTTCCTTCCTCCCTCCGTGAAATCAACGGCCTGTTAAACCTATGGTTTTGAGTTTTATCCTTGAGGGGGCCATTCTGTTTCTCCTTGATGCAAAGCCACCCCCTTTGTTGATTTTATTTCCCTGTAAGCCAACCCTGTAAGCCATGTTGTCAGTCGCCCCTCCCTCCGTCAGAGCAATGGCAGACAATCGTTTCATGCCCTTTTCCCTGGATTGCCCAAGCAGATGCCATAGCACAGTAAGCATGGAGCCCATTCAGCTCACCGCAGCAGTTATGACCATTGTAAACACCTCCCACATTATCGTACAGTTTATGCAGACCCAGCACCTGAAAAACCAGGCGAGGAGGCGACGGAAGCGCGGTGATGAGGACATGAACACAGATTTCTCTAAAACCATGGTCCCCAGCAATGTGGAGATAAACTGGGGCAGGCTCATGCCGTGGAATGCAGATTCTGGGCCCGGGAAACAAGCACAGACTTGTGGGACCGCATAGTGTTGCAGGTTTGGGATGATTCCCAGTGGCTCCGAAACTTTCACATGCGTAAGGGCACTTTTATGGAACTTTGTGACTTGCTTTCCCCTGCTCTGAAGCACAAGAATACCAAGATGAGAGCAGCCCTCACAGTTGAGAAGCGAGTGGCAATAGCCCTGTCGAAGCTTGCAACGCCAGACAGCTACCGGTCAGTCAGGAATCAATTTGGAGTGGGCAAATCTACCGTGGGGGTTGCTGTGATGCAGGTAGCCAGCGCAATCATTGAGCTGCTGCTTTCAAAGGTAGTGACTCTGGGAAATGTGCAGGTCATACTAGATGGCTTTGCTGCCATGGGATTCCCTAACTGTGGTGGGGCTATAGAAGGAACGCATATCCCTACCTTGGGTCCAGACCACCAGGGGCAGCCAATACGTAAACCGCAAGGGGTACTTTTCAATGGTGCTGCAAGCACTGGTGGATCACAAGGGACGTTTCACCAACATCAGCATGGGATGGCCGGGAAAGGTTCATGACGCTCGCGTCTTCAGGAACTCTGGTCTGTTTAAATGGTTGCAGGAAGGGATTTACTTCCCAGACCAGAAAATAACTGTTGGGGATGTTGAAATGCCTTTAATGACAGGTTTCAAAGTAGCAGCCGTGTTAGTCTGTATTTGCAAAAAGAAAAGGAGTACTTGTGGCACCTTAGAGACTAACCAATTTATTTGAGCATAAGCTTTCGTGAGCTACAGCTCACTTCATCGGATTTCCGCTGAATGCATCCGATGAAGTGAGCTGTAGCTCACGAAAGCTTATGCTCAAATAAATTGGTTAGTCTCTAAGGTGCCACAAGTACTCCTTTTCTTTTTGCGAAATGCCTACAGTTATCCTTGGGGACCCAGGCTACCCCTTAATGCCCTGGCTCATGAAGCCGTACACAGGCACCCTGGACAGTAGTCAGGAGCTGTTCAACTATAGGCTGAGCAAGTGCAGAATGGTGGTATAGTGTGCATTTGGAAATTTAAAGGGTCGCTGACGCAGTTTACTAACTCGGTCAGACTTCAGCGAAACCAATATTCCTATTGTTATTGCTGCTTGCTGTGCGCTCCACTATCTCTGTGAGAGTAAGGGGGAGATGTTTATGGTGGGGTGGGAGGTTGATGCAAATCGCCTGGCCGCTGAATATGAGCAGCCAGACACCAGGGCAGTTAGAAGAGCACAGCAGGAAGCGGTGCACATCAGAGAAGCTTTGAAAACCAGTTTCATGACTGGCCAGGGTACTGTGTGACACTTCTGTTTGTTTCTCCTTGATGAAAACCCTCCCCCTTGGTTGCCTCTAAATTCCCTGTAAGCCACCCGCCCTCCCCCCTTGGATCACAGCTTGCTTGCAAAGGAAATAAAGTCACTATCATCTAAAAAACATGTATTCTTTATTGATTGATTATAAAAATAGGGAGATAACTCACAAGGTAGCCTGAGTGGGGTGTGGAAGGAGGGAAGGAAAAGGCCACCTTAAAACTTGTTGAATGCCAGCCTTCTGTTGCTTGGGCTGTGCACTGGGGTGCAGTGGTTGGGTGCCTGGAGCCTCCCACCCTGCGTTCTTGGGCGTCTGAGTGAGGAGGCTATGGAACTTGGGGAGGAGGGAGGGCGGCTAAGCAGGGGCTGCAGAGGCAGTCTGTGATCCTGCTGCTGTTCATGAACCTCCATCAGACGCCAGAGCATGTCCGTTTGATCCCGCCCCAGCGTTGCCTCATGCCTCCTCTGATCTTCCTGCCACCACCTCTCCACACATTCATTGGCCACCATCCTGTACTCTGCTATTATGTCCTTCTACACAGATCTGTCAGTGCCGGACGACTGCATGAGCTCAGAGAACATGTCATTGCGCGTGCGTTTATTTCGCCACCTTATCTGAGATAGCCTTTGGGACGGAGGAGGGAGGCTTGAAACATTTGCAGCTGCTGGAGGAAAAAAAGGGAGTGAAGTATTTTAAAAGATACATTTTACCGAACAATGGCAAAACTCTTTCATGGTGAACGACACTATTCACATTACATAGCACATGTGATTTTGGTACAAGGTCGCATTTTGCATCTTATATTGAGTGCCTGCGGCTTTGGTGTTAGAGATCACACACGCAATGCCGGGCAACAGAATTCGGCTTGCAGGAGGCCATGGTAAGCCATAGTCTTTCAGCTTCTGCAACCTTCATAACAGCAGCGTCCTCCTCTCCCATACCAAGCAAAGCACGTTGCGTTGGCCATTTTAGTGCTGTGGTTTTCATGTTAACGTGCAGCAGCAGAAACCAAACTAACCCCCACCCCCATCCAGTTCTCTGGGATGATCGCTTTTCCCATCCCCCCACCACGTGGCTGGTATCAGGGAAGATTGCTGCTAGCCAAATTCGAACAGCTCAGCGCCAATGCCTGCCCCCTTCCCCCCCGCACCGTGTGGCTAACTGCGGGGAGGATTTCTTTTCAGTCACAGGCAAACAGCCCAGTAGGAACGGCCACCTCTGAATGTCTCCTTAATTAAATTCCCCTATTTCAACCAGGTTACCATGAATGATATCACTTTCCTGAGGTTTCAGAGTAGCAGCCATGTTAGTCTGTATCCTCAAAAAGAAAAGGAGTACTTGTGGCACCTTAGAGACTAACAAATGTATTTGAGCATAAGCTTCCGTGAGCTACAGCTCACTTCATCGGATGCATTCAGTGGAAAATACAGTGGGGAGATTTATATACACAGAGAACATGAAACAATGGGTGTTACCATACATACTGTAAGGTGAGTGATCAGGTAAGGTGAGCTATTACCAGCAGGAGAGCGGGGTGGGGGGTGGGGAGGGTGCCAATGCCTGAGATGATGGGGCGTCCAGGATTTCGTCTTTTGGAACATAGTTCTGATAGCACGGATTCCTCTTCCCATACAGCGATCAGATCCAGTACCTCCTGTTCGGTCCATGCTGGAACTCTTTTTCGATTCTGGGACTGCATGGTCACCTGTGCTGATGAGCTCGCCTTGCCAAACAGGAAATGAGATTCAGAAGTTCCCAGGGCTTTTCCTGTACACCTGGCCAGTGCATCGAGTTCAGAGTGCTGTCCAGAGCGGTCACAATGGTGCACTGTGGGATAGCTCCCGGAGGCCAATACCTTTGAATTGCGCCCATGCTAACCCTAATTCGAGACGGTGATGTCGATTTCAGCGCTAATCCCCTCGTTGGGGAGAAGTACAGAAATCAGTTTTAAGAGCCCTTTATATCGAAAAAAATGGCTTCGTTGTGTGGACGGGTGCAGGGTTAATTCGATTTCACTCTGCTAAATCCGACATAAACTCGTAGTGTAGACCAGGCCTTACACATTCAGAGGAAGAAGAGGGAGTGTTCAGGAAAAGGAATTAACCCGGGGTGTAGGATAACGCACAGGATGGGCTGCAGCTGCTATTCCAGCAGATAGGTTATTGTTGCAGCCATATGGGTGAGAAGAACAAGGGACCTTTGTGGCATACCTGAACCCTGGCCATGCTTTGGAAGGGTTATGAGCCCCCTGCTTCAAGGTCTGTCTATATTATCCATACTTCCCAAACTTCTGATCAATGTTAAAACTGGTTCTGTGAAACTGATTTAAAATCCAGTTGGAGGTACAGTGGTGAGGTAGGCTCTGGGTTTCCCAACCACCTTCAGGAATTAGATTTTGTTCTCAGTTACACTTGTGTCAATCTGGAGTGACTCCATCTGAACTACTCTGGAATCATTCTGGTGTAACTGAGAGAAGACTCTGTTCCAGTAAATGGAACTGAGTCAAACAGCAGATCTCAGACTGTGGGAACCACAATCCCTCATTCTGACGCTTGACTCATGTTGCATTAAACCCAAATGACCATTCAGACCAAGTAACAAAACACCAAGGCAAAGAGGTAAACAGGACCTGTTCATTCATGCTCTTAGCAATAGTATGTCCTAATAAGGAAGAGAAACTAGGACATCTTAGAATGAATGGTTTTGTTTTTCTTGTATTGGGTTTAAAATAAAAGAGTCCCTGTTGCATAAGTGCAAATTGCTGTGACTTCGAGAAATGTGTCCTGAGGCCCTTCTTTAGTTTGTTTGTCATTTATCACTTCGAAAGTCTAGGAAAGGTATTTGGTTAATTTTCCATAGTAATTTAAGGCCAGATTCTGATCTCAGTTATGCTGCTGTGTATCTGGAGTTACTCCAGTGGAGTAAAAGGAGTGATTTATACCAGTGTAAATGAGAGTGGTCTGTCCCTTAAAATGTACTCATTCCTGTAGCACCTGGAGAGCATCACATGGTTATAAACCACCTGCCCCTAAATATTCAGTGATAACTGCCTTTTAATATCCTAATTGCAAAATTCTCCCTCGGGAGAGATTGTGTAAAGGTGGGAAGAGAGCTAATGCTGTCGGGAGTGGGTTATGGGGGCAGGAGGGGTGGAGGGAATTAAAAAATTTGGCCCCAAGTTATTGAAAGGGTTGAGCCTGATTTTCGTCTCAGACTGGATTCACCCTGCTGTTGGCTCCTGTGGCTTCAGTGGAGTTACTCTTGGTTTGTGACGGTTGGAATGGAAGCAGCATCGGGACCATTTTCTTGAGCAAACCAAACATTTGTTACTTGGAAATAAATAAAAACAGAAGAGTCTTGGAATGAGCTGAACAGAAATTCTCAGTGACTCAGGCAAATTTGGGTTGCTGTAGTCTGTAAACAAACAAACAAACAAAAGGAACCCTTAGAGGGAGCGTGTTGATTATTGCAACTTTCTTCTGAGCATGGGGGAAGATGCAAGGGCTGCTACTGTGCCCTGGATCTGGATTTTGGGCAAGTTCAGAGCAGGATTCAGGTTGGAATTTGGCCACTGGCTCTATAAACTGAGTCAAACCAAAACCTGGAACCAACCACCCCCAAATATTGGGAGAAATTTGAAACACAAGCCTGAATCTAGGGCCAGATTTTCAAGGTAAGTAGGTGCCTTAAACTGCAGATAGATGCTTGGAGAGATTTTCAAAAGTGCCTAAGCAGGTAGGCTCCTAACTCCCAATGGGAGGTGGGGCCAAATCCTCAGCTGGTGTAAATCAGTGTAGCTCCATTGAGGCCTGTTTCTTGATAATGTGTCTTTCCACCTCCAGATCTCAGGCTTTTGTGGTCTGGTCGAACCATTTAGTGTGCCTCAGACATTCCCTGATCAGCAGTGATGGATGGGGTGAGAGACAAAAGTAATGCTGAGCCAGGACTTTCCAGAAGGAGGGGAGGGAATTCTACCTGAAGGTCAGTGCCCTTGAAGGAGGGGGACACAGCTTGCAGCCAGAAGGGCCCACCAGATCATCCAGTCTGACCTTCTGTATGTCACAGGCCACCACCACCCACACAGTAAACTCAGCAACTGAAACTGGACCGACTTATTACAGCCCACAGGAGACTTGACTGTTACATGCCACAGGTGGAGAACAGGAGGGACCAAGGCCCTGGAGTGTCAGGGAAATGATTACGTGAGATATATCCAGATAATCCCCCATGCTGCAGAGGTAGGCAAAAAAACCCTAAAGGTCCCAGCCAATATGACCTGGGCAAAAATTCCTTCCTGACCCCACATATAGTGATCAGTTAGACCCTGACCATGTGAACAAGAACCAGCCAGCCAACTACCTAAGAGAGAGAATTGATCTCAGAGCCCGGGTCCACCCCGCCCAATGTCCCATCTCCAGCCATGGCAATCCCTGATGCTTCAAAAAGAGATTTAAAAAACCCCCAGCCTTGCAGAATACATTGGGCAGGGGTGGCGTGGGAGGGAGAATCCCTTCCTGACCACTGCAAGTGGCCATCTGAAACCTTGAAGCATGAGCTTTAGGAACACAAGACATCTTGCATGGTGTCCCTTCCAAAGTGCTGCTTTGAAATGTTCACAGAGCCCGAGCTACATTGCAGAGAGCTGGCCAACTCTGCAGCCATCAGTCAAAGAGCGTACACCCAGAAATAGCTTCCCTCCAGCAAAGGAGGAGAAATATACACACACACAGCCTGCTTAGCACAGTCCATTAAACTCAGCATGAACTCCAGGCCCAGCCACAACCCAGGATATTTATGGAGTGAATATCTTCCTGTAAAGGATGTGAAAGAACAATGCAACTTCTGTGCTTATTGTACCCTCCCCCTCTCATGCACACAGGCTCTTCAAGCCATTTCATTGAGCTAAGACTGTGGGTCTCCTCTTGGCTGCTCCTGCATGATGGATGAGAAAAGAGAGAGCACAGAGTACTCTTTTCCCCACTCCTCCACGTGTCGGTGGCCCCGGTGTAGGGATGTGGGGCATGCATCCTGCATGTCTGAAAAGGAGGCTTAGAAGTTGCAGCTGAGCCGATTGCTGCTCCCAGCCCAGGAGAGGCTCTAGCTGCCTCGGCACATCACAAGCAGAATGTCTCTGGCCATGCTGCTGCTGGAGCCGTGCAACCGTTGCACACCTTCTCCGAAAGGCCACAGTGGAGCCCAGAGAACAGGAACAGGATATCTGGGAATAGTCATTACCATGCAGCGGCTTTTTAGCAGCCTATCTGACGTGAGTTTGACCATCCCAGTCTAATTTTCCAGTGTCTACATCACCAAAACCAACACCCAGTATGTGGCCCCCTCTGTTCATCTCAGCAGCGAGGTGGGGGGCTGAATAGGCCATGGAGACAGAACTACCCTTTCACTACTAGAGCTGGTTCCCCCAGGGCAAGACACTGCAGCAGTATTGGGAGAGTTTGCTTTGTTGTGGCCTGTTTTGTGGGTAAGTAGAGTCCTCAGGGCTCTCAATCTGATACCTCTCAAAATCCTAACGTATGCTAGACTCACCGCCATGATTTCTGAGGCAGGACAACCCTGGCTCCTGAAGGGGTGGGATCCATAAGCGTTGCTGTCTCTAATATCTCTGAGTGGAATGGTCCATCGACAAGGCCTGATTCTGGTCTCACACTGGTGTTGGTGACATTGGGCATTACACTAGGTAACTCGGGAGGGTGGAAGACCATGAGTGTCGATGAAGCCCTCTTGCTCTAGGCCCAGACGAACTGAAGCCCCTTGAACTTCAGGCAAAGGTATAAAATGTATACTGGAATCTGCATGTGGGGCTGCAGGATTTGAGACAGCTTAGTCTCCCTGCGCCCTATTTGAAGCTTCAAATAAATCTTTCTGCTTCTCCACCCCGTTGTGGTCATTGGTGCGATGCATACCGGGCAACAAACCCAACTGTTGCTTGCCTCGGGCACTCTGTGCCGGCAACACTGGGATAAATCAGGGGTAACTTCGCTGAAGTCAACAGCTACACCACGGTGAAATCAGCATGAGACCAGAATGAAGCCCATTTTTGATCTTCAGATTTATAGGATCCTATCACCGTGACGTGAACCTATAAATCTGGGGCAGACTATGGGAAAATACCTTTGGCCTTCCCCCTCCTTGGCTGAGTGACCAAAAGAGTGTAGGATGATGCAGACACAGAGCTGCAGAAGTTGGTGAAGGCAGTGGGGAGAATACCATAAATATGTGGCCCAAAGCGCTTGGCCAGATAAAGGTCTCTGAGCAGCTCATGGCTAGAAAAGGAGACAGGAGCAAGATGATGCCCTGTCACAGGTGCTTTCTTACCACACTCATTTTTCTTCCATCTAAAGTATGGAAATTTAAAAAATTAATTTTTAAATCAATTTAAACTTAAATCATAATTAATTTTAAACTTTTGAAATTGAAAAAAAAAATCTTTAAGTTTTTAAACTCATGGTTTTTATCTACCCTGCTACTTATGAATGCGTGCTGCCCTTGAGAACAAAAATCATCTCTCCCCTATCTTGTATGCTTTAATTGACAGTGAAATCGTTAACAAAAATGATTTTTAAATTGCATCATTTCACTCCAGAATCAACAATCCCTTTGGCTGGGTGGGAGAAGTTATATTTCTTTCAAGCTGTCTATAGATTCAGACCAACAGAAGAACATTACGTTGTACTTGGTTCACATTTTGAAGGTTACCTTTACCCTAAGGGCTAGAAACTTAATTTTCTTTCCCACTGAAAGCTGAGATTCTGTTGTACAAGACAACAGCCAGCAGGCAAAGGGTCCCAGCTTGCTGAGCTTCTGCATGCAGAGCCAATGCAAAACTCTTCTCTTTTTTCTGTCTCTGAACCCTTCCTCTCCTCTCGCTGTCCTCACCACGTGGTTCAATGAGGGAAGATGTAGCCTGTTCTCCATCCTCTAATTCCATTGGTGCAGAATGAGTGACCTGTGTTTGCATTGGAGTAACCTTTCCAAAAATGTAAGAGCACCCCCTTTAGGCAGTGTGAGGGGTACAATACCTAAATACCCAGGCATCCATTCCCAGCCCTTTCGGGTCAGATTTCCCCTTTGCTTCGAGCATTAGCTGTTGTGATTTGGCATTCAGTATTTTAAAGCACCCTGTGGGGAAGGGAAGATGAAAGATTTGGGATGACAAAGCAAACTGCATAGGAAACATCAGTCAATAAGGGCACAGGGCAGGTGGACTAGTATCTACTTTGTTGTTCCCCTTATTGGCTGCTGTCATTATTATGCCATAGCAAGCAAGCTTAATTAATGTTACTATTTCTTGAGCTCATCAAAGCCCCTGTGTAAAGCATTTGACTCCGCGCCTTTATCCCCTGCGTAGTCTCCCCAGATTTGCTTTCTTTTAGGTAAATGTGGGACACACAACCCTCATTACACCTTTTTATTTTTAAAGCTACAGGTTACATAAAAAATGAAAGGCGTATCCAGAGCGCACCTCAGGGTGAATGGTACAGGCAGAGAAACAGCATCACAGCCAAATGTGGCTCTGATGGGCTGGTGCGGGAACATCTTGTCCCAGTACCTCTCTCTGCCAACCTCCACATGCAGCTTCAGAGTTGTCCTTTGGCATTACAAACATAAACCTCCTGCTAGTGAACTTGAATTTTCATGGGAAGGGTGTGGGTAACATCCCCATTGCAAACCTGCATCTCTAGTGCAGCAATCACATGAGCCCAGACTATGCGGCACTCAGACGGCATCCTCCTGACCTTGGTGGTTGCCCACGCTGGTAAAAGGATAGGTGTATATGGGAGAAGGGATTGACAAATGGGGAACGGAGGCACAGAGAGCAATGCCTAAGGTCACACACAGTGTGTGGTATGGTAAGGCCACAAGGCCATCCTGTGTGCCTAGTATACATAGGAATGTTTTATCTGCTTGCAGCAGTTGCTGACAGTGTTTCAACCCTGCTGTGGCCAGTATAATTTAAGGCGATATTAATAGCTCTGAAGATAGGTGTTTTGCCAGACTCAGGGACAGGGCTAGTAGCATGAAGGCTAGTACCAGAAGGGAGGAGAGAAAGAGATGGCAGCAACCAGCCATCAGACTCTACACTGATTTGAAAACATGGGGCCAAACCCTGTGGTGTTGACTCAGGCCAGCTTCCCATGCTGCAAGATCTGGCCCATTGTAGGGGGTGACATTCTTCAGGCTGTCTTGTGCAGGAGCTCAGACCAGGTGACCAAAATGGTCCCTTCTGGATTTAAGAACTGTGAATCAACTAAAATGCCCTGGATTTGGAGTATGGGCCAAATTTTCCCAAGAGCCTACGGTCAGATTTTCAAGTGCTCAGCACCCATGACTGGGACCCGATTTTCCAAAGAACCCAAACATCCACCACGCTGGGCTCTCTTGAAAATCTGGCCCTAAATGTTTTTGCTTCATATTGTTTTCCCTGCCTGGAAACAGGAACCACCAGTGTTTTGATAAAACAGTATGTGCTATGTCATTGTAGCCCCTGTAAGTCCCTACATACACTCTGCCAAAGTGGCATTTTATGCCATAGGACCCATTGCCAGGCCTTCTACAGAAAACATACACCAGGGCGACTCGTTCCCCCTTCCTTTCCCCAAAGCGCAGGCACGCCTTGGTTGCAAAGCTCTGCACATCTGAGATTTGGCTCTGAATGAGGGATGCTAGAATGCTTTAATGTCTTTATTTCATTTATAAGGATGTAAATAGACATCCGCCCATCCCAATCTCTGAGTGCCCCGATAGAATTGAGTCTCACAATAAATACTCAGATACAATGGGCTGCTCCTCCCAGCACCAATGTAAATATATCACATATTGCATAAGCTCTTAGCCAAGGACACAAGCTTACCGCCCTTGGCTTGCCCAAAAAGTGGATGCTGCAGCGTGCCCCGGAAGCTAACAGGTCCTGGCTCTGTTGAAGTCAATAGGAGTGGAGACAGGATCATCCCTGGGCTCTGGTGGACAGGGGATGGGTGACCTTTCCCACCCTTTCCGTCCTTAGAACTGTGTAGCCTTTCCCATCTGCGGTGAGTCAGAGAGAGAGCAGTCTTTACCTGCTGCTGTGCTCTGAGCCTGCCTTTATGTATTGCTTTTGCCTGCCCACTTAAAGTGCGGACACAACAGTGTAGGGAATTCATATGCCAGGTTTGTTTTTCATTTCCATTTAAATGGGATGAATTTTTTAGCTCTCATGAGAGAGCTTCACAGCGATAGACTGGCTATGTTGCACAACCACACAGCCCTAGTAACCACAGAAGCATTGCATCTTTCTTGAGGTTTTCTCTGTTCGAGTCTCCACTGTGTCATCTGAGTTTATGATAAAATGGATTTAATTAATCCTTGGTGGGTAACCCTGTGGGATGAGTCTCCTGAGCAGAAACTGTGCAGTAAGAACATGTAGAAGGTCAGGCCAGATGATTGTAGGGATCCTTTCTGGCTTTATAATCTATACTTTCTAATCTATACTATAATCTAGTTCAAGTGGGACTGGGCTGAACTCACCAAGATAGCTGTAATTGGCATCGAATTTGGACTGGATCCTAAATCTGGGGAAGAGGAAGACAAAGGAATGAAATCCACATGCTTCCTGGATTCTCTGCTTATAAATTTCATCCAGCTGGATGAAATTCAGCATGTTCTATTCATAGGGCCAAATTCATCCTTCGTGTAACTCCATTGAGGTCATTGCCAACTCAGATTGTTTACTCCAACATAGGTTCTTTCTAATAATTTCTTTTGCCTTTCCTCAGATCTCAGCATTGTTTTATTTTATTTTTATTTTTGCTGGTAAAAAGCCATGTGTCCTATTGCCAGGTATCAACTTTCAAAATAATGTGAATTGATTTTAAGGCTGGTTAAAGTTGACTGCTTTGGAGAATGAAATCCTCCACTGCCATGCACGTGTAACTCATCCCTGACCCAGAGGAACTCCTACATAGGGCTTGAGAATAAATATGGAAAAATACAGAAATCCTTTTGTTTTTACCAAGTCTAGTCAAACAAGTTTTCTTTTTGTAAGACCCATCTGGCTCATGTTTTATCTGAACATTCTGATGCCCAGCTCTGGGTTTGTCCCACTTCTGTTTCAAATAGTGGTGGTTAATACAAAGGGTGCTTTTGGTTTGCCTGTCAGGTTGGATTTTGTGTTGCAGCTGTTTCAGATCCAGGTTCCCACTCCTATCAAGTGCTTATATACGAATGCACAAAGCCTTGGAAATAAGCAGGGAGAACTGGAGGTCCTGGTGATGTCAAGGAATTATGACGTGATTGGAATAACAGAGACTTGGTGGGATAACTCACATGACTGGAGTACTGTCATGGATGGTTATAAACTGTTCAGAAAGGACAGGCAGGGCAGAAAAGGTGGGGTAGTAGCGCTGTATGTAAGGGAGCAGTACGACTGCTCAGAGCTCTGGTATGAAACTGCAGAAAAACCTGAGTGTCTCTGGATTAAGTTTAGAAGTGTGAGCAACAGGAGTGATGTAGTGGTGGGAGTCTGCTATAGACCACCAGACCAGGGGGATGAGGTGGATGAGGCTTTCTTCCAGCAGCTCGCGGAAGCTACTAGATCGCACACCCTGGTTCTCATGGGTGACTTTAATTTTCCTGATATCTGCTGGGAGAGCAATACAGCGGTTCATAGACAATCCAGGAAGTTTTTGGAAAGCGTAGGGGATAATTTCCTGGTGCAAGTGTTAGAGGAGCCAACTAGGGGGGGAGCTTTTCTTGACCTGCTGCTCACAAACCGGGAAGAATTAGTGGGGGAAGCAAAAGTGGATGGGAATCTGGGAGGCAGTGACCATGAGTTGGTTGAGTTCAGGATCCTGACACAGGGAAGAAAGGTAAGCAGCAGGATACGGAACCTGGACTTCAGGAAAGCAGACTTCGACTCCCTCAGGGAATGGATGGGTAGGATCCCCTGGGGGACTAACATGAAGGGGAAAGGAGTCCAGGAGAGCTGGCTGTATTTCAAGGAATCCCTGTTAGGGTTACAGGGACAAACCATCCCGATGTGTCGAAAGAATAGTGAATATGGCAGACGACCAGCTTGGCTTAACGGTGAAATCCTAGCGGATCTTAAGCATAAAAAAGAAGCTTACAAGAAGTGGAAGGTTGGACAAATGACCAGGGAAGAGTATAAAAATATTGCTCGGGCATGTAGGAATGAAATTAGGAGGGCCAAATCGCACCTGGAGCTGCAGCTAGCGAGAGATGTTAAGAGTAACAAGAAGGGTTTCTTCAGGTATGTTGGCAACAAGAAGAAAGCCAAGGAAAGTGTGGGCCCCTTAATGAATGAGGGAGGCAACCTAGTGACAGAGGATGTGGAAAAAGCTAATGTACTCAATGCTTTCTTTGCCTCTGTCTTCACTAACAAGGACAGCTCCCAGACTGCTGCGCTGGGCATCACAACATGGGGAATAGATGGCCAGCCCTCTGTGGAGATAGAGGTGGTTCGGGACTATTTAGAAAAGCTGGACGTGCACAAGTCCATGGGGCCGGACGAGTTGCATCTGAGAGTGCTAAAGGAACTGGCGGCTGTGATTGCAGAGCCATTGGCCATTATCTTTGAAAACTCGTGGCGAACCGGGGAAGTCCCAGATGAATGGAAGGCTAATGTAGTGCCAATCTTTAAAAAGGGAAGAAGGAGGATCCTGGGAACTACAGGCCAGTCAGCCTCACCTCAGTCCCTGGAAAAATCATGGAGCAGGTCCTCAAGGAGTCAATTCTGAAGCACTTACATGAGAGGAAAGTGATCAGGAACAGTCAGCATGGATTCACCAAGGGAAGGTCATGCCTGACTAATCTAATCGCCTTCTATGATGAGATTACTGGTTCTGTGGATGAAGGGAAAGCAGTGGATGTATTGTTTCTTGACTTTAGCAAAGCTTTTGACACGGTCTCCCACAGTATTCTTGTCAGCAAGTTAAAGAAGTATGGGCTGGATGATTGCACTATAAGGTGGGTAGAAAGTTGGCTAGATTGTTGGGCTCAACAGGTAGTGATCAATGGCTCTATGTCTAGTTGGCAGCCGGTGTCAAGTGGAGTGCCCCAGGGGTCGGTCCTGGGGCCGGTTTTGTTCAATATCTTCATAAATGATCTGGAGGATGGTGTGGATTGCACTCTCAGCAAATTTGCGGATGATACTAAACTGGGAGGAGTGGTAGATACGCTGGAGGGCAGGGATAGGATACAGAGGGACCTAGACAAATTGGAGGATTGGGCCAAAAGAAATCTGATGAGGTTCAATAAGGATAAGTGCAGCGTCCTGCACTTAGGACGGAAGAACCCAATGCACAGCTACAGACTAGGGACCGAATGGCTAGGCAGCAGTTCTGCGGAAAAGGACCTAGGGGTGACAGTGGACGAGAAGCTGGATATGAGCCAGCAGTGTGCCCTTGTTGCCAAGAAGGCCAATGGCATTTTGGGATGTATAAGTAGGGGCATAGCGAGCAGATCGAGGGACGTGATCGTTCCCCTCTATTCGACATTGGTGAGGCCTCATCTGGAGTACTGTGTCCAGTTTTGGGCCCCACACTACAAGAAGGATGTGGATAAATTGGAAAGAGTCCAGCGAAGGGCAACAAAAATGATTAGGGGTCTGGAACACATGACTTATGAGGAGAGGCTGAGGGAACTGGGATTGTTTAGCCTGCAGAAGAGAAGAATGAGGGGGGATTTGATAGCTGTTTTCAACTACCTGAGAGGTGGTTCCAGAGAGGATGGTTCTAGACTATTCTCAGTGGTGGAAGAGGACAGGACAAGGAGTAATGGTCTCAAGTTGCAGCGGGGGAGGTTTAGGTTGGATATTAGGAAAAACTTTTTCACTAGGAGGGTGGTGAAACACTGGAATGCGTTGCCTAGGGAGGTGTTGGAATCTCCTTCCTTGGAAGTTTTTAAGGTCAGGATTGACAAAGCCCTGGCTGGGATGATTTAATTGGGGATGGGTCCTGCTTTTGAGCAGGGGGTTGGACTAGATGACCTCCTGAGGTCCCTTCCAACCCTGATATTCTATGATTCTATGATTCTATGATTGGCCTATTTCACAGTGCTTAACTCTTCTACAGCTTAGGGATGTTCTGAATCCAAACCTGGATCTGGATGCAAATGTCATGGCTTGAGCCATTTTAGTTTTATTCTCATCCCCAAAGTTCAGGGGAGTTAGGTAACTGGAGTAGTTTTTTATCTCATAATTAGTTGAGAGGGAAGTCCAGCCTCCGGCCCATTCCCAGCTTGGACACTGCTATCAAGGGGGCCAGTTATGATGGTAATTTTTATGCTGTGGACCCCTTCCCACAAGGAATTGTCCTGAGATCCACCAACATTTCACACAGGCCACTGAACACCCTCCAGATGGGACAATATTTTTTAAAGCAAGGGTTGAAGGAAACAGTGACATCTTACTGATATCACTTCAGCACCTGAGTGCTCCAAGGAATTGTACCAGGGTGCTCTTGTTCTTGTTTCTGATGGCGTTTATTTGCCTGATATTCACTCTGCAGCGTTACATAAGTTTTTAGCAATTATCCAAATTTCTTTTTCATAAATTTAATAAAAACAAATTCAAGAGAAGCCATTGGCAGGACATTGAGGGTGAAGCACAGAAGAGCATAACAATTAAATGAATTAAACACCAAGCATTCTTCGCTCCAGGGAGATATTAAACTGGATTGACGTCTTTATCCCTTCATTACACATGGCTCAGGCAAAAAGAAGAGACACAAATTGCTCCTAACTTGGGTGTTTCCTGACTTTGAAGGTTCTGAGTCACTCAGCCTTAATGTTCTTCTCTTGGCTTTTGGCACTGGAGGTGAATAGCTCAGCTGATAGTACCAGGCGTGGTTTTAATTTGTCCAATGCCCCGAGGAAGAACTCAGTCCTTGAATTACTGATGGTATATGCAAGAGATCTCAAACAGTCACTAGTCCTTGTGTTTAAGGTCTTCTGCTCCAATCCTGCTACCAGAAGAGGGTAGATGTTGTCTAGCAGACCTTCTCCTTTCATTTAGCTCCTGGAAGAGGGAAGCTATTCATGAGGTGCGGTATGCAAAGGCCCAAAGCAGCCATTTGTCTTGCTTGGACTTTTAATGGGTCTGCTGTGAAAAGTGACTCAGCAAGAGTAACACTGTGGGGATTCCAGACTCCAGATCTAACTTGCTCAGCTTATAAGTACAAAGCTGCTCTTCACCTTACTGCCTTTGGTGCAGGTTCACCCTGGGATCTGAGACTCATGGGTGGGTTCTTTCATCCCCAGGAACCCTCATGCAACTAAGATGGAAACTTCTGAGCACTTTGAAGTAAAGATTCTGGAACTGAGTTATCTATTCGGTTACTGATAGAGGAGCCAGAATAGAATCCAGTTCATGCTGTTTTAGCAAGGAGGGGAAGATAGGAGGCTGGCAACTATACAAAGCCAGGATTAAGGTGGGTCATATGAGAAGTGCTACTTTCATAGAATACCAGGGTTGGAAGGGGCCTCAGGAGGTCATCTAGTCCAACCCCCTGCTCAAAGCAGGACCAATCCCCAACTAAAGCATCCCAGCCAGGGCTTTGTCAAGCCTGACCTTAAAAACCTCTAAGGAAGGAAATTCCACCACCTCCCTAGGTAACGCTTTCCAGTGTTCACCACCCTCCTAGCGAAAAAGTTTTACCTAATATCCAACCTAAACCTCCCGCACTGCAACTTGAGACCATTACTTCTTGTTCTGTCATCTGCTACCACTGAGAACAGTCTAGAGCCATCCTCTTTGGAACCCCCTTTCAGGTAGTTGAAAGCAGCTATCAAATCCCCCCTCATTCTTCTCTTCCGCAGACTAAACAATCCCAGTTCCCTCAGCCTCTCCTCATAAGTCATGTGTTCCAGTCCCCTAATCATTTTTGTTGCCCTCCGCTGGACTCTTTCCAATTTTTCCACATCCTTCTTGTAGTGTGAGGCCCAAAACTGGACACAGTACTCCAGATGAGGCCTCACCCAGTGTCGAATAGAGGGGAACGATCACATCCCTCGATCTGCTGGCAATGCTCCTATTTCTACAGCCCAAAATGCAGTTAGCCTTCTTGGCAACAAGGGCACACTGTTGACTCATACTCAGCTTTGTTGACTTTAACTCAGCATTGCCTGTTTTTAACATTGTGAGCATTTTATTAGCAACATTCTCGCAAGGTAATATGCACGCAGACCACTGACAAAGGCCTGCACTGGTAACTTCACCTTGACAATATTTTTTTCTGGAGAGGGATTATTTTTGCTCTGTGCTGAAAACATGCCTAGTGCTGCTTAACAATAATTATGCTGATAGTATATCTATATTGCTGCCTGCTCCACCGCACATCCCTGATAGGTAGGTAAGTATTATTATCCCCGAGTCATGGCATGGCTGTAGCTTGTTCAGGGTCATGCAGCAAGTTTGTATCAGACCCAGGGTTAGAACTCAAGAGCTCCCAGCCCCACCTCAATAGACGGTGCGGCCTTTTATACCGGGGTGATCACCGTAAGTTATTGAGCAATAACAAAGGCGTCTAGGATTTACAGAAGCACAGATGTCACAGCTACAAAGTGGTCAAAATGATTTGCAATCCAGATGTGGGTTATTTCCTTGTTGCAGGAGGAAAATGAGAACAGAGGGGCACAGTGCCCTGCCCCAGCCTCCCTTATTTTCATGTCCTCCAGAGTACGATTCTGAGCAGCGGGTATTAGACAGCACAACTAAAGCACAACTTAAAGGTGTGACAGCTTCCAAGCCCAGATCTGTATCAGTGTCTGGCTAGACTGCTTTTGTCTTGTAACTGCTCCTGGGCACTGTGTGTTTATACCACTTCCAGTTCATTAACTCCTCTGTGCAGAGACTTAATCCTCTGTTTGTGGTGTCAGAACCAGCTGCTATGGAAATTATTGTGAAATCACAGATCTTCAGGTGGGAGAAGAGCAGAAGGAGCAGAGAATGCGGTTAGCACTTTACTGGTGCCTTCCATGCAAGGATCCCAAGGGATTTTACAAGTCTGAATGAAACGTCACAACACCCAGTCTTACCGTTGGCAAAACAGAGCGCAAGTGACTTGCTCGTCTAACTCACTTTGCGACTCTGATCAAGGAATAGAATCTAGGATCCTATTCTGAGACAGGAAAGGGGGAGGGGGGATGATGTTCCTTTAGGCCACCTTTACACTCCCTATATTCTGAGGCTGTAGAGGGCCCACAACTGGACCTGGAGTAAGTTGGAGCAGCCTCAGGGCTGCTCCTACTTATGTTCTGCTTTCCCGGCCCCTCTGTGAGTGTGGGAGGCAGAGAATGGCCATGGTATAGTGCATTTTGTCCACACCCCCTATAGTTGGGGTTGGAAGCAGGGCTGAGGTAGGGCCAAGGAGGTCCCCTGCACAGGGCATATTGTCAAAGGGCTCCTTCTTCCACCCCCTTTATGGCCCCTTTACACTGGGTTCTGGTGTAAATGAGAATCATGCCCCAGGTCTCCAGACTCTTGATTTAATCACTGTGCACCCTTCCTCTCTGTATGCATTGAAAAGAAATGAAGGTCCTGCTTTCACACAGTTGCCCTGAATAAACAGAGAAGGATGGAGAAAAGCATAGAACATATGATAATGTGTGGGGAAAACTGTTTCTAATCTAAACAGCACATTTTGCATCAGGCAACATTGTTTGCAGCTGCCCCGTATATTAAATCAGTAGAGATAATCTTGTTGCTTAAATATCAGCTTAACTATTGCTTTTGAGAATTTACAGTGATGAGATATAGCTGCTAAGTAGCTTCATGGAACAGTAAGGCGAAGTTTTGATGGGTGATTGTTATTTTCCATAGCAGTTTTGTTTCAGGTTTGCTATGTTAGCTATAAATGGCATGGGTGAGTCGACTGACCCAGAAATTCCTGAATTCTAATCCCAGACATGATTAGTTCTGGGACAGTTTCCCCATCTCTACAATGGGATAACTATATTTGATGAGCCCCCGTGGAGGTGGTGAGTATTGGCTAGTCAATGTTGGCGCAGTGCTTAGAAAATAAATGGCTGCTCTATTGTTAGGAACCCTGGTTAAGTAGAAAGAAAAGGAGTACTTGTGGCACCTTAGAGACTACCCAATTTATTTGAGCATAAGCTTTTGTGAGCTACAGCTCACTTCATCGGATGCATACTGTGGAAACTGCAGAAGACATTATATACACAGAGACCATGAAACAATACCTCCTCCCACCCCACTCTCCTGCTGGTAATAGCTTATCTAAAGTGATCACTCTCCTTACAATGTGTATGATAATCAAGTTGGGCCATTTCCAGCACAAATCCAGGTTTTCTCACCCTCCGCCCTCCCCCACACAAACTCGCTCTCCTACTGCTAATAGCCCATCCAAAGTGACCACTCTCTTTACAATGTGTATGATAATCAAGGTGGGCCATTTCCAGCACAAATCCAGGTTTTCTCACCCCCCCCTTTTTTCCAAAAACCACATACACAAACTCACTCGCCTGCTGGTAATAGCTGGAAATGGCCCACCTTGATTTAGATAAGCTATTACCAGCAGGAGAGTGGGGTGGGAGGAGGTATTGTTTCATGGTCTCTGTGTATATAATGTCTTCTGCAGTTTCCACAGTATGCATCCGATGAAGTGAGCTGTAGCTCACGAAAGCTCATGCTCAGATAAATTGGTTAGTCTCTAAGGTGCCACAAGTCCTCCTTTTCTTTTTGCGAATACAGACTAACACGGCTGTTACTCTGAAACCTGGTTAAGTAGGGTTCTCATATTGGTGTTGTATGTATGTGTAATTTTATTATGCTTTTATTTACTAACAATACTGAGTGTTTTACCTTTGAAAAACAATGGAGAAATATTAATGTATACATTTAAACTCCCAGCACCCTTGGTAGGTAGCATATTATCTCTGCCCTGTTGTCTTATGCTGTATTGCAGATAGAGAAACTCAGAGACAGAGGTGAAGGGACTTAACCAAGGGCACTCAATGACTCACCGGCAGAGCCAGAACGACCCACCTTCCTACCTGTGCCGCCATTTCCCAGCTTTCTGAGGCCAGACCAATCAAAAGTGCCACCTCGTGCCGCTCTTGGAATGTTCACAAGCCGAGAGAGCTGATTGGTGCAAAGCACAGTATGCTGTTCTACAGGGTTCCTGGGTCCAGTTCCCAGGCCTGGTCTGTCACGCCCCAAGCCAGCATGGACTCTGGGCTCGTCTAACCTACGGGGGCTATAGCAGCCTACCTACAGCGTCAGAGCTATGTCTCTATAACCCTGTAGTGTAGCTGCAAGCTGCAGCTACGGAAGGGGCTTTTCATCACAGTAGGAACTCTGCCTCCCCGAGCGGCAGTAGCTAAGGTGATGGAAGCATTCTTCCGTAGACCTAGCCACGTCTACACCAGCGGTTAGGTCAACATAGTTACAGCACTCCGGGGGGTGGGTTTTACAGACTCCTGAGCGCCACAGCTGTGTATTCAGTGTATGCCAGACCTGAGATTGCTCTTCTCTGTCATATACATATCCTGAGTTCATTTCCCAGCCTTGCTCTCCTATCCTGCTCATCTCCTGCGTGGTGGGAGTGCTCTGCCTTGCCAGGCAGGTGTAAGCAAAACAACTGTCCTGGATTGTAAAGGCTGTCACTTTATATGACCCCATGCTCTGTCTGTATAGGAGACACTAGGTCCTGTATTTCAGCGATAATCACCCAAAAGATCATACGCTGTGATACAAGTGTGTGTAAGGTGACCAGATAGCAAGTGTGAAAAATCGGGATGGGGGTGGGGGATAATAGATTCCCATATAAGACAAAACCCCGAATATTTGGGGACTGTCCCTATAAAACAGGGATATCTGGTCACCCTCGGTGTGTGCTCTTCCCCTCTAGCCATTTTGTGACCCAAATTAAAACATTGTGGGAAGCTGCCGTCCCTTAAAAGCAAGCTTGGCCCTATTGCCTTTCATTTCCTTGAAGCGGAAGAAGCCACCCTAGCCAGTAGCACTAGGTTCAGGGCTTGTTGTCTTGTAGCTTTGACTCCCCTGGGCCGGGTGTGTCTGCAGGCCCTGTGGACGCACTATCACGTATGGTACCGAACGGCTTCTAACAAGGCTAAACTTTCTGTCCCTTCCTCTTGCAAGGGGAAATGATTAGCCCAACAAAGCTTCACTTATTTAAGAGTACAGCTCTTGTGGCCAAAAGGAAGGTGGAGAGGGGGAGTGGAGGAAGCTGTTTCAGGCTTCATACTTTTAGTATTAAAGAGGGGGTAATAATAAAATCCGAGCACAAAGGTTTTTTTCCAAGATTTGATTTCCCCAAGTGGAATGCAGCTGAGTCCCAGACTCCACCAGCAGCCCCGTGACCACCAGGCGCACAGGAATCTGCTAATGTTCTCTGGAATTTGGACACTTTTTGGTTCACCCAGTTTGGGCTGTTCTCCAGCTTGTCACTCAAGTGCAGGGCACACCCCGTCAGGAGGCTATTTAAAGAAGAGCCCGTGTGCAGCATTCTCCAAACAGAGCAGAAAGCCAGCGAGCTGTCAGTCTGAAACCCCACCCCTCTCACTCAGGATGTGTGACAGCTTTGGGATAATAACCTGGTCTCTGTTCCTTCTCCTCCTTGCGCCTGGCTGGGTATGTACCGTACTGCAGTTGTTTTATTTACTGGAGGAGCTTTGCAGCTTCTTTTTTTGATGCGGGCAGAATGCTTTCAGCAAGCCTAACTGTTACAGCTGTCACCTGCCTCTGACAGCGCCTAGGAGGAGTTAGCTGTTAACTTGGCATCCCAAAGCACTGCGTCGATAAATAACACTCAGAACGGCATGCTGCAGACATACAGTGACCTGTGTAGTGCCCTCTGCCCAAGGATCTCAAAGCACTTCATAAACGTGTGGATGAAGTTCCCCTGTGCTCTCCTGCGATCCCCAATTTACAGGAGGGAAACCCAACGCACAGAGAGGTCAAGCAACTTAACTGCAGCATTACCTGCCTAATGTGTGGCACTTCTAGGAGGAAAACCCTGATATCTCAGCCATGTGCCCCCTTTCCTGCTAAGAAAAACAGCTGCTATTGAAATGCAGCTGTTTGCTTCTGGAAACCATGAGCTTGAAATCTAAAGGAGAAATTGGATTGGAAGCTCTGTGTGGGGGCAGGGACTGTGTCTCGCCGTGTTTTGTGCAGTATCTATGGGGGTCTGATTCTGATGGGGCCTTTGGATGTGACCACAATCCAAATGACAGCAACAGGGGCATTATTAATGATATGATGATTTGTTATTATAGGGCCCAAACTGTACTAATCACCTTGCAGACCAGTAAGGAGACGAGGTCCATGCCACCAGCTGCTATGGATCTAAATAGATTTTTGTGGCTTATCGCACTGATGTATGCAAAATGCTTTAGGTAGACGAACTCTGTGTATTGATTCTTGCTGGTAGCACCAAAAATGTGCCCCATGATTTCCAAACAGAAAGAATGCTGATCTCTGTACGGAGATGCTTATAATATAATGTTATCAGGGGCTGGGCAGTTTCTGTGCTGAGGGGAAATTAGCAAACTCTTTGGGGCAGGGACTGTCTTTTTCTTCTGTGGTTGTACAGCGCCTTGTGCAATGACCCAGGTTCCTGGGTGTTACAGCAACACACATAATATATAATAATAATAACTAATAAAAAACATAGTTTCTGAAACACTTTACAGTCAAACTTTGGTCACAAATTTGATTTATCCAAATGAGATCATGTTCTCAAGCATCTGCTGAGTGCTTTGAAAATGGGACTTTGGACTCCTTTTCTCTTCTTAGGTCTAGGAGGGGAGCAAGGATCTGATTAGAACAGAAGAACAGGAGCTCCTAGGTCTGCTCCTAGGTCTTGAGGAGGAGTGTTGTCTAGTGGTTAGAGTGGAGTGCTCAGATTCAGGATTCTTTGGCTCTGTTCTCAGCTCTGCCACTGACTTTTGTGACCTTGGGCATGTCACTGCCTCTCTCTGCCTCAGTTTCCCTATCTATGAAAAGGGGATAGCGATTCTTACTTAGCACACAAGGGTGTTGCTTATCAGTGCCTTGAAATCCTGTAATGGAGGGTAAAGCAGTGTTATCCAAACTAATCCAGTGTTAGGACTATTGGAATGATCACACTTTGCCCCCTTTATCCTTGTCATTGTCCGACCATATAAAGAGCATTAACCATACCTGTCTTGCACCTTTCATCCCAGGCACTCAGGGTCCTTTGTAAACATTTAATTGAGCCTTACAGTACCCTTTCCCACCTCTTTGAATGGGATCATGAGCCAAAAAGCAGGGTTCTTTAAAATAAAGAACGCTTTGTCATTGCCTGCGTTTGCCCTTTCCCTGGTGTTAGAGCCGCTTGGTTCACTGATCGGTCCCAAGATTTCCCTGCTGTCCATGCTGCAGAGCCAGCAGCTGCGGAGATGTGAGTTGGTTTCTCCCACCCCACCCCAGATTCTTCACCAGTGCTAAGAGTTTTGTGAAGCAGAAAGAACATTACTCGACTCTCTTCTTCCAGGTACCTAGGTTCAGCCTGCAGTGCTGGCAGTTAGGAAAATCTTGTTTTGACTTGTAAGCTGAGGAGATGGGACCTGGGAGCCAGTGATGGGGAATATATATGCAGCTTGGAGATGTGATTCTGCTAGTCAGCTTTTTGCCCACAACTGCAGCTCAGTCAGCGCTCAGGGCTCCTGGGAGTGGCAGCTTTGCAAATGATGTTTGTGGTGCATGCAAGAGCTGCCAGCAAAACCAGCGCAGGGGAGTCATCTTTTTTGGCTTCTTTTTCTTTTTCAATTCCAGTAGCTCTGATCCATAATATTGGCTCAATTCTGTTTCCACTGAAGTCTGTAGACGTTTGCCACTGACTTCAACAGAAGCAGGATCAGGCCTTTAAAGGGAAGTGGGGCCCCTTCCATTGAAAACTCCAACAGCATGGAACTTTAGGGCCAGCGACTTTTGAGGGTGGGAGGAAGATGAAATGTACATTGCCTGATCCTGGGTTCCTTTTCCACCCACCTCTGCAGCACAACCTGCTAGAAAGGGACTTTGTATTATGCACAGGTCTGTTGCAAAGCCCCTGCTCAGTTCTTTGGGGAAGTTTGGATCTGGAGCTGAACTTCAGACCCTGGGTTCATCTTCTTTGTATCGAGGCAAATTCTAGCAGAAAGAATATGGGCAGGAATGAGGAATTGTCTTCAGGCATGTTGCAGAATAATTCATGCTCGTCGTCTTTTAAGATTTCATGAAAGTGGAATAACTAATGGAAGGTGCTCGCGAGGCGACTCCAGGTAGCCACTTCAACCCTGCCCAGTCTGTACTAGCTGTTCCCTACCTTACATGGTCCTTCTCTCTGCTCACTGGTGATAGTGGATGAGCCAGAAAAGACTCCAGCTGACTTGCTGCTCTGTTGACTCTGTAAAGCTAGCAGGCAGGGCTGGCCTTACCATGAGGCGAACTGAGGCAGCTGCCTCAGGTGCCAGACTGTGGGTGGGTGGGTGGGGGGGAGCCACTAGGACCCAGAGTTTCAAAGTTTTGGCCCAAGTGAGGGGGCATGGGGGCATCATTTGAGCTCCCCACCTCAGATGCGAAAATGTTTTGGGCTGGCCCTGCTAGCAGGAGTTAAAAGACGCAAAACCAGAGCAGACTGGAGTCTGAATACACAGTGGGGCCAGGTGTACTGTGAACCAAAGTGAGGTGACATGAGTGGTGTGAAGTCACACAGCAGTTCTGTGGCAGAGCTAGGAAGAGAACTTAGCTTATCTGGGTCTGTGCTGCTGTAGCCACCAGACCATCCTTTCTCTGCAACCCGAGAATGGAAAGTTAACCTGCCTATAAACAAAAAGTAAAACAGAGCAGTTCAGTTTCTCTGTGTGAAGTTGGGAAAGGAGGCAATCAGCACTGACAGTGACAAGGTCAGGGAATGATTCAAATTCCGTTGGGTTTCATCTCAGATTGTCGTCATTGGGAATTTAAAAAAATCAGACAGACATTTTGAGAGTGTTTTTTTACATAGGCTGCTGCCACCACAGTGTTGGAGAATGCCGGCTGCTGCCAACTTTTTCAGTGCATGGACCACATCTTAATATAGATATTGTGGCAGATGCACATCACCCCCATTCATGATCCTCCCCTGTACCCACCTCTCCACCTAGTCTTGATCGAATATCTTGCCCCTTTGGCAACTACAGCAACTGAAAAATAGAGGAAAGCACTGAAATACCATCAGCTTCTTGTAATGCAGCTTCACAGCTGGAAACAGGGAGGATCCTGCCAGCTCTTGACCACGATTTGAGAATGGGTGTGTTACAGGCAGTAAGGTGATGTTAGAGGCTTTATTACAAGAAGATTTTGCACTAGGAGTTTTCAAAGAGAATTAGATTAATTCCTCTTGAATGGGGTAAGACTTGGTGAGGTCTTGTGGGTTACGATTCAGACAAATCCCTGTGCTATACTATACTGTGCTGATTGTTGCAAGAGTATAAAGCAGCTGGCATCTCCTAGCCCCATATGAGCTTCAGTTAGGACAGTGTTTGGGAACAACAGCCAAAGCAGCTGGAAAAGTTTTACTACTGTTATTGGTCACAAAACAAACCATGCAAGGAAGCTGCTTTACTAACAAGGGCTGGGTATGATACAAGAGCAGATGTGTATGAACTTGGTTGCTTTGTTACTTTACATTGCTATCTCAAAACATGTAAAAAGAAAAGGAGGACTTGTGGCACCTTGGAGACTAACCAATTTATTTGAGCATAAGCTTTCATGAGCTACAGCTCACTTCATCGGCTGCTACTCTGAAACCTGTCAAAACATGTAGTAAGCTTAGACTGACGCATGCAAATAAGACACAAAAATCATTTTCTCACTGCAATTGCAGCCACCTCTGGGGTGGAACATAGCAGATGGCTAGCGATGCACAGAGGCATGACACAGCAAGTAGACATGGGAAGTGAAGAACTACTCCATATCCCTGTTGAAACTACATAGTGGGAATGTTGGTAGGCAAAATGTAGTTACCCAAGTGGGATTAACACAGATTTTTTTTTTAATTAAAAGGGAGATCTTTAATGACTGCAAATTTAGCACCTTTAATGACCTTAGTTTCACATCTCATCCAAACCATGCTGTGTACAGCAGCTGGGGGGCTGGTTCAGCACTGGCTCTGGGGGAAGGTACCATCTACTGTACCACCACCGTCATTTGCAGCATCCTGGGTTTTCCGAGTGCATTCCCATCCTTCAGACCCAGCCCAACCTTGTTCACCATGTGAAATCAAACAGCAGAAATACTGAAGTGTGGGGTTTTGAAGGGAGGGAAGGGCAACCTGAAGTCCTTTGAGCAGGGATGGCATTACTTTTGTAAGGTCCCAAGGAAGGAGGTTACATTAAAGTCCCCAGAAAGGTGGGACTCACCTCTCAGGGCCTACTTGGAGAGTAATGTGGCCTTTTGAATATAGCACTGCACTGGGATTTGGAAAACCTGGGTTCTATTCTTGGCTGCGCTGCTGGGTGACTTTGGGCCAATCCATTCCCCACTCTGTGCCTCAGTTTCCCAATCTGTAAGATGGGAATAATGATGGTGACCTCCTCTGTGGAGTCCTCTGAGGTGTACTGATGACAGAGCCAGGTGTATTGTTGTTGACACAGTCAAAGGGAAGGGGACCGATTCCACAGAGTGGGGAACTCCAAGCATTTGCTCGCCCTGTTAGTGTTTAAAGCTGACCCTGCCTCCCAGGGGGATTCCTCTTTCCTGGACTCCACTTGATTTTAGGGTAAGAGGATTGCTCAACTGGAGCTGCATGGAAGGTCCTTCATGGCACCCAGACTGGGGAGGGGGAGAGAAAGGTGGGTTTGTCCTGCTGGAGCTGGGGCAGCAGATTGATTCACTTTTAATCTCTCCACTTTGCTGATTTGTGAGAAGAAGGGTCTTATTTTCATGGCTTGTCTGTCCTCTAGGCAGAGTCACAGCCGTGCTCGTACCCATGCCAGTGCCCCTCTGAGCCGCTGCAGTGCCCTGTTGGCACCAGCCACGTGTGGGATGCCTGCGGATGCTGTAAGGTGTGTGCCCAGCAGCTGGGTGAGCTGTGTTCCCTTCAGGCACCCTGCGATCACCACAAGGGACTCTACTGCGACTTCTCCAAAATCCACAGAGACGTCGGGATCTGCTTAGGTGAGCAGCTGTGTATCCCTCCAGCGTGAAGCTGTCCTGTCCCGAGGCCCCACAGACCATGGGAGAGCCAGAGGGACATCAGAACCTCCCTTAGGGGACACACAATGGCAGACCAGACAAGTGCATGGCCAGGAGGAACCATCTGATCGTATTCTCTGACCTCCTATGTCACAGACCAGACACTAGTTAGACCAAAACATTTCAGTCCTCAGGCAACTAATCCATTGTGAGCCACGGGCAGAGAACAGGAGAGGCCAGGATGCCCCCAATGCTTGAGGCTATTTTGGACCATTATTGTAAAGTATTGTTACTTTTGTAATCAGAGCAGAATTCTCTACCCTATCACATTAATGGTAGCATTTTAAATCCATTGTACACATGTGTTCATAGATTCCAAGGCCGGAAGGGACCATTGTGTCATCCAGTATAACCTGCATAGCACAGGCCAGAGACCTGCCCCCCCCGCCCAGTAATTCCTAGAGCAGAGCTTTTGGAAAAACATCCCATCTCGATTTTAAAGATTGTCAGTGACAGAGAGTCCACCAGGACCCTGGGTAAATTTGTTCCCATGGTTAATTACTCTCACCGTTATAAATTTACACCTTATTTACACCTTATTTCCAGGCCTTCCTGTGTTCAAAACATTAATAGAAATAGCTAAGAATATCATTTGCAAAAGAGTGTGTATGCACCAACTGGCCTCTACACATCCTGATAACTGCAAATGCAAACCTGTTTTCACCAGACCCCTCCTGGAGCGTCTCTCAGCAAAGGCTATTACATCCCTGCCCAATATCAGCGTTTTAGCCAGAGCCATTGTGCTAGTAGGACTGTATAAAAAACAAAAAATCAAGACTTTTTTTTTCATAGTGGAGGAAGTATATTGTCTCCCTCCCACTTTTCTTTGTTTTCCTCCCCAAAAACCAGTGGCATCATTTTTGGCTCAAACTTTCCAAAAAATTTGCCATTGGACAGACACCAGGGCTGGAAATATTCTGCCTGAGGGGTATAAGGTGAGTGAGGGAATATTTTTTATTGGGCCAAGGTCTGTTGGTGAGAGAGGCAAACTTTCAAGCTTATACAGAGCTCTTCTTCAGGATTGGGAAACCTTTCATTTCCCACTTTAAACACACTTTGAGTCAACTCGAAAGCTTGTCTCTCTCACCAACAGAAGATGGTCCAATAAAAGATATTACCTTACCCACAGGCGCCAATTTTCCAAAGCCTCTGCCCCAGGCCCCGCCCCCACTCCACCCCTTCCCCCAAGGCCCCACCCCTACCCTGCCTCTTCCCGCCCAGTTCCGCCCCTTCTCCCAAGTGCGCTGTGTCCTCACTCCTCCCCATTCTCTCCCAGCCTCCTGCACACCGCAAAACAACTGTTTGCAGCAGGTGGGAGGCGTGGGGAGGGAGCGGGAGGCACTGATCCATGGGCCTGCTGTCGGGCGGGAAGCACTGGGAGTGGGGTGAGGGGGAGCTGCCAGGGGCTGTCAGTGGGTGCTCAGCACCCACTATTTTTCCCCCGTGGCTGCTATGACCTCACCCACCTTGTCTCTCTAATATCCTGGGACTATCACAGCTACAACAGACTGCCTGAGAGGTAAAAGTTTTGGAAACTTTTAAACAACTGAAAATGGGGTTGTAATAGAAACGCTCACACAACCTTAACTCTAGCTACCATTAGTGCTCCAGCCGCAGTATTTCAGAATTAGTTGGAGTCAATAGAGTTGCAGGTTACTTGTTGCAGCTGCTGTTTTTATTGTGTGCTAATTTTTCACTTGCTTGCAAGGATTCAGATGGCAAGTTTCACTTGCAAAAGCCAGTTGTCCTCTTCTTTGATCAGTCTTATTTTCTTTGATCTGTTTAATTTTCTTTCCTCCCCACTTGTTAAATCTCTGGTTGAGCCTTTAGAGGTGAGTGCATATGTTTCTCAGTTTTAATTCACATGAGTTGATATATCTAACTATTGGTGATAGAAAGATACCACTACCTGTCTCTGGAGTTTGTAGTGTTCTCATAACAACTGGCCTGGTCACACCACGTACATAAGCAGAGAAGGAGCAGAACCTGACCCAATGGCTGGAAGTCAAAACTAGACAAATTCAGATTGGAAATAAATTGTAAATGTTTAACAGTGAGGGTTATTAACCCCTAGAACAAATTACCAAGAGATGTGGTGGAGTCTCTGTCACTTGAAGTCTTTAATTCAAAATGGGATGTCTTTCTAAAAGCGGTGCTCTCGCTCAGCCATAAGATATGGGCTGATGCAGATATCACAGGGTGGACTTCTATGGCCTGTGTTATGCAGGCCAGACAAGATGATCACAATGGTTCCTTCTGATCTTAAAATGGGAAATTAAAATGAGCTGGCAAAAATCTATTGACTTCAGTGGGGCCAGGATTTCAGCCTAGAATCTGTGAGCATCTGTTAGAAAAATGTGCACCCTAGTGGCTTTGACCATTCCTGTCAGAACCATCACATTGATATCTCAGCACATTAGCAGCTGGAGACAGTGAAGGAACTTGAGGAAGGGGTGAGAGATGGAGTGGTGGAGGTGGAAGATGACTTTAGCTACTGGGGACCGTAACTCCTCACTTAACATCCTCCTGCTTAACGTTTTTTTCAAAGTTATGTCGCTGCTCCATTAAGGGACATGCTCAGTTAAAGTTGTGCAATGCTCCCTTATGATGTCGTTTGGCTGCCTGCTCTGTCCACGGCTTGTACGATTCTGTGGAAGAGCAGCGACTTTACGAGGGAGCACTGCACAAGTTCCTCTTCTCCGCCTCTTCCCCCTCCCTCCCCAGCGCTTAGGACTTTCTGGGAGTGGGGGGAGGAGTGGGGACATGGCGTGCTCTGGAGATGAGGTGGAGTGGGGGTGGGAAGAGGTGGGCCTGGAGTGGAGCAGGGACGGGAAGTGGCGGGCCTGGAGCATCCCCCGGCAAAGTCGGTGCCTGTTTTTCTGGGGGGAAGCTGCCATTGCTGCTGCGAAGGTGCTTCCTAGCGTCCTTGCCTGCAGCAGGCTGTGCCTGTGTGGGGTAAGCCAGGGGCGCTTCCCAACCACAGTACAGTACAGTACTGTACAGTAAATAATGCCTTTTGTCTGCCCCCCCAAAATTTCCTTGGAACCTAACCCCCCACATTTACATTAAAACTTATGGGAAAATTGGATTAGTTTAACATCGTTTCACTTAAAGTTGCATTTTTCAGGAACATAACTACAATGTTAAGTGAGGAGTTACTGTATTGGATAGAGAGAAGAGGGGAGAGTTTGAGAGGCTGGAGAAGAGGCATAGCGAGCAGATCGAGGGACGTGATCGTTCCCCTCTATTCGACATTGGTGAGGCCTCATCTGGAGTACTGTGGCCAGTTTTGGGCCCCACACTACAAGAAGGATGTGGATAAATTGGAGAGAGTCCAGCGAAGGGCAACAAAAATGATTAGGGGACTGGAACACATGAGTTATGAGGAGAGGCTGAGGGAACTGGGATTGTTTAGCCTGCAGAAGAGAAGAATGAGGGGGGATTTGATAGCTGCTTTCAACTACCTGAAAGGGGGTTCCAAAGAGGATGGCTCTAGACTGTTCTCAATGGTAGCAGATGACAGAACGAGGAGTAATGGTCTCAAGTTGCAGTGGGGGAGGTTTAGATTGGATATTAGGAAAAACTTTTTCACTAAGAGGGTGGTGAAACACTGGAATGCGTTACCTAGGGAGGTGGTAGAATCTCCTTCCTTAGAGGTTTTTAAGGTCAGGCTTGACAAAGCCCTGGCTGGGATGATTTAACTGGGAATTGTTCCTGCTTTGAGCAGGGGGTTGGACTAGATGACCTTCTGGGGTCCCTTCCAACCCTGATATTCTATGATTCTATGATTCTATGATTCTAAGAGAAGTTTACAGGAATCCAGATGAGGGAGAACTACAGTTTTGGCAGTGGGAACAGGGGAAGGAAAGAGGAGATTCTAAGAATATTAGAAGGAGAACCATCACCATTTGGTACCAGCCTGGGCATGAGGGGAAAAGGAAAGGGGGAAGTCAAAGAGGATAAGGATTATTAACCGTGTGCACAACACTTTGTGCATAAATCACAACTAGAGGGAATTCCTTCCCCAACGAGCTTAAAGCTGAAAATACAGATACATAGACGGGAGTCCCCGGGAAATCCAGAGGTGGGAACATTTCATGGTCAGGAGGCTTATTTGTGTAGTGTATGGATCTTTAAGTTTGTGGCGATTGCACATCGGTATGTCCATCTCCGAACACCGGCTTCCAGGTTCCAAGACTTCTGTACTCTGCCACAGAATATTACAGGCTTTAAATGTGCAATCGCCACGCACAGTTTGTGCCTACATCTCATATAAAGGGAGGAAAGCCCTGGTCCACAGGCAAGGATGACCACAGGTTCACTAGACCCAGCAAGTGGCAGGGATCCATGTGTCTGACCGCACCTCAACCAGAACTATGTGCTCCACAGCAGAGAAAGGAATTCAAGAAGGAGGAGACACTCTCATCTGAGTCGGAAGTACCCCCCTTACGTGAACGAGCCCATCAGGAACACATGACAAGACAGACTGGGATTCATACATCTTCTCAGAATGCTGCGTACTGCAGGGCTTGAATGCTCTGTGCTGGGTTAGTGTTAAAATCAGCCGTACAAACATGAGGCTGGAAATTGACACCCAGGGCTGCAGTGTGTGTAACTTCTGGAAAGATGGACCCCCGGGAAACATTGCACGAAGATATACTGCTCTAGTGCTGGCACTTGGTAGCCAAGGCAAGAAGGGTTTCAGGATGCCTTTCGATTAATGCTGCAAAGACAGGCTGCTTGTTTAGTGCTACTGTGCGTTCTCACCGAGGGAATTGGTCCCCTTACCTGGTTCAGTGGTAAAGCTGTATTGTATCATTGTGCAGCACATATGAGGGAGGCTGGGCTTGTGGCTAAGACAGTGGTTTGTGCCTTTTTTTGCAGATTTATGATTTATAAGGATGATTTTTTCTTTAAATTAGGGGCTGGGTCTACTTGTTCTCCTTAGCTTAGAAATATCTGGAACATTAAGTCTGATGTTCCTTGGCTTTGCTGGAGAACTTCTTGGAAGTCTCTGCCATGGACTGGAAGATTTCTCAGCCCTCCGTTGAAGGGTTGGTATGGTCAATCTTTTAAAAAGAGCACATTTCTCCCAAGTGTCTTCCAAACCTTTGAGTTGAATAGACATCAACAAATAGAAAACTAGCAGCTTTAAATAGTTAGGAGGGAAAGTGAGATTTTGATTGGATTGGGTTTCACTTGCATGGTATCTGATGTCACAATCCTGCCAAGTCTCCAGTCACACTGGTTCTTTTAGGAAAATCAGGGACCGCTTGTGTGGACTGGTCCAGGCTGAGGTTGATGGTGGGATGGAAATTGTTGAAATCCTGGTGGAATTCCTCAAGGGCTTCGTTTCCATGGGTCCAGATGATGAAGATGTCATCAATATAGTGCAGGTAGAGTAGGGGCATTAGGGGGCGAGAGCTGAGGAAGCGTTGTTCTAAGTCAGCCATAAAAATGTTGGCATACTGTGGGGCCATGTGACCCATAGCAGTGCCGCTGATTTGAAGGTATACATTGTCCCCAAATGTGAAATAGTTATGGGTGAGGACAAAGTCACAAAGTTCAGCCACCAGGTTTGCCGTGACATTATCAGGGATACTGTTCCTGACGGCTTGTAGTCCATCTTTGTGTGGAATGTTGGTGTAGAGGGCTTCTACATCCATAGTGGCCAGGATGGTGTTTTCAGGAAGATCACCGATGGATTGTAGTTTCCTCAGGAAGTCAGTGGTGTCTCGAAGATAGCTGGGAGTGCTGGTAGCATAGGGCCTGAGGAGGGAGTCTACATAGCCAGACAATCCTGCTGTCAGGGTGCCAATGCCTGAGATGATGGGGCACCCAGGATTTCCAGGTTTATGGATCTTGGGTAGCAGATAGAATACCCCAGGTCAGTGTTCCAGGGGTGTGTCTGTGTGGATTTGTTCTTGTGCTTTTTCAGGGAGTTTCTTGAGCAAATGGTATAGTTTCTTTTGGTAACCCTCAGTGGGATCAGAGGATGATGGCCTGCAGAATGTGGAGTTAGAGAGCTGCCTAGCAGCCTCTTGTTCATATTCCAACTTATTCATGATGACGACAGCACCTCCTTTGTCAGCATTTTTTATTATGATGTCAGAGTTGTTTCTGAGGCTGTGGATGGCATTGTGTTCTGCACAGCTGAGGTTATGGGGCAAGTGATGCTGCTTTTCCACCATTTCAGCCCGTGCACGTCGACGGAAGCATTCTATGTAGAAGTCAAGTCAATTTCCGTCCTACCATCAACCTCAGCCTCGACCAATCCACACAAGCGGTTCATTTCCTGGACACTACTGTGCTAATAAGTGATGGTCACATAAACGCTACCCTATGTCAGAAACCTACTGACCGCTATACTTACCTACATGCCTCCAGCTTCCATCCAGGACATACCACACGATCCATTGTCTATAGCCAAGCTCTAAGTTACAACCGCATTTGTTTCAATCCCTCAGACAGAGACAAACACCTACAAGATCTCTATCAAACATTCTTACAACTACAATACCCACCTGCTGAAGTGAAGAAACAGATTGACAGAGCCAGAAGAGTACCCAGAAGTCACCTACTACAGGATAGGCCCACCAAAGAAAATAACAGAAAGCCAGTAGCCATCACCTTCAGCCCCCAACTAAAACCTCTCTAGTGCATCATCAAAGATTTACAACCTATCCTGAAAAATGATCCCTCACTCTCACAGATCTTGGGAGACAGACCAGTCATCGCTTACAGACAGCCCCCGAACCTGAAGCAAATACACATCAGCAACCACACACCACACAACAAAAACACTAACCCAGGAACCTATCCTTGCAACAAAGCCCGATGCCAACTCTGTCCACATATTTATTCAGATGACACCATCATAGGACCGAATCACATTAGCCACGCCATCAGGGGCTCGTTCACCTGCACATTTACCAATGTGATATATGCCATCATGTGCCAGCAATGCCCCTCTGCCATGTACATTGGCCAAACTGGACAGTCTCTATGCAAAAGAATCAATGGACACAAATCTGACATCAGGAATCATAACATTCAAAAACCGATAGGAGAACACTTCAACCTCTGTGGCCTCTCAGTAAAAGATTTAAGGGTGGCAATTTTGCAACAGAAAAGCTTCAAAAACAGACTCCAAGGAGAAACTGCTGAGCTTGAATTAATATGCAAACCAGATACCATTAACTTGGGTTTGAATAGAGACTGGGAGTGGCTGGGTCATTACACATATTGAATCTATTACCCCACTTTAAGTATCCTCACACCTTCTTATCAACTGTCTAAATGGGCCATCTTGATTATCACTACAAAAGTTTTTTTTCTTCTGCTGATAATAGCTCATCTTAACGAATTAGCCTCTCACAGTTTGTATGGTAACTTCCAACTTATCTGTATGTGTGTGTGTGTGTATATATATATATATGTCTTACTATATGTTCCATTCTATGCATCTGATGAAGTGAGCTGTAACTCACGAAAGCTTACGCTCAAATAAATTTGTTAATCTCTAAGGTGACACAAGTCCTCCTTTTCTTTTTACAAGTACTCCTGTTCTTTTTGTGGATACAGACTAACATGGCTGCTACTCTGAAACCAGGTTAGCTGTGTCCTTTTCCCAGATCCATCTCTGAAAGAACCAGGTTAGTGAGGATCAGCCAGAGCTGCCCTCGCAGCAAAGAGTTTGATACGATCACTGTGAGCTGGATTGTGAACCACTTGCTCACACTGCCAAGCAGTTATTTGTTTGCATTATGGTAGCACCTAGCAGCCCCAGTCATGGAGCAGGACCCCAGAGTGCTAGGCCCTGTATACCCCAGGGGGTGTAACTCACAGGAATAGTCTTGTCAATGGGGTTCACAACCTGGCCCAAAGCGATGGAGCAAAACCAAGGTACTGGATCCAAACTACCCAGAACCTCGGGGTGTTTGAGATCTGGCCTTGAGCCCATCCCTACTCAAATACTGCCGTGCTACATGAGAGGACCCGCTCTCTGCCACAGAGAGCTCCAGGCAATAGCTCTTCCTCCGGGGATTTATAAGGCCTCAGACTAGCTCTGCACACAGGAGCTGTCAGCCAGCTTCTTCACTGCTTCTCACGATTCCTGGAGCCTCCAGTTGATCCTTGCCTGGGCACTCACCCAGTCCTGTAGATCTCCATGCTGTGGTCGGTCCTGCAGGGTGCTACTGCCCCCTGCTGTAACCTAAAACGACAGTCAGCACCTCGCACATCCAAAGCATTTACTGGACTGTAGCAACAGAGGATTGGACCAGACCTCAAGGTCCCCTAGTCCATCCCCCACACCAGCCTTTTTACCAGGATTTTACCAGCCTGTCTCAGACGTGGGGCTGTGAGCAGAGCTGCACCGGAAGTGACCCCTGTGCATTACTGGCTTGCTCGATGGGTTTGTGAACAGAGAGGTCACACCCCACCCTCCTCATTTTTGGATGGGGGCTCAGTTCGCTGCAGGTGAAACTGCCCTTGTCCAGCCATGCCAATTCAATTAGAAGGGCTTGCTTACCCTGAGGGGAGGGGCGCAGCCTGGTCCCTGGTGAACTCAGGCTCCCCTTGGACAGGCACTCAAGGAAAAGACTCTAAACTGGCGGCTTGGGACCCCAGATGCCTGTGGGAAGATCAAGTTACACCCCCAGGAGTCATAGATCTCAGGCCGGGGAAGCTGATGTTCACATGCTTTGATTTTTGGTTACCATGCAGTCCCCTGGAGGAAGAGGCCTGGCCCTCAGCACCTGGATCATTTCTGCTGAATCATTCCATCAACTCTCCCCCCTTGCACCCCATCATCTCTCCCTACAGCCCACGAGGGGGCGACCTGTGACCTGCTGGGAAAGATCTATCACAACGGTGAGAGCTTCCAGCCCACCTGCAAGCTGCAATGCATCTGCATGGACGGCGCCATCGGCTGCATCCCCCTGTGCTCCGACAACCTGCGGCTCCCCTCTCCGGACTGCCCGAACCCCCGCTGGGTCAAACTTCCAACCCAGTGCTGTGAGGAGTGGATCTGTCAAGGGGGCAGCCAGGAAACAGCCCTGGCAGGTGAGCAGAGCGACAAGGTGGGGGTGGGAATATCTTTTACTGGACCAGCTTCTGTTGGTGAGGGCGACCAGCCTTTTGAGCCACACAGAGCTCTTCCTCAGGAAGTCTGGGAAAGGAACTCCCAGCCTCACAGGAGTTTTCAAGGGACCATTCAAGGCAGGGTGCCTCTGCAGTCATAGGACAGCAAGGGGGGTTAAGTGGGTTACAGCTGGTTGTACTAAGCCAGGTGTGGCCAAACTTACCGACCCTCTGAGTTGCATATCTTCAGACGTTCGAGAGCCGGGGCGCGCTTGCCCGGGGCTTCAGCCCTGCAGGAGGTGCCTGTTGGGAGGGGGGTCTCAGGGCTTCAGCCCTGTGGGAGGTGCATGCCAGGGCTTGATGCTGAAACCCTGCTCCTGCTGAGGTCCCAAGCCCCGGCAGGTGTGCCTGGTGGGGCTGAAGCCCCAAGACCCCCCTCCCCGCTAGGCAGAAGCCAGAAGCAACACATTGGTGAGAGGGTTATGTGGGGTCATGTGCCTGACAGGTGTTTGTCTAATCTGCTCTTAAAAATCTCCAGTGACAGAGATTCCACAACCTCCCTAGGCAATTAATTCCAGTGCTTAATTTATTCAGTGTCTAACCTGACAGTTAGGAAGTTACCTCCCTTGCTGCAATTTTAGCCCATTGCTTCTGGTCCTATCCTCAGAGGTTAAGAAGAACAATTTTTCTCCCTCCTCCTTGTAACAACCATTTATGTACTTGAAAACTGTGACCATGTCCCCTCTCAGTCCTCTGTGCTCCAAACTAAACAAACCCAATATTTTCAAAGTTATGAATTTAAGGCCCCAGGCTCGTCTTTTGAAGGCATTGTGCAGGTTTCCTTTGCAGACGAGGACTGAGGGGTCAGTTACGGAGTGATCGCTTTGTGAGAAGTGTTCGCCCACCGGTCTTAGGGTGTTTTTATTTTTTATTCTTTTCCTGTGTGAGTTTATTAGAGGATTGGGCCAAAAGAAATCTGATGAGGTTCAACAAGGACAAGTGCAGAGTCCTGCACTTAAGACGGAAGAATCCCATGCACTGCTACAGACTAGGGACCAAATGGCTCGGCAGCAGTTCTGCAGAAAAGGACCTAGGGGTTACAGTGGACGAGAAGCTGGATATGAGTCAACAGTGTGCCCTTGTTGCCAAGAAGGTCAATGGCATTTTGGGATGTATATGTAGGGGCATTGCCAGCAGATCGAGGGACGTGATCGTTCCCCTCTATTCAACACTGGTGAGGCCTCATCTGGAGTACTGTGTCCAGTTTTGGGCCCCACACTACAAGAAGGATGTGGAAAAATTGGAAAGCATCCAGCGGAGGGCAACAAAAATGATTAGGGGACTGGAACACATGAGTTATGAGGAGAGGCTGAGGGAACTGGGTTGTTTAGTCTGCGGAAGAGAAGAAGGAGGGGGGATTTGATAGCTGCTTTCAACTACCTGAAAGGGGGTTCCAAAGAGGATGGCTCTAGACTGTTCTCAGTGGTAGCAGATGACAGAACAAGGAGTAATGGTCTCAAGTTGCAGTGGGGGAGATTTAGGTTGGATATTGGGAAAAACTTTTTCACTAGGAGGGTGGTGAAGCACTGGAATGTGTTACCTAGGGAGGTGGTGGAATCTCCTTCCTTAGAAGTTTTTAAGGTCAGGCTTGACAAAGCCCTGTCTGGGATGATTTAGTTGGGGATTGGTCCTGCTTTGAGCAGGGGGTTGGACTAGATGACCTCCTGAGGTCCCTTCCAACCCTGATATTCTATGATTCTATGACTTGAGAGCTCAGTGATTGTCTGGTTTCACCCACATAGTTGTTATTGGGGCATTTAGTGCACTGGATGAGGTACCCCACATGTTGTGATAGGCATGTGTGGGAGCCATGGATCTCGCAAGGTGTGTTGTGGGGTGTGTTGATCATGGTAGCAGTGGAGATACATCTGCAGGTTTTGCATCTGTTGTTTTGACAAGGTCTGGTGCCGCTTTGAGTTGGTGGGTCCTGGTCTGTTGGGAGCTCGGTGAGGTTGGGGGTTGTTTTGAGGGTCAGAAGAGAGGGTTCCGGAAAGATTTCTTTCAGGATGGAGTCCCCACAGAGTATGGATAGTAATTGTTTGATGATACCCTGTACGGGTTCCATTGTGGGGTGGTCGGTGACAATTAAGGGTGTGCAGTTGGAGGTTTTAGTGATTGGCAGGTGAGTGACAGACAGATGAGGGTACAGCCGATTGCACTGTGAGGGAAGAGCTATTAGCTAGAAAATAGACGGGGGCCCAAAGCCCTGAAGTTAGCGCCAAACTTGCCCATAGTTTGGGATATTCAGATCGGGGGCTTTCTCTAGAAACCAGTGATTAGCCAGTAGAACAGTGAGTCCCCTCCCCTCGGTCAGGACTGTGGAGTGGCGATGAGTGGCAAAGGGATGGGTGACCAGTTCTGCACCATGTGAGTTCCTGTAGTAACAGAGGGGAAAGAAGCTACTGTATCAGCAGGGCCTGGGGAGGAAGATTGAGGGGGCAGAACTGAACTAGCCACATTGGATCTGGCCAGTCCACTTTGAGTAACAATTAATCTTCTCTGGCCGGAGCTAAGGACCGTTGGCAAGGTCTTGTGGAAGAGGCAGGTGTTGCTGCTGACTCTGCTGCTCCTGTTTTGTGGCTACAGGGCATCCGAATGGTGCCTTTTATGACCACCAGAAAGGGGGGAAATGTTCAGACATCATCCAGTTACCAAATCAGATCTAGGTTTACACTGACTGGAGCTGACAGAAGCGGGGAAAGGAGACCAGACCCTGCTGACCCTCCTAGTGAAAGGGCAAACAGCTCTAGCAGGGCCTCATTTACTGCACCTCCTGTCCCATCGCTGGAGAGCAAGGCAGCGCCAGCTTGTGAGCTGCCCAGCAGAGCAAGGCCGCAGATGTTCACTTGCTTTGCATCTGGCCATGTGCCTTGTGCCATGTCCCTGAATGCTCTCTTGTGTCCCTCTTGACCTGGGTCAGTTTACATGGAGAACCCAGCGCCCAGGCCTGAGCCGAACGACCTCCAGGAGAACTGCCTAGTCCAGACCACCGAATGGAGTGCCTGCTCCAAGAGCTGTGGGATGGGCATCTCCACCCGCGTCACCAACGACAACCCCCAGTGCCGCCTGGAGAAGGAGAGCCGGCTCTGCATGGTCCGGCCCTGTGACTTCCCCAGGGAGAAGATCATCAAGGTACTGCCTGCTGGTGGAAGCTGGGAGCAGGGGCCACCAGCGTCTGAGAGACTAGACGGGGCAGGAGCAGGGCTGGAGTGGGTAGGACAAAGCAGGATGAGGCTGACTACACAGCAGTCAATTCCCTGCCATCGCAGAGGCCTTGGGCATGGGTAGCACTGCAGTTCTGTGTGCCTGGGACACCCATCAGTTTGATCCAGGTCAGACTAGATGGCCTAATTGTCCCTTCTGACCTTAACAATCTATGAAACTACGAGTACATGCTCAGGAGGCCACCAGCTCATTCCCCAAGTTGCTGGGCATGGCACACCCATCCTGGCTAACATTCAAAAGCCCAGTTCAGCCCTGGCATAGGCAGGTGCCACTTCTATTGATCCAGAGGGCCTGGGCCGGGGGTGCTCACTCTGCAGGTTCATCAACCACATTACTAGACGTAGCCTCACCCCTCCAGCCCTGAAAGCCTAGGTGATGTTTGGAACATCACTTCCCCCGAATACTGCATCTCATATAGAGCCCAATCCCGAAAGGTGCTGAGCATCATCCACTTCCATTGATATCAGTGGGAACTTGAGCGCTGGCTCCTGGCAGGAGCAGGTCATGTAGCTAGAGCTGGTCAAACAGTTTATACCTATCTATCTATATCTAGATCTATATCCAGTGAAAACTGGTGTTTGGGTTCAATCAAAGCAATTCACCAAAATGTTCTGAGCTCTTTGAAAATCCCCATTTTTCCTCCAATTTTTTTAAATGTTGGAAAAATGTTAAAAAATTTCCCCCCCTTATTTTGGTGGGAAAAATCCCACTTTTCGTCCCCACCGCTACGTTTCATTGCTTTATTTTTCCCCAGTAGAGCCGGCGACACTGAAACAAAAAAATGTTTCCACAAACAGTGAATTTCAACCCAAATGAAACCACTTGTATTTCCTCTGAGGGTTTTTCTAACCCCCACCCCCACAGGTGTCTTTTTCCATAGTGCGATCCCGTCCTGCTGTGTTAACCTTTTCCTTCCTGCTGCTCTCTCCCCAGAAAGGAAAGAAGTGCGTGCGGACCCCAAAGTCCCGCCGGGGAATCCGCTTTGAGTTCTCGGGCTGCACCAGCGCCCACTCTTACTGGCCCAAGTTCTGCGGTAGCTGCACAGACGGCCGCTGCTGCACGCCCCACACCACCACCACTGCAGAGGTGGAGTTCAGGTGCCCGGAGGGGGACTTCTTCCAGCGTAAGATAATGTTCATCAAGACGTGCTCCTGCCACCATGACTGCCCCAGGGACAACGATATCTTCCTGGCTACCTACCGCAGAAGGATGACTGGTGACCATGTCAAGATACAGAGGCAGTAGCCCCTCCTCTCCCTGGTCAGGCCAATGCGTTGAGTGCTCTCAAGTCCCTGCAGAGCTGATTCCTTTTGAGGATGCTGAGGCAGAACGAGGCGACCCTGGAAACAGAGATGGGCCTGGACTGAAATCCTGATCCAAATTCCCCAGACTTTGAGGCAGTTTGGATCGGGATCTAAGCCTTGTGGTCCAGGCCCATTTCTAGCTGAAAGTGCAGTGGGTGAGCAATTCCTTAAAGCCCCTGCTGTGCCGGTACCTGGCAGCAAACCCAGGGCAGCAGGCAAAGGAGAGGTCCAAGAAGTCTGAATGTGCATCAGTGTGCTAGGCCTGTTTCCCATTAAACAACACACTAGGGCCCTGGTGCATAGGCATCTATCTTTCTGCAATGCATCCCTGTAAATGAAAGCAGTCCTGGCCCAGTGATGGGTTAGTGCTGTGGTTGTCAGTTACTCTTGACTTATTGACACCTGACATGTCTTGGTGCTGTTTGACAAATTCTCTTTCCCTGCTCAGTGCCCCTGTTTGATACCCTATGTCCCAGAGCAGTCAGCAGCTCGAGAGCCCTGTGCATCCACTGCGTGTCTCTGACATTAGCCATTTTTCAAAAGCCAGATGACCCTGCATGTGCCCTGGGATCTACTGAGAACAGGAGAGAGAGAGAGTTACAAGGGAAACAATGAGTTGGCCAGCCAGTTCCATTGCAAGAGACCTAACGTTGCTGTGTGACTTTCTTTGGAAAATCCAAACCCAGTATGAGGCATCTCCGTAGATGATGGGGCTGTGGTGGGCTGTCACTAAGTTTCAGTTGTAGAGTCTTCATTCCTGGTGGTGTGTGAACAGGAAGAACCCAGCTCAGGTCAGATCCCAGGGAGAGTTTGAGGTGCTGGAAGGAAAAAAAAAACAATCTTTAACTAAACTGAGCAGATTTGACCTGGAGTTATTGAGACAACAACAAGAGAAGCTCTGACTGGGGCCCTGTGTGTCAGTCATGGGATTCATCTCTTGCCACAGAACTATGCTTCATAATCTCAGCTTCCAGTAGAGAAAATTTTTGCTAGTCCTCACAATTGCAAACAAAAATCTTACAATTGTAGCCCAAGTATAACCAGTGCAGGGGTATCTACCACAGTGTGCAACCAGCCTGAAGCAATAGCTTTGAGAGGTGTGAACCATTTGCCTCAGTGGGATGTTAACTCTGAAGACTAATAATGGTCCAAATATCAACATTACTATTTAATGCCTGCTCATTTTAGCAGAAACATCCAGCTAATGGGCTGATCCCACCATTTCTAAGTGCCCTTTGTCTCCATTTTTTAATTCATCTGAAGCTGGGACAGAATTTCTACCAGAATGATGCAGAATCAAGGGGCCTTGCTGCAGAACTGAGGTCCAGCCAACTGCAGAGGCTGGGACTGTGCCTATGCTGCCATCCATAGCGGTATTTCAGAGCAGAGCTTCCTTTCAAATAACATTCCAGACAGTTAGTTAATGCCACCCTTCGCTTATAGGCTTCAAAGCATCATCTCTGACTTGGCCACTGAAATGCCCATGGCATAAAGCATCACCCCTTTTTCCCCATCCCTGAACAGCTGCAGCAGCATCGCTCCCATCACAGCTGCTCCTGGAGCTTTGGCCTCCTGTTGTTTGTGTTGGGATTCAAACTGTAAGTGGTCTTTGTACCGTTACGGTGTTGCTATCTGTCAAACAGCCATACTGTAAACTCCCCAGCCCCCACCTCTTTCGTGCAGTTCTTCTGGGTTGGTGGCTGTTCTTCCTCTTGGCTGCTTGGCTTCAGAGTGTAAAACTAAATGATGGTTGCACTTTACCTGATAACAATAAATGTCTCTTTATTTTGTATATAACCCACCCACCTGAACTCCTCTGTGGATGAATGGTCCCCGGAGGGCCACTGGCAGCATAGTAGGGGATGTGTCAAAGCAGGGAGTTGAGAGGAGCTCCCTTCTAAACAGGGGCAAGTCTCAGCTGTATGACCAATCACTGGCCATTTTCAAACCCAAGGATCTCTGCCATTGGTCCATGTTGGAGTCCTCAGAGCCCCAGGATCTTTGCCATTGGTCTGTGCTGGAGTCCTCTAAACAGATTAATTCCCCCCCCCCCCGCCCCAAGGAATGCTGCCAGTAAGTCACGTCCATCCAATATCTCACTGACTCTAAATAAGAGGCAGGGAGACCCAGGCTGCCTGGCTGAGTGAACCAGCCCCTGGATCTGGGGGTCAGGAGACACGATTTTGGTCCCAGCTCTGCAACTCACTGGGGTATGTGACTTTGGGCAAATCACTTCATCTCGCTGAGCCTCTGGTCCTGCCTCGACAAGGACAGGGCCTGACATGATCCCCGCTGATGTGGATAGCACAGTGCATGCGCAGAGAGGTGCCGGCCTGTGCCCCCAGCCCCCAAGGCCAAGGTGATGCTCGTGCTATGCTAGCATCCTATCATGTAAGTGTGTGTGAGACAAGATTCAGTTGGTGCCAGCCCTGCGGTGCACGCGGAGGCAGCTATTTGCCAGACATGCTTCCTGCGGTGTTTAATGCTGGGATGAAAATGAACCTGGGAGCAGATGTGGCCAGAAGTCAAGGTGAAGAGGGGGAGTTTTATGGGGGCTTAGCAGCTTGCGAATGGTAGTCACTATCTCATCGTATTATCCAAAGGCGGTTCTCCCCTGCACCTCCACTCTCTTTTAATACTTACAGGAACCATTTACCAGAGGTCACGTGGGTGAACCTTGCATGATGCTGGCTGGGACAGAGGAAAGGTCCTTTTCTGTCCTATAAGCTTTGCTCTCCCCCATCTCTTTTGGGGGAAGGCTCTGCAGCTACGGCCCCTTTGGAGACAGGACAAGTAAGCTGGCAGCAGGGACAAATCCCCCACCTCCCTGATTTACTGTGTATAACCAGGCCCGATTTCCTTCTCACTCTGGCTGGTTTTACACCATCCACTTCCATCGATTCCCAGGGGGCCGCTCCTCATCATGCCAGCCTAAGGGACAGCAGAATTGTAACGTTCTCTGTCAAGGTGAGGCACACCGACTCCAGACACTCCCAGAGTTCAGGGATGTTTAGAGCTGGATCTGGCCCAGGCGACTGACCCTGTGAATCACTCATTGCTGAGTGTGGGGAGGGGGACCCCTTCCCAATCCATGTCCCACCAGACCCTGTCTGGGTACCCTTTCCTCTCTGTGCCTCTGCAACTGTCTCATGCCAGCCTCACAATCCCACACTGCACTGCTACCTCCATCCCATCGCCAAGCTGTCTGCTCCTAGGGTTGGGAGGGGAGATCAGGAGCTGCTGCTTCTGGCACAATCCCACCCATTCCCCCGCTCCTCACCCCTAAGTACCAGAGAAGTCAAACAATAATCTGGCATTTTCTTATAGTGGTTCCCAAAGCACGTTGGAAGCAGGAATTTCTTCACCCACCCTGGCATGCCACCCCTTCGAGCGGACCGTAGCAGGTGTTGTCATGCAGAGCAGCTTGCACACTATCACAGGGCAGGAAGGAGAGGTGCGGGAGCGCGGGGGGCATAGAGGGAAGCAGATCAGATCATCCATGCTGAAATCTGGCCAGGACGCTGGGCTAACACCGTTACTCTTGTTGGACGTGCCCACGGATCTTTGATGACCACGAGTAGTTGCAGCCTGTGTCATCCCTGAGCTAGAGTCAAGGAGCAATACGCTGGTGGCTCCTGGCTGCCGGCGACATGGGGGCAGGTGAGGAGCTTGTCTCTGTTCTCAGTGGGCGTGGGGCACCACACGCAGAGACTGCCGGGGGGCACCAATACATGACGTGACAGAAATTGGCATGTCTGCTTCTTGTGATTAGGGGCTCCTGGAAACAAGCCCCTCACCCCAGCAAGGGGAAGACAGGTGAGGAGGATGGAGGAGGAAGACAGAGGAACGGAGAGGGGGCCGGCTCACTGGGAAAGGGATGAGTGACCCGCTTTGAGTATAGGGTCTCTAAGAACCCGAGTCTGGAGTCACTCCTCATAATAAAAAAAACCCTTAGAGACTAACAAATTTATTTGGGCATAAGCTTTCGTGGGCTTATACCCAAATACATTTGTTATTCCCTAAGGTGCCACAAGTCCTCCTCGGTTTTTTTTTGCTGATACAGACTAACACGGCTCCCACTCTGAAACTCCTCATAATGTCCATGAGTTCTCGCTCTCTGTTGTGTACAGTCAGTGGCCACTAGGTGGCAGCAGGCACCTCACTAGCCGGGACTCGGGTTCTCGTGGGGGGCTGAGATGGGGGACACGGCTCCTTTGTGTGGCTGCCACCTAGCGAGCCTTCCCGATTCTGAAGTCAGATTTCAGATGAGATGCCCCCTTTGAATGCGCTGCGGCCTGAACCCCAGGGCGGTTCTGGAGGGCTGGTGAGGGGTTAAATAGTCCGCTGTAGCTTCGGTGTCAGCTTCTTTAGCGACAGGTACAGCCCCAGTAATGGAGATGCCTTCACTCCGGAGCAAAGTGGGAGTGGTATATGGGTGCACGCTCACAGGGCAGCCCCACGCCTGGGCTTGTCTACACAGGGGAGTTATTCTGGAACAAGGTAGGGTGTGAACTTAAAGTGCTGGAGCTATTCCGTAGTATGAGTGTCCAGGCCGGGGGACTATTCTGGTCAATATCCCTATGTTGAAAAGCCCCCAGCTTCCCCCCGCAGGTTTTACCAGGGGTACTGAGGTGCTCAGCTCCCTGGCTTGGACTGGAGTGGAACATGCACATGGGACGTGTCCTTGGGGCAGCTGTGAACTGAGGGCTCCCGCCCTCACTTACCTCGGTGACTTTATCACTTTAGCCCAAACCACCTCCTTACTGCGTGTGTGGGGTGATATTCTGGGTGTGTCGCCAGGGCTCTGACTGGCTTGGCTGGGGATAAGAGAGCTGACGGAGTGGCTAGGCATTCTCCACTGTGCCCTTCACCCTGCAGAGCAGGCCTCTTATCAGCCTGCCACACCTGTCCGCTGGGACGGTGTCACTGTCAGTTGCAGCCCGCAGCTCAGTGGAGCTGAAAACAGGCTCTGGGCTCTTTCCTTTTTCCTCCACCGGGGCCCCTGGGGGATGGAGCTGTGCAAACATTAGTAAAGGCTCCTGCAGCTGCCCCTCAAGGCAAGCTGCCCTCGGCTCTGTCAGCCTGGCCAAAGGTGGGCCTGAGTGTTTGCATACCCCATACAGGAGGGAGATAGATAACTGGACTCCACTGGCTCCTAACGCTTTAATAATAATAACGAATGCTACGTATCACATACATAGAGCTTTGCATGCCCGAAGTACTAACTAGCAACACTCCTGCCCCTTGGAATATAGAGAAATATACCCAGGTCTCAAACAAGGCACCTGTAATGATGCTATGGTAGGCAAGGCTGTACAATGCTGGCTATTCTGTCTGTGTATCCTCTGAGTTCTGCTGGATGGAATCTGAACAGCTCAGTGGTGTGCTATAGACCCTATACTGCTGGTAGCTTGTGGAGAATCTCTGTTAGCTCCAGTTCTAGCCATGCTGCCATTGTGAAGTCCCAAGTAGCTGTGGTGTGCAGCACGTTGACAGCTGTGGACCCTTGCTGGTGATTATTACAGTCTTTTGAAAAGAGAACAAGGCCTCCCTCAGCAGGAATACATGGCAAAATGAGGACAGATCCATAGATAGACATTTCCCTTGCTGTGTCTGAGCCTGCAGCTGGAGATGCTCATCTGGCTGGAACGTGGTGTCATCTGTGATGCTGATATCTTAGGATACCAGCGGCAGAGGGTAAATTGGCTCTTATATTAGTCATTGTAATGGAAGATAAGCTGACATTTCTACAGTGCCTTTCTGCCCATATGGCTTTACAAGCTGAGGAGGTCAGAATCAGTCCACCAAGCCCCTGAAATGCAGCCACCTCTGGAGTAGAGCGCAGACAGTTAGGCCAGGAAACGAGGAATACTGAATTGAGTTAAAACTGTCAGGGGGATTTCAGAGAGACAATGCAATTGCCCAGTTAGAATTTGGCCAGGACACCATGGCTAGTGTCCCAACAGTTGTGAAAAATACCATGGGCTCCTTAATGACCACAATTGGTCAGGACCTCTTGTCGTCCAGCAGCACAGCACGGCCCCCCCTTCTGGTGGTCCCAGTTCTGCCCTCACTCAGAGGGAAGCACACCACCTACAGAATCACCAAAGCCACTTCCCGGCGACTCCTTCATTTTCCTTGGAAACTGTTTTCTTTATTTAGATGGAATGTATGGGACAAAGGTGTTAGCATAACCCACCATTATCCACCAGTGGTCAGCCTGCTTAGCACCAGGGCAAACACACCATTAAAAATCCTTTTAGCCTTTTATTAGAAGGAAAAACGGTCAAGGGTTTGAAATGTAAAGTGTAACGTCCCTTGTTTCCTTTCCCTTTAGCTGGAGAGAGTTTTAGAAGGAAAAGCCCCTTGTTTGAGATGGTACCAAAGATGGTAACAAAACTGGCCTTTTGGGGAGAAGAGAAGAAGGTAGTTGAGGTGGCTGGATCGGTTGTTGTTGCCGCTGTTATTCATCTGATTCTGTTTCATCCCAGGTGGGATTCATTCAACCAGGTGGCAATGTCATCTAGGTGCCTCTCTCTGGTCAGGACATCTTTCAGGATTAGATTGAAAAAGGCCTGGGGTCCCATGGTGGATAAGCCACTGGGCCAACGGGGCCCATGCTCATAGGCCCTGGCCAATTGGGGGGGCCTCGGAAAAATGGGCACCCCTGTTCCCCGACCCACTCCTCCCACCTGGTGCTCCTGCACACCAACCCTCCATGGCAGGACTGCCAAGTGCGCGGGGGAAGCCTCTGTGCCCCAACCCCAGTCCCCAGCAGGACCGCTGGTGGTGGGAGGGGTCTGCAGGCAGAAGGGGTGGGGAGGGGCCGCCACTTGCTCAGGCCCAGGACCCCAACAAAACCCTAATCTGCCTCTGCTGGGGTCCCAAAAGATTGTGGGGTACCAGCCATGATGGTGCAGCTTGCTCCAGTAACCAATTTTCACCCCAAAGTCTCTTTTTTTAAGGATTCCAAAAGGGAGCGATGGGTGGACAATTAGGCCTAGCTTCTGACATACCAATTTTGGTTCACTGATTTCTGGTCCCACATTGTTCTTGTTCAACAGACACAATCTGAACACAGTCCTTGAGTTATATCAGGCGGCCTTTTTGTTTGGACTAATTCAGTCTTTCTGTCTCCCTTTCGTACCCTTTCCCATCAACACTGGTTGTTATAGGTTATTGTGATGTCGTATGAACTTTCACTCACTTCCTACAGTGAAACTCACAATTAGGGTAACTTTTCAGGCTCAGTTATCACAAGACCACCCAGCCAGGTAGTGACCCGCCCTGCCTCCGCTTGGGCTGTAATCTAGTCCCTTCTCCCCTGTTGAGGTGCTGCACTGCAAACTGGATTGTGTCACTTGGGCCGTGTCTCTCTAGTCCAGCACTGCGGGTGAACAATTACCCAGTTTAATAATTCAGGTTCTGAGGCAAATGGGCCTATGAGCGTATCAGTGATTCAGGGAGAGCCCTGTGCCAAACATCCAACGGTGATCTTTCAAGCCAGATTTTGGCCCAATAAGCTCATATTATTGCGGTGTGGGGACAGGTAGAGCCTTTCATTTTCAGTGGTGATTTTTCTGAGAGAAAGAAAGAAGCATGTGAGGGTTGTAAAGTGCGTTTTGTAAAATGCTTTAAGACCCTTGAATGAGCAGTGCTGTGGCCGAGACATTATTCGTGTCTCCTGCCTTTTGGAGCAATAACAACATACTCTAGCTGTGTTCTCACCTATTCCTCTTTCTAGATAGCATCTGTAGGGTTTACTCCTCATCCCTGGGCACCCAGCAGGATAGCTGCTATCTGTCAGCATTGCATTGCACCCAGAAGTAGGGTTGAGCCAGGCTCTTTGTGGGTTGAGCCAGGCTCTTTTATTGCCTGTGGCTGGAGGCAGCTGCTGATTTTTCGGATGCTGCAGTCCACAGAGGGTTAATTGCTCTGCCAGGCGGCTAGACGACCCTGCCCTAGTTAGTTTGATTTCCCAAGTGACTGCTTTGGGGCTGAGTGGCAGCAGCCAGCAGCCGGAGCCCGTTGTGGTCCTCCAGCCAGACAGTCCCCCATCAACATTCAGGCAGCGTTGCAGAGGCCAAAGGGACAAGCCTATCTCTCCTGTTCCCTTCCAGATGCTCCATTTGCTGAGACAGCCAGGGTGATTGGGGGTCATTTGCTGGGAGAGCTGACGGTAGAGCTCTGTGACTCTCCCAGCAAAGGGATCTCCCCCCTGAGCATTTCTACTCCATGTGCTGTTCCCTATATGACACCTGCCAAGGCGTTCCCCTTATTTGCCGCATGGCCTGCTTGGGAGGACACCTCGGGGAGTGATCACTCACGGCTGCAAATGGTGATGAGCTAGGAATCGATTTCCTTCAAATATTGCAGGGTAGTGACGTGTCTATCAAAGGTTTCAGAGTAGCAGCCGTGTTAGTCTGTATCCGTAAAAAGAAAAGGAGGACTTGTGGCACCTTAGAGACTAACAAATTTATTTGAGCATAAGCTTTCGTGACCTACAGCTCACTTCATCAGATGCATGCAGTGGAAAATACAGTGGGGAGATTTTATATACACAGAGAACATGAAACAATGGGTGTTACCATACACACTGTAACGAGAGTGATCAGGAAAGGTGAGCTATTACCAGCAGGAGAGCGGGGTCGGGGGAGGGGGGCAGGGGGCGGGAACCTTTTGTAGTGATAATCAAGGTGGGCCATTTCTAGCAGTTGACAAGAACAGTAGGAGGGGAAATAAACATGGGGAAATGGTTTTACTTTGTGTAGTGACCCATCCACTCCCAGTCTCTATTCAAGCCTAAGTTAATTGTGTCCAGTTTGCAAATTAATTCCAATTCAGCAGTCTCTCATTGGAGTCTGTTTCTGAAGTTTTTTTGTTGAAGAATTGCCACTTTTAGGTCTGTAATCGAGTGACCAGAGAGATTGAAGTGTTCTCTGACTGGTTTTTGAATGTTATAATTCTTGACGTCTGATTTGTGTCCATTTATTCTTTTACGTAGAGACTGTTCAGTTTGACCAATGTACATGGCAGAGGGGCATTGCTGGCACATGATGGCATATATCACATTGGTAGATGTGCAGGTGAACGAGCCTCCGACAATGTGGCTGATGTGATTAGGCCCTATGATGGTGTCCTCTGAATAGATATGTGGGCACAGTTGGCAACGGGCTTTGTTGCAAGGATAGGTTCCTGGGATAGTGGTTCTGTTGTGTGGTGTGTGGTTGCTGGTGAGTATTTGCTTACGGTTGGGGGCTGTTTGTAAGCAAGGACTGACCTGTCTCCCAAGATCTGTGTGCGCCTATCAAAGTGAGACACCGATGGTGCAGGCAGGTGCTGGCAAAGCATCCTCAGTCCTGATCTCTGCAGCCCCCCAAATCCCAAACTCCCTACACAGCTCTGCCAATGCCCCTCAATCCTGAGCCACAGCCTCCGCTGCTAATCCAGTCCTGGGCTCCCCCTGCGCAGAACAGCCTCTGCGTCTCTCTCCTGGCTGGCAGCCCCCAAGCTATTCCACGTCCGGAAACTCTCCTGGATAGACTGCTAGCCCCAAAATGGTTCTCACTGGCAAATACAATGCGCACTCGTCTCTAGGACTCAGGCAAAGTGTCTCTTGCCCCATCCTATTCTCCAGGCCGCATGCCAAGTCGTGATGCAGCTTTTCTCTCAGCCAGCCAACCTAGCCCGGCTTGTCAGATGCAAAGGGAGTAGCTCTGTTCTTGCCAGACTGGGTAAGCAGGTATGAAACAGAGGTGGCATCAGGGCACCGCGTCACTCATGGCAAAGCAGGTAAGAGAGCAGGGAGGCGGTTTCTGCACCTGAGAGTGCCTCCAGGGTCAGAAACATCCTCCCAGGGAGTTTTCCCACCTGTCACCTGCTCCCATGAACAGGAGGAAAAGGGGACTAAGATGATGAGCAGGCTGTTATGGGCACCAGAGTGTGCATTGTGAGCAGTGGATCCTCTTCATGGCGGGAGCCAGACTCACAGGGACTGATTCTCGTCTTCTGGTGCAGATCCAAAGTAACTCCATTGACTTCAATGGAGTTATTCTGCATTAACACTGGTGTCCACACATAGGCCCGGGTTTGGTCCTGGTGCCAAGCAGATGCAGCTCCATTGGCTTGAACAGGAGTTGCACCTGATTACACCCGGGTGAAATTTGGCCCCCAGAGTTTCAGTAGATTTCCAAAGTTAGCCCGAGATTTGCTCCTGTATTTTCTCTCTCTATCTCTCCTCTTTCACTCATGCCCCCCACCTACATGTGCCTCCAGCTAGGACTCCAGGTAAACAGCTGCTTCTGCAGAGCAGACACATATCCTTGGCCAATTAATCTTCCTCTGGTGGTGAGAGGACCCACTGCTGCCTGCCATGGCCAGAGGGCCCCTCTTATGTGTGGGCAGCCTGCAGGCCTCTAGCAAGCTTCCCACACCTTGGGCTGTACAAGGGGGGCCATGACACGTGCCCAGGCATCAGTGGGATTACTCTGCCCCGCAGAGCTAAGTTCTTCTGAAACTGTTCTATAATTAACAGATTTCAGAGTAGTAGCCATGTTAGTCTGTATCCGCAAAAAGAAAAGGAGTACTTGTGGCATCTTAGAGACTAACAAATTTATTTATTATTCATCGGATGCATTCAGTGGAAAATACAGTGGGGAGATTTTATATACACATGACGGCATATATCACATTGGTAGATGTGCAGGTGAACGAGCTTCTGATAGTATGGCTGATGTGATTAGGCCCTGTGATGGTGTCCCCACCATCAACCTCAGCCTGGACCAGTCCACACAAGAGATCCACTTCCTGGACACTACCATGCTAATAAGCGATGGTCACATAAACACCACCCTATACCGGAAACCTACTGACCGCTATTCCTACCTACATGCCTCCAGCTTTCATCCAGACCACACCACACGATCCATTGTCTACAGCCAAGATCTACGATACAACTGCATTTGCTCCAACCCCACAGACAGAGACAAACACCTACAAGATCTCTATCAAGCATTCTTACAATTACAATACCCACCTGCTGAAGTGAAGAAACATATTGACAGAGCCAGAAGAGTACCCAGAAGTTGCCTACTCCAGGACAGGCCCAACAAAGAAAATAACAAAACGCCACTAGCCATCACCTTCAGCCCTCAACTAAAACCTCTCCAACGCATCATCAAGGATCTACAACCTATCCTGAAGGACGACCCATCATTCTCACAGATCTTGGGAGACAGGCCAGTCCTTGCTTACAGACAGCCCCCCAACCGTAGGCAAATACTCACCAGCAACCATACACCACACAACAGAACCATTAACCCAGGAACCTATCCTTGCAACAAAGGCCATTGCCAACTGTGTCTATATATCTATTCAGGGAACACCATCATAGGGCCTAACCACATCAGCCACACTATCAGAGGCTCATTCACCTGCACATCCACCAATGTGATATATGCCATCATGTGCCAGCAATGCCCCTCTGCCATGTACATTGGTCAAACTGGACAGTCTCTACGTAAAAGAATAAATGGCCACAAATCAGACGTCAAGAATTATAACATTCAAAAACCAGTTGGAGAACACTTCAATCTCTCTGGTCACTCGATTACAGACCTAAAAGTGGCAATACTTCAACAAAAAAACTTGAAAAACAGACTCCAACGAGAGACTGCTGAATTGGAATTAATTTGCAAACTGCATACCATTAACTTAGGCTTGAATAGAGACTGGGAGTGGATGGGTCATTACACAAAGTAAAACTATTTCCCCATGTTTATTCCCCCACCCCCCTTACTGTTCCTCACACGTTCTTGTCAACTGCTGGAAATGGCCCACCTTGATTATCACTACAAAAGGTTTTTTTTCCTTTTTCTTTTTTCCCGCCCCCCTCTCTCCTGCTGGTAATAGCTCACCTTACCTGATCACTCTTGTTACAGTCTGTATGGTAACACCCATTGTTTCATGTTCTCTGTGTATATAAAAATCTTCCCACTATATTTTCCACTTTATGCATCCGATGAAGTGAGCTGTAGCTCACAAAAGCTTATGCTCAAATAAATTGGTTAGTCTCTAAGGTGCCACGAGTCCTCCTTTTCTTTTTATAATTAACAGAGGCTCCTAAAACTGGTACGGAGGCCGATGCCAAAAATCCCACCAGGGTCCTCCTGTCATGCTGACAACATCTGCTGTATTGATTACAGAGCCCTCTGCCAACAACCCTCCTCCCCCATGATCTTCGCCCCTTCCCCCTCTGCTGGGAGCCAAGGGAGGCTCAGCAGCTCTCCAGAATTAGAGCACTGCTCCCACCCACTGCGGTTCTGCTTGCACCGGGGCCAGCGCCAAGATCCAGCCTCTGGGACCGAGCTGACGGGCCCCACCCACTGGGTAGCATACAGATCGCCGCCCTCCTGGCGGCTTTAGAAATCACATGACCTCCTCGCCAACCAGTTGGAGTTCAGGATTGGCCATCGTGCATAAGCACTCTGTTTTGCTCAGCATCCCCTGGTGAATTTCATGCAACGAGGGGGAGCCCTGACTGGCTGCTGAGGGGGTCATGCCCTCCCAGCCAATTATCAAAAGATGCATTAAAAATAGTGGTGAGAATATTAACTCTTAAAATGAGAGTGAGAGAGTCTGAGCACAAAGCTACTGATTAGCATGAGAGCTCCTCTTTGCTACACGGGTCTCTGGCCCATACGGCTCATGAGATGACCCGGATTCCTTAGAGTTACCGCTAGTGAGAGACATTGATTTGTCCAAACAGGACGTACTGTCTTCCAGTACTACGGAGCTTCTGCTTTATTTTCACACAAGTTCACAGGACTCCATTTTTTACCCATCTATAAAAATTTTCATGACACTTCTGCAGTGAAAGATGGCGCCCAGAAAAAAATACTTTCCCTTGCTAGGGACCTCAGAGTGTTTTACGTCGTATGGCATACTGGCACCTCTCTCCGAATGCTTCCTTCTTCTCCAGCATCTCAACTTTCTTTCTTTCTTAATTTTTTTTAAAGTCTCTAGCTTGTATGGTTGCAAAGAAAATGTCAAAAATGTGACCTGGATGTGAGGGAGGTAGAGAGGGTTCCTTGAGTTTGCAGAGGACATGTGAATTGTCGCATTCATCTCAGTGAGGTGCTAACTCTGATGTGCAGGGCTGATCATGGGAATGCCTGTTTGTTACCTCGGTTCCTCATGCAGCAGAGGAGAGGGTGAGGCACAGATCTGCGCTGCTTTCTGGGAGGAATGGCTCCTTCTGGTGCCACAAGCTGGGTGGCGTTTGGGAGATGGCACCACTTATTTTTTTAACGCCCATCACGAAGGACCCTGGGCCAAGAAGCCCATCAGAGCCCAGGGGGATAGTGAGGCCCCACTGAGGGGAAGCCAGGCTCAAGGCACCCAGTGGAGTTCAGAGAGCTGCATGAGCACATTGTAAACAGCCACACAATCTACTCTGAGCAGCCTCTCATTCTGGGGACTCACCCGAGCTGAGCTTATTTTGTGGGAGGAGGCTGGACAAGTACCACCTTCTCCCCCTCCCCACAATTCAACCCCTGCTTAACAAACATGAGTTAACCTCACAGCCACCACAAGGAAGGAAATATTTTAAGGCACTGGCTAGTGTGTGCGCCACTGCCCTCTAATGGACCAAAGTGGAACTGCTCAGCCATGTGTCATGGGCCCTATTTGGCTAACAGCTAATGAAGATTCTCCTTTCATAGGCTTGGGCTGTTGAAGCAAGAAGGTCTGAGTTCTGACCCTGCTATGGCTGTGCAGTTCCTCGTGGACATGGCCTAGCACAGGGGTGGGCAAACTACAGCCTGGGGGCCCTTCACCCATTTTAATCCAGCCCTAGAGCTCCTGCCTGGGAGTGGGGTCGGGAGCTTGCCCTGCCTCACGCGGCTCCCAGAAGTACTGGCACATCACCCCTCTGGCTCCTATGCGTAGGGGCAGCCAGGGGGCTCCGCATGCTGCCCCTGCCCCAAGCACCGCCCCTGCAACTCACATTGGCCAGCAAATAGGGCCAGTGGGAGCTGCAGGGGTGGTGTTTGCAGACGGGGCAGCACGCAGAACTGCCTGGCTGTGCCTCCATGTAGGAGCCAGAGGGGGGACATACCGCTGCTTCCGGGAGCTGCTTGAGGTAAGCACCGCCTGGAGCCTCCACCCCTCACCCCCTCTCATGCCCCAGCCCTGATCCCCCTCCCACCCTCCAAACCCCTCGGTCCCACCTTCTTGCACCCCAGAGCCCGCACCCCCAGCTGGAGCCCTAACCCCCCCACACCCTGCCCCAGCCTGGAACCTCCTCCTGCACCCTGGACTCCTCATTTCTCGCCCCAACCCAGAACCCGCACCCTCACCCAGAGCCCTCACAGCCCTCACCCACACCCCAACCCCCAATTTCGTGAGCATTCATGTCCCACCATACAATTTCCATACCCAGATGTGGCCCTCAGGTCAAAAATTTTGCCCACCCCTGGCCTAGCAGAATGACAGCTGTGACATCTTCGGTGATTCTGGATTTGTCAGTGTATCACCACCGTTTTACACACGGGGAAGCCAAGGCATGGAGAGGGAAAGGGATCACCCGATTCCCAGAGAATCAGTAGCAGAACCTGGAACAGAGCCCAGGGGGCCTGAGCTTAATCATTGCTTTACGGCCTAATGAAAGCTCATTTGCTCAGAGCCCTCCACTCAAAACTATTGAGTGGCAGAGGAAAGAGAACAAGGGGCTTGGTGCTGGGTCAGCTCAACTGCGCCAAACCCTGTTGGCCTGCCTCTTGCTAGCTCGCCCCCTGTTTGTGTTTGTTTTGTTTTCAGCATAAGCCCTTTCCCCCTCCGTCAGCAGAGTTGTTCGCTGACTGGCTGGGACTCAGCTGGTTGGACAGTTCATGCACAAAGCTGATCAGTCCAGAGGCTGCTGCAGCAAGCTCCGGGCCAGCTTCACTCGCACAATGCTGGGCACAGGCATGGCTCCCCACACTGCAGGAAGGGCTGCCAGGGCCACTCGGACACATAATTTGCCATGATCACCCTAAGTGCCGAAGAGGGACGAGTCCTATTACAGCATCTGCTGGGCAGGCCAGGAGAGTTGTCTCTAATGCATTTATTAGTGCACTAGTTTTAAATGGGCCAAGCAATGGGATTTCCATCACTTCCCTTGGGAGATTATTCCACCTCAACCCTTCTCTTTCATCTGAGGCTCTCCCAGCATTTCTAATGGTCATTTTCCCTTCTCCAGGCTACAGCACCTTCTATTAAAGATCTCAAAGGGCTTTACAGAGGAATGCATTACACCTCACAGCCTCCCTGTGACATAGATAACGACATTTATCTCCCTCTTGCAGGCAGGGAAATGGGGCCCGAGAATTGAAGTGACTTGCCAGTGATGAAGCAGTGAGTGAGTGGCCAAGGTAGGAAAAGAACTCGGGAGGCCTCACTCCCTGGGAAAGTTTCTCTGAAGAAAATATAGGTGACTGCACAACGACTTGGGAAATTGAAATTCTGGAGAATGAAATTTAAGCAGTTTCTGGAGGGAAAAATAGGATTTGATTCCAGTGGCCAAGATTTTGAACCTGCAGTTAGGCTCTTAAATACATCCAGAGAAGCAGGTTGCTTTTCAAACGTGCTGAGTGCTGGGCAGTGTCCGATGAAGCCGGTGGAGGTACAAAACCAGCAGCGATGAAAGGACAGTCAGGCCCTGAGTAAGCAAATAGAGCAGCTGTTCTGCACCCGGTAACAACTCACACACAGCCGCCCTTGGCCACTGGAACGTGTCTGACTGAGAGAAGATTGCAATGGTAAATGAGTAGAAGCAAACATAACAGTTCTGCTCCTGCTCTCGCTTACCCCTGTGATTCTCTATTGCCCTGTATCAGGTTAAAATGAGAGCAAAGCAGGTGTGAACCCCTCTCTTCACAGGTATAAATGGCCACAGATATACCCTGGTGTAACTCTACTGACTTCAGAGGCATTCCTCCTGCTTTGCACCAATGTGAGATCACAATCAGACTCACTAGGTTTAGGGGGCTGCAGGCAACCGCACAAGGGATTCCTGTAAGTAACCTGTGACTTTGTCATCAGATCCAGGGTCAAATTCAGTGGTGAGGCAAATGGTGGTGTAAGTTATTCATCTCCACCTTGTGCAAAGTGGCTGTAAAATGTTACCTCAGAATTCTCCAGTCATTTACACTGGGCAGGGCATTTTATGCTTTTTCACAAGTGTATGGCAGTGGAGAATCAGGCCCAGTGGGTGTAAGTGGTAACTGGTCGTTCGCCAGGTGATACCAGATTTCAAGGCCTTGCAGGTCAGTTTTCCTTAGAGGGAGAAATCAGTGATGCAGAGTCAGCTTATTTTCCTTGTGTGTATTGTTTATTTACACTATCTACTCCAGTCCTGGAACAAAGGTGGCTCTAAACAGCATGCATGCCATCACCCCCCTTTCAGAAATCTCAGCTGTATGCCAATGCCTGATTCCCAGGAAGCCACTGTGTCCCAAGAGTTGGCTGCGGGTAGAGAGATTAAAACTGAGAGGTAACTCTTGCTGTTTGCAACAGCTCCCTGCAAAAATGATCTCAACAAAACCAACAGAAATCATAGGCGCAGGAACTAGGGGTGCAGGGGGTGCTGCAGCACCCCCAGGTTTTACGTGGGGCCAGCGCCAGGCCTCCACTCCCCAGCGAGGGGCTCAGGTCCCCATGCCCTGCTCCCTGACCATTGGCCCTGAGCCCAGGGCCACACTTTCAGTCCTGCGCCTGGGCTCTGCTCTTGGAACATTGGCCCCACTCCCTGGCTCCGTGCCCGGGGCCCTGCACCCGGCTCCACACTCCCAAGGCTCTGCGCCCAGGGTCCCAGCCACTGGCCCCATGGCCAGGGCTCTGCTACTGGCCCGGCATGCAGGGCCCTGGCTGCGGGCCCATTGTCTGGGGCTCCGCTACTGGTCCTGTGTCCGCCCCAGCCTTTGCCCCCTTATCCTCCCATCCCAGAGAAACAGCACTGCTCCCGGCCCCGGCTGGGGTGTGTGTGCAGACAGGGATAAGGGAGCTGGCTTTCAGCACCCCCACTATTAAAAGGGTTCTAGCACCACTGACAGAAATACAGCATTTCTTAGAAGACTGTGCACTTCTCGCATGCCAGGAAAAATAACTAGCAAGACTGTGACAGTCTTATGAGTGTAATCTGCACAGTGAAGGGATGAGATAGCAGATGCCGAAATAAATGTTGACCTGAGGGTGTGATGTAAAGAGGGGGGGGTTGTATGTGTAGTGGGGAAGCTAATGTATTTGCCCTTTAACTGCCCTCCTGTTAGTTGCTACCATGGGAGTTGCACTCCTTTGCATCAGTTCTTCCTTTGGCTTGCTCTGTCCATGGTATCTGGATAGATGTTGGCTGATTCTTCGGTAAGGACTCTGTGTCCACATAGCTGCAACCATCATGGAAGATAATTTAATAAGTGACGGTGGCAGGCAATATCTGGCTCTCACTGTGCCAGACCTCATTTGGTGAGGCCATTAGACTTACCTTTGGTTGATTTCAAGAAGGGGGCTGTGGGCCTTTAACTTTCACCTGGCCTGTTGGAGACTGGCAACACGGGGCTTGATTTAAACTCCCTTCTGAAGAAAGACACATCTAAGGTCCTGTCCACACACAAAAGGGAGCACATAAGGGCTTGTCCACATGGGAAAATGATTTCAAGCCTTAAGAGACAGTTAAAAAGTGGTACCTGCTGAACTGTTTCCCCTTGTGACTGGTTGGTGTGGGCAGGGGCAAGTCATGTTAGAACTGGAGCTGATTGAAGTTTGGAATTTCCATCCTGGGAGAAACGCCAGCACTGGTTTTCTTCCCAAGTCAGGAGGAAAACCTGAAATGCTGAAGACTTTTGTGCAATGAAACTTTCCAAACTATTTCCATTCAGAAATGTGGAAGGGTTTCATTTCAACATTTTTGATCACAAGGAGATGTCTCACATGCATGGTGAAGTTATTAATATTGTAACAAATCCATGGCTGCTGAGGATAGTTGTTCCTACACTGCATGTGAAATTCAATTCAACAACAGCGATAGAACTGGGGGCAGATTGGGAGAAAAAAAAAAGTGTGGGGTTTTATCCTTGACTCCACCCGCAATTCAGGCTCCACCCATTGTGACATCAAAATCATAGAATCGTAGAACCCTAGGGTTAGAAGGGACCGCACGGGTCATCTAGTCTAACCCCCTGCCAAGATGCAGGATTTGTTGCGTCTAAACCACCCAAGGCGGATGGCTATCCAGCCTCCTTTTCAAAATCTCCAGTGAAAAAGCTTTTCACAGTACTACTGTGAAATGCTTGCTGTGCTACTCAGAGTCGATTGTGAAGAGCTTCATAATATGATTGTCTCTCCCCTTTCTTGCATGCTTTGGCCAACAGTACAATTATTAAAGATGCTGGCATCACTGGACTTCAGAGTCAGCTTCCTCTTGAAATTAATAGAAGCAGGTCACTCTTCTCTTACAGCTATTGTGCTAAAATGTCTTCAGACTCATGCAGATCTCTCTGTTCGGTTTACACTTGTTTCACAGGGCTAGAGATGTAGGTCCTGATTTATCACTTTGTTGTGCCAGCTGTAAAGCCGTCATATCAGAGTGGTGAATCAGGCCAGTCAGATGTAAATGAATGTTTAGATTCTGAAGCACAAGAGGCAGTCAGCAGAAGAAAGGGCAGTCCAGTCCCAGAGCAGGACTCAGATATTTCCATTGCAAAAGCATATGCCCAGCATTCCCCTTGAGCTAGCAAAAAAGTCTGTTACCTGTTAACAGTTTAGGGTCATAGTTTAGATGAGATCAGCTGTCATTTAGGCACAAAAATAAGTGGACCAATTTTTCCAGAGAGGTCAGCATTGACCTCTGGTCAGCAGAGCGGGTACCTATTGGGAGCTGGGGTGTTTGAAAATCTGGGCCCAATTATGAGTGCTGAGAATTTAACAATCTAGCCCTGAGCTCGTCTGAAAAATCCAACACATAGAAACCTCAGAGCATTTCTGATTCCATCTTGTTGAGAATCGTGCTGCACATACACACTAGCAAGCACATCACAGTAAAGTTCTACATTTCCTTTTCTTCGTGACATTCCAAGACACTTTATAAACAATATTAACCTCACAAATGTCAGTCAGTCATTCTATAGATTCATACATGGTATCGTAACTCTAAACTTAGCATAGAGCATGTGCTAAACAGAATTCTCCATCACTAACTGACAGATTTTTTTTTGCAATATGAAAAGATACAACTTAATTTGTTATATGTCTAGGAGTTTTTAAAAAAGTTTTTACAGCAGAAAAATACATTTTTGTGCCCTTGCATAACTAAAAATGCCAGTGAATGGAGTTTGCTCAGTTTTAAAAATATAGTAAGCTTTGTTCTGAAAATAGACATGGAAAATTCCAGGCCAAAATATGAAACTTTTCAGAAAGTTAGGAGTAACTGGAAGCAGGAGGTTTACGATGAAAGTTCCCATGTAATCTCAACTACAGCATCTACTACAAAGCAATAATACAAGACCACAGAAATGCAGCCACCTCTGAGGAGAAAGGTAGCAACAACCAGCACAACAGTTGGCGAGGGCAGCGGGAGCAGGACATTTTGGTGAAGGAGACAGAGGCACAGTTTTCTTATGAAGAGATCGTGAAATCGTTAATATTCACACAGAACACATGGAAGCTCAGTGGAAGGTCTCATATGAATGACTCGCATGGAACAGTTTAGGTACTATGAAAGAGTAAAAGGTGGAGAGTAACTTGCTGGGATATGAACCTCTGATTCCAAGTAGTAGCAGTATTTTGAATCTGCATCTTAGCCCACTATGCCCTCCCTTCTAACAAGTATCTGATATCACAATGCTTTGGAAGGGACGTACCATTTAATCAATTAGCCCTTACCTGGGACATCTCTTATGAACAATTAACCACAGTATCACACAATAAAGGTCAAAACATTATAGCTTAAATTAGTGGTATGGCAGCAACAATGCTGTAGAGTACTGTGGTATCATTGTATGTAAGGATGGCCACCTGAACATACTTCCAAGTTGCAGTGGTGCTACTCAGAGGACTGTCCTGCCAGGCCTTTAAATTATACGTTCAGGGGTGATACTATGTGGGGGCATGGCATCTTGATGTTACAATGCGAGAACCTTCATCCTCCAGGAAGAGTTTGACAGGCAGGAAACGAGATTCCAGACACGTCCTGTTTCCTCTAAATAAAAAAGAAAAGGAATACTTGTGGCACCTTAGAGACTAGCAAATTTATTTGAGCATAACCTTTTGTGAGCTACAGCTCACTTCATCGGATGCCCACGAAAACTTATGCTCAAATAAATTTGCTAGTCTCTAAGGTGCCACAAGTATTCCTTTTCTTTTTGCAGATACAGACTAACACGGCTGCTACTCTGAAACCTTTCCTCTAAGTGCAATTCCTGCATCCCACTAGCCTAGAGGTGCGGCCATGGTGCATTCTCCTTTGGCTGGATATGCACCCACAATTGTCAGTTGAGTCCATAGTTTAGGGGTGCTCCTGGATTCCTCACTGTCACTAGGCTCTCACATAGCATCTGCGAGTAATGCTTTCTATCATTTCCGGCTGGCGAGGAAACACCATCCCATCCTGTCAGGTGATGACCTGGCCTTAGTGATACAAACCTTTGTCACCTCCCTTCTAGACTACAGCAATGCAATATCGATGGATGTGCAGCTATCGGTCCTTAGGGAACTCCAACTAGTACAGAAGGTTGCATCACATATCCTCAGCAGCGCAGGCTACCACAAATATATCAAACCTGTTGCCCACTCTGCTCTGGCTTCCCATAGAATATTGAGCCAAGTTTAGGATTTTGGGGCTTAACATCAAGGAACTCAAGGTCCTGGTCCCAGAAAACCTAAAGAAACCTAAAGCTTTGGGATGAGCATCATGGTTGACTGCTCCACTCCTCAGGCACAATGGAACATCCTATCACAAAGGTAAAACGCTGTGCAGGAGACAGAACTTTGGGGAGGGCTGGTCTGAGACTGTGGGGTGAAACCCCGCAGGATTAAAGGACCACCCCAAACCTCCATGCCTTCCGTTCCAAGTGCCAGGCCTGCTTTTCCAACTTGCCTTCTCTAACACACACAGAGCAGCAAAGACAGGCCTGTATTAAAACCTCCTCATCTAAACAAAAAGAAAAGGAGTACTTGTGGCACCTTAGAGACTAACCCATTTATTGAAGCATGAGCTTTCGTGAGCTACAGCTCACGAAAGCTCATGCTCAAATAAATGGGTTAGTCTCTAAGGTGCCACAAGTATTCCTTTTCTTTTTGCGAATACAGACTAACACGGCTGTTACTCTGAAACTCATCTAAACAAAGCACACCCATTTCTCCTCTTGGGTAGAGGATATGAACCATTTGTGAAAGGTGTTAGTCACGTCGTTTAATCCATTATTGGAAGGTGCTGAGACCCTACGGTGAGGTAGGAGGGATAAGAATCTAGCTGTATAGAAGTGACGGGTCCAGGAATAGCTTGTGGGTAACCCACTGCACACCCCCAATCCCCATGACGATGCCTGGTCATAGCGTCCCTGCCGGGCACTGTGATGCGATTGTTGGGCTGTGGCTGCTGGGGGCTGGACTCTTGCTAGCCCAGCCGATGGCAATATTGCTCCTGCCGGACACTGAATTAGGGTCTGTTGCAAGAACGAGAGAAATTTGGGGCCCCAGAACATCATGTGTGCTGGGGCCCTGCCCCCGTCCCGTTCTCCCACTTGACCCACTGACCCATGTTCTGGGGCCCCGGGGCCAGTTGCCTCCCCTCCCCCAGCCCTGGCTATCACAGCCCCCAGCCAGGGTAGAACCTCTGCCCCTTCCTGGCTGGGCACGTGGCCAGAGCTGCCTGCCTTGGCCCCGCCCCCACCCCTGACGTCGCATCTCCACCTGCCTGCCCCGCCCACTGCAGCGGCCTCCCCGAGGTCCCGCCTTCCCTCGGCTGATAGGCGGCGGCGGTAGCCAATGGCGAGGCCCGGGGTGGGGCCAGGGCGATCTCGTGACGTCAGAAGGGGGCAGGGTTCCAGCCCGGGCAGGTGGAGGGGGTTTCGGAGCGGCCGGCGGGGAGAGGCGCCTCCGACAGGACGAGGCCAAGGGGGGCTGCCTGCGGGGTGCGCGGCCCCGCCCCGGGTGCCCGGCTCAGGTAAACAGCGGGGGGGCAGGGCCCCCTGCGGGACTTGGGGGAGGCCCGGGGGGCAGAGACCCCTGGAGAGGGCAGAGGGAGTGCAGGGGGGCAGGGACCCATGGGGAGTGCAGAGGGAGTGCAGGGGGGCAGGGACCCATGGGGAGGGCAGAGGGAGTGCAGGGGGGCAGGGACCCATGGGGAGTGCAGTGGGAGGGCAGGGACCCATGGGGAGTGCAGGGGGACTGCAGGGACCCATGGGGAGTGCAGAGGGAGTGCAGGGGGGCAGGGACCCATGGGGAGTGCAGGGGGGCAGGGACCCATGGGGAGTGCAGGGGGCAGGGACCCATGGGGAGTGCAGAGGGAGTGCAGGGGGGCAGGGACCCATGGGGAGTGCAGTGGGAGGGCAGGGACCCATGGGGAGTGCAGGGGGACTGCAGGGACCCATGGGGAGTGCAGGGGGACTGCAGGGACCCATGGGGAGTGCAGAGGGAGTGCAGGGGGGCAGGGACCCATGGGGAGTGCAGAGGGAGTGCAGGGGGACTGCAGGGACCCCTGGAGAGGGCAGAGGGAGTGCAGGGGGACTGCAGGGACCCCTGGAGAGGGCAGAGGGAGTGCAGGGGGACTGCAGAGACCCCTGGAGAGGGCAGAGGGAGTGCAGGGGGACTGCAGGGACCCCTGGAGAGGGCAGAGGGAGTGCAGGGGGACTGCAGGGACCCCTGGAGAGGGCAGGGGGACTGCAGGGACCCCTGGAGAGGGCAGAGGGAGTGCAGGGGGACTGCAGGGACCCCTGGAGAGGGCAGAGGGAGTGCAGGGGGACTGCAGGGACCCCTGGAGAGGGCAGAGGGAGTGCAGGGACCCCTGGAGAGGGCAGGGGGACTGCAGGGGGGCAGGGACGCCTTGGGAGTGCAGAGGGACTGCAGGGACCCATGGTTTTTCAGAGGGGGAGGGAATTAGGGGGCTGACTCTCGGATCAGCATACTCAAATCGGGCTCTGGGAGTCAGACCCCCAGAATTTCCCGGGGACTAGCAGGGAGATCGGGGGAGGGTCCTGAGAGCTGGGGAGGGGAGTTAGGGGGGTGCAGGAGAGAAAGAGAGAGACCCAGGGTGGCTCAAAGGAGGGAGGGCTGGGTGGGCAAAGGGTACCCAAGGGGGCATGAAATGCAGACTGGAGCACAGGATGGTCTGTGGGATTGCTAAGGGGAGAATACCCAGGGGAGGTGGGTGCGGGAAGAGCCCAGGTCTGGGGTTGTGCTTGCTATGCCTGCAGAGGGATAATTTGCGCTCCCGCCGCCCCCCCGCCTGTCTGCTTGCCTTGTGTTTCTAGCGGGGTATGGGGGATCGGAGGGGAGGGGGAGAAGAGATATGCCACTAGTGACTTGTTGCCTCAACTGGGGTATGCCAAACACACTGGTGGTTCTGGGAAGACATGAGGGCTCGAATGACTTTGCATCTCTGGTATTTTGGCTATGTGACATTTGCCATTACTCAGCAGTCACAGGGAATTGCTGTGCTTTGTAAGCAATGCACTTAGTTTTTAACTCTTAGACAAGATCCTGTCTGTATATGTTCAGCTTTTTCAGGATATTTTCTAGTTTTCCCAACTTTATGCACAAGGGGCTGGAAAGTTCCTGCTTGAATTTATGGGCAGCCCCTGCAGTGTGGTATCTGCTATTCTAGCCAATCTTGCCATTTCCAGCTTTCTTTCTCTCATCTTCCTGCATCCCCCCCCGCCCCTTATATAATTCTCTTTGCCTGAGTGCTAATGTTAAAATGCACTGTGAGTTTGCAGACCTAGCAAGGCAGGGAAGGAGTTGGCGCTGTGAGGGTGTGCAAGAGACCGGATTGTTGTGTTCAGAGGTACGCTCATGCCAGGGCAGCACTGCGGAATTTCTCTCTCCCTCTCTGTCTTTTGGAGAAAAACACTCCTCCTTCTGGCTGCTTGCAGACATAAACCAGCCCAACTTCATGTTGTACTTCATCCAACAGCCTCTGAAGAGGATAAAATAAACCCTGCACTGGTTGCAAAGCAAACTCTGCTAAGAGTGCAAGACTACTTTTATCTTCAACTGTGAGTAAATTCAGAAAGGCTGACAAATAACTTGTGGTGTAGGTCGCGCCAATGGCCGAGCTGTCAATAAACAAGCCTGTAAAAACTTAGTATTTGGTGAGAAGTATGGCAGAAGAATTCTGGGAGTTACGTATTCTAGTGTTGGATCAAGGAGAGCAGGGGTTCTCAAATGTTTACAAAGTATAAATAACCTCTTAATGGAGCCATTGAATTATACCTTCCCTCTCACAGCATACCTGTGACAAGTGCAGCAATTGCTTGCATGGGAAAGTCATATTTAAAATACATTCTGATGTATTTTTAGCGTCCCTTAATGTGATCGATCTGCTGGAGGCGGAGTCAGTGCCATGTGATTAACCATCCGTCTAGGGCCACCAGCAAAAGCTCCATGCATTGTGGTTTAAGCTGTGTTGGTATTTGTACCTAGATGCCATGGTGACTGGGTGTGTTATAAATACCTATGAATGTTTTAAATGACATATTGATCTATATTTAGGTTATGAGGGGATATTTTACAGTGTTGGTATATTCCACATAGTTATCTCCACCTAAAGATGCACATTGCATATTTAATGGTATATTAACTCTTTACACAGAAGAAGACTTCGGCTGACCAGCTTCCAAACACGGGGCCTGACTTTTTTCCCCAGGGGTGCTCCTTTTTCATGAGTTGTGGCTGGGCACCCATAAAACTGGGCCCAAAGGTTTTTTCAGCTACTGCATTATTTTCCCCTTTGCCCTTAGAATAAATACAAGCAGTCATGGATGGAAAGATCCTGTGTAGTTTCTTTAGTCAGCTATTAAAAACATGTAAGCCCATTGTAGCTTCCAGGAGAGAAATGCCTGGCCCCTGGGATTTAAACAGGCTGTTGAACCCAGCAGTTTTGTCCTGTCAGTTGCTGTGCAGAGAGGTCTGGAAAGATGAATCCCGTTGCCACAAAACAGAAGTAAGGGAAAGCCCTGTCCATCCCCAGCATTCACCCGTGCATGGAACGTACAGCCCAGTCCTGCACCACTAAAGTCAGGATTGCCGTTGATTTCTATGGAAGCAGCAGTGAACTCTTGCACAAAGAGAGAGGCTTGGTGGGGTTAACTTTTCTGCATTAATACCAGGCTACAGTGCCACTCTTGCTGCCTTTGTAACCCATCCCCTGCCCTTATAAACCCTTACATTGGGGTGCAACAGGGTGTGCACGGTTGCTGTGCTCCAGCATGGGAGTGAGTGGATGCCACATGAGGGAGAAAACTAGGTTTAGCACTAACTAATCTTTCAAATTCATCAGTCAGAAGTTTTGAGCCCCTTCTTGGCTGCTCCTGGGCTGGTGAGGGTTCAAGGTTAAAAAAAAAAGGGGGGGGGCAGGGTCATGTCTGGAGAGGCATGGGGTCAAGTACGTGCCTCCTTGTGCCAATGAGACACTTGTTACACTGCAGTTAAAAACCTGTGTTTGGCCCATGCCAGCTGGCTCGGGCTTGGGCTAAGGGGCTGTTTAATTGTGGTGTAGATTGGTCTCCAGGACCCTGCGAGGTGGGAAGGTCCCAGAACTGGAGCTCCAGTGTCTAAACCAAACAGCCTGCAGCACGAGCGCTGGGAGCATGGCATGGGCCAGCTGCGGGTGTCCAATTGGAGTGTAGACATACCACTGTTACATGATCCCCCTCCTAGTCCTCATTTCTGCTATCGGGGAGGAGAAACTTGGCAAGCATACTGCAGTGTCTGTAATGCAGGACTGAGGTTCTGTGTGTTCCCTGTTCTGCTCAGCACTATTGACCCAGCCTTTCCTTTATACAGTGCTTGGCATGTGCCCTAGGCAGGATCAAGCCCACTATGTGCATTCACAGAGGTGAGAATACTGAGACTAGAGACCTGTGTGTGGGTTGAGCGAAGGGGAGTCTCATCTTCTTTATTTCAGTGTTTGGCTGTCTAAACAACCACAGTCCATACGCTCTTGAATCGGTAACAAAAATGCAGGGCTACTCCAGTGGACAGTCACTGAACTCAATTATAGTTTCTCCTCAGCCAGTTTCTTTCAAGCTTGGCAGCTCCCTGGCATTCTTCACAAAGCACTAGGCACATGCTGCTTCTAAACTGTAATGCTGAGTTACCCAAAGAATCTGGATTCCTCGAAGCATGAAATGACTCTTCTGTGTTTTCATAATGTTTTGAATTGTTACTTTCTCTCTCACCTACCTCTTTTTTAAGCAAAACTTCATCCCAAAGGCCAACCTTTGTAGCGAGTGCCTGACAGTGTCAGCTTAGAATGAAAGGTTTCAGAGTAGCAGCCATGTTAGTCTGTATCCGTAAAAAGAAAAGGAGGACTTGTGGCACCTTAGAGACTAACCAATTTATTAGAGCATAAGCTTTCGTGAGCTACAGCTCACTTCATCGGATGCAAGTGAGCTGTAGCTCACAAAAGCTTATGCTCTAATAAATTGGTTAGTCTCTAAGGTGCCACAAGTACTTCTTTTCTTTCTTAGAAGGAAAATAATTTCTGATCCATGGCCTGAACTGCTAGTGTGATGTTATCATAACTGCTGCCTCTTTGATTTTAGCCAGAGAGACATAGCAATTGTCTAGAAGCAATCTCTAGTCATATTACACCAAAGCTCAAAGTATGCCAGTGTATTCATTTGAAGTAGATTTCATAGATACTAAGGTCAGAAGGGACCATTATGATCATCTAGTCTGACCTCCTGCACAACGCAGGCCAAAGAATCTCGCCCACCCACTCCTGTGAAAAACCTCACCTATGTCTGAGCTATTGAAGTCCTCAAATCGTGGTTTAAAGACTTCAAGGAGCAGAGAATCTTCCAGCAAGTGACCCATGCCTCATGCTACAGAGGAAGATGAAAAACCTCCAGGGCCTCTTCCAATCTGCCCTGGAGGAAAATTCCTTCCAGACCCCAAATATGACGATCAGCTAAACCCTGAGCATATGGGCAAGATTCACCAGCCAGATGCTACAGAAAATTCTTTCCTGGGTAACTCAGATCCCACCCCATCTAACATCCCATCACAGGCCATTGGGCCTATTTACCATGAATATTTAAAGATCAATTAATTACCAAAATCATGTTATCCCATCGTACCATCTCCTCCATAAATTTATCAAGTTTAATCTTAAAGCCAGATAGATCTTTTGCCCCCACTGCTTCTCTTGGAAGGCTATTCCAAAAGTTCACTCCTATGATGGTTAGAAACCTTTGTCTAATTTCAAGTCTAAACTTCCTGGTGGCCAGTTTATATCCATTTGTTCTTGTGTCCACATTGGTATGAGCTTAAATAATTCCTCTCCCTCTCCAGTATTTATCCCTCTGATATATTTATAGAGAGCAATCATAACTCCCCTCAACCTTCTTTTGGTTAGGCTAAACAAGCCAATCTCCTTGAGTCGTCTTTCATAAGACAGGTTTTCCATTCCTCGGATCATCCTAGTAGCCCTTCTCTGTACCTGTTCCAGTTTGAATTCATCCTTCTTAAACATGGGAGACCAGAACTGCACACAGTATTCCAGGTGAGGTCTCACCAGTGCCTTGTACAATGGTACTAAAACCTCCTTATCCCTACTGGAAATACCTCTCCTGATGCATCCCAAGACCGCATTAGCTTTTTTCACGGCCATATCACATTGGCGGCTCATAGTCATCCTATGATCAACCAATACTCCAAGGTCCTTCTACTCCTCTGTTACTTCTAATTGATGCGTCCCCAGCTTATAACTAAAATTCTTGTTATTAATCCCTAAATGCATAACCTTACACTTCACTATTAAATTTCATCCTATTACTATTACTCCAGTTTACAAGGTCATCCAGATCCTACTGTATGATATCCCAGTCCTTCTCTAAAGTGGCAATACCTCCCAGCTTTTTATCATCCACAAACTTTATTAGCACACCCCCCACTTTTTGTGCTGAGGTCAGTAATAAAAAGATTGGTACCAAAATTGATCCCTGAGGAACTCCACTGGTAACCTCTCTCCAGCCTGACAGTTCACCTTTCAGTATGACCCGTTGTAGTCTCCCCTTTAACCAATTCCTTATCCACCTTTCAGTGTTCATATTGATCCCCATCTTTTCCAATTTAATAATTCCCCATATGGCACGGTATCGAACGCCTTACTGAAATCTAGGTAAATTAGATCCACTGAGTTTCCTTTGTCTAAAAAATCTGTTACCTTCTCAAACAAGGAGATCAGATTGGTTTGGCACGATCTACCTTTTGTAAAACCATGTTGTATTTTGTCCCATATACCATTGACTTCAATGTCCTTAACTACTTTCTCCTTCAGAATTTTTTCCAAGACCTTGCATACTATAGATGTCAAACTAACAGGCCTGTAGTTACCCGGATCACTTTTTTTCCCTTTCTTAAAAATAGGAACTGTGTTAGCAATTCTCCAGTCATACAGTACAACCCCTGAGTTTACAGATGCATTAAAAATTTTTGCTAATGGGCTTGCAATTTCGGGTGCCAATTCCTTTAATATTCTTGGATGAAGATTATCTGGGTTCCCCAATTTAGTCCCATTAAGCTGTTTGAGTTTCGCTTCTACCTCAGATATGGTAATATCTACCTCCATATCTTCATTCCCATTTGTCATGCTACCATTATCCCTAAGATCCTCTTTAGCCTTATTAAAGGCTGAGGCAAAGTATTTGTTTAGATACTGGGCCATGCCTAGATATCCTTGACCTCCACTCCATCCTCCGTGTTTCGCGGTCCCACTTCTTCTTTCTTTGTATTCTTCTTATTTATATGGCTATAGAACTTATTACTATTGGTTTTAATTCCCTTTGCAAGGTCCAACTCTACTTGACTTTTAGCCTGTCTCACTTTATCCCTACATGTTCTGACCTCAATAAGGTAGCTTTCCTTGCTGATCCCTCCCATCTTCCACTCCCTGTAGGCTTTCTGCTTTTTCTTAATCACCTCTTGGAGATGCTTGCTCATCCAACTTGGTCTACAACTCCTGCCTATGAATTTTTTCCCCTTTCTTGGGATGCAGGCTTCTGATAGCTTCTGCAGCTTTGATTTAAAGTAATCCCAGGCCTCCTCTACCTTTAGATCCATAAGTTCTTCAGTCCAATCCACTTCCCTAACTAATTTCCTTAATTTTTGAAGGTCAGCCCTTTTGAAATCAAAAACCCTAGTTACAGATTTATTTTTGTTAATCCTTCCGTTCAGTTTGAACTGAATTAGCTCATGATCATTTGAACCAAGATTATCCCCTACAAACATTTCTTCTATGAGGTCCTCACTACTCACAAAAACCAAATCTAAAATGACATCCCCTCTAGTCGGTTCAGCAACTACTTGATGAAGGAATCCGTCAGCTATCGCATCTAGGAACATCTGAGTCCTATTACTATTACTAGCAGTCGTCCTCCAGTCTATATCTGGGAAGTTAAAGTCTCCCATGATCACGCAGTTTCCATTTGTATTTACTTCATTAAAAACATTAAAGAGGGCTCTATCCATATCCAAATTAGATCCCGGCGGTCTATAGCACACCCCAAGCACTATCCCAGGGGAGGCTCTAATAGTTTTCTTCCCCAATGTAATTTTTGCCCAGACGGACGCTGTCTTATCCATTCCATCGCTTCTTATTTCTTTACATTCTACCTCATCCTTGATATACAATGCTACTCCACCACCTTTACCTTTATTTCGGTCTTTCCTAAACAGCACATACCCTTCAATACCGGCAGTCCAGTCATGACTACTATTCCACCATGTTTCTGTTACCCCTAGAATATCTGCTTTCACTTCCTGCACCAGTAACTCTAGTTCCTCCATTTTGTTACCTAGGCTCCTCGCATTGGTGTATAAACATCTTAATTTTTGCTGTTTGGCCTCGCTCACATCCTGTACCCTATTAAGCACGGTTATTCTACAGCCGGTATAACCTATTAGACTGGTATCCACACTGCCCTTCCTCCTTATATACATTCTCCTACCCACGGCTGTATCCTTTCTTTCTTTGTTTTCTTCCCTCTCAATGCTAAAATCCGGCATGGAGATTACCTGGACATCTCCCAACCATCTCCCCCAAATTCCTAGTTTAAAGCTCTCTTAATCAGTTGTACCAGCCTCCATCCTAGAAGTCTATTTCCTTCCCTACTCAGATGAAGTCCATCCTGAGGGAACTGTCCATGAATGCCTCCCAGTGGCCATACATCCCAAAGCCCTCCTTATAGCACCACTGCCTAAGCCATCTGTTGATAGTCATAATCTTGTCACACCTTTGTTGCCCTTCTCTAGGAACAGGCAGAATCCCACTAAAGATCACCTGAGCCTCGATTTCCTTAAGCGTCTTCCCCAGCCTAGCATAGTCTCCCTTAATACTTTCCAGCGAGAATCTAGCCGTATCATTTGTTCCTACATGAAGGATAATTAGGGGGTTCTTTCCTGCTCCCTTTAGGATCCTTTTCAACCTCAGGTCTACATCCCGTATCTTAGCACCTGGAAGACAGCACACCCTTCTATTCTCTGGATCAGCTCTGGTTACAGTCCTGTCTATTCTTCTCAGTAAAGAGTCCCCGATCATATAGACCTGCCTTTTCCTGGTGACGGTGCTATTCTCCAGTCTATCCTCTGTTCCCTCTGGCTGCAAGTTCTTTCCATTCTTACTCTCCCTTATAATCCTCTTCAACCCATCCTGTATCCTCCTGGGGCTCATATTTGGTGTAGTCTCCATTGACTCTTCCCCTTTTCCTATTGGACTAGCCGCTCTTCTCTTCTTCCTTGTCCTTCCACCTTCAGCGACTGCCTGCTGAGCTCCTTCATTTTCCAACTCTGCAAACCTGTTCTTGAGCTTTGTTTCTTCTTCACTAGCCCGTCTTTTCCTCTGCCTGGTTCTTTTAGTCACATGCTTCCACTGACCACTTTCCTCACCCAGTCTCCCCTCAGAATTCCCCAGCCCTGCTTCCATCTGCAAGTCTGAGCTTTTTCCTTCAGGTACCTCATGTCTTTGCTCCACAATCTGTTCAAACCCCTTCCTAAACTCAACCAGACTTTCCACCTGTATCTCCAAACCTCGGATCTTTTCCTCTATCAGCTCTATCAGGCGGCATTTCATGCAGACAAAACTCTTACCAGGTACCCCCTCCAGGACCATGTACATACCGCAGCTTCCACATCCAGTCATCTTCATTGTGTCTTCCACTACATGGGTCACTCCCACTGCTGCCTCTGTATCTCATAGCCTTCCCACCTAAATCCTGTTAATCTGGGAAACACAAACCCCAAATGAGCACCACAACACAAACTCCCCTGTTTACAGCTCTGTTTGCTGGCTCCTGGGCTGCTGCAGCTGTCTGTGCCGCTGGTTGGCAGGCTACCTTTTAGGACCCCTACTCAGAGAAGCCCCGCCCCCAATCAGGGCTCAGCTTCTCTCCCAGCACAAAGCCCCTACAAGCCTCTCCACATACAAATACGACAAATACAAAACCAAATACAAATACCTTCTCCTCCAACAGAACTCCCACTCAAACTCCCCTGTTTATAGCTCTGTTTGCTGGCTCCTGGGCCGCTGCAGCTGTCTGATGGCTGACCTGTGGAGGTCGTTTTGAGGATAACGGAGATAGAGGTGATTGTGTTCTAGGATATGGACGTTTTTAAGCTAATGTCTAATTAAACAGTTCTTTGGTGCTCCTGATGGCCTGATCTGTAGTTACTATCTGACTAGCTGTTCGCCAGAGGAAGAAGGTGCAGGTGTGTGAAACTGTTGTTTTCCCTCTTCTGGCATCAAACTAGCTATGTTCTGCCGATATACAACTTGCTTTACATTTCAAGTGACACTTTAACTCTGGCTATGCAATCCCAATCAACTGCAGGAGAAAAAAGCTAAAAGATTTGGTCACAAAAAGTTCAGAAATTGAAGGGGTTACTGAACCTCCCTTTGAAGGCTCTGAAAAGTGACTCTCAAAAGGCACCATATGGTTCCATGTCTGTTTCTCAGGGACCCATCTCTCAAATGCAGTCTGTTTAAAGTAAAACTCTTCTGTCAGAACTCTCACCCAGAACTTTGGGAGTCAAACCCCTGCTGCAGGCAGGGTAGACTGCTATAAATGATGATTTGTACTGGTACCTCTGGTTTTAAGCAGGAGTCAGTTGTGCTGCTGTAGATAAAGTGAGCTGTAGCTCACAAAAGTTTATGCTCCAATAAATTTGTTAATCTCTAAAGTGCCACAAGTACTCCTTTTTTTCTTTTTGTGGATACAGACTAACACGGCTGCTACTCTGAAACCTGTAGATAAGAGGTTACCCTTTCATAGAATCATAGAATATCAGGGTTGGAAGGGACCCCAGAAGGTCATCTAGTCCAACCCCCTGCTCGAAGCAGGACCGATTCCCAGTTAAATCATCCCAGCCAGGGCTTTGTCAAGCCTGACCTTAAAAACCTCTAAGGAAGGAGATTCTACCACCTCCCTAGGTAACGCATTCCAGTGTTTCACCACCCTCTTAGTGAGAGAGTTTTTCCTAATATCCAATCTAAACCTCCCCCACTGCAACTTGAGACCATTACTCCTCGTTCTGTCATCTGCTACCATTGAGAACAGTCTAGAGCCATCCTCTTTGGAACCCCCTTTCAGGTAGTTGAAAGCAGCTATCAAATCCCCCCTCATTCTTCTCTTCTGCAGGCTAAACAATCCCAGCTCCCTCAGCCTCTCCTCATAACTCATGTGTTCCAGACCCCTAATCATTTTTGTGCCCTTCGCTGGACTCTCTCCAATTTATCCACATCGTCCTTCTACACTTGGAGTTAGCGTTGGTGGATTTGTGCTGTGGACTGCCCTTGATGCCTGGGCTCAGGGCAAATCTTCAGCATAGACAAGGCCTTAGAGTAAATAGTTCTGTTGATGATGCTTGGGGAGGAATAGAATCCAACTGTGTTGGCCCTGAGGGGGCTGAACTATTACTTAAGACACTAAAGTCAGCTGATCTGCTCTGTGTCCGCATTGTTGCGCCCGCTAAGTGAAAAGATGCCATTCTCGCATAGTCACTCCTGGGAGTAGAAGCAAGTCTAAAAGTAATTGTAAACCAGCTCACAGTGTCTGAGGCCAGTGCTGCGTGGAAAACTGTCAAAGGGTGCATGGGGCCCTGGAAGCCATTTCTGCTGCACGCGCACACACACACCTGAAGTCAGATACCTGTGCTCTTCATGAGACTCTTCTTCCCATCACCCCTTTGCCATGCAGGCAGAATCTGGCGGTTTTAACCTTGTGCTGGGCTCCCCACGTTCAGCTTTCCTCCTGATCCTGTGCCCCAGGGTGTGGCTGACTTGCTCACAGGTCCTTCATGCTGGAAGGCCAGCTGGTTCAACACTTCCTACTGGCATGCTGCTCGCTTGGCCCTGGTTTTGACTGAGCAAACGGGGATAACATGATAGTTCCCTGCTACTTCTGCTGGGTGTTATGGGTAGAGCATCATCCTTGGTAGGTACCTCTGCTTGTAGAGAAGACTGGAAAAGACACGCCATGCTGGCAGCCATCAGAATTTCTGTCTGCAAGGAAGGCATGTAGTTGATGGCAGGGTCTTGGGGGTAATAGTCTGTTTAGGCTTTGCCCACCTCAAAGTGGCAGTCTTACCCAGCTCTTTCTCTCCCAGGGAGCTAGAAAAGAGGATGTAGAGCTATCTGTTCTGTTTGCCCACTAGAGGCTGCTGATGGGACAGGCTGAAGGAGCTACTTGTTTCTAGTTTGGACTGTGAACGTTAGGGTCTCCAGTCCCCTGCGCTGTGAACAGGAGCTGCTCACATAGAACATTTGGGTGCTTATTCTTCCAGTAGTTCTTCCCTCTTGAAAACCATTGAGACAGCAGAGGAGTGCCCCAAACAGCAGAGCTGCAGAGAACAAGGAACGTGGTCTCTTTTCAGGACTGCGTTAAAACTCTCCACCTCATTACAGCTCAGTTAGAAAAACATAGGGGACTTGAGCTTCTGCAAAAACATATTGCTAAGGGGACTTGATTTAGAGGTTTGGTAATGGATATGGCGTGTCTCTCAACTGGGATGCCAGCTCAAATCCAGCCGAGGCTAGTGGTGACTGAAAGATGTTGCTGTCTGATGGCTTTTTGGTGGCATATGTGGAATGAGTTTGTTGGCATCTCCTTTAATTTCCTAGCGGACAGTTGCGCAGATAACAGTTGTCTGACACTAACTGGGCACTCACTGGCAGTTGTGGCAGAAAAGCCAAGGATTGGATGGCCCATGGGGACAGAATAGATGTTGAACGCCCAGGAGTGGCCTCCCTGTAGGCTAGAGGGTGTAACATACTGGCATGGCAATGCGGAGGAAACTGCTGTACCCTGCGTTCTGTTTGGATACACAAGGGACCTCACTTTGCAGGGCTGTCATTTGGGTGCCTATTACAGTGTAAAATTCACACTTCTTTTTTTAGTTTATAATAAAAAAATACTATTAAAATAACCTGGGAAGATAATTAAATAGCAATAAAGGTAAATACCTAGTCCACAGCTGCTTAGTTGTCATTGCAATCTTTATAGTCACTGGCAATATATTCAAACAGCCGCTCATGGTACAAAACAGCAACGAGGCACCTTTTGCGCACATACGTGTATTTTGTATAAAAAGAGCTGTATTGCATTCATTCCAGCATTGGCGTAATGGTAGTATGAACTCTGCCAGCTGGCTTTGGGAGGGAAACCGGCAACACTGCTTCTGGAAGGCCAGGGCTTTACATCATCTGGGACTTACAAAACAAGCTCAGAGGCTTGGCAAATCCTGTTTGCTATTGTTCCTACTCAAAGTTTACTGTAATTCTTGGGTTCACTTCCAGCTCTGATTTCTGGGCTGTACTGAGGAAGATGCAAAGAGTCCAGTCAGAAGAGTCAGGTGTATGTGGCATCTAGTCCCTCGGCATTTCCCAGATGAAACTGTTATGATGTTTCACAAGAGATTTTTTTGAGCTGCTTCGTGTGGCTTTATAGGGCTTGGCCTCAGGTCTCAGGATTTTTCCTCTATCCACTTAGTGGTGTTTGGATTTTTGTCGCTCTGATACCCTGGAGAAAATCCTGAAACATCACTCTTGTGTGTGTTGGGGAGGGTAGGGGGTGAGGGCAATCGTATGGGCTCCTATCCCAAGTGCATGATCAAACTTAGAAAGTGCCAAGTAAAAACTGGCCCTGATTCTCAACCTCTTCCACCCTGTGCTGAGGCCAAGAACGGAGGGTGAAGATGTCATTAAGCCAACCTTGTGCTCCCTGCAGTGTGGGCCCTGCAAGGGGCAGACTGGCTCCTGCTGTAAGTTAGAGCAGCCCTAGATGGTGATGGTTCTAAAAGACTTCACTTAGATGCACTTCCTTTGGATGATTGTCTGCTTTTGAAATGTCCCCTACGTTGGGGATTGGTGTGGGGGGCAGCACAGATCCAGTCTGGTAGGTGTAAGCCAGCTGGGAATCCTTTTTTACACACCTGGCTGTTCTCTGAGGGGCCATTTCTGGGGGCCAGAGTAGCATAGGGAGGCTGAGGTGTGAGAACTGGGCTTCTTGAATGTAAAAATAATCGGAGTGGAGCAAATTTCTGGGGTGCATGCTCTTTGACTGCCAGACACCTTTGATTCTTAGTCAGTTATTTCAAATTCTGATAACTAACATTTGCACATGTAGAGTTTCTTTCATCTGAGGATCTCAAATGTTTTACAAACACCAATTAAGCCACCCAACACCCTGTGAAATCAATTAAATAAACGAACCTTATTAAAATGCTCTTTGCTCCTGCTTGTACTTTTAAATAGGTAATTAGGAAATGGTTCCCCTCTTTCTTTTTAATTTATGAGCTTATTTCTTGTTAAATATAACCCTCTAGCATTGTTTTTAAACAAGCCTAATTCTGGGTACCAGCAAACTTTTTTCACCTCATCTTAATGTGTGACACTCCTTTGCTTCCCTGGTACGTAGTAAAGTAAAATTGGGAACCCAGGCATCATGAAGACATTTAATAAATCATCTTCTTATAGGTGATTTATAACTCATTTCACATAGGCTACTAGATGGTCATTACTTTTTGTCACAACCGATTTGAGCTAGATTTGAACAAGAGATCCAGAGCTGCGAATGCCATTACCAATCCTTTGAGCCGTCTAGTACTGCCATCTGCTGTGTAAACTAAGTGGTTTGGGAATAGTTGAGGATGTTGCATTACATGTTTACAGGTGCAGAAGAATCTCACAGATGTAGAAGACCACTACAGAAATTGTAAACTCACTGCAGCCCAGTCATAAGTCTGATACCTATGCTGGCTTCTGCAGAACGCCAGATCTGCCTGGTATAGGAAATAAGGTTGCCAAGCCTCCAGGATTGGCCTGGAGTCTCCCAGAATCTGCATCCGTCTCTCGGGGACTATTGAAAGCAGGCCAAGAGATTTTAATGGGATATTTTAAGAAAATGACATTGTCATGTTGGGGGAAAAGATTTCTCCTGGAATGGCTTCAGTCAGAGTTGGCAACCCTAATAGGAAATGGCTGGGTGGACTGATGGCTGGACGCACTGCTACAGCAGTTGATTGTATTGTTAATACACTAATGCATTTCCATATTTAAAATGACTCCTGACCACACATAGCAACCAGAAAGAGGGAGATAATGGCTCTATACCTTGAGGCAGATGGCAGCTGATAAAACAAGAGTAGGGAAGGCAGCATTGCCTAATGTAGCCAGGACGCCTGGCTTCTATTCCTAGCTTACTGTGTGACCTCACTTACCTACTCTGTTTCCTCCTCTTTCAAATGGTGCTACCTCTTGCCCCTCAGGGCTCTGTGGGAGGATCAATACATCGGTGTTTAAGGGCTTTGCATTTCTATGGCCTCTTTTATCCAAGAATCTTGGTGGTGGTACATTATTTTTTTTTTTTTTTTTAGTTAGCATTTGAAATGTCTCCTTCAGAACTTAGGCTCCTTTAATTAGTAATGATAAATCTCTGATAGGCTATGTTCTATCCTAAATTGCACCCATGCAACCCACAAACTTCAGTGTTCAGCACGGGGACGAATGAGGGCAGAAGCTGACCCACTCTTCAACCACGTTGTGCTGTAACGTGGCTTTCTCTAGCACTGTTGATATTTGTGCTAGATGCATGTGTCGGTGATGTGGAGGTAAACCTCTTCTGGATGGTACAGATTGTCCTCGTCCAATCTGCAGGCTTTTGAGTAGCCTAATTCCAGGCTGGCAGATGGGGTCAGTGCCGCTTGGGGATTTCCTCAGATGTAGGAGGGAGGCTTTAAATAAAAGAGGGAATCGTTTGTAGTGAGTTGCATAATTTGAAACCAGCTCCTTGCAAACACTGACTGGTTCTGGGCTGAGTGAGACACACTTTCTGTCCATTAAAGTTTATTAAAAATCACAAGTGGTACAAAATAGGGTCTTAAAAATCGAGCTGTAGTACTGTGACTTGGTATGTGTTTTTTTTGGTAGCAATCTTCCTGAAGTGATCAATGGTGATTTTGGGTGCCTACCATGAGATGCTGTAAAGACGCCTGATTTTTCCGAGGGTGGGTGTTCAGCATTCTGACAATTGGATCCTTCTAAGGTGTTTCATGTTGGGCAGAGCACCCAGTGTCAATAGTGAGTCTTGAAAATCTTAGCTCCTGTGTGATGGCCAATTTAGTCTTCAAGGAATGCAGGCAAGACCGCACTGGCTAATGCTAGCTCCATGAAGACCTCAACTCCCCTATCCTTAGTCCCCAGCTCTGCCAGTCTATCTGGGTCTCTAACAGCATGGTTGACACCCAAGTAGAATCTGTATGTTTGTGATCTGGGCAAAAAACTGGTGGTAGGGATCTACTTAGGAGTAGCTGACCGCTTACTTGTGATGGGTTCTTGTTCTGTGTCAAGTACTTCTGAAGAGCACCAGAATGTGCATGTGGGGCTGATGAAATCCCTCCAAGAGGCAATCTACAAGGGAGAAAGGAGATCTTGGAGCCAAGAATCAAGCCACAATTTGCCCAGATATCTTCCCTTAGCATCACTATTTCCTACAAATAATGACAAGCCAGTATATTGCTTCTGTAGGGTCGGCAGCAATGAGAACTCTTGTAACTGACGCTTGGAAAGCCGACTCTGCAGGAACCCATCAGCCGTCACTCTGTAAAACGTAGTCTTTTTTCTATTTTACGAGTGAACCCTTTATTGTTAAGCTAGCGAAGCATGCACGGCAGCTTCTTCTATAGCAAAGGGTACAGATCGAGCAACCCTTGAGGAGAAAATCCAGAGTCTCTTCCCCAGCACAGCACTGGCTCTGTTGGTTTCTCTTACAGTAGCTACTGCATATTTCTGTCACCCAACTGCTAAATGTCTGTAACTGGTTACTGAAAACACTAAAGAAATGAGAAAACAAATGCCATGTGCACAGTAGTTAATTCTCTCTTGTAGCTTCCATGCTGTCTTCCTTTTCTACACACCTGCCTCTGCTCTGTAGTTCAAGTTAGTTACAGCCCTGAGCACATCAAATAATGATCATCTACAGGCGCGCTTGGCAATTGAATGAAGAATCTCATTTGCACAGGGCAGTTAATTCCCTGTATGTTTTAATCTCTGAGACCATCTGTGTCCCTGCCTAGGCTGGGGAGATGATAGAACTCTCGGGATTTATTCCAGGAGGTGAACATGAAGAGTACTGCCTGCAGATACCTTCCCTGGGTCAGAGGAGGACAGCCTCATTAGCTTTGGAAATAGCTGTTCACATTTTAGTCAGGCAGGCAGCTTTGTGGCTAGGAAGTGCCACCGGGATCCAGGATGTGGGCTTTCAGAGAGCCAGTATACTGAAACTAAGAGAGAGAAACATACAGGCCTTTGTTAGCACCTTCCACCCAAGGATCTCAAAGGGCTTTGCTGGCCAATGAATGAAGGCTCACGACACCCTCGGGAGGTAGGTAAGAATTGGTATTCCCCACTTATAAATGGGGAAACTGAGGTGAAATGACATGTGTAGGGTTGAAGAGCAAGTGTGTGGCAGAGCCAGGATTAGAACCCAGGGGACCAGTCTCCCAATCCTTTGCTCTGTCTGCTAGAAGCACCGCTTCCCTGACTTCTAATGAGCTGTGATTTTATTGGAGAGATAGGACAGATGGTCTTGGCTTAAAGGAAGGGGCAGACGGGGACAGGATGGGGACTTAAAACAAGTGTATGTGTGAGACCAGCCCTTCAACAGTGAAGTGTCTGTCCTTGATTGTGCTTCCTCTGCCAGGGAGCAAAGGGCTCGGATTGCTTTGGTCACAATTGAGTGCCTCCAGGTAGCTGACACTTGGAGTGATGACAGACCCAGAGAAGGCCATGCCCAGAGAGGAGGTGCAAATCCTGGAGGAGGATGACTCCTGTATTCACAAACCAGAGAAACACTCTAAATACACGGGGCCTAGTGCAGTACAGGCAAGGCTGCTGCTCTTTGGGGATCTGTGCCTTGTTTTTCCCCATTACATCTGTTCAATTGATCAAATCTGTAGACATGTGCTTTGCAGTGGTCACATGCCCAAATACTGCTCTGCATCAGATCGCTGTACAAACACCCTGTTAATCTGTAAAGAACCATGGTTGCGTAGGGTCTAGGCATTTAACAGGGATGAAACAAGGCTGAGTGCAGCTGCTCTCTCCCTTCTTCCCTTTGCTTTAGGGAATTTAGATTCCCTTCCTCAATAGCTGATGAAATGAGGACTTGCCAGACAAGGGATCTGAGCTGGGGTCAGTAGATGGAGACAGGGTCTGGCGTGGGAGTCTCTTGTGCTCTTGGCCCTCCAGCTAGTAGATGCAGGGGGAACAGCACCTGGTAGGGGAAGAAGAGGTGTCACCTGCCTCTTCAGAGCAAAGATTTGCTCCTTCTCCAGCTTTCCCTGTACCCATGGGGTAAAGGTCCCAGGGGCAGAAATTATGACTTGTCAGCTCTCTCCCCTCCCCTAGTGCCCTGTAGTGGGGTGGAGTCAGGATGAGTCTGAGAGAGAGAAAGGGGAGTGTGGGCTTGGATGGGAGTGATGGGGAAGGGTTAAAAGTAAGTGTGTGTGTGTGGGGGGGGGGGGGCGTGGGAGGCAACCCCTTGTACCTGGTTTCCAATTTCCAAGTGTGGGCTTTTGTTGTGGAGAGAGAGAAGGTGCTTTTAAATTCTAGATACAAAGCAGGCCCCTGCATTGCCTACACCCTGGATTTTACAATGAGGCTGTGATGTCCCCCCAGGGAGGGACACTAGGTGGATGGAGGCAGCTTGTATCACAGGTCCTTCTAGCTAACCTGAAATGCCTCTTAGCCTGAGGACATCTGAGTGTCTCTCTTTTTCTCCCCCCCCCCACCCCTCACCTCCACTGGTTGAGCTCTCTGCCTCTGACCTGCTTCATTTGGAGGGTGTCGCACCTGGAACTAGAATCAGAGTGTTAGGCTCTGTATCTGAGATCTTGTCTACATGGCAAGTTACTGCACAGCAAGCAAGGGTGTGAATCTAGAGCACACTAGATTGCAGCATGGCAGTGTCCCATGTGGATGCTGCTATGTGGTGTCAGTCCTGGAGTTTGGCTTGGCATGCTTTGCTTTGACATAGTGGTACCTCTGGTGCGCTGTCGATTCACACCCTGTTCTGCAGGGCAGTGGCTTGCTATGTAGATGAGCCCTTAGAAGCAACTGAGATTGTGAACTCTTTGAGGCACAGATTGCCTCTCTGTTAGTGTGTGTGTGTGTGGGGGGGCACCTGGCAGAATGGAGCTGGCACCTCTATGTGCTCCCACAGTACAAATAATGATCATGGGTTTTTCGAAAGAGAATTGAAGACCAGTCTGAGATGTGTACAGTGAAAAACAGAAGATTGGTTTGTACCTGCCCGTTTTTATTTCTGGATTGTGGTGCCTGAAACAAGTAACTCTAATAAGTCCTGCCTTTTTATGTCCAGGTTCTTGCAAAAAGTAGGTCAAGGTTCCACAGCTTATTACAGCCGCTATGAACAGTATCCAGGTTACAGATTGCAGTAGTGGACTTCCCATGCAGAACAGATAGAAGCCTATCCTTGCTGTGGGTTGCTTCTGAGCCTGACTTCTAGTGACTAATGTCACAGCTGGTACTGGAGGGCTGAGGTCACTGTGCTAAGGCTCCCCCAAAAGTTGTACAGCTCCAAAGAGAATTTTTTACGCTGTGATTAAAATACTTTCTAATCCTGGTCACCATAGTAATGAGTAGCTTTGCAGACCTGCTGTCAGCAGCCTTACTGCCTCAGTGGTTAGCTTCCTAATATAGCTTAGGAATTCAAACCGCACATGGGCTCTTTTAAGTTAGTTTTAAAAGTGACCTGCAAAGGTAGGGAAAAAATGAATGTGTCCTTTTGGGCTTCTTTATGATGGATAACAAAGAACTGGAATTCTTCTCTTTAAAATAAAATAAAGGGCCTCTTCCTGGTTGTTTACTACCTTTGGAATATTGGGCCATATCCTAAACTGGGGTAAATCAGTATGTCACTCCCAGTTTACACTGGGTTAGAGGCTGGCCCATCAATTCTTGACTTCCCTTATTTATGCTGGCAGAGCTAGAGAACTAGAGTAGGAGCTTTCTCAGCCCTCAGCTGCAGGAAGAGTGAGGTTTAATTTTTCACAAGGAGAGCTCTTCTCCAAGTGTTTTTCCAGGTCCTTGAATTCAATAGATTTAAAAAACAAACAAACCAACGAGTAGTGTGTTAACAGTCTGGTTGAAAATGCCTCCTCCTCTAGATTGTTCAGGTTTCACTCTTGGTACTTGTAAGGATCTCCCACTAATTCTCCAGTGGTCTATAGTAGTTTAAAAAAAAATAGCTAGACAGGATCTAAATTTCTAATGTACAAAACCAAAGCAGGATAAGAATGGCCATAATTGGTTCAGATCAATGGTCCATCTAGCCCAGTATCCTGTCTCTGACAGTGGTCCAGTGCCAGAGGCTTCAGAGGGAAGGAGCAGAACAGGGCAATTATTGAGTGATCCATCCTGTCATCCAATCCCAATTTCTGCCAGTAAGGTTTATGGACAGCCAGAGCATGGGATTGCGTCCCTAGCTATCTTGGCTAGTAGCCATTGATGGACCTATCCTCCATGAATGTATCCAATTCTGTTTTTAACCCTGTTATACTTTTGGCCTTCACGACGTCCCTTGGCAAGGAGTTCCACAGGTTGACTGTGTTGTGTGAAGTAATACTGCCTTATGTTTGTTTTAAAGCTACTGCCTATTAGTTTCATTGGGTGGCCCCTGGTTCTAGTGTTATGTGAAATGGTAAATAACACTTCCCTATTCACTTGCTCCACGTGAGTCATGATTTTATAGACCTCGATCACATCCTGTCTTTGGTGTCTCTTTTCTAAGAGGAACCATCCCAATTTTTTTAATCTCTCCTCCATATGGAAGCTGTTCCATACCTCAATTTTTGTTGCCCTTCTCTATATTTTTTTCCAATTCTAATATATCTCTTTTGAGATGGTGTGACTAGAACTGCACTCAATACTCAAGGTCTGGGCATGCCATGGATTTATATGGTGACATCGATATCTTCTGTCCTATTATCTATCCCTTTCCTAATGGTTCCTAATGTTCTGTTTAGCTTTTTTAACTGCCGCTGCACATTGAGTGGATGTTTTCAAAGAACTATCCACAATGACTCCAAGATCTTTCTTGATTGGTAACAGGTAATTTGACTCCATCATTTTGTATGTATAGTTGAGATTGTTTTCTGATGGGCATTACTTTGCATTTATCAACGTTGAATTTCATCTGCCATTTTGTTGCCCAGTCACCCAATTTTGTGAGATCCGTCTGTAACATTTTGCAGTCAGCTTTGAGCTTTTAAAAGTATGTCCCTGTTGCGTGGTGATTGATTAGACTCTGTAAATCAAAGGTAGTCAGTGCAAAATTAGGCCATTGCACCTGATCACATCTTAAACCTGGGCAAAGTTGGTGTCGCTTGCTACCATCTTGATTCAGGTGGGTTTTTGTGCTTGTGGTGCTAGGTGTAACCGAAGTAAAGAATCGGGCCTCTTGTGTCATAATGTCCCACAGTGGTGTGTGAACACTGCCACAAAACGTCCACACTCATAGGTGGAATGTGACACAACCAGCTTCTAGGGTTATGTCTACACTGGGAGCTTTTGTTGGCACAGCTGTGGTAGCCAGGGCAGGGCGGGAAGAGGTGTGATCCCTGACTAATATAGCTGTGTTGGCAAAAGCCCCAAGTGCAGATGCTGCTTACCCTGGCAGATACAGCTTGTCTTGCTGTGTGTGTGTGTCTGGACTAAGCTATGTCAGTAAAAGCACCGTTCTGCTGGTATAATCTGTATCTACGCTCTGGGTGCTTTGCCAGTTTAAAAAGTATAGCTCTATAGTGCAGCCATGGCCTCACAGAACAAAATAAAAGGCACGTGGTGCCCGTGCATGTTAAAACAATAGTTAAAGATGCCTCTGTGTGCTTGGTTGTCCAGAGAAATGTGCATAGACTCTGGTGGCCTAAATGACAAATTGCAGCTGTCGCGGTATTTATATCGTCCAAATGGTATACTGAGCACTACGCATCCTGAGTCCCTGCCCTGAAGAGCATACAGACAAAGGATGGAGGAAGGGGAGCAGTAGCAGGTAGTGCATTGTGCCTTATAGGGCAACAGTTGTTGTTTTTTAATCCCTTTGTATTTGGCTAAAGTTTCTGTGTGGAGAGGATTAGGATTTAGAGATTTTATGGAAGAAGTGGTAATTTATTAAAAAGTAAATGTTTTTTAAAAAGCCCACTAGGGGGCTCAGTCAAAACTCATTTGGATTTGGGATGGAGACTCACTCAGTCCCTCCACCCCCATGCCTAATGGAGTTTGCCTTTACAGTAACTGATCTTTTTTAGGCTTATCCAGGCCCAGCATGAAGAGAAGTGAAGTATGCCCCAATTTTCAGTCTCGGCATTTCTCTAGCTCAGTCAGGCTCTTGGTGCTTGAATCTTTTTTGTTTTCATATTTGCGACCTGAAATTTGCGCTCTGTGCATGTGTGTGAGATTATCGCCCGAGGCGCTCTCTGAATTGTATTAGCTGTGATAAAACACAGGACTCTGCATCCCCATATGGAGTATTATCTGCATTAATTAACACAACTGTTTTTTTCTACAACTTTGCACACTAATAAGAAATAGTCCAATATGAACCTCTGGTTCAGCCATCTGTTCCACTCCTGGAAAAGTCAAGTAAACACTCTTGGAGAGTGTATGTAAAAACATATAGGTATGAATCATAGAATCATAGAATATTAGGGTTGGAAGGGACCTCAGGAGGTCATCTAGTCCAACCCCCTGCTCAAAGCAGGACCAATCCCCAATTTTTGCCCCAGAGCCCTAAATGGCCCCCTCAAGGATTGAACTCACAACCCTGGGTTTAGCAGGCCAATGCTCAAACCACTGAACTATCCCTCACACCCATGAGTACTTGGCTATGTGATTTAAGGGATTTTTGTGGGTGTGGTTGTCTTTTAAAAAGCTGGAACTCTTTATTAACTAATGTCTTTTCTCTCCCTCCCTTTGTTTTCATGTCCTGTCCTCTAATGGATTATGGCACTTCACCGGCGGGCTTCCTCCGATTGGCTCATCTCTGGGTGAGTATGTGCTTTGTTAGACTACTAGTGAGCAGAAATAAATGGTCCATATACCTTTTTTTTTTTTTAAACTGTGATCCCTTTCAGTTGAAAGGAAACTGGGTTGGCTCTCCTGGCTTATCCTTTGGTGCATTGTTCGTTATGCAATTGCAGGCTTTGCATATGTTGTCTGTGTGGTGGTGATGAAATAGGAGGTGAAGTGAAATGTGTGTTTAGGGTTTTGGATAATGAGAATGAGTTTATGTTGCTATTTCTGGATATATTTTTATTAAAGCATCTTTATCAGTAGGCTGTTCTTGCCGGCCAGGATTGCTTAGTATTCTTGCCATTGAAATAAAAGATGTCCTTTCAGTTCTACTTATAATTCACTTGTTAGTGAGAATTGTTTTGCACTGGGAAAAGAGAACCACTTTCTCCCCATGCCCCTCCTTCTGGAAACTCCCCCTGAAAATGGTGGTGGTGGATCAGTGCTGCAATTATGTAGGAGATCTCCCTGCAAGAGACAGGTAGGATTGGAGACGAAGCCACCCCAGGATCCGCAGTCTCAGATCTGCAGACAGGTGAGCAGCACGTCACTATAAAAGTAACAAACGAGCGTGCAAACCACAGGCAGAGAGATGGGGAGGGAGTAGTGACAGTACAGTGCCTTCTGGTCTCTGCTTCTTACTGAAGAGTTGAGGAGAGTCTTGTGCTAATTTTGTACTGTACCATAGACCGTTTTTATGGGCCTCTCTAATCTCCTACCAGTCTGACTCCACTGGCTTCAGCAGTTACATGTGAAATTCGGCCCTGCGTTCCTCAAGAATTCCTGTAGAGCACAGTCTGGAACCGCTGGTGTTAATTTATGAAAGCCCCTTGCAATGAGCCTCTCCCTTTTTGGCATAGCTGTCTTTCTGTGTACCTGGGTGCCTTGCAGAGGTGACGATGTAGGACGGTAGATTGCGGTGCCTCAGTGATGTTTTAGCTGATTATTTTAAATTCTATTCTTCTGACGCGTTAAACAAGCTTCACCTTTAGTAAAGGTTGCTCTCTTCCACAAGAAAGTGGGATGTAGGACAGCAGAAATCCGGAGCCAAAAGGCTGCATGTATCTGGGTGCTTGCTGATGCAGAAATGCCAGTCACTGAAGAAGCATTTGCACTGAAGAATGCAAAGGGAACATGGGAGCAGATTGGGCTTAACCAGGCAAGTGATGTTACAGGCTTGCTTTCAAAATGACACTCCTGTCAAGAGGGCTTGTGACTTTAAGTAAGGTGTAATGGGCATCTCCTACTAAATAAAATATAAGTCCTAAACTCTGGATTCCTTGGGGAAGCAGTGAAAGCAAAATGCTACATCAAGGATATGTTTGTTTGGATTGTTGGAATTGGTGGGAGCTGAGCACCTGTGAAAGTCAGGGCTACAGCCAACTGATCAGTAGCTCCAAACTTGTTTTGATCAGAGTTAGTCTTTCTCTCTCTCTCTCTCGTACACGCGCGTGCACACACATACACAACCCGAGTGCATTCACAACAGAGTCAACCCTCTTAGTGTGTGAGGTACAACTGCAGGAAAATGTCCTTTGCTATTGTGTTTGCTGGAGGGGGAACTGGCATGTGCATCTGAATAAGGCTGTTCACTTACATAATATTGTATGACATGCATGCTTCTACTGAAGGTAGCAGGCAAACTTCCAGCACAGCATATGTCTAGGCGTCCAGCTACTTAGATTTGGCCTGTGACCTGAATAGCGAAGAAAAGAGGCCCGCTCTTTGTATTTGGTTGCAGCACTTAAAATTTGCTGGGATGCTTTTGCTTCTGGGACTTGCTTTCCGGGAATGGTGGCTGGACTTCCTCAGGTGACTGACCTCCATATTTGTGACTTTCTTCTGTTGGCATCCTCAGCAGACCTTGCGTGTAGCTGCCTCCAGGGCCAGACGGCGGGAAGTTCTCATCTGTTTTATTAGGGGGTTAATTTTGTGTCATGTGTGGGAGGAGTTTGAGGTGTGTGTCGGTGTTTTTTTTTTTTTTTTTTTTTTTTGTGGCTTTCAGTTGTAATTTTGCCACCCATTTTGGGTAGCTTGTGGATTATTTTATAGCTGTATTGTATCATAGCAACACTGGTATATACAGTACTGTGCAAAATGTGCAGTGTGCCAAACAAACCCTGTCCCAAGAAGCATATTAGATACAACACAGAAAGGCACATGAGGACATGGCATTTTAAAAGAAGTGTCTAGAAAACTGTGGGGCTGATTCTGATCTTTCTTACACCGCTGCACGCGTGTAGCTGTAAATGAAGGATAAACCTTGTGTTTGCCTACTGCACTGAAGGGAATTTCACTTGAAAAGAATTTAGAGTCTGAACAAGGCCACTGGTCCATCCTCCTTTATAGGAATGTGTATTAGTCACTTCCGCTCGCTAGCATGGTGTGCTACCTGGTGATATTTACACGCCCCATATGGCACAGCGTGTAGTAAAGGGAGATCATGTCTTACTAATCTATTAAGAGTTCTTTGAGGGGGTCAACAAACATGTGGACAAGGGGGATCCAGTGGACATAGTGTACTTTGATTTCCAGAAAGCCTTTGACAAGGTCCCTCACCAAAGGCTCTTATGTAAATTAAGTTGTCATGGGATAAGAGGGAAGATGCTTTCATGGATTGAGAACTGGTTAAAAGACAGGGAACAAAGGGTAGGAATAAATGGTAAATTTTCAGAATGGAGAGGGGTAACTAGTGGTGTTCCCCAAGGGTCAGTCCTAGGACCAGTCCTGTTCAACTTATTCATAAATGATCTGGAGAAAGGGGTAAACGCTGAGGTGGCAAAGTTTGCAGACGATACTAAACTGCTCAAGATAGTTAAGACCAGAGCAGACTGTGAAGAACTTCAATAAGATCTCACAAAACTAAGTGATTGGGCAACAAAATGGCAAATGAAATTTAACGTGGATAAATGTAAAGTAATGCACATTGGAAAAAATAACCCCAACTATACATACAATATGATGGGGGGCTAATTTAGCTACAACTAATCGGGAGAAAGATCTTGGAGTCATCGTGGATAGTTCTCTGAAGACATCCACACAGTGTGCAGCGGCAGTCGAAAAAGCAAATGGGATGTTAGGAATCATTAAAAAAGGGATAGAGAATAAGACGGAGAATATCTTATTGCCCTTATATAAATCCGTGGTACGCCCACATCTTGAATACTGCATACAGATGTGGTGGTCTCATCTCAAAAAAGATATACTGGCATTAGAAAAGGTTCAGAAAAGGGCAACTAAAATGATTAGGGGTTTGGAACGGGACCCATATGATGAGTAATTAAAGAGGCTAGGACTTTTCATCTTGGAAAAGAGGAGACTAAGGGGGGAATATGATAGAGATCTATAAAATCATGAGTGGTGTGGAGAAAGTGAATAAGGAAAAGTTATTTACTTATTCTCCTAATATAAGAACTAGGGGCCACCAAATGAAATTAATGGGCGGCTGGTTTAAAACAAATAAAAGGAAGTTCTTCTTCACTCAGCGCACAGTCAACCTGCAGAACTCCTTGCTTGAGGAGGTTGTGAAGGCTAGGACTATTACAGGGTTTAAAAGAGAACTGGATAAATTCATGGAGGTTAAGTCCATTAATGGCTATTAGCCAGGATGGGTAAGGAATGGTGTCCCTAGCCTCTGTTTGTCAGAGGGTGGAGATGGATGGCAGGAGAGTGATCACTAGATCATTATCTGTTAAGTTCACTCCCTCTGGGGCACCCGGCATTGGCCACTGTTGTTAGACAAAAAGAAAAGGAGGACTTGTGGCACCTTAAAGACTAACAAATTTATTTGAGCATAAGCTTTCATGAGCTACAGCTCACTTCATTGGATTTATTTAGTGGAAAATACGGTGGGGAGATTTATATACACAGAGAACATGAAACAATGGGTGTTACCATACACACTGTAAGGTGAGTGATCAGGTAAGGTGAGCTATTACCAGCAGGAGAGTGGTGGGGAGGGGAGGAACTTTTGTAGTGATAATCAAGGTGGGCCATTTTCAGCAGTTGACAAGAACGTGTGAGGAAGAGCGGGGGGGAGGGGGAATAAACATGGGGAAAAAGCACAAGAACAAATCGGCACAGACACACCCCTGGTCGGAGTTCCAGGGGTATTTTATCTGCTACCCGAGATCCATAAACCCGGAAATCCTGGATGCTCCATCATTTCAGGCATTGGCACCCTGACAGCAGGATTGTCTGGCTATGTAGACTCCCTCCTCAGGCCCTACGCTACCAGCACTCCCAGCTATCTTCGAGACACCACTGACTTCCTGAGGAAACTGCAATCCATCGGTGATCTTCCTGAAAACACCATCCTGGCCACTTTGGATGTAGAAGCCCCCTACACCAACATTTCACACAAAGATGGACTACAGGCCATCAGGAACAGTATCCCCGATAATGTCACGGCAAACCTGGTGGCTGAACTTTGTGACTTTGTCCTCACCCATAACTATTTCGCATTTGGGGACAATGTATACCTTCAAATCAGCGGCACTGCTATGGGTTCCCGCATGGCCCCACAGAATGCCAACATTTTTATGACTGACTTAGAATAAAGCTTCCTCAGCTCTCGTCCCCTAATGTCCCTACTCTACTTGCACTACACTGATGACATCTTCATCATCTGGGCCCATGGAAAAGAAGCCCTTGAGGAATTCCTCCAGGATTTCAACAATTTCCATCCCACCATCAACCTCAGCCTGGACCAGTCCACACAAGAGATCCACTTCCTGGACACTACGGTGCTAATTAGCGATGGTCACATAAACACCACCCTATACTGGAAACCTACTGACCACTATTCCTACCTACATGCCTCCAGCTTTCACCCAGACCACACCACACGATCCATTGTTTACAGCCAAGCTCTACGATACAACTGCATTTGCTCCAACCCCTCAGACAGAGACAAACACCTACAAGATCTCTATCAAGCGTTCTTACAACTACAGTATCCACCTGCTGAAGTGAAGAAACAGATTGACAGAGCCAGAAGAATACCCAGAAGTCACCTACTACAGGACAGGTCCAACAAGGAAAATAACAGAAGGCCACTAGCCGTCACCTTCAGCCCCCAACTAAAATCTCTCCAACGCATCATCAAGGATCTACAACCTATCCTGAAGGACGACCCATCACTCTCACAGATCTTGGGAGACAGGCCAGTCCTTGCTTACAGACAGCCCCCCAACCATAAGCAAATACTCACCAGCAACCACACACCAGAACCACTAACCCAGGAACAAGAAAAGGAGTACTTGTGGCACCTTAGAGACTAACCAATTTATTTGAGCATGAGCTTTCGTGAGCTACAGCTCACTTCATCGGATGCATACCGTGGAAACTGCAGCAGACTTTATATATACACAGAGAATATGAAACAATACCTCCTCCCACCCCACTGTCCTGCTGGTAATAGCTTATCTAAAGTGATCATCAGGTGGGCCATTTCCAGCACAAATCCAGGTTTTCTCACCCTCCACCCCCCCACACAAATTCACTCTCCTGCTGGTGATAGCCCATCCAAAGTGACAACTCTTTACACAATGTGCATGATAATCAAGTTGGGCTATTTCCTGCACAAATCCAGGTTTTCTCACATCCCCTCCACCCCCATACACACACAAACTCACTCTCCTGCTAGTAATAGCTCATCCAAACTGACCACTCTCCAAGTTTAAATCCAAGTTAAACCAGAACATCTGGAGGGGGGGTAGGAAAAAATAAGAGGGAACAGGCTACCTTGCCTAATGACTTAGCCACTCCCAGTCTCTATTTAAGCCTAAATTAATAGTATCCAATTTGCAAATGAATTCCAATTCAGCAGTTTCTCGCTGGAGTCTGGATTTGAAGTTTTTTTGTTTTAAGATAGCGACCTTCATGTCTGTGATTGCGTGACCAGAGAGATTGAAGTGTTCTCCGACTGGTTTATGAATGTTATAATTCTTGACATCTGATTTGTGTCCATTTATTCTTTTACGTAGAGACTGTCCAGTTTGACCAATGTACATGGCAGAGGGGCATTGCTGGCACATGATGGCATATATCACATTGGTAGATGTGCAGGTGAACGAGCCTCTGATAGTGTGGCTGATGTTATTAGGCCCTGTGATGGTGTCCCCTGAATAGATATGTGGGCACAATTGGCAACGGGCTTTGTTGCAAGGATAAGTTCCTGGGTTAGTGGTTCTGTTGTGTGGTATGTGGTTGTTGGTGAGTATTTGCTTCAGGTTGCGGGGCTGTCTGTAGGCAAGGACTGGCCTGTCTCCCAAGATTTGTGAGAGCTCATGCTCAAATAAATTGGTTAGTCTCTAAGGTGCCACAAGTACTCCTTTTCTTCTTGCGAATACAGACTAACACGGCTGTTACTCTGTAACCCAGGAACCTATCCTTGCAACAAAGGCCATTGCCAACTGTGTCCACATATCTAGTCGGGGGACACCATCATAGGGCCTAATCACATCAGCCACACTATGAGAGGCTCATTCACGTACACATCTACCAATGTGATATATGCCATCATGTGCCAGCAATGCCCCTCTGCCATGTACATTGGCCAAACTGGACAGTCTCTATGTAAAAGAATAAATGGACACAAATCAGATGTCAAGAATTATAACATTCAAAAACCAGTCGGAGAACACTTCAATCTCTCTGGTCACTCGATTACAGACCTAAGTGGCAATTCTTCAACAAAAAAGCTTCAAAAACAGACTCCAAGGAGAGACTGCTGAATTGGAATTAATTTGCAAACTGGACACCATTAACTTAGGCTTGAATAAAGATTGGGAATGGATGCGTCATTACACAACGTAAAACTATTTCCCCATGTTTATTCCCCCCGCCCCCCAGATTAGGCAGTACCGGGAAACAGTGAGACAGAATTGGCCCCCATGATGCATAGTGGTTTCTGCCCACTAGCACTCTAATGGTTGACCCCCTTTTTTTTAGGCATTGCAGGAAAGGAGAGTTTTGAGGAGGGCTATGAAGGAAGACAATGAGGTAGCTTTGCAAATGTGTACAGAGAATGCCTCTCCAGAGTGGGAGGAAGCATGAGGATGGTGGTTTGAAGATGTAATAAGTAGGTGATGGAGGCTGGCAACATGGGCCTATCGGAGGCGGCGCCAACAGCTCAGTACTGAATGAGAGATTGGGGATTGGTTGGATGGGACGTTGGGTTCCTAAGACCATGTAGAAATGGGGGAGAAGGGCGTAAGTTGAGACTACTGAGGAGGAAGATGAGGAAGTGGCAACAGTCAAGGATTGAATTCCTCTTCCTAGGCTCACCCCGTTAATGGCACACAGGGCCCAGAAGACGAAGCATTGAGCGGGGACGGGGATCACTACTTGCTGGCCTGTCAGGGTATCTCAAGAACCTCCGCTAGAAAATTTCCTCCCTATGTGAGAATAGTCTTGCGGTGTATTGAAGACTGTGTTGGAATTGCAAGCCATCACTTTAAGAGTGTGCATGGGGAAGAGGGTCTTGCTTGCAGGCTAGGGGGCTCTGTAGCAAAGCATGTGCTCAGAGTTTGCCTGGAAAGAGCCATTTTAAAGTGGGTGGGGAAAGTTGTGCCTCTCTGCCTTAGGCTGCCAGTCACCCCCACGCCCAATCATAGAATATCAGGGTTGGAAGGGACCCCAGAAGGTCATCTAGTCCAACCCCCTGCTTGAAGCAGGACCAATTCCCAGTTAAATCATCCCTCTTTGTTTCTTGTGTATTGAAGTTCTGGAGTTTATGTTGCAACCTTCCAACAAGAGTATTTTATGCTATCTAATTTCTATGTTTGTATGCTGTGAACCTTGCAAGTCCCCACTACAGAATATGTAATATTGCCAGACTTTTCTCTGCCTACTCCAAGCTTTTCCCACCTCACTGATGTTTCTCACTTCCCAGCAGCTGTTACATGCTTATACTTATCCTGTGATAGTGGGATTCTGTGGTCTGCTGTAAATTTAGAAGAACTCAATTGAAATCAGTGTTCTGTAGTTATGCTAGGGTGACTGAGAGCAGAACTTGGCTTAAATTAGAGCTGGCCAGAAACAGAAACTTCCTTGGGTGGGGGGATTCCAAAACTAAAGAAAAAAAAATCCATTCTGAAATAGGAAAAATTTAAATTTTGAAATTCCCGGTGGAATGGGAATTCTAAAGTTTCGGTTTGAGAAAGTTAAAACCTGTCATGCAGACTGGGTTCCATTCGAAACCTGCTGGGTTTCTTTTGGAATTTCTTCAATAGCAACATTCCCATGCAAAATTTCAGTGAATTACCCTTTTTTTGGGGGGGGGGGGGGAGATCAGGAAATTTTCTGACCGCTGCTTTATTATACCTTAACTACAGAGAGATCTTGTGGATCCATCCAGGCAGTACACATGGTGGAGATACAGCCATTCCCATCAAAAACTTCTAAAGAATACAAGAACAGAAGGTGCTACCATCATATGCATAAACAGATAATGTACTACTAGGTTATCCTTCAGTAATCGTTCTCTCAGGTTATTTAGTTTGTTTTAAATTCCACAGTGACAAACTAGTGCAGTGTTTTTCTCAAACTTGTAAAATGTGTGTTCTGTTTTTCTCACCTCTGACCCAGCCAAGTGTGTGTTGTTTTTCTTTGTTTTTCTTTCAAGGCCTACATATCTTACATCATCTTCTGCCTCTTAAAGGCTTTGGTAAACTGTGGGGGAAAAAAATTAAGTGTTGTCACAGTGGTTCACAATTTTTCCAGTTTACTGTACCCCTTTCAGGAGTCTGATTTGTCTTGCATACCTCCAACTCACTAAAAAGCAACTTGCTTACAAAATCAGACATAAAAATACAAGTGTGTCACAGTACACTATTACTGAAAATTTGTTCTCATTTTTAACATATAATCATAAAATAAACCAATTGGAATATAAATATTGTACTTACATTTCAATGTATAGTATATAGAGCTGTATAAACAAGTCATTATATGAAATTTTAGTTTGTACTGACTTCGCTAGAGCTTGTTTATGTAGCCTTTTCTAAACTAGGCCAATATCTAGATGAGTTGATGTACCCCCAAAGACCTCTGCGTACTCCCAGGGGGTACATCATGTGCCCTTGGTTGAGAAGCACTTGATTTAAGACATTGTGGCTGGCATCTGAGTTAGAACCCATTTAAACAACTGGGCAGCTCACATCTTAGCACTACTGTTTCAGGCTCTCTACAAGCTTAGGCAGACACTACTTCACCGATTACACTCACCATATCGTGAATGTTTTTTATTAAGAACCATAACAGCTAGATATTTCTTTATTTTAATTTTGGAAGGGAAACACCATCTTAGAAGTCTGTGTAACAATTCCTGAGACATTTTATAAATGTAGCAATTCTACCAGGTAGATCTAAGTAACATTTAGCTTCTCTCCAGAATAAGCTAATTTTTATTGACGGATAAATAAATACAGCAGCCACAGAGATTGCTTGTAATACAGTTCTTCTGTCTCTGTTTTATTATTGGTCCCCCTAGGTGGCACTAAAAGTTTTATTTTCAGGTTTATTTCAACAAATCTTGCACAGTTGAGCTTTGTCCTCTAGCTTGAGATACAGCTGTAATTTCAACAAAACTGTCTGTCAGCTTGTGTTTTTGGTTGAAGAGGCTGGTGTTTATGGTTGAAACATCCTTTTGCAATAACATCAAGGTTCTTAGCAGAATTCCTCTGCAATCTATTAAAAAGAGACATGAAAATTGAACACTTAAGTGCAAAAGGCATGGTTTGAAAATGGAGAAACACTGATAAACTTAGTAACTTTAAAAAAAAAATAATGAAAATCTAAGCTCGGTTTCTTGGAAATCAGATGCAGTAAAGCTGTTACCTGACCAACAAAAGGGCCCATTGTGCTAGCTACTTTACTGATATAATTTCTTTGAGAAGTGGAACTATTTCTAAAATTTACAGACTTATGCTGGTTATCATGTGGTGGTGTTTTGTCAACATTTGGTGCCCTGTGACAGTTGGCCTTACAGTGGTATTCACAGCATTAAGCATAAGCAGTACTACAGATGCCATGATAAATTGTGTGCTTTGTCTTAGTGGCGGCCATTTGTGAATTTTAATACTTTCAAGCTGTATTGTAAGAGGGGAAATTTTGTTCTTCAGAGGGTAGATAATCTGTTCATAGACTGTTTAACTCTTTGATAGTTTGGCCCAGTAACACATTAAAACACTGACCTTTCATGGATTATCTCGTGAAATGATATATCAGGCCAGGGGATGTGCTTTAGTCCACAGCAAGTTTTTCAAAACTTAATATTTGGAGGTTTGTTAATATTACTGAATGCTGCTTGTTTTCTAGTTTTTGTTGCTATTGCCCTTTCTTATTCTTTTCTCCTTGATTGCTTACGTAGCCTACCTCCTATCATGTGCTGAGCAAACTGATGAAATGAACAGTGATTTCGTGCAAAACGAGAAGCATGTGATACTGACTTGACTTACTCAGAAGCTAAATTCATAAATAGGGACTTAATTGATCAAATGTAATTACGCAAATGTATATGAATAAAAGAAAACGTAGGCTCAATATCAGGGTACACTTAATACAGCAAGATCCACTAGGCCAGGGGTGGCCAACCTGAGCCTGAAAAGGAGCCAGAATTTACCAGTGTACATTGCCAAAGAGCCACAGTAGTACGTCAGCAGCTCCCCCCGCCCCTGCTCCCAGTGCCTCGTGGGGGCCGGGCCTGTAGCAGAACCAGGGGTGGAGCAGTGAGCACCCCGTCGGGGCACATTGGACAGTTGGCGCCTGTAGCTCCAGCCCTGGAGTCGGTGTCTGTACAAGGAGCCTCATATTAACTTCTGACGAGCCGCATGTGGCTCCAGAGCCACAGGTTGGCCACCCCTGCACTAGGCTGTGGAAAAATTTCCCAAGGGAAGTGGTGGTAACCTTACTACCCATCTCCCCTTCCCTCTCCCTGCCGGGCATTTAAAACTAATTTGAATTCCCAGACAAATTACTACTTAAATGGAATTAAGATGTCTGTGAATCTAAAAGGAGATTAGCCATTTTTATTTATTGTGTTCATTTATAAAGTTGCACCTGTAATTTTTTTTTAAAAAGAACTCTGCTCTTTTGTCTGTTCTTACCCTGTGCTGGTAGAGAACCTGACTAGTTGTCAGTTGAAGGAAATGAAAGGGAACAGCTGATCGTTTATTCCAGGGAAGGCATGATTATTCTTTAATATTAAATATTTTGTATTGGATTGGTGCCAAGGAGCCCTACCATGCTGGGTGCTGTATAAAAACATAAGAAGAGACAGGCCTTACGTGGAAGAGCTTACTAGCAAATTTTAGACAAGACCCGTGATTTCAGGGTGCTTCAGAGCTGAAAATTTGACCCATTTTATAGCGGGGGCAGAAAAATCCATCAAGTGAGCCAGATATACACCATGAGCCAAATTAAGTGACATCTCTGCACTCTGTGACTTGGGTCCTACTATCAGAGAGACTTGGTATTGCCATCCCCAAGCATTCAAAAATTATGAGTCCGGTCCCAAATAATCATGATCTTAATATGCATTTTGCTGTTTGAACCGCCAGTTCATGATTTTCAGACTTTTTCTTCACAGCCGTGAGGGCTAGAAACGTAATTTTTAAAAGTAGTAACATGACCGCTGGAGCTTTAAGAAGTAACCCACCAGCTGTTGTGAGATCTGTGATTTAAAATGGTAAGAGTTGACAACCTCTGGGAGGGGCCAGGGCTCCCGGCCAGTGGGAGTGCGGAGCTGGTGCTCAGGACGGGGGCAGGAGCCCCGTGACCTTCCCGCCTAGGAGCCGGACCTGCTGCTGGCCACTTCTGGGGCCCAGTGCGGTGTCGGAACAGATAGGAACTAGCCTGTCTTAGCTGGGCAGCACCACTGATGGGACTTCTAACGGCCCAGTTGGTGGTGGTGACGAGAGCCGCTGCGACCCAGTGCCTTACATTCCACGACCCAGTAGTGGGTCGTGACCTGCAGTTTGAAAACCACTGGTATAGACCAAGCCTTAGTTCTCATAGGTGCAGAGCTGAAATTAACCCTTTGATTTTTTGGAAAATACTTAAATGACTCTTTGAGGACACTAGAAAAAGCCAAATCGGGAGTTTCTGGGCCAAACTGCCTTTTGAGAGATTCTGTTGCAAAAAGGAACATGTTAGAAAAATGCATGATCAGGATTTGTTAAAATCTGATCACGATTAAATAGTCAAAATGATGCAAAATGGGGGTGGGAAGGAGAGTCTTCCCTGGTAAAAGACCACCCCATGAAAACTTCCAGAAAAATGATCTGGCTTTGGCAAAAGTTGATGCAGTGTGCCAAATTTAGGATTTTAATGGCGAGTTATTTTTTAACATTAACTGTAGGGTTGCTGTTGTGGCTCCGTAATAAAACACCGGGGAGAGAATACACTGGAAAGATGACTTACCTGAGAGACTAATAATGAGCTGGGCTGACGATCTAATAAATCTCTTCAACTTCATTTCTTAGATCATAATGTGACAGGTTTTTAAAAGCCCTCATCCCGAAAGGTTGCTCTTGTGTCACAACAAAGCACTATCTGCATAAGCTTTCAAAAGCTATAGAAATATTTTTCACATATTTGTAACTTTATCTCTATGGCAGATTATTAAAGTCTTTGTCAACAGTAATTTTCTCACACACAGTGATTGTCAATTTGTACACTTCTCAATGGAGGGGAAATTATACTGGGAATCTGGATCTTAAATGACTTGCTGAGAAGGGAGAGAGGTCATGTACTCTATTTATTGACAGAAATATATCAGAATTAGACCAAAGTAGATTGGTCCTACTATGCCATGCCAAATTGAAATGAGATTTCCTTTAGACCTCTTCATAATCTTCTGATACCAATCGAATTGAACATTTGTGATTATACCAGTGAATGTGAACCGTAGAGCCAGGGCTGAAAAGCCAATCGTTGACGAGACAAAACCACTCACTTCCCCCAGATTGTTTGCTTGCACTACTTAATGTTGCTCCTGCTGGTTTGACCTAATTCGTGCACCAGTGTAGAAAAGACAAGCTGACGTTTTCAATTACTTCTAGCCAGTTCACAATAAATACTGATTGTGTGGCTGTTTTTCTTTCTTTTAAACTTTAGTTACCATTCAGCTTCAGGTCACTTAATTTTGTTATTTCTTATAATGTATGTCAATTTTGATCTCCCTCCCTCCCCCACCCCAGATTCTCCTGTTTTTCACATTAAGAAACCCTAAGTGTTTTCACATTAAAAAACCCTAAGCACGCACACACAAATAATTCCTTTTTAGATGGTAAGCTCCTTGTTTAGATCAGTTCTTCAGGGCAGGTGAGTTTTATTCAGAGCAGAGTGCATTGTTGTTGATTGTTAAATTTTTAACATAAAGCTAACAGGCATTGAAATAAAAGAAGACCCCCGATTTCTAACTGCATGCTTGAATGTGGGAATCCTACTATATTGTATATTCTGTGGTGTCTTAGCAGAACATAGAAAATAACTCCCTAAGATTTTTATTATTTGAGCTCTTATTTGTCTAGGGCAAGAGTTCTCTTCCATCATAATGTACATTCTAAAAGGCTTCTAAATCCACTATTAAATGCACCATATTTAAACTGCTAGGATGGCTTGTTTTTAAAAACAGCACATTGGGCTTACTTGCCCTCCCTCTTTTCACTCCCTTTTTACCTCTTCCCCCGGCTGCCTTCTCTGCAAGACCCTGTTGATCTTCACCAATCAAGGCTGCAAGAGTCCTGAGTTTGCTGCTGGCCTGGAACTACCTTGTGGTTTTCAGTAAAATAGTCTGCTGCCTTAGCTGCACATGTACATGCTAAAAAGGAATATGATTTCTGTGCTTATAACCCTTGTTAAAATAACAGCATTCAGCTACTGAGGTTTCATGATTCATTAATACGACTGAGTTTCTAATTGGGTTGTATAATGTGATTTCTAACTTGCATAAAAAAATTGCAACAAATAGGGAAGTTCTTTAAATATTTGCAGTCCTGTCTTGGCATGGATCAAACTGTTTATAGCTAGGAATTTAAGAAATTTCCATGACTTCCTATGGGATTTCAGAGGTCAGTTTGGGGATGTGTAGGAAGGAAAAGGTTTGAAAATGAGCCAAAACCTAAAGTGAAAGTTAAAAAATGGGGCAGATCTGAGTTTATACCAAAGTAATTTTTAGTCAATTTGCCTAATGTTGTTTTTTAACTTGGATGGGAACTAATATTGGGTAGTGTTGTGTTAAATGCTCATGTAGGGTTTTTAATGTTATGTAATATGCTTGTCTCATTAAACTGTACAGTATATGATGTAACAGGTAACTTTTAAAATCAAAATTCTATATAATGTTAGTACTGTTATGAAAGAACCAGTTTAAACAGTGTCTTCCAATCTGGGTTAATATACAGTATAGATCAATAGAACAATTATATAAAGAGTTTTTGATACAAACTGTCTCCTAACACTGTAGAGTTAAATATTGGTTTTAATGTTTTGGATGTGCACCCTCCCCCAAGTTAGAAATATGTATAACTACAGTTAGTACTTTAAAAAAACAAACGAACAGGTTTAACATTCATTTTGCTCTATTAAGAATGGTCGTAATTGGTTATACCAATATTCCATCTAGCCCAGTCTTCTGTCAGTGGCCGATGCCAGATGCTTCAGAGGGTATGAACAGAACAGGGCAATTATCAAGTGATTCATCCCCTGTCCTCCAGTTCCAGCTTGGGGTAGTCAGTGTTTTAGGGACGCCCAGAGCATAGGGTTGTGTTCCTGACCATCTTGGCTAATATAGTCATTGATGGTCCTATCCTCCATGAACTTATCTAATTCTTTTTTGAACCCAGTAAAACTTTTGGCGTTCACATCCTAAGACAATGAGTTCCACAGGTTGACAATGTTGTGTGAAGAAATACTTCCTTATATTTGTCTTAAAGCTGCTGCCTATTAATTTCATTGCATAACCCCTGGTTCTAGTGTTACTTGAAGGAGTAAATAACACTTCCTTATTCACTTTTTCCACACCATTCATGATTTTACAACCCTCTATCATGTCTTCCCCCTTAGCTGTCTCTTTTTTAAGCTGAATGGTCCATCTTTTTAGCTGTCTTTATATGGAAGCTGTTCCATAACTCTAATCATCTTTATTGCCCTTCTCTGGACTTTTCCAATTCTAATATATCTTTTTCAGATGGGGTGATGAGAACTGTGCTCAGCATTCAAGATGTGGGGGTACCATGGATTTATATCATATTTGCTGTCTTCTTTTCTATCCCTTTCTGAAAAATTTCTAATATTGTTATCTTTTTTGACTTCCGCTGCTCGTTGAGTAGATGTTTTTGGAGAACTATCCATGATGACTCCAAGATTGTTCTTCAGTGCTAACAGCCAACTAATACCACATCATTTTGTATGTATAGGTAATTATGTTTTCTAGTGTGCAATACTTTGCATTTATCAACAATGAATTTCCTCTGCCATTTTGTTGCCCAGTGTTGTGTGATATCTTTGTAAGCTTTCAAAGTCTAATTTGGACTTTACCTGCAAGAAGTGTTGCTAACCCCAATTATTCAAAAATTGTGAGTCAGGACCCAAAAAATTGAAACTGGTTTCAAAATTAGATTTTTAAAAACTGGGGTTCTTATTTTCGATTTGTTTTTGAGCTTTTAGTGCTCACATTTTCAAGTACTTCACTATAAGCATGAAGGCTAGAAACTGTTTTAATGAAACTGATTCGTACATCATGAGTTTTGGAGCTGGGGCTTTATGAAAATCACAAAATATCATGAGATTTATGATTTAAAATTACAAAAGATGGCAACATTGATAAGGAAAAGCTGTGAAATATTTGTAAGTCTCTCAACAGTGTTAACCTGTAATGAAAGCTGGTTGCAAGCTTTATAGAGAGGGCCTTGCCATAGTAAGTAATCCTATCAGGGTTGGGCGTCTTTCAGTGGGATGTGACTTCTTCATGAGATAATGAAAGTACCCTGGATTGTTTGGAAAGTATCAGGTACCAGATGAAAACCTAAAGTTTGAAATTTGGCCCTTGCTAGCATGCTGTTGAAATAAACTTCAGTGCGGAGGGGTGGAAGTGCAATGCTAATTGACCCCAAAGCAGGAAGCACCTCAGTACTGTATATTAATAGGGTAGGACAGAGGGGTGGGGACGGAGTTGATCTTAATGCAAACAGAAAACTGATCCATAGTTTAAATCTCTTCCCATTTTGCTCCAAAAGGCTTTTGTTGCCATGAGGTCTGTTGCGGATTATGTAAATATGTGAGACAAAGCAGTTGCTTTCTCTTTGTTGGTACTTTATATGCGAGGAAATCCATCTCGATGAGGTCTTGCTGGAGCTGACATGATAAACAATGTAAAATTGTATCGTATACCTATTTTCTACTGACAAATTCAAAGAGAGAAGATTTAATCGTTCCACCATTAGTACAATAGAAAACACTATGTACCCTACAAGTCTCCAGACCATGGCATGGAAACTTTTTCATGTGAGTACAGGCATTGTTCTCAAAAGAGAGACTAACAATTATATCCTTTTGAAGAAAAGGACCCAAATTTACCTCTGTCAAAGTTCCTTCCCCACTCTGAACTCTAGGGTACAGATGCAGGGACCTGCATGAAAAAACCCCTAAGCTTATTTTTACCAGCTTAGGTTAAAACTTCCCCAAGGTACAAACTATTTATTTAGTTTACCTTTTGTCCCTGGACTTTATTGCTGCCAGCACCAAGCGTCTAACAAAATATAACCGGGAAAGAGCCCACTTGGAAACGTCTTTCCCCCCAAAATCCCCCCAAGCCCTACTCCCTTTCCTGGGGAAGGCTTGATAAAAATCCTCACCAATTTGCATAGGTGAACACAGACCCAAACCCTTGGATCTTAAGAACAATGAAAAAGCAATCAGGTTCTTAAAAGAAGAATTTTAATTGAAGTAAAAGAATCACCTCTGTAAAATCAGGATGGTAAATATCTTACAGGGTAATCAGATTCAAAACATAGAGGATCCCTCTAGGCAAAACCTTAAGTTACAAAAAGACACAAAAACTGGAATATGCATTCCATTCAGCACAACTTATTTTATCAGCCATTTAAACAAAACTGAATCTAACGCATATCTAACTAGATTACTTATTAACCCTTTACAGGAGTTCTGACTTGCATTCCTGCTCTGGTCCCGGCAAAAGCAACACACAGACAGAGAGAACCCTTTGTTTCCCCCTCTCCCCCCTCCAGCTTTGAAAGTATCTTGTCTCCTCATTGGTCATTTTGGTCCGGTGCAAGCAAGGTTATCTTTAGCTTCTTAACCCTTTACAGGTGAAAGGGTTATTTTTCTCTGGCCAGGAGGGCTTTAAAGGTGGTTAGCCTTCCCTTTATATTTATGACATGCCCCCCAAATCACAGATAGGGTGAAACGCTGGCTGGGATTTCTTCCTGGAGCTCTAGGAGAAAACCGAGTTAATAGACACATGCACCTCTAAATATACTACCAAGTATATTAGTACGAAGACTCACAATATTTTCCACATCTCAAGGACGATTTTAACCAGTTGATTCTGGGAAACTTTCATGGGAGAGTGCATCAGCCACTTTGTTAGAAGCTCCTGAGATGTGTTGGATGTCGAAATTAAAATCTTGGAGAGCTAAACTCCACCAAATAAGTTGTTTGTTATTTCCCGTGGCGGTATGAAGCCACTGTAGCACAGCATGGTTGGTTTGCAGGTGGAAACGGCGTCCGCAAACGTATGGGCGTAGCTTTTCCAGAGCATAGACAATGGCGTAACATTCTTTTTCACTGACTGACCAGTTGCTTTCCCTCTCAGACAGCTTCTTGCTGAGAAACACTACAGGATGGAATTCTTGATCCGGTCCTTCCTGCATTCAGACTGCTCCCACACCACGCTCGGACACATCTGTGGTTATTAGGAATGGTTTGTCAAAGTCTGGGGCCCTTAGCACAGGGTCAGACATGAGTGTTGCTTTAAGCTGGTTAAAGGCCTTCTGACACTGAATGGCATTTGGCTGTTTCTTTTTGGTTAGGTCTGTCAGTGGGGTAGCGATTTGGCTGTATTGCGGTACAAATCGCCTGTAATATCCGGCCAAGCCTAAGAAGGATTGGACCTGTTGCTTTGACTTTGGGGCAGGCCACTTTTGGATAGCATCCACTTTGGCCTGTAGGGGGTTGATAGTTCCTTGACCCACCTGGTGTCCAAGGTAAGTCACTCTGTTTAGGCCTATTTGACACTTCTTAGCCTTAACAGTTAGTCCTGTCTCCCTTATGCGCTCGAAGACTTTTTGTAGATGTTCCAGGAGTTCTGCCCAGGAGTCCAAAAATATGGCCACATTGTCAAGGTAGGCAACTGCATATTCTTCTAATCCTGCTAAGAGACCATCTACAAGTCTTTGGAAGGTGGCGGGTATATTCCGCAGCCTGAAAGGGAGTACATTAAATTCATACAGCCCGAGATGTGTGGTGAAGGCTGACTTTTCCTTGGCAGATTCATCTAGCGGTACCTGCCAGTACCCCTTGGTTAAGTCTAAGGTAGAGATGAACTGGGCCCGTCCCAGTTTTTCTAATAGTTCATCTGTGCGTGGCATGGGATAGTTGTCTGGGCGAGTTACATTTTTGCGTGGACTACCGTAAGCTAAATGCTGTATCTCGCCATCTGGTTTGGGAACTAGAACCACTGGAGATGCCCATGCACTGCCAGAGGGATGGATTACCCCCATCTGTAGCGTATCCTGGATCTCCCGTTCTATAGCAGTTTTAGCTTGAGGAGACATCCGGTAAGGTTGGACTTTAATTGGGTGAGCATTACCTGTGTCAATGGAGTGATATGCCCGTTCAGTCAGTCCTGGGGTGGCTGAGAACATCGGCATGTAGCTAGTGCACAGCTCCTGGATCTGCTGTCGCTGCATACGCCCAAGGGTCATGGAGAGGTTCACCTCTTCCATGCCACCAGCACTTTTCCCTTTGTAGTAAACGCCTTCAGGCCACTCAGCGTCATCTCCTCCCTGGGCTGTAAAGTGACAAACCTTTAACTCTCTGGAATAAAAGGGCTTTAGAGAATTAATATGGTACACCTTAGGCTTTCGGTTGGAGGTGGGGAATGCCATACGATAATTAACAGCTCCCAGGTGCTCCTGGACCGTGAATGGCCCTTCCCACGATGCTTCCATTTTATGGGCCTGGAGCACCTTTAGGACCATGACCTGGTCCCCTACTTTGAAGGACTGCTTTCTGGCATGTTTATCATACCAGGCTTTTTGCTCTTTTTGTGCATCTTGTACGTTTTCTTTAGCAAGGGCTAAAGATGTTTGGAGGGTGTTTTGTAGGCTGGTTACAAAGTCCAGAATGTTAGTTCCTGGAGAAGGTGTAAACCCCTCCCATTGCTGCTTCACCAACTGTAATGGCCCCTTAACCTCATGGCCATATAGAAGTTCAAATGGTGAAAACCCTAAACTGGGATGTGGTACAGCTCTGTAGGCAAAAAGCAACTGTTGCAACACTAGGTCCCAGTCATTGGAGTGCTCATTTACGAATTTATGTACCATGGCCCCCAAAGTCCCATTAAATTTCTCCACCAGGCCATTTGTTTGATGATGGTAAGGGGTGGCAACCAAGTGATTCACCCCATGAGCTTCCCAAAGGCTTTCCATAGTTCCTGCCAGGAAATTAGTTCCTGCATCTGTGAGGATGTCGGAGGGCCAACCTACCCTGGCAAAAATGTCTGCTAGTGCCTGACACACGCTTTTAGCCCTGGTGTTGCTTAGAGCTACTGCTTCCGGCCATCGGGTGGCAAAATCCGTGAAAGTCAGTTTGTACTGCTTTCCTCTGGGTGTCTTTTTCAGAAAAGGACCCAGAATATCCACAGCTACCTGCTGGAATGGGACTTCAATGATGTGGAGTGGCTGGAGAGGGGCTTTGACCTGGTCTTGGGGTTTTCCCACTCTTTGGCATACCTCACAAGACCGGACATAGGGAGAAACATCCTTGCCCATTCCCTCCCAGTGGAATGACCTCCCCAAATGGTCTTTGGTCCTGTTCACCCCAGCATGGCGACTAGGATGATCATGGGCTAAGCTCAAGAGCTTTACTCGGTACTTAGTTGGAACTACCAACTGTCTCTGAGGATGCCAGTCTTCCTGGTGTTCACCAGAAAGAGTTTCGTTGTATAAAAGTCCTCTTTCTACAACAAATCTGGATCGATTAGAAGAGCTGAGAGGTGGTGGATTGCTCCGTGCTGCCATCCAAGCTCTCTGGAGGCTTTCATCTGCTTCCTGTTCGGTCTGGAATTCTTCCCTTGATGCTGGAAACATCAGTTCCTCATTGGATTGTGGACCTAGGCTTGGTCCCTCTGGAAGCAATGTAGGGGATGGGGCTGTTTCCGTTGACTGTGAACTGCTCTCCGCTGGTGCACTATGTTAGGTTTCAGGCTCCGGCTGAGCCTCTTGTGTAGGGTTATCGGCTGCTGCCGGTTCAGGTTCGGTGGGGCTCTCTGGTGTTGGGGTGGCAAGTACTGGATTCAGTGCTGGCAATTGATTTGGTGCTGGTTGTTCCGCCGGTTCCGGGACTGGCTACGTCTGGGTCTCTGGGACTGGATTCGCTACTGCTGTTGCTGACACTGGCATGGGGTCTGGTTCCATCACCTCTGACCAGGTCCTGGTAGAAGTTTCCGGAACAGAGCTAGGCCTAACTGCTTGCTTATCCTGGCTGCGGGTGACCATTCCCACCCTCTTGGCTAGCTTCACATGATTGGCCAAGTCTTCCCCCAACAGCATGGGGATGGGATAATCATCATAGACTGCAAAAGTCCATGTTTCTGACCAGCCCTTGTACTGGACAGGCAACTTGGCCGTAGGCAAATTGAAAGAGTTGGACTTGAAGGGTTGAATTGTCACTTGGATCTCTGGGTCTATTAAATTGGGGTCCACTAAGGAAGCATGGATAGCCAACACTTGTGCTCCGGTGTCCCTCCACGTGGTGACATTCTTCCCGCCCACACTCAGTTTCCCTCCACTCCAAGGGTATCTGGGAGGTATTTGGCCTGAGGACCTCTGTTGTGATTCCGGTGCAATGAACTGTAATCTGTTGGGGTTCTTGGAGCAGTTGGCCTTTCACATGCCCCGGCTTGTTACATTTAAAACATCGTCCAGCTGACGGATCACTGGGGCGAGGTGGGTTGCTGGAGAATGGTGTGGCAGGATGATAAGGTGTCTGGAGTATTCCTTGGTATGTAGTAGGGGCCTTGGGCTATCCCCAGTAGTAGGGGGTGGTCTGAGAGTGTCCCTTCGGGTATCCGCTCCAACTGTGACCAGGGTTATTCCTCTCTCCTCCCTCCACATGTTTTGTTCTGTCTTGCCTCGCCTCTCTGGTGGTCTGGGACTGCTTGTATCGATCAGCATAAGAGGCAAGACTTTCTGCTGAGTACATTTCCTTATCCCATAAACACTGTATTATTTCCTCCTTGGACATATTCAGGAATTGCTCCTGAGCTATCAAATCACACATTTCTTCAAAGCTAGTGACACCGCTTCCTTGGACCCATTTATCTAACAGATCCTTCATCTGGTTTAGATAAGCCACATGATTTAGTCCAGGCCCTCTCTTAAGGGTTCAAAATTTTACTCTGTATGTTTCAGATGTAATTTGAAATTGCTTTAAAACCAAATCCTTGAACTTATTATAGTCAGAAGCCTCGTCAATAGGCATCTTATTTAATATGTCCAGAGCTCTTCCAGTCAATTTTGCAACCAATGTGGTCATCTTGTGAGCTTCAGGAATTTTATGGAGAGTGCAGTCTCTCAAAGGTGAGAAAATATTCAGCAATATCGCTGGATTCATCATACTGTGGACATAGTCGCTCCGATTTGTGGATTGTTGGGGATGGATTGTTAGGGTTATCCAGTAGATTCTGCTCAACCCTTACCTTCTCCATCTCCAATGCATGCTTCCTCTTTTTTCTTTCTTTTCCAGTTCTTTTTCCCTTGCCTCCAGTTCTTTTTCCCTTGCCTCAATAGCTTCCTGTGGGCAGCCTCTAGGGCTTTTTCTGCCTCTTTTGCTGCCTCCAGTCTGGTTAACTCCAATTTGTGTTGTGCCTTGGTTTCCGTCATGTTAGCCTCTCTGTTTTTAACTAACTTTACACCCGAGAGTTAGAAATAAAACAAACAAACAACTTAGCCAGTCTGTCTGTCTGTCTGTCTGTCTGGGTTGTGCTGTAACCGGATACCTATGTTCTCTCATAGTGATTGTCAGCCTACAGAAAAATACTTAGGTTTTTTTTTAACACCTTTGTCTCCAGGCAAATGGATAGAAAACCCCTCTATTTGCTCTTAGCTAAAAAATACCTCTTCAGGTCTGTGAAGACTTGTGAATTTCCCTGCAGGAGGTTAACTACCCTGTCTTTTAGGTAGAGAAAACTTCAGCTCACAAAAGACAATTTCCTTTTGTCTCTGTTCTGGCCCCCAAGCAGAGACAAAAAAAACTCTAACTGCTTTCAGCTTAGAACCTGCTTTCCAGCAGCCCAAAGGAAAAAAAAAAGTCCTTTTTTAAAATCTGTGCTTCTGGTTCAAAAAATCTCAAAATGACTGCAAGTTAATCCCACCACTCTGCCACCATGTAAAGGTTCCTTCCCCACTCTGAACTCTAGGGTAGAGATGTGGGGACCTGCATGAAAAAACCCCTAAGCTTATATTTTACTAGCTTAGGTTGAAACTTCCCCAAGGTACAAACTATTTTACCTTTTGTCCCTGGACTTTATTGCTGCCACCACCAAGTGTCTAACAAAATATAACCGGGAAAGAGCCCACTTGGAAATGTCTTTCCCCCCAAAATCCCCCCAAACCCTACACCCCCTTTCCTGAGGAAGGCTTGATAAAAATCCTCACCAATTTGCATAGGTGAACACGGACCCAAACCTTTGGATCTTAAGAACAATGAAAAAGCAATCAGGTTCTTAAAAGAGAATTTTAATTGAAGAAAAAGTAAAAGAATCACCTCTGTAAAATCAGGACGGTAAATACCTTACAGGGTAATCAGATTCAAAACATAGAGAATCCCTCTAGGCAAAACCTTAAGTTACAAAAACCGGAATATACATTCCATTGAGCACAACTTATTTTATCAGCCATTTAAACAAAACAGAATCTAACGCATATCTAACTAGATTGCTTATTAACCCTTTACAGGAGTTCTGACCTGCATTCTTGCTCTTGTCCCGGCAAAAGCAATACACAGACAGAGAGAACTCTTTGTCTCCCCCCCCCTTTGAAAGTATCTTGTCTCCTCATTGGCCATTTTGGTCAGGTGCCAGTGAGGTTATCTTTAGCTTCTTAACCCTTTACAGATGAAAGGGTTTTTTCCCTCTGGCCAGGAGGGATTTAAAGGTGGTTAGCCTGGTTAGCCTTCCCTTTATATTTGAGAACCTTGCTTAAAAAAAGTTTGCTTGTTTCACAAGTACTCACTCCCCCTCCCCCGTGGGGTTTTAATTGAGTTAGTAAAGATATATATTAAAAGCAAAGTTTGAATGATTGGGGACACAGTAACTGTTCCATTTCTTACTTAATGGCCTTTGTTTTATATCTTTAAAATTTTTTTGCTTTTGTAGATTGTTATGGGAGAATAGCTCCATGTGTCTGAACTACACTACATTTTTCTGTTTTTTATAGAGAAAGTTGTATCTAAAATCTGGGATGCTGTAGAAGTTTGTTCTGATTTAAGACATCCATCAGAAGGGTTTCTAAATTTGTGTATTTTTTTTATGTATTTGTATTTGTAACGTTCTAAAGCTGTTCTTTTGCTTACTCTTCCCCTACCTTATCAACACTTCACCTCTTTATCCTCTTAGCTGTAGCAGTGGGAGTAATCATGTCATTTCAACCTCGTCTTAAAGAACAGTGTTTGTTGTGGGTTAGAGCAGAGATTTAAAGGAGCTGGGATTAGATGATGTATCTAGTTGAAGTACTCAAAAGGCATCCATTCCTATAGCACTGGCAGTCTACATAATATGGTCTAATAGCTGACTTCAGGAAGTTCTCCTTTTGTGAGACCCAGCTATTAATATGCATAGACAGGAGCATATTTTTCATAAAGGGCTTTTCCCTGTGGGGACTTCATCTGTGACTTTTTCAGTGACATGAAACAGTCTGTCAGTAACTTGCATGTCATGCAGCGCCATGCCACAGAACCCAAGAGAAGAAAAGACTGTTTCTGACTATTCCTAGACATGGATTTGCATCCAACAGGTTCTGTCACCTAAATGGAGGCTTGTCTATAAACAAACTGAAATAACTAAATCAGTTACCAGCTTGCACTGAAATAACTACTGGTATTGAGTGTCCTATCTTTTTTTTTTTAATTCTGGTCTAAACATAAATGTTTTACTGGTATAACTATGTTGCTTAAGGATGTGATCTCCCCCCCCCCCCGCATCCATTTGTAAGCTTTAGACTTTACCAGTCTAACTGCATCCAGAGATGATTTTTGTACTAATACAACCGCGTCCATACTACAAGGGTTGTACCGCTAAACTATGCTAGTATAGTTAAAGCAGTACAACCTTCCACTGTAGGTAAGTCTACACTAGAAGCATTTTACCTCTATTCCTTTACTAGTATACTGCATTGCCAAAGCTGTGCTTTGCAATGGTATACTAACCCCCACCCCCCTCAAGCAATATGAGTAAAAGCCCATTTTTGCCTGTATAACTGTCTCTGCTACAGGCTTTTGCTGGCATAGCTATGTAAGGCAGGGATGAGAAGAGGTGTGATTCCAGACTGACGTAGCTGTGCTGTATACAATGCCCAAGTGTTGTCAGCTCCGGTTTGGGTGGAGGCAAGTCCAAAGAATTCCTCATTCTATCCAAGGACTATCCTTCAAGGATTGGTTCCTCTGGGTGCTTGAGCAGAGTACCTGGGTAACTACGGGGTTGTGAGTTCCCCCCCCCCCCAGTCTATAGAACAAAGATTGATGTGAAATCAGGATTTGATTAAAAAGGTGCAGGTGTAGTGTTAGGAAGGCTCGGAAGCGAACGGAGCCAACATACGCTAAAGGCAATGACAGATCTCTGTTGAATTCAAGTGTACCGGGTCAGGCCCTGAATGCGTGTGTGTGGGGGGCACAACTGGAAATGGACCCCCTCCTGTCACAAGTACTGAGCTGGGCCAGATGTTAGGGTTCAGGCTCCATATCCTGCAATCCTTCCCATTAATGCCTCTAGGTACTCGGCCCAAATGGCTTTGGCAGCTTCTCTGTGGTCCCATGTGTCCTGGGCTGAGTAAGCGGGAGGAGGGCAGGGGTGTAATATGGGTGCTTTTTGGTTCATTATCAGGCCCAGGGAAGGGCCTGGGCAGAAGCAGGAGCTGCCTGGCGGGGGGGCGGAGTGGGTGGCCTGTCCTACAGGTTTTACTTCGCCGCCTTCATCCCATTTTTCAGTAGGGAAAGAGAGTCCTCTTCCCTGTCAGGGAGGGAGCGTTACAGCAGGCTCCCCCTTCCCCCTTGTGAGTGGGGCACAGGGACCCTCCTCCCCCCCCCCAGCTCGGAGTGGGGCACAGCAGGCTCCCGCCTCCCTCTGTCCTGTGAGGGGGGCGCGCCCCGCTGTCTGACTGCGCGCTCCCGTGGCTCCCCTCAGTGCGCCCCGCTCTCCTCGCGTGCGCGACGCGCTGCCGCCCCTCCCCCCTCCTCCGGGAGCCGCGGGTTCCCAGCAGCCAATGGCGGAGCCGGCGGCGCCCCCGCCTTTCCTGCCCGGCCAATAGAAACTTACTACTATGTTATTGGGGGGAGGGGGCGCGGGGTCTGGGGCCGCTGGCGCCGGTGGGTGAGGAGGCAGCGGCGCGCCTGGAGCCGGCGGGATCCCCCGCTATCCTGCCCCGGTGTGTGAGGAGAGACCGCCCGGCCGGGTACGGGGCCGTGTAGCGGGCTTGGGGAGCAGCGGCCTGAGGGGGCTCGTGGGAATGGGGGGAAGTGGGTGCAAGGGAAATGGGCAGGAGGGGGCAGCCTAGAAGGGTCCGTGCAGGGGGGCTTGCGGTGTCTGCGTGGGCGGAGGGGGGTGCAGGGGTTGGCCTGGGGTGGGGGTTGGGGCATGTGCGGTGAGGGGGGGGGTCTCGGGCGGGGCCACGGGGTGGGGCAGGTGAGCGGGGGCAGGGGCACGGCGCTGCAGTGGGGCTGAGCATGGCATAGCACGGTGGGAGGGAAGATTGGTGGCTCCATGGGGGACCGAAACTGTCTGAGCGCAGAGGTGGTGGGAGGCGAGATGTTGAGGGGGGAGGAGGAGGAGGAGGAGATGATGGTCAAGATCAGGTGCTGTGTGTGTCCATTTCATGTCAGCCCCGTCCTTTCTGAAGGAGAGGCTTTCCTGCGTTTGCAGAGGGATGGATGCGTTGAATCAGTAGGTGTTTCCTATTTCTAACCTCCGTGAGTCTATTGTGTGGGAGGGAGGTGGTTGGGGAGATGCAGGAGGATGATGGTGGGAATGAAGATATGGCGGTGAAAGGTTTGAAAAAATCTCAAAACACAGTCCGTCAATTGTTTGAGCTCTGAGAGGAAGAGATTTCAAAAACAATGCAGGCCTGATAGATTAGTTGAATTGAACGTTGTGATGGTGAAGCAGGTACTATTGTTACTGAAGCTGTTTTGCATGAACGCTGCCTACAGAGAAAATTGCCTTTGCTTTTTATTTAAAAAAAAAAAAAAGCTTACACATGGGATTAATTTTTGAATGCTTTAGTGATCAAAGGGTTAAACCAATCTCCCTGTGTTGCATCCTGCTTTTAGTCATGGGTTTGACTGGTCTGAAATATTTCTTGATTTGCTTCTGTTCATGCTAAAGGGACACTCTGCAATTAAGAGGGTTTTTTTTTAAAGTGAATACTAACATTTAAAACTAAAACAATTTCAAAAGGACATTATCAATTTAAAAATCACACATATGCCTGAAAATTATCTCGACAGTTGTTTCAAATAGCATTGGAATAGAAGAAAAGAAACACTTGTGAGGTTTTTTTTTTCTCCCTTCATTTTGTGCATTTGATGGCACTATGTGTTTAGTCAGTTTCACTTGTGTGATCACTTACCTGTTGCTTTACCCAAACTATAAGGAAAGAGTATACTTCTAAAAATTAGAAAACATCTCATTGTACAATTACAGAAATTCCCAGAAGCACTTAGGATCAGGAGTACATATAGTCTCAGCAATTGCTTTTAACTTTTTTTTAATTGACTAGATTTCAAGTAAATTATGTTCCTTTTAAATCTTAATTTATTTTGCACTAGTTTGCCAGTGTTATGGTAGCTGAAGAAAAGCCAAATAAAACTCTAATTTTTAAATGTTAGCAAAGTAACAAATTAATGTTTGTAGAATTTCATACTGCCACTCACTTTATTAAAATAATGTCTCCATGCATATGATATTCGGCTAAGGGTATTTAATTAAAAATAAACCAATAGATTTATAAATTACTCATACATCGTGTTTCTGAAACATTTTTGTTCATAAGAGATTTCTTCTAAGCCCTATGGGGCAGGGACTACCACAGTGTTTGTACAGTGCAGGGTGGGGCTCTGACCTGGTTGAAACCTTTTTAGATGCTTCTATGATATAAAGTTAATATGCATATCTTATAAACAATTACTGCACTTCTGTCTTGATGAATATTCAAATCCTTATTCTGGAAATGCCACCAAAATATGATGTCATGTGATTTAGCAAAGTGCACAAGATGGCTTATATTTGGAGAAAATGCTTTTTCTAGAAAGGATGGCTTTTTAGAAACCTAATTTTACATAGGCTCAGTGATATGCACTTTATCATGACTTCACTGGGAGCTTTGTCAGTTGTGCCAGCTTTTTGAGTTTTCTTTAATGATATTATCCTAAATTAATAAGAAAATTCCAGTTGCTAAGTGTGTTGGACTTGGGTGCTGCCTCTGAATTGGGAAAAACATTAGTGGACTGAAGGAACACATGAATGCTTGAATCCATTATTTTATTTCATATAAGGACTATGTCAACCTATAATTTCTCTGGTTTGGAAATTTAAGATGTAACAGATGCTCAAAAAGCACTGAGGTTTTCTCGCAGGTTTCTACTCTTGTGCATGCCTTCAATAAGAAAGAAGGCTTGGTTTCTTTAGTGTCTCATGACTAAATATCTGTCAAGGCACATTTTATAAACTTCAGATAAACATCTTTTGCTACAGTTAGATGTGGATAAATCACTCTTTGTTCTCTCTGCTCCCCTCTGAAAACAAAATGCCCAAGTAGTTAACAAATATAACGAAAGATATTTTTTTTATTAATAAATGAAATTTAATCAAAGGCAAATCCACCTATTTTTGTTTGCTACTTGAATTCACCATTTTGAATTGGAAAAACAGGAATTACTTGTTTTGTTTATCTAATCTTCATGATTGTAGTTTAAAAACAAACACTTATCAGAAATGAGCCATTTAATTGTGGGACCTAGGGTAAAATTTTCAAAAGTGCCTGCGACTTATACTCATAAATCCAATTTTCAAAAGTAATTTCAACTCCTAAGTCACTTGAGTGCTTTTGAAAATTTTACCCCAGGTCTACATCTAATATATATAATTACTACAGCTATTGTGCATTAAAATGGCATTTGTATGAGTCGATGTGATATTTTCAGTTGGCTATATTTGAATTTGCAAGGCTGAAGAATCCATCTGTTATGTCACACCTTATTCTTTTAGTTATTACCCTATTGAGTAAATTCAAAGTTATAGTAGATGTGTACCTGAGATTTTATGCCACTTCCCTGGTAAGCAACCACACTTAAAAATACAGTCATAAGTGATCAAAGAATCACTGTACAGTAATAAGAGGCTTCAAACCGTAGGACACTTCAGTGCTGTAGATATTTTGATATAATAGGCAGATTCTCATATGAAATGAGATTCTGTACTTATGCACACAAGTGTCAGAGTGATCTTTAGAAGCTAAATGCTGTACTGATATTTTAGATCACAAGTGAGTCATGAAATAGAGCTGTCCTTCAGGAAATTGTATTTACTTGTAAACCAAGAAATCCAAACAGTGAAAACTTAATTCCTTATGATTCCTTGCAGTATGATAAACATGCTAGCAGTGTGTAAGGATAGTGTCTATTTAGAAGATTGTTATAAAGCACAGCTTTTGTCTGATCCATATTCAAATGCAGGATAATGGATTGACACCTTCTGCATTAAATGGATTTGCTTTGAAGAGACTATTTGTGAGCACAAATTTGCGTTATACCTTTGTTTTCCACAAAGCAGTTTGCTCTGTCAACCTTTTACTATGATATTGTTTACATCTTTTGTTTATTGGAAAGAGTCCCAGAAGTTGGAATCTCAAGAGAAAGAACATACCAGAGATGATGGGTACCAGAAATGATCCTTCTTGGAACATGATCATGCAAAAAACCGAGCTTTTAAAATGGTGGCAAGACCATTGATTCACCTTGACTAGCAAAATCCAATCAGACCTCTGGAGGACAGAGGAGTGTGATTCTATTTTTGCTGGACATTGTGTGTGTGCTGATGTGCCCTTGAAATTTGCTGTTAGGTTTTGAGAATTTTTGCCCAGCCTATATTAACTAAAAGAATAATAAACCTATATGTGTACACTGGGTTAGGTTAATGTCTGGATGTACTCTACTGGGAGTTGACTGATGTGTGCTGAAATTGTTTTTCAAATTCATGGTGAAAAGCAATGATAAGAAATCTGCGGTGTTGTGGAACACTTTATTTTAAAGAGGAGAGGTTCATTTTGCGGGGGCATGCTAGTTCTGCCATAGATTAACGATGAATCCAGCCTCCCATTGTAACCTTATTTCCTGCCTCAGACTTCATTAGAGACATACCAGCTCCTCTGAAACTTCCCGGGCTGTGTTTAATCTCAACATAGTTTTTTGAAAATGTTAGAAAAATACCAAATAGAATAAAAAGTTTTCAAACTTGTGGTCTTTCTTTTTTGTGAAATCAAAGGCTCTTCAGGGAGTGTATTATGTGGAGTTTTTATATTTCAAATTGAAGCCTACTTTGTTTGTGGTGATGTGCTTTCTACATACTTTGCTTCATCTTAGTTTTATGCCATCGGCTGAATGTGTGGATAAAGATGAGCTCTTTGTGATTGTTTATAGCTGTTGTCCGTTATAATGTGGTATATTTCTCACTTGTTGCACTGCATTGATTAATAGGAAGATAACTTAAAGCTGCGAAGAGCAATGGGATGCAATGTTGACAGGAGTTATCTTTGTCCATCAGATGGATTAGATAGGAATGCCTGTGGTTTGTAGTTAATCCAGTTAATATTATTACAGTTTGTCTTTACGTTCTATCAGTTGTTTACACTTGTATTCTGTTTACTATGAACTGTTACTTGCATAACACAACTATTGGTTTGTGTGAAAATGAAATATTAACTTCTGTGTGCAGACATACGTCTTTTAGACTTGGACAAGATTCTGTTTTTAGATTGTGCTCTTGCAGGACACGTTCATACGGGATTTTGCTGGGATTTTGATATACCGTTTTTATGGTAAATCCCTATGTAATCCTGTTAGTCATTTTACCTTTAAAATACGTTTTACATAGAGCAAACATATCCAGTATTATCATTTTGAGTGTAATTTGCATTGTCCTATATTGCACAGTGACTTGTTTAATTTTTATATCTGCTCAGATGAAGGACATCAAACATTTTGCTTACTTTGAATATCTCTCCTTTCTGTCATCACTCACGTATAGTGAAAGCATAATCACTGCAGCAAGCTTACAACCCGCAGGGCACTTCTAATATTAGAAGAGATCAGTGACAGTAAGGAATAATCTGTCCGCATCATGTGATGTTGTTGTGTACTCTTCCTCCCATGCATGTATATTTGAAGAGTGGTTTCTCCCATCTGTTGTTGGAGATGAACGCCTTGTGATGTCACTTTTTTTTTAAATCCCCCAAGCTTTCTGGCAGATTCAACACTTGAACTAACATTTCTCCTTCTGAATGGAAGGAAATCTGCACCAGTATGTATAGACATTCCAGTGGATTGCCCATTCTCCTGAAAGCATAAAGTGTCTTTTGAGAGTTTATGGAACCAAAAATTTTTTTTTTTTTGCATTACACTCTGGAGCTGATTGAGGAGTTGTGGCCCATATAATTCAAAATGACATTCAAACAATGCAGCAAGGACTACTAGGTAAAATTTGGACTATTAATTTAGTAGCCAATTCTAGAAATAATCTTTCTGGCCATCAGCTTGTTTAGCCTTAGTTTTGCCAACTTGTATATCTTCTATTGTCTTTGACTTGAACTGTTCTTATAGATAACAGTAGAATAAAGTTCCTCAGTATTCTGACCTTGTGTAGCCCATTGAGACATGGGAGGGCAGTGCTTTTAGGAAGGAGGTGGACTGACTGATTTAGAGTGGCTAGATAGTCTCAAATTGTGCTGTATAGGCATCTTATATTAAGTTTTTTATGTATTGTACACAAAGCTGCTAAAGAACATTAAGGTTGCAAAGTCAAGGAATCAAAAGTAGGATATGCCATAATTGCAGTTGTCTGTGCAACCTTAATTCAGCCCTCCTGTGTGTACGCATTATATGTTCTTAATTGCATGGTAACTTGCTATTTTTTCCACAAAACTCCTGCCTCATTCAGTACACAGGAATGACCTGTCCCGGGGATGAATCAAAGTTGTGTAGTGAAGACGACTTGTCTGTACGATTTCTGCTTTATTTGTTCGAGAAGTTGGAATGTGTGTTGCGAATGAGGCAGGGGATTGCAGGATGAGAAAGGATGGTCTTGTGGTTAAGCCAGTTGAGTGGTGCCCTGCAGAATCTATCCCTCTCTGCCTCTGCGTTCCTGTGTGGTGATGGGCAAGTCACTTAGTGGTCACCTCTGAAAAGTTTGGTTTATTTGCATTTTCCTAACTTTCTGGGTGTCTGACTTGAGACTCTGTGGTGTGATTTTTCAGAAGTGCTGAGAACGTGCAGCTGAAGTCAATGCAAGCTGTGTTTTGAATATATGAAGTGCCATATAATGGTACACACTCTGAAAAATCAAGTTGTAGATATCTCAAACTGGGCACCCCAAAGTAGTGGATACTTTTGATCTTAATCTCTCTGGGTTTCAGTTCCCTGTCTGTAAAATGGGAATAATATTCATTTCACAGGGATTTTGTGAAGATTAATGTTTGAAATATATGGATGCTATATTGATGAGTGCCATAAAAAGCCTATGAGGAAACTTAATAATTTTGTCATGAGGACAGGGTTTGAGTAGTAGGCAGTAAATAAGACATGGGGCCACATATTGACTAATGACATAAAATATGTAATAGCTGCTCACTCAGTGAGCACGGTTCATGCTGTGCACTGAATGAGACAGGATTCCTGTGGTGAAAAACTAGTATGTGATCACAAAAAGAAAAGGAGTACTTGTGGCACCTTAGAGACGAACCAATTTATTTGAGCATAAGCTTTTGTGAGCTGCAGCTCACTTCATCGGATGCATACTGTGGAAAGTGTAGAAGATCTTTTTATATACACACAAAGCATGAAAAAATACCTCCTCCCACTCCACTCTCCTGCTGGTAATAGCTTATCTAAAGTGATCACTCTCCTTACAATGTGTATGATGATCAAGTTGGGCCATTTCCAGCACAAATGCAGGTTTTCTCACACCTCCTTCCCCCCCCCCCCCACAAACCCACTCTCCTGCTGGTAACGCCCCTCCCCCCCACAAACCCACTCTCCTGCTGGTAATTGTGGGGGGGGGGTGTGAGAGAACCTGGATTTGTGCTGGAAATGGCCCAACATGATTATCATACACATTGTAAAGAGAGTGATCACTTTAGATAAGCTATTACCAGCAGGAGAGTGGAGTGGGAGGAGGTATTTTTTCATGCTTTGTGTGTATATAAAAAGATCTTCTACACTTTCCACAGTTTTCAGAGTAACAGCCATGTTAGTCTGTATTCGCAAAAAGAAAAGGAGTACTTGTGGCACCTTAGAGACTAACCAATTTATTTGAGCATGAGTATGCATCCGATGAAGTGAGCTGTAGCTTACAAAAGCTTATGCTCAAATAAATTGGTTAGTCTCTAAGGTGCCACAAGTACTCCTTTTCTTTTTGCGAATACAAACTAACACGGCTGTTACTCTGAAACCTGTTAGTATGTGATCATGTCTTATTTCTCCCCTCCCCTGGGGCTCCGATGTCAGTCTCTTCCTTCCTTGGCTTCTCATTTCTTTGCCCGGCTAGTCTCAATCTCCTTTACTCCCGGCTTCCAGTCCAGTTTCCTTTTGCTGTCTTGCCGCACTAGCCTTCAGCCTTCAGTCTGTCTTCTTTCTGTACCCCCCACAGGGTCCAGCTCTTGTCTGTGCATTCAAATCAAGCAGCCTCCTGTGTGCTCCCTGGGCCTAGTGGGTATGTGTACACTGCAGTTAGACACCCTAGCATGTGCAAGCTGACTTGTGTTTGCTGGGCTTGGGCTAAGGAGCTGTTTAATTATGGTGAAGATGTTTGGGCTTGGGTTGGAACCTGGTCTTTAGGACCCTGCATGTTGGGAGGGTCCCACAGCTTGGGCTGCAGCCTGAGCCTGAACATCTAAACCACAGTTAAACAACCACAATTAAATTAGCCTTAGCCCGAGCCGAGTCATCTGGCACGGGCCAGCTTTGGGTTTTTAATTGCAGTGTAGGCAAACCCAGTGTGTGGGGAGGGGTCACTGAGCGCATGAGAGAGACTCTTCCTGTGCCCAGATCTAGCATGGCTGGAGCCATGGTGTAGCCTGTCTCACAAATGTTTAAAATGGAGACATGACTCTACAGCACTTCACAGCGTGCTGAGGTGTCAGATATTGACACTCTTGAGTCACCTCTAGGTCTCAAATTCCCAGATTCCTCAGTATTCTTTGCTGTCAGTAGGGTTTTTAAAACAAATTATTGCTTCCTCCCACTTCCAGCCCTAGCTGGAGAAAGATTCTATTCTTCCCAAGCTTCTCACTACCTCTTCTATTGCTGCTGCCTAATAAGCCCAACTTGAGGGGCTCTCCCTTCATAGTTGGCAGCCTAGGTAATTTATTTGGGACAAATCTTCATTGTTCTGACTGCAGGCTTTTATGCCCTTTCATACCTGAAAAGAGGCGTGTCTATGAAACTATATTGCATTCAAGCATGATTGTGAAGATCAGAGTTACTGATGCTGTGTTAATCACAACTGATTGATTAGCTAACTCGATTCTTTGCGGCTGTTTTTGGGACACAACATTTTGTAGGTGAGCCCCTTGTCAGGCAAAGAGAGTATGATATATAATAAATCAGGTGAGAACATCAGAGAGGGGGAATTACTTAGTGTGGAGCAAGGAGGTTTAACCAGGAGTAATGGGATAAAATTAAGAAAGGAAAATATCCCTGACAGGCTGTAGGAATGGAAGCCCCAGGTTAACTAGATTGTATGTCACTAGAAAAATATACTGTATGGAGTATTGTGTATGGGCTGGATAACTTAAGTATGGTTTTTTTCAGCCTTCTAACTTTTTGGCACCATCTTCAGAAGTGTTTAAAAACCAAACAAAAACTCCAGGTGGATACATTATAACTTTGGCTCTCTTTCTCTCCCCCCCTCCCCCCGAGTTCTTGTTACTTGTGTATTGCTGCTTATATTATTGCCTCACTTTATATCCAGCTGCCCGTCTTTTTTTTTTTTTTTTTTTTGTAACGTCTTTCCTGTTTGCTGGTTTCATGCTTTTTTCTTCTCATAATTTCCTTTCTCTCTTCCCCTCACGCCTCCCCCTGGGGAAAAAAATCAACCTTTTTCTCAACAGTTCAGTCCTCTGGGTTTACATTGGTCTTTTGTGCAAATTCAGCCTCATCTGTATAGTCTTACTCTCGTGTAGTCCTAATATAACTAATGCCTGTTTCCATGAATTTGTGTCCTGAGGCTAGACAGTGATGGATTAACAATCTCCCTGGCCCTGAATATGGTGAAAATGATACTGTATACTTGTGCTGAATGTTAGTGTTTAAACCCAATTTTTCAGTAAGTTAGTTGTTGGCATTTTACATCCACCCCAACTTTTTCAGTATAACTTTCAATTATACATGTTATCTGAGTAGCTGTATATGCGTTGACTGGATGAATCACTTTTTCATGATACATGGTAACATGACCTATGTAACATGTTAAAGTAGGGTAAAGAGACGTCAGAAAAACTCAGTCATAACTAAGGGTATGCCTACACGATGAAATTAGGTCAAATTTATAGAAGTCGGTTTTTTAGAAATTGGTTTTATATATTCGTGTGTGTGTCCCCACAGAAAATGCTCTAAGTGCATTAACTCGGCGGAGTGCTTCCACAGTACCGAGGCTAGAGTCGACTTCCGGAGTGTTGCACTGTGGGTAGCTATCCCACAGTTCCTGCAGTCTCCGCTGCCCATTGGAATTCCGGGTTGAGATCCCAATGCCTGATGGGGCTAAAACATTGTCGCGGGTGGTTCTGGGTACATATCGTCAGGCCCCCGTTCACTCCCTCCCTCCCTCCCTCCGTGAAAGCAAGGGCAGACAATCGTTTCGCGCCTTTTTTCCTGAGTTACCTGTGCCAACACCATACCACGGCAAGCATGGAGCCCGCTCAGGTAACCATCACCGTATGTCTCCTGGGTGTTAGCAGACGTGGTACTGCATTGCTACACAGCAGCATCAACCCATTGCCTTGTGGCAGCAGATGGTACAGTACGACTGGTAGCCGTCATCGTCATTGCCACGGGCAGACATGGGCGCAGGGACTAAATTTGGAGTGACTTGACCAGGTCATTCTCTTTAGTCCTGCAGTCAGTCCTATTGAACCATCTTATGTTGAGTAGGCAGGCAGTGCGGGGAGGGATAGCTCAGTGGTTTGAGCATTGGCCTGCTAAACCCAGAGTTGTGAGTTCAATCCTTGAGGGGGCCATTTAGGGATCTGGGGCAAAAATTGGGGATTGGCCCTGCTTTGAGCAGGGGGTTGTACAAGATGACCTCCTGAGGTCCCTTCCAACCTTGATATTCTATGATACGGATTGCTAGCAATCCTACTGTACCATCTTCTGCCAGGCAGGCAAGAGATGAGGATGGCTAGCAGTCCTACTGCACCGTCTTCTGCCGAGCAGCCATGAGATGTGGATGGCTTGCGGTCCTTCTGCACCGTCTGCTGCCAGCCAAAGAAGTAAAAGATAGATGGAGTGGATCAAAACAAGAAATAGACCAGATTTGTTTTGTACTCATTTGCAACCCCCCCTCCCCCATCTAGGGGACTCATTCCTCTAGGTCACACTGCAGTCACTCAGAGAAGGTGCAGCGAGGTAAATCTAGCCATGTATCAATCAGAGGCCAGGCTAATCTCCTTGTTCCAATAAGAACAATAACTTAGGTGCACCATTTCTTATTGGAACCCTCCATGAAGTCCTGCCTGAAATACTCCTTGTTGTAAAGCCACCCCCTTTGTTGATTTTAATTCCCTGTAAGCCATGTCGTCAGTCGCCCCTCCGTCCGTCAGAGCAACGGCAGACAATCGTTCCGCGCCTTTTTTCTGTGCGGACGCCATCCCAAGACAAGCATGGAGGCCTCTCAGCTCACTTTGGCAATTAGGAGCACATTAAACACCACACGCATTATCCAGCAGTATATGCAGCACCAGAACCTGGCAGAGCGATACCGGGCGAGGAGGCAACATCAGCGTGGTCACGTGAGTGATCAGGACATGGACACAGACTTCTCTGAAAGCATGGGCCCTGCCAATGCATGCATCATGGTGCTAATGGGGCATGTTCATGCTGTGGAACGCCGATTCTGGGCTCGGGAAACAAGCACGGACTGGTGGGACCACATAGTGTTGCAGGTCTGGGACGATTCCCAGTGGCTGCGAAACTTTCGCATGCGTAAGGGCACTTTCATGGAACTTTGTGACTTGCTTTCCCCTGCCCTGAAGCGCATGAATACCAAGATGAGAGCAGCCCTCACAGTTGAGAAGCGAGTGGCGATAGCCCTGTGGAAGCTTGCAATGCCAGACAGCTACCGGTCAGTTGGGAATCAATTTGGAGTTGGCAAATCTACTGTGGGGGCTGCTGTGATGCAAGTAGCCCACGCAATCAAAGATCTGCTGATATCAAGGGTAGTGACCCTGGGAAATGTGCAGGTCATAGTAGATGGCTTTGCTGCAATGGGATTCCCTAACTGTGGTGGGGCCACAGACGGAACCCATATCCCTATCTTGGCACCGGAGCACCAAGCTGACGAGTACATAAACCGCAAGGGGTACTTTTCAATAGTGCTGCAAGCTCTGGTGGATCACAAGGGATGTTTCACCAACATCAATGTGGGATGGCCGGGAAAGGTACATGATGCTCGCATCTTCAGGAACTCTGGTCTGTTTCAAAAGCTGCAGGAAGGGACTTTATTCCCAGACCAGAAAATAACTGTTGGGGATGTTGAAATGCCTATAGTTATCCTTGGGGACCCAGCCTACCCCTTAATGCCATGGCTCATGAAGCCGTACACAGGCAGCCTGGACAGTAGTCAGGAGCTGTTCAACTACAGGCTGAGCAAGTGCAGAATGGTAGTAGAATGTGCATTTGGATTTTTAAAGGTGCGCTGGCGCAGTTTACTGACTCGCTTAGACCTCGGCGAAACCAATATTCCCACTGTTATTACTGCTTGCTGTGTGCTCCACAATATTTGTGAGAGTAAGGGGGAGACGTTTATGGCGGAGTGGGAGGTTGAGGCAAATCGCCTGGCTGCTGGTTAAGCGCAACCAGACACCAGGGCGGTTAGAAGAGCACAGGAGGACGCGGTACGCATCAGAGAAGCTTTGAAAACCAGTTTCATGACTGGCCAGGCTACGGTGTGAAAGTTCTGTTTGTTTCTCCTTGATGACCCCCCCGCCCCTTGGTTCACTCTACTTCCCTGTAAGCTAACCACCCTCCCCTCCTCCCTTCGATCACCGCTTGCAGAGGCAATAAAGTCATTGTTGCTTCACATTCATGCATTGTTTGTTTGTTCATTCATCACACAAATAGGGGGATGACTACCATAGCCCAGGAGGGGTGGTGGAGGAGGGAAGGAAAATGCCACACAGCACTTTAAAAGTTTACAAATTTATTGAATGCCAGCCTTCTGCTTTTTGGGCAATCCTCTGTGGTGGAGTGACTGTTTGGCCGGAGGCCCCCCCACCACATTCTTGGGTGTCTGGGTGTGGAGGCTATGGAACTTGGGGAGGAGGGCAGTTGGTTATACAGGGGCTGTAGTGGCAGTCTGTGCTCCAGCTGCCTTTGCTGCAGCTCAACCATACACTGGAGCATACTGGTTTGATCCTCCAGCAGCCTCAGCATTGAATCCTGCCTCCTCTCATCACGCTGCCGCCACATTTGAGCTTCAGCCCTCTCTTCAGCCCACCACCTCTCCTCCCGGTCATTTTGTGCTTTCCTGCACTCTGACATTATTTGCCTCCACGCATTCGTCTGTGCTCAGTCAGTGTGGGAGGACAGCATGAGCTCGGAGAACATTTCATCACGAGTGCGTTTTTTTTTCTTTCTAATTTTCACTAGCCTCTGGGAAGGAGAAGATCCTGTGATCATTGAAACACATGCAGCTGGTGGAGAAAAAAAAAGGGACAGCGGTATTTAAAAAGACACATTTTATAAAATAGTGGCTACGCTCTTTCAGGGTAAACCTTGCTGTTAACATTACATACATAGCACATGTGCTTTCGTTACAAGGTCGCAGGGCTCATTGCAATAATGGCAATAGTATCCATTCCTGTTCAGCAGCAGAAGAGGCAAAGAACTGCGAAGAAGGGGTTTTTTGGGCCGGGAGGGCGGAGGCGACTCACCCTTTTTCATTCACACTAATATTTATTCCAAGAGATTTGTACTCCTAAGCTCTGCAATCAATCCATCCAGCAGTAATAAAGACAACCACGCCGCGCACTCACACCGCGCTTTGAGGGCCAAAGCACTCCGCAGACATCAACCTAAAGTAAGTGGCAGAACCGTCCCCAGGCCATCCTCCGGTGCCATTGACCAGTCCCCATTCACGGGGCATGCCAAGAGGGCCAGGAAGACTCCCCCTTCGCAGCGGCACCGATGAAAATCTGGGACAGAGGCTAGACCCATGTCAGGCAGTCCACTCTCCCCACCGGGCCCCAGGCCTGCGACTCACGTTGAGCGGAGTAGCCTGGCCTCTTCGGATGTCCAGATGCCTTCCACGCCTGAAGGCCTCGAGGCGGCCCGGGACATTATGTCCATGCCGGTGCCAGGAGTGCTGCCAATGTTGGCTCCACACTCCAGAGGTAAGCCGCTGCTGGGATCTCCGCAGTCGCCTCCAGCTCGGTATCGGTCGAGGGAACGCTCCTGACACCATTCACCACCCAGCGACCGCTCGGGGTAGAGTCCAGGTGGATCGCCCTCGACGCCGACCAGACTGTCTGGCTGGGTTCTGTCCAGCCAGGACTCTCTGCACTGCTAGTCCTCAAGGAGCGATTATCAATGGGACCGCGGCAGGTGCTGCCAACGGTCCTCGTCTCAGAGGGGGTACCGCAGCTGGTCACGGCATGGTCGTTGATGCCGTTCCTGCTCGGACTCCCGTTCCAAGTCTCTGCCAAGACATCGCAGCCCCAGGCATCGATTGCCATCATCTTGCCATCACGGGTCCGCCCATTGAGGCCGTTCGTGGAGCAGCTGCTACCATTGGTACCGGTCCTCCGTGTCAATATCGCAGTTTTGTGGCCAACGTCGACCCCGGCACCGCCGCTCCTCCTGGTCCAGAGGCAGCAGCAGATTGTACACCAGCCCAGCCTCCATTCGTAGCTGTCCTTCGATGGGCCAGGCCAGCCAAACCGAACACCTGGCCTGCCAGTACTGCAGCAGGTGCAGTAGCACTGAGTGTTGTGGCTGTCCCAATGGTACCAGTGGGCACTGTGGCCTTCGGTGCAGCCCCTGGTGGGGGCTTGCTTGGTGGCCGGAGCTTCGGAAGCACCATTGGCCTCCCTCTCCAGACCCTCAAGGAAGGAGTTGGTGGGACGTCCGCCCTCAGCACCATTCCCGGAGTCTGACCAGGTGGTGGACCCTCCGGTGCTGGCCGATACCCAGAGCACCGCACCAGCGTCCTCGCCCCGCCTGGAGGAGGCGATTGCGGCTCCGCCCCGCAGGAGGACTTCAGGGCCCATCAAGAACTCTTAAAGAGCGTGGCAGCAAGCCTCCAGCTCCAGGCAGAGGAGAAGGAGGAGCCCTCAGACTCCCTGTTTAATGTGCTGTCCTAGTCAGCACCGGGTAGGATGGCCTTGCCTCTTCATGAAGGGGTGACTAAAATTTCAAATGCCCGGTGGCAGACACCGGCCTTCTTGGCCCCTATCTCTAAGAAGGCGGAATGCAAGTACTTTGTACCCACCAAGGGGCATGAGTACTTGGGGGCCAGGTGGGTATACATCTCCCTGGTGGTCGAGTTGGTCAACCACAGGGAATGCCAGGGTCAACCAGCCCTGACCCCAAAGAATAAAGACTCTCGGAGTCTGGACTCTTTCGGAAGGAAAATTTATTAGTCTTTGAGCTTCCAGTTGCGAGTGGCAAATCATCAGGCTCTCCTGGGCCGGTACGAATTCAATCTGTGGGGCTCCATGCCCAAGTTTGAGGACTCCCTCCAGGAGCACGATAGAAAGGAGTTCAAGGCGCTAGCGGAGGAGGGGGCAGCGGCCGCTAGGGCGTCTCTGCAGGCAGCATCGGATGCTACAGATACGGCCGCACAATCCATGGCCTCTGCGATGTCCATGATACGGGCGTCATGGCTCCTGCTCTCTGGGCTTTCCAGCGAGGCGCAGTCCTCCATGCAGGATCTCCCGTTTGATGGGAAAGCCCTGTTTGTGGAGGAGACAGATACAAGGCTGCATGGCATGAAAGACTCTCCCGCGTGACCCTCCAGACTCTGGGCCTACATATACTGGCTCCAGCAAGACCTAAGTTCAAGCCACAGCAGACTCCCGCCCAGGCCGCCCTCCCGAAGTATGAGGCTGCCCACAGGAAACAGCGGGACTATAAGAGACGCCCTCAGAGGCAGTCTCGGCCAGCCCCCAAGCCTGGCTCCTCTCAGGGCAAGCAGGTGGGGAAAAGGCGCTTTTGACGGGCCACTTGGGGGCAACCCGCCAGTCCTCATCAGGGATCCACCCTCAGTAAAGCTCCCCTTCTCCAACCGGTTGTATGCTTTCCTCGCGGAATGGTCACAGATAACCTCTGACTAATGGGTCCTCAACACCATCTCCCAGGGTTACGCCCTCCAGTTTACTTCCTCCTCACCCCAACCACCTCTCCACCCCCATCGCTATTGGGGGACCCCTTGCACGAGGCTCTGCTCGAGCAGGAGGTGGGGTGGCTCCGAGGACTAGGAGCGATAGAGGTGGTGCCCAAGGATTTCATGGGCAAGGGGTATTACTCCTGATACTTCCTTATCCCAAAGGCCATAGGGGGGCTCAGACCCATCCTGGACCTCAAAGGTCTGAACCAGTACGTGGTGAAACTCCAGTTCCGCATGGTTTCCCTGGCCTCTATCATCCCGTCCCTTGATACTGGGGACTGGTATGCTGCCCTCGATCTGCAGGATTTGTACTTCCACATCCACATATTCAAGGGGCACAGGAGCTTCCTCCATTTCATGGTGGGACAGAAGCACTACAAATTCACGGTCCTCCCGTTTGGTCTGTCCACTGCCCCCAGGGTGTTTACGAAATGCATGATGGTGGTAGCGGCCTACCGCAGACGGCGGGGGGCCCAGGTGAGGGACCATGTGGCACTCCTACTGTCCACATGCACCGCCTTGGGCCTGTTGGTAAACAGCAGCAAATCCACGTTAGTCCCGGTCCAAAGCATAGAGTTTATCAGAGCGCTCCTGGACGCAGTGTCGGCCACAGCCACTCTCCCACCAGACCGATTCAAGACCCTGAAAGGTCTCATCCACTCGGTCTCAAAGTTCCCAGTGACAACAGCCAGGGTTTGCCTGCAGCTCTTGGGTCACATGTCGGCATGCACGTACGCAGTCTGTCACGCCAGACTCAGGGTGAGGCCACTCCAACTCTGGTTGGCCTTGAAGTTCTCCCAGGCCACACACAGGATGGAGAAGGTCCTGTGCCGGACTCTGTGATCACCTCCCTACAGTGGTGGTCCGCCCCAAACAACATGCTCCAAGAGGTCCTGTTCAGGGGCAGGGCCCTGTCGTTGGAACTGGTGTCTGACATGTTGGACCTGGGTTGGGAGGCCCATGTGGGGAACTTTCAGACCCAAGGCCTGTGGTCGGCCCAAGACCTGACCCTGCATATAAACGTCAAGGAACTCAGGACGGTGCAGCTGGTGTGTATGGCCTTCCGCTCGCACCTGGAGGGCAAAGTAGTCAAGGTCCTCATGGACAACATGGTCTTGATGTTCTATATCAACAGGCAAGGCGGGGCCCAATCCTCTGCCCTCCGCCACGAAGCCCTCAGCTGTGGGACTTCTGTATAGCTCACAACATCCACCTGAAGGCCTTCTACCTACCAGGCTCCCAGAACGAGAGAGTGGATTGCTTGAACAGGGACTTTGCCTTGCAACACGAGTGGTCCCTCCACCCGGAAGTGGCCAACCGGCTCTTCCGAAGGTGGGGAACTCCCCAGGTGGACCTATTGGTGACTCGGCAGAACCGGCGATGTCCCCGGTTCTGCTCCAGGAGGGGCCTGGGGAGGGGTGCTATCTCCGATGCCTTTATCCTGTCCTGGTCAGGCCAGCTTCTCTACACCTTCCCCCTGCTCCCTCTAATCAGCAGGGTCCTGGAGAAGATAAAGATGGACAAGGCCCAAGTCATCCTGATTACCCCGGCATGGCCCAGGCAACATTGGTACAGGACGCTCACGGGCCTGGCGGTAGCTCTGCCGTGGCCGTTGCCGCTCCACCCTGACCTGCTCTTCTCAGGACCAGGGCTGCCTCCTCCATCCCAACCTAGCGGCTCTTACCTCACGGCGTGGCTGCGCAGTGGTTAGGCGGAAAGGAGAGACGTGCTCAGAACAGGTTCAGCGTGTCCTCCTTGAAAGTAGATGTTCCTCCACTCGCCGTGCTTATTTGGCGAAGTGGTCCCATTTTTCTAGATGGGCGGCAGACCACGGTGTCTTTCCCGTGACTTCCCCGATCCAGCTTATTCTTGACTACCGCCTCTACCTGAGAGCCCAGGGTCTGGCGCCTTCATCAATCAAGGTGCACCTGGCAGCCATATCGGCCTTCTATCAGCCGGTGCGGGGGCACATGGTATTTTCCCATGCTATGTTTGGCTGGTTCCTCAAGGGGTTGGACCATCTTTTCCCACATTCTAGAGCCCTGGTCCCACAGTGGGACCTGAACTTGGTGTTGACTCGTCTTACAGGGCCCCCTTTTGAACTACTGGCCACGTGCTCCTCGTCTCATCTCTCGTGGAAGGTGGCTTTCCTGGTTGCAATCACGTCGGCCAGGCGAGTCTCAGAGCTCAGGGCCCTGACCTCCGAGCCGCCATACACGGTTTTTCATAAAGATACGGTCCAGCTCCGCCCACACCCCGCATTCCTCCCAAAGGTGGTCTCCGCTCACCACATGGGTCAGGACATCTTTCTACCGGTCCTGTGCCCCAAGCCCCATGTGTCCAGTGAGGGGTGCCGTCTCCACATGCTCTATGTGCGACGGGCTCTGGCTTTCTTCCTCGAGTGGACCAAGCCATTCAGAAAGTCCTCGCAACTGCTCCTCGTCTTGGCCAAGCGTGTGAGGGGCCAGCTGATTTCCACTCAGTGGCTTTTCAATTGGATCACTTTGTGCAGCCGTACCTGTTTGTGAGCTGGCGGGTGTTAGAATCATAGAATAACAGAGTTGGAAGGACCTCTGGAGGCTATCTAGTCCAGCCCCCTGCACAGAGCAGGACCAATCCCAACTAAATCATCCCAGCCAGGGCTTTGTTCCCCCGCCGCTCATTGCGAGGGCACACTTGACTCGGGCCCAGGCCTCGTCGCCTGCCTTCGTGGCCCACGTCCCCATTCAGGACATCTGTAGGGCCGTCTTGTGGTCTTCGGTTCACACGTTGCGATCGTCTCCCAAACCAGGGATGACGCCAGGTTCAGCAGGGCCGTCCTCTGTCCTGGGAACTTGTGAACTCCTACCCACCTCCAACAGATATAGCTTGGAATCACCTATTGTGGAATACACATGAGCAATCACTCGAAGAAGAAAAGACAGTTATCTTTTTCCTAAACTGGTGTTCTTTGAGATGTGTTGCTCGTGTCTGTTCCACATGCCACCCTCCTTCCCCTCTGTTGGAGTTGTCTGGCAAGAAGGAACTGAGAGTGGGGAGAGCACGCAGCTCCCCTTATACTGCACCAGGCAGGTGCGATTCCAGGGGTTGCGGGGGGCGCTCCCCCTACGGGTACTGCTAGGGGAAAGAGCATGCACACCTATTGTGGAATAGACATGAGCAACACCTCTCAAAGAACACCAGTTACGGAAAAGGTAACTGTCGGGGTTTTTTTTGGTTGATTTTAAAGATCAATCTCCTTACCTTGAGTTTACACAGTAGGTTTCAACAGCAGTGTAGGTTTGTATATGAGGTAGGTACAATAACCCGAGGACAACACTTCAGTGTATCGGTTGGTTTTATCTTTTTGTGTTGGCTGTCTATTTCTAATTTGATGCCAGTTTGCTATTTATTTCCCCTCCCCACCCCTCCCCAGGTTTAATACGATTTTTTTTCCTTGTGTTTCCATGAAAAGTCTGGGATGACCTGAATAAGTATCCTTCACGTGCCCTTTCAGTTTTTGGACAGAGGAGCAGAAAATGTTTGTCTCTCCAAAATACTATGATGAAACAAATAGTAAACAATAATTGGTTTATCTCTGTTTACAAAGTGCTGTGTGTCATACATACAGAGTTTCAGAGAGCGAGTAGGAATATGGGATAGAGTTAGAGTAAAAATCAGTAAACCAACAAAACTAACTGAAATAAAACTGCATATATTCCACTACTGCTATGCAGTTTCCTTTATATTGACCATATGTTCTCCTTTAATCTCTTTTGATGATGCTAGCTAAATGACTGTGTTCTTGTTTGTGAGGATTTACCGTATTACATTTAAAGAGCAAAGTCTTACCTTAATTGTTCGCAGTAATGATTTGGAAATCTTGACTTGACTGCTGTTGTATGTGTTGTGGCTCTTGAAGCACTCAGCTGACCGAGTGTGACTGCATAACGAACTCTAGTGGTGTCTTCAGCAAAGCAGTGAAATTCTTAGTATTTATTTCATTGTTGTATTGCATGACAAATTTTACTTCTATAAAATCTACAACTGTACTGTTTTTTGGCAAGAATATTTTTGACCATAACATTAGTTTGGTGGGTGAGGGATGGATTTGGTAGTCATAAAATTACTCATCAGCTGCCTTTGATTTATTCATTAATATGAGTGCTATCTCACTAATGTGTGTGACTGGAATTAAAACCTTTTTCTAAATCTGTCTGGCCCAAACAAAACCTGCATCTCTACATCTAAAGACATGCTTACAGAAATTCAATTCTAGATCAATTTCATTCTAAATTAATCTTTGTCTTCTGGGTAGAGCACAAACTGAAATCAGGTATAGAAAACTGATAAAAGCAGTTGACTTTTCTTAGCACTCTAGTAGTGCAAGTGTTCAGTAAATCAGCAGCTTTCATGCAGATATAATCAGATGCAACATAACTTCCTGAGGTTCAGAGGGTGACCTGTTGAATAGTCAGCTTCAGAAGTATTTGGTGGCTGAGCTGCTTCCGAGGGGAGGGGCCTGTGGCTAACTGTTCTTGCTGCTTCACCAGAAATGGGTGTGGATTGTTAATGTTGTAGGTCAAGGCTGCATTTACATCCTGTTCTTGTATATAGTTGAAAAACATGGAAGAGTTTGCATTTTACTGTATCTTTTAAAAATTAAAAAGGGAACTGAATTGTGAAGAAATTTAAAGGTCTGTGCCTCTTCTGTGTGGGTAGTCTCTTGTTTTGAGTCATTGTAAAAAAGGTAAGTTTAGAAGATTGAATTTGATTAATTTGATTTGATGTTTGAGTTGTATAACTTTTACTTACTGAAAAAAACACAATTGAAAACCCTCCTGCCTCTGGTTTAACCTTCTCAAACTTTTAACTTTGGCAAAAACAGGTAGTGAGGAGTAATATTGAAACAGATTTGTGGGTTGCAAAGTAAATGGATCTTCATTGTAAATTAATTTTATCTTTGCAACAAGTATATTCTGTACTTGGTTTTAGTTCATCATTGAAAATTATCTCTGCAAAGGCTTTGTTTAAATAGTTTAAAAAAGAAACTGGTAATGCTTGAATATAAATATGGTACTACTGTGTTTTAGGGCAGATTTTTCTTCTAGGTTTCTATCTTTTATGTATGCTGTGGCCTTTATATGAACTTAGAGGGAATTGAAGCTAGGAACCTGAACAAAATTGGAAAAAGGGCCATGTTTTTGTGCTATAAATAATTAATGTTTTTACAGTCCCAAACTTGAGATAGTAAGTAGGTAGATGTAAATTGCAACTAGCACTTCTCTAAAACACAATATTTTAAAAAAAGTTTTGTTTACCTTAAGGGTCTAAGTTCTTTTCATTGGGTAGCTCCATAATCCATTTAAGTGAAAACACTTCATAGGACAATATTTTTCCTTTAAAAAAAAAAACAACCAAAAAACCCCCCAAAAATAATAAAGGAAAGCACTTATACATCTTATTTCGCAGTGAGATTTTTCAAACTACTGGACAACTTTTCTGATTGGGCAACAGTTTTTGGGTTAGTTGAAAACTTTCCTCCCCAGTATTTATGCAGGACATATGGTCTCCAGTGCTACCAGTATGCTAACAGCATATGGTTGAATGCTAAATTTTGCAGTTTTTACTCATGCAAAACTCCCCTTGCCTGAAGCAATTCTGATGACCTGTAGGATTTATCTTATCATGGTTCCTATGCTTAAATAATAAAGCCCTCTGCTTTTCATCCAGGGGTTAAGTGTAGCCCAACAATACAGTTGTTTCTTCCTTCCTTCTAGAGTCACTTAAAAATTATCTGGAACACCTGAATCAGCCCTTTGTTAATCAGATGATGCAGTTTTAGGGTCCTATTGGATTCATCACTGCTCCTGGTCAAGCAAGCTGAGGAATGGCTTCTTCCACATCTTTGAGCATAGTCCTTTGGTAGGCCAGTGGTTCTCAAACTTTTTTTTCGTGGACAACTTGAAAATTGCTCGGTGGACCGCTTAATGATCTTTCCAAATGTTATTTGTACCATTAGTTTAACTGTTGTAAAGCTCTTTGGATAAAAGCACTATATAAAAAAACCCTATAATAATGTTTTTTGTTCTACAAATAAAAGCACACAACTCATATTTTAATATCAGTAGTCTTACCTTTCTAATGCGATGGATGAGCTCTCTCTCCCCTGCCGCAGCAGCCCCTGAGCTGGGGCTGGAAAGGAGGGGGGTCTCTCCCTTTCTCTCCTGCCATGGCAGCCCCCAAGCGGCGGCTGGGAAAGAGGAGGGGTCTCTCCCCCGCCACAGCAGCCACAGAACTGAGGCATGGGAGGACGGACATCTCTCCCCTGCAGCCACAGCCCTGGAGCTGGGGAAAGTCGCCTCTTTCTCTGGCCACCACAGCCCTGCACATCCCAAATTCCCCCCATCCCCTGTTCTCACTTCACTGTCCCCTCCCACCTACCTCCTATTACCCCCAAGGCCACCACCTCACTTTACATGTGCATCTTCTCCAGGGTCCAGTCACCTAATTAGTAGAGCCACGCCTGTGTGGCTCCACTAATTAGGTGGGTGGCCCTTCATTCTCTTTTGTGTGCAGCCGCCCAGCCATGCACCTTAGAGGGAACTATCTGTGGACCACCTGAATGGAGCTCGCAGACCACTGGTGGTCTGCGAACCACAGTTTGAGAACCTCTGGGCTAGGCAGTCGTCTTGGGTGAGGATGTAACCATATGAAACTATTCTTCTTCCAACCTCCATTTTGGACATCTTCAACATGTTGCCGTCCTTATGTAGAGTGAGGGTCACTTGGAAGCTCTAAGTGATACAAAATTCCCCACATTGCCAGAGCTAGGGCACTCCACTAGCTCTCTCCATTCAACTCTGGGTCCACTTGAATGTCCTGATTCTTATCTTAACTAATCCTCAGGCCATTAAGTGATCTTAAGGACTCACTGCGTTCACAATCCACCAAGACAGTTGAGTTTATGGGAATGCTACAGTTGCTGGAGCCCATGATGAAACTTACAAGAGATGGGGACCAACCATTGTCTTTGGAAGCCCTTTGACTGTGGAATTTGTGCCATCAGTGATCAGGGTGTGACTGAGTCTGTTTTGTGAGCAAGCTGCGAGTCTCATCTTTGCACAAGACTTTCCCAACAGGAGAGGCTGAAAAGTGACTGGGTATCATGGATGAAGAACAGAAGGTGACCGATTCTCCCATTAAATAACAGTTAACTAATTCCAGGAAGGGTGGAAGAGCAGAGCTTTTTTGGCATGCAAAAAGCTGTTCAAACATTTGAATTTGGCTTCTAGGTGCTAATATGGTATAGGCATACTTCCTTTAATTTCAGTTGCTCTTTTTAGAGTTTATCCCTGCTGCTCCAACCAGGAGACTTTGAATCTTTCCCTTAACTTTTGCATATTCTTGTCAAAAAGTGAATTTGCTTTGCACATTTGGAGTGATCATAAATTAAACAGTGAAAATCATAGAATATCAGGGTTGGAAGGGACCTCAGGAGGTCATCTAGTCCAACCCCCCCTGCTCAAAGCAGGACCAATCCTCAACTAAATCATCCCAGCCAGGGCTTTGTCAAGCCTGACCTTAAAAACCTCTAAGGAAGGCGATTCCACCACCTCCCTAGGTAACGCATTCCAGTGCTTCACCACGCTCCTAATGAAAAAGTTTTTCCTAATATCCAACCTAAACCTCCCCCACTGCAACTTGAGACCATTACTCAAAGATTACATGAGAGAGAGAGATGCATGTGATATTTGATTTTAATAGCTGCATTACCATGATGGAAATGCTCACTAGTCAAAGCTGTTAATATTTAGAGCTGCTGATTCATACTCATTAGATCTGTGTAACCAACTGTAATTTTATACAGATTTGTACATACCAGATCTCTTATCTGACAGTACAGACAAGAACACATTTTAACAATGATAATATTAAAAAAAAAAGGGGGGGGGCAGTTGAATTTGTCAGATTTTGAATAACATTTTAAACATTTTAAAGTTGTACTTGTAAAGTACAAGCCTCACCTGGGTCCTAAAATCATAGTTTTCAATGGCTTATCTTTAAGCTGGGCACCTCTGTGCTGTTTCTGAAGCTGTTTTTAATTTAAAGTGCTTTCCTAATTAAGGAATTGTGTCTGAATACAGTGGCTTAACTAATAGTTTAATTTTAAACCAATTTTAGTTAATTGAAAAAGGCTGTGCACTGACACACTTATTTCAGTTTAGACCAGGCTTATTTTCATTTAGTTGAAGTCTGTTATGAATCTATTTTATATTAAACTGAAATAAGTGTCCATACAAGGTTTGCACCTTGTAACTAAATTGGTTTAAAATCCCACCTTTGGTGAAATTGGTGCCACTTTCTCATGTAGAAAACCCTAGGTAAGGTTAGTATCCTTCCTTATCCCAAATGATGGTGGTTGTGATTATTAAATTCCAGTTGATGTAATTACTGTGGGTTTAACAAACACCCCCCACTATCCCCCGAAGTAGGTTTAGGGAGGAAGGTGAGAGAGAGAGGAGGGCTTTTTACTGCTGTTCTGATGACTGTCTTTAAGTTTACGAAGTATGCTAATTGTCTTAATTCGATAACTGAGATTCAAATCTTATCATTTCTGATTGGGAATACTTCATATTTGGAATGTCTTAATTTTGGAGCTGTGCAGGGTTTGGAGGAGAGGCAAAGCTTAATTAGTGTAATTTACTATAGTATACAGGCTGTGAAGGTGAAATGGTTCTATAGTATAATGGGTGAGTCTAATGTTATGTATAACAAACTCTTGTGTGCATGTAATATGGTACAACCTTTTGATTTGGATTGTAACTCTCTGACCAATTGATACTTCATGTCATCAAAGTATTAATTGAACATAAGAATGGCCCTACTGGGTCAGACCAAAGGTCCATCTACTAGCCCAGTATCCTGTCTTCTGACAGTGGCCGGTGCCAGGTGCCCCAGAAGGAATGAACAGAACAGGTAATCATCAGGTGATCCATCCCCCGTCACTCATTCGCAGCTTCTGGCAAACAGGGGCTAGGGATACCATTCTTGCCCATCCTGGCTAATAGCCATTGATGGACCTATCCTCCATCAATTTATCTAGTTCTTTTTTGAACCCTGTTATGGTCTTGGCCTTCACAACATCCTCTGGCAAGGAGTGCCACAGGTTGACTGTGCATTGTGTGAAGAAATACTTCCTTTTATTTAAACCTGCTGCCTATTCATTTCATTTGGTGACCCCTCGTTCTTGTGATATGAGAAATAGTAAACAACACTTATTTATCTACTTTCTCTACACCAGTCATGATTTTTATAGACCTCAATCATATTTCCCCTTAGCCGTCTCTTTTTTCCAAGCTGAAAAGTCCCAATTGTACTAATCTGTCCTCATACAGAAGCCGTTCCATACCCCTAGTAATTTTTGTTGTCCTTTTCTGAACCTTTTCCAATTCCAATACAGCTTTTTTCAGATGGGGCGACCACATCTGCACACAGTATTCAAGAGGTGGGCATACCATGGATTTATATAAAGACAATTAAAGCACTCCGTGTAAATTATGCAAATAAAATGGAGTGCAAAACACTAATCCATTATAAACTTCCAGCAAAATTAAGGATGTTTGTTGCTTTTGAGTGCTCGTTATATGTGAGGAACAGGAGTTGCAGAATAAATTAGCACTAATAGTTGAAGTTATAGGCATTTTCATTAAGACTTCATAAGTTGCAAAGGGGTGTGCTACAGTGTTGCTTCTTGTCACTTTCACACACTAGCCGTGAATTGTTTAAGCAGCTTAACCCTGAAACGTTTGCTTGTCAGTGTGGGAATTGCAACCACAGTGGAGGTGAATAATAAACATGGCGCACACATCTTAGTTCTGAGGGAGATGATTTTCAAGTATTTGTAAATCATAGGCTAACAAAGGTTATAAAAGAGACCAACTCTGTCCCTGTTTGTTAGATATTGAATTGCTCCTGCATTTCATCTGGAATGAATTATGAATTATTAGCCACTTATAGCTGTGGATTTACATGAAGTCTGTTAGGGTAATGTATGTTCCATGTTTCAGATCAGGTGATAGAGACTCTTTTTTTATTTATTTGGTTTCAGAGTAGCAGCCGTGTTAGTCTGTATTCGCAAAAAGAAAAGGAGGACTTGTGGCACCTTAGATACTAACCAATTTATTTGAGCATAAGCTTTCGTGAGCTACAGCTCAAATAAATTGGTTAGTCTCTAAGGTGCCACAAGTACTCCTTTTCTTTTTATTTATTTGTTTATTTTTGGAACCTGTGTGTGTTGTTAGCTCCACTCTTTTGGACTTGTCTGTCTGGTTTTGCAGGATGCTTTTTAAAATCTGTCATCAGCAACAAGGTCTAGGTGTATTTTAAATTGCACCTCGTATTCTGTTATCACTTTTTCTTTTTTGGGGAGTGTGTGAAGGTGTGTAGAAAGAGGAAGAAAATTCCACACTGCAGCAATAGTCAGCACTCTTGACTTGAATATTTTGAGAGCTGTGTCAATGGTCAAACTGCAGAGTGCTCTGGAACTGTGTAATTAAGAGTCGCAGTTGGATAGTGATTTAAAAATATGAACTCTTGAACATATTTTATAAAACGGGCACATCTGGGAATGGTAAGATACCAGGGAAAGGAACGTTTAAAATGATAAAATCCAACAGTGTTTATGTACTGATAGTAAGAACAATTAGCAGGTCAAAACAAAGTGCCTTATTACATTCAATATAAAAGTTTAAAAATGTGCATACAATGTTATTTTTCTACACAAAAGCCATGTTTTTTTCAAATAAATTGTTTAGTCTCTAAGGTGCCACAAGTATTCCTTTTTGTTTTTTTCATAGTTCCTGTTCAGGGTTAACAGGATACTGACGGGTAAAGTCATTTTTAAGAAATCTACTTCCTTAGTTGTATTATTTTTAATATTCTAAAGTTATCTTGTAAAATAAGTTTAAAATATGCTTTTTAATGTTTTACTTTCTGCATCCTACTTAGCAGTAATGAAAATGGACCCACTCCTTCTTTTGGCTTTTTAGTACTCATGCAGTGTTTGTATTGCAATCCTAAGGGATCTCTTAAAGTAAGAAAATAAAGCTGCATTAATTAAAACTTTAGAACCAAAATTTCAAAGGATCATCTTTCTTGGATTGTAAAACTTTTGTTTATTTACACCGTCTAGGGCTTACACAGCTAGTAGAATATCCTTTTTAATTTAAAACTTACTTTTCTTGTACTTTCATTATATTTTAAGATTTGATTTACAATAAGCAAGTGTGAATGAGGGTAGCATTTTTAATCCGATAAATGCCCTCTTGCTGGCTACACGGCCCTGCCCACGTTTTCAAAGGTATGCCTTATAAAACAGGTTAGGGTGACCAGATGTCCCAATATTCAGGGCTTTGTCTTATATAGGTGCTGATTACTCCCCACTCACTGTCTCGATTTTTCACGCTTGCTATCTGGTCACCCTAAGCCAGGTGCCCTTCCAATCAGACACAATAATTTATGTGAATTATTCTGTGTTTTTCATCCTGTAATACTGAGCTACTGGCCAGAAATACTTGTGACCATTTACTTAAGCTCTTGTAATAGTTTACAAAAGGAAATTGTTTCAATTTGCCCCTGAGGAAATCCAGAGGAGGTGGGTTTTAAGAATGTTTTCATTATAGGACAGAAAGCTGGTTTTGCATAAGCCATCTGTCTGACCAGGAGTTGGTGAGATCACAGCTGCTTTTTGCCCTCTCTGTGGATTCAGTTGAAGGGGCTTCTCACTGTGGTTGTAGTCTTAACAATGATATCAACAGAGCTTGCAGAAAAGAGGATTTGTGTGGTATTTAATTCTCTTGTGCTCCATTAATGTGGATTTCAGCAACATTGTTTTGTTAGTTCTGTTGTCAGCAACACATTGAAAATAATACGTCATTTGTCTGGTATTAAGGCAGTGACATGCAGAGCACTCCTGGATTAAACAGAAGCATAATTTATTTGCAAAACTCAACTGAGTTTTTGATATTGAGGTTTTTTTTCTAAATTACATAAACTGAACAGGACAAATGGTGGCTTTGATGCCAAAGTGGTGGTGATCTGTTCTTCTCATAAAAATATGTTGCTATGTCATTCAAAATATACTTTATTTGTATAGCACCTGAAAGTGTTAAGTGCCTGATAAGTGAATGAGACATTCTCTGTCCCCAAGAGCTTGTATTCGCAGCCCTCATCTTCCAATTGGATGGAATACTATTAACTTCAGTGGGGCTTCAGTTGGTGCAAAGGTCCAAATTAGTAGACCATATTGCATGATTGGGGCCTAAATATAAGAGATGAAAAAATGAGGAACAAACAGGAGAGGACTATGGTTACAAAACTAGGGCGGTGCAGTTACTCAAGTTAGCTCTGTGCTCTCTGGTAGCTTATCTGTACATCCTTTAAAAATACCTATTTTTGGATCAAATAACATTTATTGTGTCTCTCTTACTAATATATAAAGTCACTAATTTTATAACATGATGTACTTGTACTTAGAAGAACTTTTTAAAAATACACTTTTTTTGGTGTTAATACACCGGACTCTTGCTAGAACGCGCGTCTATATAGAGCAAATTCGCATATAATGCGGTCGCGGCCATGGATCCCAAATTTAATTACAGTAGTTTAATTGCAATTCATTTTAACGCGGTACTGCACATGGATCCCAAATCCTGCGTTCTAGCGAGGGTCCAGTGTATTTGGTTTTTGTATATGTGAAAACTTAGTTTAAATTGCTACTTTTAAAATGTCTTCCCTCCTTTTCTTCATTATTCTCTGCTTAGCTGTGATTGCAGGTTTCCTTAGTGTGTGCTGCATAGCTCTTCAGTTTTGTGTAGTAGTAAAAAAAAAAACTTGTGAGCTGCTTAGTTTTCCCAGTTGGGTTTAATACAGACTGAAAATGCACACTGGTGATATTGTGGGTGGAGTGCTGAGAGAACCCAGGGCTATCATGCAGATGCAGAAGTAGGGAAAGCTGATGTAAAACTTCAAAGCCCTGCCCCAAGTTTCCCCAGCACACCCCCTGTGGGCTGATTAGAAATGTCTGTTTATGGTTGGCCTGTTTCTCTTTAATGCAGTTGAGTTGGGGACGTTAAGCTTTTCCCAGTTCACTATTTTAATACAAAATGAAACAGAAGCTTAATAGGGCTGCGGGTGGGGACCAAGGATTTGCAGCCGTGTCTAGTCTGTAAGGAAAGGTCTTGGGCAGTAGGAGGGAAAATATACAGAACGAACAGAGGGAACAAAGGGAGAGGCAGTGCAATTATACAAGAGTAAGAGCGGAGCAGCTGTGGTTGTAAAGGAGGGAGGCCTAGATTAATGGACAAGTGCAAGTTGAGCATAAAGGTATAATTTATACATGACATATTGGGTGTGTATATATAGCCTATAGAACAGTTTACAATTGATTGAGATGAAAGGCATTATATTAATACAAGGAATTACTACTGTGACTTGCAATACATTAGACATTCTAGTGACCAAGTCCCTGGAACACATTCATTCACAAATAGTTGTCCTTGATATCTTAATTTTGGGTTTTTTGGCTTGCATTTCCACATGATAGTGTTCCATCCATGCTAGTTTCATTTAATGAATGATGTTAATACAAAGGATTTTTTGGTCTATTGAAGATGCTAATCTGTAAACTGAGACTTCTATCTTTTGTTAAGTCATTAAGTCATTAAAAAGAAAATGACATAAATAGGGCAACGTTAATTTATATAGTGATGTGAATTACCCAATGGCTTTTGTTGTGATCTAGTTTCTCAATTCTGTCTTGAAGTCAGTTCCATTGGTTAAGTACAGACAGATTGATATAATATTGAGTGTTATAGAGGTAGAAATAGCTAGAAAATGTCTCAGACAAACAAAATGGAAGTTCAAGTGACCAGCTACTCTGAAGATGGTTGTGACTGAAGTTGGTCCAGAAAAGTGCTACACTTTATGAGAGAGAATGAAAAAAGTCAAGTACTGTATTGAATACACGCATCATCAGCCTGTAACTTACTTCTCCTGACTTTGTTTCTTTAAAGAAATAAAGCATAGCGAAGGTAGGATTTGTGCATGCTTCTTCCACATAGCTGTCTCTGCATCTCCCTGGTGCTGCAGCGGCTTGATTTCAATAGAAAAAAATTTAAATTGTGGGGTGGCTTTCTGAAGTGGGCAGATGAAGTCACTTAAGAACATGAATGAGACTACAGAAATCTTTTTGCTTGTGATAAGTAGTGAGAATTTAAACCCAGGACTCCAGAGATGAAAGGCATTTCTAGGACCATGGAGACTTTGGTCCAAGTGGTGCGCCGAGGGCCAGATCCAGTCTGCAGGATGATTCTGTCTGTCCCCCATGAATGATTTTCAGTTGCGTGCGCTCCTTTGTGGTGGCTTTAAGGCTGCTGCCAGAGTCTCCTCCTTGAGTCAGGAGGTAGCTGCTTTTGAATTTCTGCTGTGAGCATCTCTGTGTGTTGTGGTGTGTGCTTTCTGGATTTGAAACTTAGCACGTTTAAACATGCTGCAACAATAATCACAGTGCAAGGGTGCAAGTAATTGCAATGGCTGTAGTAAGAAAAAAAAAAGTAGATGTAGAGAATAGAACATTTCAGACTAAGTGGTCAGCATCACCTATGGAGGAAACAGAGCACAGAGACTTTGAAAATGTATCTGCTTCCTTGAGGAACTGAATGCAGAATATGGGGATTTTCCCCTCCGTTTACAAGTTTGCTGGCTGAGTGGATGAGTGCCTTCTCTGCTTTTCTTCACTTAGAAAGGAGAGTCTTGCATTTCTGAAAGAAGAGAAAATAAGCAACACCACCCAGTTTCAAGAGCAGTTGGATGACCAAGCACTTCTTGGCCCACTGGCCTTCCTAACAGATATAACCGCTTATCTCAGTATACTCAGTCTCTAGCTGTATGGTAGAGATCAGAATATTTCTACTCTTATGGGTCATGTCAATGCATTCTGCAGAAAGCCTGGACTCAATGCACCCCTTCAGAAGACTATCGCCTGTTTTCCATCATGCAAGGAAATCTCAGCTGAGATGGCTGATGTTCTTTTGCAGCTTCTTGGACATTATATTACGTATCTTAGCTGAGTTCATTGCCAATTTTGAAAGTTCTCAGTTATAAAACACATGAAGTCAAAATATCACAACAAACTGGAGAGCAACACCCTTGGCTACTATTCCTGACTTGCCTCTAAGAAGACTGATGTCCACATTTGGACTCTAGTGCAAGGTAAACCTTTTCTTCAGGGATCTTACTAAGAGGTGAGCTATTCTCTTTAATTTAATTTAATTTTATTTCTTCTTAAGCCCATTAATGACTTAATGGCTAAATCATCCTAAAAATGATTTGATTGTAGAATCTGGAATTATATTTCTGAATGTGGTCCATGGAGATGCCCCAAAACTAGCATCTGGCCTACAGCACTGAAAAGGTTGGACCATATGTTATCTATACAAGTCCTGCTTACCTACTCTTGTCACTGTTCCATTCATAATGGAACTCAGCTGTGGCGACCTAGTGATCTGTTACCATATGAGGGTAGGAGTTGGATATAGTGGTTCAAAGGCAAGAGTGAACACAAATACCCCCTCCCAGTAATAGTATAATGGCTCCACAGACAGGCAGAAGGTGTCAGTGTAATTATTTGGTTCAGGAGCAGACTCCGGGTTAATAAAGTGTTTGCCATGTATTCGTTCTCCCAGGGGATCAAAGGGACTCCCAACAGCTGAGCTATTCAAATGAAGAGGCGAGAGCCATCTCCCAGTGAGAAATGCACTACTAAAATGAGGCAACTAAAAACGAGGCCAGATAAAAAGTAATCTCTCTTCCCTACTGCTTGTCAGAACCTGAAGAATATACTTTGGGGAAATTGCTTTTTTTTAAAAAGCAGTGAAATCCCTGAAAAACTAACTTTTTCCACAGCTTGTAATTGTGTTTTAAACAGTGAAAAAACACGCAGACTGAATTAGTACTTTCCCTGTTGTTTTAGTTAACTAGTCCTCTTGAAAAAGTCATGCCACAAATGGGACACAAGTAAGAACTGATTTAAATGGCATAAATGGTGGTAGTGTGAAGGTTTGTCTTATTACATTGTATTTAAGTGCTTGGTGGAAAGCTGGCTTATGAAGGTTCTGTCACTTCTACTATTGTAGAAGATCAGTGACTGGTCATATGGAAATACTGATCTCTGGGAAGCGAACAGCAGTTTTTCACTCAAGATGGCTTTGAATCAAATGAGTTTACAAATGTGTTGCATCATCTGCGTCAGCTATTTGTTGATATAATTAAGGAATGAAAATTCCACCACATATCCCTGTTCATAAAGATTAAAAATGGAAGCTGCCTTGTTTCACTGCCTGATGCAAAAAACGTGGTCCCATAATTGGTGAAGCAGGCGATGGTACTCTTTCATACAGGAGTGACTCTTTCATATGCTTCTGTGGCGATGGGTGCTGTAGAAAAACTGAAAAGGTTCATAGGGAAGAGCAGGACTTAATTAACATTAACATTTTAATTTTGTATAATTGGCTATTTAACAAAGAAGACTGTCTTCACTTAATCATTTTCTTTTCATCCTAATTTGGAGTCCCCTGCAAACTGGCTTCCACATCCTGATCAAATTATTGTTTTTTGGAGTGGTTTCTTTTCATTCCAACCTTTCCCTCTTCTTGGTGGAAAGGAGGACTTCTTATCCAGTGTCAAACTGGATTTCTTTGATACTTTCTCAGTTTTCTAGACCACTTCAGTAGCATACAGAAGTTTAGATCGCTTATCTTCTAGGTACTGTAGCAGCCATTGTATATATGCTGCAGACTTTTTTCTCCTTCTTTCTGATCTGTTTTACTTCTTGTTCCTTCTTTAGTAAGCTTATTTCCCTTACTTTCTTCAGGTTTTGGAGTAGCAGCCATGTTAGTCTGTATCCGCAAAAAGAAGAGGACGACTTGTGGCACCTTAGAGACGAAAAGAAAAGGAGTACTTGTGGCACCTTAGAGACTAAGGTGCCACAAGTACTCCTTTTCTTTTTGCAAATACAGACTAACATGGCTGTTACTCTGAAACCTTAGAGACTAACAAATTTATTTGAGCATAAGCTTTCGTGAGCTACAGCTCACTTCATCGGATGCGGATGAAGTGAGCTGTAGCTCACGGAAGCTTATGCTCAGATAAATTTGTTAGTCTCTAAGGTGCCACAGGTTGTCCTCTTCTTTTTACTTTCTTCAGTCTTTCTTTATAGTCACCTTTGCAGCTAAAGTAAGGGAAACCATCAGAAGTGGATTCATTGGTGTGCTAGTACTGTTGCAGGGGCTCATAGGAGTTAGTTTCCACTTTTCTGATCTGTAGGCCAGGGGTTCTCAGGACAAATTATTCGGTGGCCTCAGAGTGCGGCCACCAACTCTTGCTGGTGGCTGCTCTCACTCTTTTTCCTGAAACACTTAATTAGCTTTAGGGAAAACAAACAAATGTGCACATATACAGGTACAAATCATTGTAATTTATTTATTGCTAGCTAGTAAGTAAGTCTGTTTTAAAAAGTGATATTAATGAACATACAAGTCTCACTTTTCACAGCAGACTTACTCAGCCCCGTCAAGCCTGGGGACAAATAAAACCCTGGATGAGGGTTGGGGAAGGCAGCGGAGGTCAGGGGCGATGGGGGTGGGGTGTGTGGGGGTGATCGGGTGGGGGCTGGAACCTGAAGCTCAGTGGACAGTAGACAGAGCCCGGGGAGGAGACTGAAGCTGCACAGATGGAGCTTGGGGCCTGCCATGGCCTCAAGAAAAGTGACTGGTGGCCACATTTGAGAAATGCTGCTCTAGGCTACGGGGTACGGTACAAACACAATATAGCACATTTTAAAAGACAGAAACTCTTATGGCTTACAAAGTGGAGATAAGGGTTCTGACTGTATTGTGTGTAGTACATACCTTTTAAGATGATTGTTCTTGGGGACAGATAGTTTTCCTTTCCTTGACGTTTTTTTCTGTGCTACTGCAGTAACACATGTGGTGCTGAACATTGGAAGGGAAGGGAAATTAAAGATGGCAGAACATTAAGACAAAGTAGTGGTAGTAATTTGAGGAATATCTTAGGAAAATATAAGGGGAAAGAATTTTCTCTCGAGAATAAGATGTAGATATCTATTTTTGTGAAGCATATCCTTTTGAGTCCTTAATATGGATATGTAAAGTTGAACCACTTTAAATTTCCCACTAGACAACATGCTACTACATGGCCATATTGGATATGTGCTTTGTCCTCTTCTTGGGCTGTTAGAAGTTGTCTTGCTATGTAGCAGTCCTTCTTGTCATCTTAAGATGGAGTTGACTGTCTCCAGTAGGATCCTTTTCCAGGCCCAGTGTACGGTGGTCACTCTTAATATGAATGCTTTGAGAATGAATGCATGTCCTATCACTTCATTTCAAATTTTTGAAAACCTGAACTCCTCGTTTTCCTTAAACCTTTTCCCTTTTCTTCTTTTATCAATCTTTGATGACTTTCCTTTTGCCCATCTCACAACCTTGGGGTCCCCACTGACTCCTACTTTTCATTCTCTTCTCACATAACTTGCCATGCCCTGCTCACTTCAGTATCTGCTTCTACTTCTCTCTTTCCATTGCCAAAATCTCAGTATACTTCTTTCTAAGCTTCCTCCTAGATTGTGGTAAACTTCTGTCTCACTACCCAGCCCTTGCCTCTACATCTAGTAACATAATCCAAATTTCTTCTTTGCCCCTCGTGTTGATATCAGTTAGCTCATACTCCATTCCCTCCCCTGGTTCCCTGTCTCCTTCTACATAAAGTTCTGGAAGTCACCTACATCTTTGTCCTCATTGTCTGCTTCACCCCTGTTTAATGTTTTACTCTGTGCTGTGTGCATCTGCCTTGCTGAACCATTCTTCCATTCACATTTCTGTGGGAATTTTGTCCCCCACACTGCTACATGTGTTTGGAAAAACCAAAAGTGATAAAGAGAAACACTTTAATTCACAACACATCATTTGGCTATGGAACTCATTGCCAGAGGATTTAGTTGAGGCCAAGAATTTAGCAAGATTCAGAGAGGGACTAGACTTTTATGTGGGCAATAAGAGTATCCAGAATAGTCATAGTTAATGCTAATAAAATAGTATTGGAAAGAGGAGAGAACCTCATGTTTCAGAGTTTGTCAGTATCTTATGATGAGACTTTCATGGAGGGTGGGCAACTCCACAGCTACCTATGGTGTGTTTTCTTACACTTTTCTGTGAAATATCTGGTCCTGGTCACTGTGGGAGGCAGGACATTGGACTAGATTGACCATAGGTTTGATCTGGTTTGGTAGTTTTTGTGTTTCTAAAGTTCTATGTACACTATGGTGTTGTAGCAATAATAATGAAGAGATGTCAATCTCTCTGGTCACGCAATCACAGACATGAAGGTCGCTATCTTAAAACAAAAAAACTTCAAATCCAGACTCCAGCGAGAAACTGCTGAATTGGAATTCATTTGCAAATTGGATACTATTAATTTAGGCTTAAATAGAGACTGGGAGTGGCTAAGTCATTATGCAAGGTAGCCTGTTTCCTCTTGTTTTTTCCTACCCCCCCCCCCCCCAGATGTTCTGGTTTAACTTGGATTTAAACTTGGAGAGTGGTCAGTTTGGATGAGCTATTACCAGCAGGAGAGTGAGTTTGTGTGTGTATGGGGGTGGGGAGGATGTGAGAGAACCTGGATTTGTGCAGGAAATAGCCCAACTTGATTGTCATGCACATTGTGTAAAGAGTTGTCACTTTGGATGGGCTATCACCAGCAGGAGAGTGAATTTGTGTGGGGGGGGTGGAGGGTGAGAACCTGGATTTGTGCTGGAAATGGCCCACCTGATGATCACTTTAGATAAGCTATTACCAGCAGGACAGTGGGGTGGGAGGAGGTATTGTTTCATATTCTCTGTGTATATATAAAGTCTGCTGCAGTTTCCACGATATGCATCCGATGAAGTGAGCTGTAGCTCACGAAAGCTTATGCTCAAATAAATTGGTTAGTCTCTAAGGTGCCACAAGTACTCCTTTTCTTTTTGCGAATACAGACTAACACGGCTGTTACTCTGAAACCAATGAAGAGATGGGGATTCTTGAGGCTCTAACTCTTCTCTCCTCCTTTGCCTGCTCCCTGATGGTTGTAAAGAATGAATTAGCTACTAATGTTTTTTTTTGATGTAATTAATTCATGACCATTCTACCTCTCTCCTTCTTCTCTCTCCCATCCCTCCCTCCCCCACCCCCCCAAAAAATAAAGACCTGATGTCTTTGAACAACATTTTAAATTATTTGAAAGACTGTGATCTAGGCATCACTGCCTTGGAAACATGTCATGTTACAACCTGGCACAAGGGAGAACTAAAATATTTTACACTCCACTGTCCTCTTTTTACAATGTCAAACAATGGAAAGGAGGAGAACCTTCAGTTTCTTTTTGTTCTACACTGAATATTCTTATCTTGGCAATTAGGTCTTGTATAGTCTAAGGTCACTGATATTCCTTGTAATAGTATTAAAAAGTGACTAGCTTACAGAAAGCTTGTTGACAAAACTTGTAACTAGACTCTTTGGAATTCTGAGGTTTTTTTTTTCTTTCCCTGCCAAGCGCTCTTTACCAGCTGGTGACTGAAGGTCAAAAAACAAAACTACTCTTTACAAGGAAAGAGATCTTGGAATCAGTTCAGAGCTGCATCAGTATTTAGTTATCTGCTGAAATATATTATTTTTTTTTTGAGTGGACAGCAATTTTGAGATGTTAGTAATTGATTTAAGGCCTGATCCTGCAAACCCTATTCCCTAATTGAAGTCAGGAGGAGTACTTGTGTGAACAAGGGATTGTGGGATCTAGTCTGTGTGACTTATTAAGAAATAGAGTTGTGCTCAATTCCCATTTTAAAGAGACTATGTTTGGTAGTATAAACCCAGAACTTTGGTTTTATTTTTGTTTTTTGTGTTTGCTTTTTAAAGAGTCTTAATCCTTTTGAGTATTACTTGTAATGAAGGTAAGCAATTTGTTTTTGAAAAATTATTTCAAACCTGATGTCCTTTTAATGCAATTTGTCTTGGGGTGGGGGAGTGAAGCTGAGGGGGTTGTATAGCGAAAACCACATAGTGCACCCAAACCTTGTTGCCGTACAGTTGCTTCTAAATATTTAGATATAATGTGATGAGTGCATAGAGGAGAGGCAGAATCACAGTCCAAGTGCATGAGCTAGCTGTGGCCAGGCTTACTTAATGCAGCCATTTGAAATCTGCTACAGAAAAGAAGTAGCCAACTAAAGCCTTTGAAATATTTTAACCTCAAACATCTTCTTTCATTCCTCTAATAATACGTATGCTTGTGTGTTTGTGTGTACACATGATATCATTTAGCAGGCTGCTCTCTATCAGAAGAGTACATAGGTCCCTTTTGGATCCTAATTATAGCCTTGCTTGGAAACAATTGAAGAGAAAGTAACAAAAGCAAAAACCATTTCACTAAGTGCCTGAAAAACTGTGAAGGAAGGAGACCAAGTTCTGTTGCTATACCTCCAGCATAAATGAGGCATAGTGTGAGTAAACACATCTGTGCACAGGAAAAAAATCTTTTGTGAAGTGTTCAGGGTAAATCTGTTTCAGTTCACTCAGCTGAAGTATACTGCCTCTGTCTCTGAGCAGAAGAAACTATTCCTTTAGAAACTATATGGTATTGATAGAGCGAGCGTTTTGAATGTAACTTGCTGAGTTTGAGCATTGGCCTGCTAAACCCAGACTTGTGAGTTCAATCCTTGAGGGGGCCATTTAGGGATCTGGGGCAAAAATTGGCGATTGGTCCTGCTTTGAGCAGGGGATTGGACTAGATGGCCTCCTGAGGTCCCTTCCAACTCTGATATTCTATGCATTCAAATGTGCATTGCTTAATATAAGGGACCCTTTACGTCCTACTCTATTTGGGGATAAAATTCCATTGTTTAGGTTCTAGTGGTGGCCAATTGGAATGCTGTTCTGTTACCATGGCCCCTTGCTGAGACTGTGCTCTTATCTGATCAGATTTTGGTGTTTTCTTTGTTTTGTGCTTACTCATCTGCCTTGCTGTTCTTAACTTTGAAGCAAACTTGTGAAAGGAGCAGGAGATCTTTGCTATCTATAAACTGCAGGTGGCTAACACTAATGTCTGGTCAACATGTTACGTTGACCTGTTTGTGCATATGTCTACACTCAAAGTTGTCTCCAGCTGATTTTAGAGCCCTGTTATGGCGATGCAGTAAAACCACCTCCCCAAATGGTGTTGAGCCATGGTTGACCTACTGAGATCAATGCAGTGTGAGTGTGCAACTGTGTGACCTTTGTTGATCCAATAGTCCTCCAGCAAATGTCCCACAATGCCCCATGCCCTATGACCATGATTGCTCTGGTAATTATTGTAAACATCACTGCCCATGGATCACAGAGACTGGAAAGCCCCTTTGCCCTTCCTCCCCATGAAAACAACCCACATATTTTTGAAATGCCTTTTCCTGATTGCCCAGCTTTGCGAGCACACTTAGCAGTTCTCCCTTGTTGTGTACAACTGACCAATCAACCATACTGTGTCTACACACTAGTCATGCTTCTGCTTGGACAGGCAGTAGGAATTGGGTCTCCTGGGCTTGTTATAAAAAGTTTGTGTGAGCACAGCTGTGGACCAGCCATAGAAACATGGATATCTGTGAAAAGACTGCCTGGGGGATGCAGGCAAAGGAGTACAACGGGGATCAGCATCAGTGCCATGTGAAAGTGAAGGAATTGTGCCTGTCATACACAAGGCCAGGGAGTCTAACAATTAATCTGGTGCTGAGCTGCTGACCTGCCCCTTTCACAACAAGCTGCATGCCATACTTGGTGGAGACCCCATCACCATCCTGCAGACCACCATAGATACCTTGGAGGAGACAGACCCCTGCCATGAACAGTGAGGAGGAGAAGCAGAGTGGGGAATATGTGATGGGTAGCTCCAGCCATGCCATGACCCAAGACCTCTTCCAGACTTGTCCACAGTCTAGCCAGTCCTGCCAGCCAAGCATGGATGGGTCCAGTGAAGGGGGAGAGACCTCAGGTAAGTGTGCATGCATGCATTTTTTCTTTACAGTGTCTAAATTTAACGCTGGCACCTTCCTGATACATCCCCAGGTTAGCAAGACACAGCTATTCACTTTTAATTGTTTTATTCATATGAGAAGAGGTAGATACAACAGATAGAGTTGGAGTTGACATCTGCTTTTCATTCCCCGTTAGGTTAGATTGAGGGGGGCTCACACAGAGCTGTTTGTTTATGTCCATAATGAAGTCCCTTGTATCCTCCAGAGATATCTCAATGAGACTTCTGTGGAGCTACTCTGCAGTCCTCTCCTGTTGGTTTCTAGGGATGGTAGCCTTATTTCTTCTTCGGGGGTAAGACACTTTCCCATGCCACTCTGTAACGAGTTTGGCTGGCAACAATACAGTAAAGAGGCTAGTGGCATATGGGGCAGGGTGACTTTGGGACCCAAGTAGCAGCTGTGCTTTCTGTGCCTTTCTTACCCTCAGGAATGATCAGCTAAAACCACCACTGCCTGTGGAAAATATTGCCACTATTCCGTGTCATTGCCCTATGCTTGTACCTATGGAATAGGGATGGAAATGGTATTGTTTCATCAACTGAATTTGCTTCTCCCCGGCAGACCATAGTCACTATGGCAGGGGCTGGTGATTGGTGCTGTGTAGAGATTCTCCAAAGCTGAACTGTCAATAAGCGTGTCCTATTAAAAGTTTCTAAGGGAAAAAGGGAAGGGAGTTTTGAAACTGTTTTTGTTTTTTGTCACCAGTTGCTACCATTACTGCCTTGAAAGGTGCCTCCCATAGCCGCAGCATGCCTGATCCCGGTGAGGAGGAGAAAGAATAGGACTAGGGAAGATATCTGCAGTGAGATTCTGAGAGCCAGTGCTGCACTGGACCGTGAACAGAGATCTTGGAGGGCCAACATGTCAGACAGCATGCAGACGGACAGAGTGGAGAGGAGACAGTCTCAGCAGGAAATGAAGTGGGAAGTGCACCAGAAGATAATGGGTCATCTTAGGCAGGAAACCCAAATGCAGCAGACCCTGATTGACCTACAGGTCCAAAAACCCTAGACTTTCCACCCTTTGCAGTCTTTAGAGAACTCCATGGTAGCAGTTCCCTCACTCCGCAGCATGCCACATGGCATCATGGGCCTCATCCTTTCCCCCATCACTCCATGACATGGGACAGCAAGGAAAACCACAGCGTCACATACCTGGACCTGTGTGAACCACAGTTAGTGTACTTGCAGCTAGATGAGACAACATTTGTGCACTGAAATGGACAGAAATGTTTGCTGCCTTTCAAATTTTAAAGTTCTGTTAATTTATTATTTTAGTTTATATTGCATTGCCTGTTCTCTTGCACAGTGTTTTTCTGCACTGTTTTTGACAGAACAAATTTCTATTTTTTGAAAATAAAGAATTTTATTAGTTCACAACACACTATGCAGAATACTTAGTGATATTCAAAGCACCCAGTATGTGTACATGTACAGCACCACAGAAGTCATAGGTTAAGGAGACGCCCAGTCCTATTCATAAATGTACAGCAAGCATTGCATAATTCAAAGCTTCAGTAAAATGCATCGTCAGTTATAAATGTACAGCAAGAACAGCATGGTTCTAACAGCACCCACAGCTCGGATCAGAGAACATAGAATCATAGAATATCAGGGTTGGAAGGGACCCCAGAAGGTCATCTAGTCCAAACAGTCTAGCACAGAACGATACTGTGGCTGACCATTAAAGTACTCTTTCAAAGCCCCCCTCAACAGCATAGCTTGACACTTAGCTCTTATAATGGCCCTTGTGTCTCGCTGTTTGAACTCAGTAGGCAGATGCTCCACCTCCACCCTGGTGGCAGCTTTTCCCCCCCTTGCCTCATTGATATTATGCATACACGCCATGCAGCTATAACCATTGGGATGTTTTTCTCATTGAGATCCAGTCTAGTGAGTAAACACTACCAGCATCCCTTCAGTCTACCAAAAGCACATTCAGCTGTCATTCTGCACTGCTGAGCTGTATTTGAATCTTTCCTTTGTGCTGTTAAGGTGGCTACTGTATAGCTTTATGAGCAAAGGGTAGGCTGGGTCCCCTTGAATCACTATTGGCATTTACGTATTGCCAGTGTGTAGTTTGGTTTGGAAAGAGTACTACTGCTTGCACCTTTCTGGACAGTCCTGTGCTCTTAAAGTTGTGAGTATCATGCATTTTCCCTCACCAGCCCATGTTGATATTGGTAAAGTATCCCTGATGATCCATCACTGTTTGCGTAACCACAGAAAAATAGCCTTTTCTATTGATGTACTCTGTGGCAATTTGGGCTGGTGCCGAAATCGGGATATGCTAGCTGTCTATTGTGCCACTGCTGCACGTCTATCCACTATGAAGTCCATGTTGCTGAGTCACAGTCCTATCTATCAGGAGATGATTAATGGCCCTACATGCTTGCGTGACAACAGCCCCCATTGTGGATTTTCCAACTCCCAAATGCTTCCCCACTGACTGATAGCAATCTGATATTAAAAGCATCCAGAGTGTGATTACCACACACTTCTCCCCATCAATGGAGCTCTCATTCTGCTGTCCCTGCAAAGAGAGATAGGGGTGAGCTTGGACCACAGATCCAGAAATGTGGCCTTTCGCATCCAAGAGTTCTGCAGCCACTGCTTATCGTACCAAACCTGCACTACAGAATGATCCCATCAGTCAGTGCTCTTTTCTCGGGCTCAGAAGTGGGGTTCTGCAGTCTTCAGCTGCTCTGTGAGTGCCACCAACAGCCTTGAATTGTTTTTCGTTATGTCCCTCAGCAAACTGTTCTCAGAGAAATAGTCACATCCATTATTGTGGTATTTCCTCTCGATCTCCAAACACAGGAGGATCATGCATCCTGTATTTACAGTGTTCATGAGAACAGCACAGCTCTTCAGTCTCCATGCTCCTGTTAGAGATATTGGTGGACACTGAAAATCCTGTGTGGGTTTGTGGGATTAAAAAAATGTGAAAATTATGGGCTATAGATGGCATTATGCAGTGGAGAAAGTTACATATTGGGAACTTGACCTCAAGATCCCACAGATCCCTGTGCAACTCATTTCTACCCCACCACACATGAAAATTTCCCAAAAGGCACTGCATAGAGTGGGGCATGTGGCACACTGGGATACCTATTGGGGTGCCCCACATTTTGCTTAGAGTCGGACACTCTTGATGAGTACATGCTGTATCCAGGCAAGCAGCCAAATATGCATATACAAGAGTGATGTATTAACTTCTGCGGCTGCACGCTGACATAACTTGTCATCCAAAACTGGTAGTGTAGACATGGCCTTAGAGTCGTATTTTTGGATTGGCAACTCTTCTAACAGTACAGTTTGATGGATCATCAGTTCAAAGTTAATAAAGACAGGGCTTGAGGTAAGCTGCCAGCTGTGGAGTTGTGCCCCTTGCTGCTTTTACTGTTTTCGTAGCATTGCTGCTATTGATTCAGAAGTGAACTTTAACAGCTATATCATACACATTTCTTTACATTAAATGTTGCAGTTTTATTCTGATGTCTCTAATGAATGGCAATAAAGAAAAAGTCTAGCCATAAGGATTACATTCTGTAATGTAGTAAAAAAAAGAGCTTGCATGGGAAGACTTTTTTTTTTTAAAGCATATATTAAGCTAAAGAAAATACTTGTATCTGTGCCCCTGTACTATGTTTAAAAGGACGTTAAAGCTTTGGGACTTTACTGTTATTAGTGGGCTTGGAAAAGGTAATCATATAAGTCTGAGTGAACTCATTCCATAAGTAACTTAAAAGTATAGTTTTTATGGACTCTGCTTGTCCTACGCATGGGGCCTAAATCATTTAAATTTTGAATGTTTCCTTGGCACATTGTGAATTTGTAGGCATTTCCAGCTGTATTACTGGTGAGCAGATATAAGTGAAATATAAACCTTCTGGAGGTTATAGTCCTTGTCAGTTAGCGAGAACTGTAAACGGTCACATATCAAACTTTTTAAAAATCTAGGCTAATTTCTGGGACACTTCACAGAGAGGAATTTTATCAGAGTTCGTGCACACCATTAACTTATATTAAATTTTATCCCTCTATTAATGTCAGATCCTTTTATAAATCCAGTCCTCAGTTTGACACACATGATCTGCTGAAGGCAGATGGTAAACTACTGTTTTGCTCCCTCATTTAAATAGAAAAGCTGTACCGTGGTAGGAGGGTGAAGGAGGGGTATAGTGCTGCTGACATGCAGTAGATTACTGGGAGTGGTCCAGTGAGAATTAAATCCAGGCAATTACAATGTACCATCTGTGTTGTAACACTTGGAGGCTTATTTTTTCCTCTGTTACTGAGGCAAAATTTTCAAATGTTTTGGTGAATGTATCTTATTTCTTCTGGTAATAGGACCTCACCATTTGGTTAAAGGGACACTGTCAGTCTGTTCAAGACCCAAAACCTAACAGCTTGTAAAGGACCCAAATGACATTTAAATAACCTGCAAGGGGTTTACCTTCCTAATTTGAGGGGCTCTAAGCAGGTTTAGTATGTTTTAAATAGAGAACACACACATCAGATATTTCTATCAAGGACAAATAGAATAAGTATAAAATCTGTACTGTGGTCTTCACATCACCTGAAGCTTTAGAATAGTGGTGGGCAATGTGCCACAGGTTGCCCACCACTGCTTTAGAATGTGATGTATGCAGAGGCGATTTTAGAACTCATACATATCAATTTGTAATTTAGAACACCTAACGTTGTTATAAAATACCCAAAACCTTGCAAAAATGAGCACTTAAATTCTCCTCTAAATTGTTTATCTTATAGCTATTCTTCTGTCTCATGATACCAATTCATTAAAATTATTAAAATTTAAAAAATCACTAAACCCCTTGCAGGTTATTTAAATGTCATTTGGGTCCTTTACAAGCTGTTAGGTTTTGGGTCTTGAACAGACTGACAGTGTCCCTTTAACCAAATGGTGAGGTCCTATTACCAGAAGAAATAAGATACATTCACTATTAAAAAAATCATTAAAATTCATTAAAATGCCCCTCTGCCATGTACATTGGTCAAACTGGACAGTCTCTACGTAAAAGAATAAATGGACACAAATCAGATGTCAAGAATTATAACATTCATAAACCAGTCGGAGAACACTTCAATCTCTCTGGTCATGCAATCACAGACATGAAGGTCGCTATCTTAAAACAAAAAAACTTCAAATCCAGACTCCAGCGAGAAACTGCTGAATTGGAATTCATTTGCAAATTGGATACTATTAATTTAGGCTTAAATAGAGACTGGGAGTGGCTAAGTCATTATGCAAGGTAGCCTGTTTCCTCTTGTTTTTTCCTACCCCCCCCCCCGATGTTCTGGTTTAACTTGGATTTAAACTTGAAGAGTGGTCAGTTTGGATGAGCTATTACCAGCAGGAGAGTGAGTTTGTGTGTGTATGGGGGTGGGGGGGATGTGAGAAAACCTGGATTTGTGCAGGAAATAGCCCAACTTGATTGTCATGCACATTGTGTAAAGAGTTGTCACTTTGGATGGGCTGTCACCAGCAGGAGAGTGAATTTGTGTGGGGGGGTGGAGGGTGAGAAAACCTGGATTTGTGCTGGAAATGGCCCACCTGATGATCACTTTAGATAAGCTATTACCAGCAGGACAGTGGGGTGGGAGGAGGTATTGTTTCATATTCTCTGTGTATATATAAAGTCTGCTGCAGTTTCCACGATATGCATCTGATGAAGTGAGCTGTAGCTCACGAAAGCTTATGCTCTAATAAATTGGTTAGTCTCTAAGGTGCCACAAGTACTCCTTTTTTTTAAAAATTTCTAGTAACTTTTATAAATCTGGCAATGCAAGACTATTTTTGTCCTATTTGTTGTCTAACCAAATAAATGATTCTTTTGTAGTACTTATAAAAATGCATTGCATCTGGTACAGTAACTCCACACTTAATGTCCTCTCGCTTAACGTTTCGATCTTACGTCCCTGCTCAATTACAGAACATGCTCCATTTAAAGTTGTGCAGTGCTTCGCTATAATGTTGTTTGGCTGCCTGCTTTGTCCACAGCTGGCAGCCCCCCTATCAGCTCCTCTGTGCCCCCCCAGCGCCTCCTGCCCGCCGGCAGACCCTGTGGATCAGTGCCTTCCCCTGCCTCCTGTCCGCGGCAATCAGCTGACTTGTGGTATTCAGGAAGGAGGGGGAAGGAGCGAGGACTCGGCGCGCAGGCTCCCCCTCCCTCCCCTGCCTCCTGCCCTTGGCAATCAGCTGGTTTGTCGCATTCAGGAGGCAGGGGAGGGAGGGGGGAGGCTGCGTGCTGAGTCCTCGCTCCTCCCCCCACCCTCCTGCCCCGAACATCGCAAGCCAGCTGATTGCCACAGGCAGGAGGTGGGGGGGAGAAGAGCGAGGATGCGGCGCACCTCCTCCCTCCTGACTGCCCATGGCAATCAGCTGGCTTGCGGTGTTTAGGAGGCAGGGGAAGGAGGGGGAGCCTGTGCGCCGTGTCCTCACTCCTCCCTCCTGAACGCAGCAAGCCAGCTGATTGCCATGGGCAGGAGGGAGGGGAGGAGCGAGGATGCAGCGTGTGGAGTAAAGGGGGGGGGGGAGAAGAGGCGGGTTAAGGGTGGGGGCTTGGGGGAAGGGGTGGAGTGGGCGGGCCGAGAGTTGAGCCCCCTGCCCCTGGTTCTTGCAGAGTGGGGGAACCTGCCGCTGCTGCTGTGCAACGTACTTCTCCTAGCCTACAGCACCTTCAGCCTCCTTGCCTGCCTCATTGTCTCCAGTGCCAGCGGACTGTGCCTGTATGGGGTAAGGCGGAGGCACCTCCCAACGATAGTACTGTACTGTATGGCAAAAATGTTTTTCCATGGAACCTAACCCCATGCATTTACATTCACTCTTATGGAGAAGTTGGATTCACTTAACATGGTTTCACTTAAAGTCGCATTTTTCAGGAACATAACTACAATGTTAAGTGAGGAGTTACTGTACTGTATAATGATGTTGAGCTCCATCCTGAGCAGATCTTGATTGTAATGGAATTGCTAGCATTTTTATTGAGGTTTGCATTAGGTTTCTCTCTAAACTTTTTCAACCAATTTCTTTGTTGTATTTTCTTAACCCGTGTAAGAACCTTTTGAGAAATATGCCTGGAGCGTACTTGTTTGATTGGTAATCTTCAGTAACACTTATACTCCCTTCTGAAAATTTATTATTGTTACAAGAAGTACTACCAAAGATTGCTATAAGTGGAAGATGCTTGAGAGGGAATTGTTTTTTAGTTTGTTTACTTTGTGCACTTGACAGTACTAGTCATATAGTCATTTTTCCCTAAAGGTTTGAGTGGACCTTTCACAAACAAAGACCGGGGTGGGGGAGAATTATTTTACTAAGAGAAACAGGAAAATGTAATTGTAAAATTGATAGGGGGGACTCGGAGGCAGCATAGTACCTGAGACCACCTTTAATTTGCTCTTTAAAAATGGAAAAGATTTAAAGTTTTTGTGTCCTTTAATTGAAATCTTCCTTCTTTGTCACTTCTTATTGCAGCAGCAGTGTTCATGTTACATTGTGTCTTTCAATAAGGCCACATGTTGGTTTATTAGGTAACTAAGTCAACAGCAGTACATTGTAATATGTATGACTTTATAAAATAAACATTTGTTATATTGTGTATTTAGGCGTTAGTATCTGCTACACCTAAATATTAAATATTGCCACATATAAGAATTGAAGGCTTCTTAATGAAAAAAGACCAATTTTTTTCTTTTAAAAGAACAAAGCCTTGAAGTTTAAATGGTCATTTTCATAACTTTATGTTGAAATGATCAGGGGATTTGCTTTCTGTGTTGAAGGTGATAAGTTAGTGACTTAGCCCTGTTTGAATAATAAACGTGCTTGCTTCTGAGTAAGCATTGGTTAATGGACAGTGAAGCACTTTAATGATGTTAAGACCCACTGTGCTAGCTATATATTCCCCTACTAGTCTTTCTCTGAGCCATCATGATGAATGAGCTTAGCTATATTTGCTTTTGGTGTGACATCTTTATTATACTTTAATACGTTTTAATCACTTATGCTAGTCAAGACCTTTTGAAGACAAATATACAGTGATAACTTAGTGTTCTCAGTGTAAGGCTTGAAATATCTGGACTCCCTGGAACCAAGAGAGCCAGCAGAATCAATTCAGCCCTTCCAGATTTTCCAGTTAGATACATTCTGAATTACCACAGTTGAGTGTAGGTATGTTGGAAGAAGTGGAAGTCGGCAAGACTCCAGAATCCAAAGTCCTGTCTGATCTGCTGTTTGAATTGCGTGTTGGCGCTAGTGTCCTTCACTACCAGTTCCCTTTTCCTGCTTGTGTGCAGCTTGTAAGTGAAATAATTTATGTTTTGTCAGATATTTGTTGGAGTTCCTTGATGTATAGAATTAAATTGGTCATTATTGAAAAAGTATTACTAAAATAATTCAGATGGTGTTAGAAACATGAAAATTTACTACGTTAAGTTTACAGTGTAAATAATGCATAATAACCATATTTAAAGGAGGGCAGAACTGATGCTGAAATGTAGAACACCCAGTGTATTTAGAACTCCACTAACTTCGTATTTTTAGAACCAATAAAATAGAATAACCAATTAGTTTATTCAAACCATGAATGTTTGAAACAGAAAATAGGATGGAAAGTCTTTCAATTACTTACTAGATTTTAATTTACTTTTTAAAATATTTTTATTAATAAAACTAGACTCTCTCCCTTGCCGAAAAAAGGAGGTGTAGAAACAGGTAACTATAGTATGTTAGCCTCATGGATCGGGGAGGATGCCCTCTACGAACAATTAGGGCATGGTTTGAGTTTCAGGGGAGGTAACAAGGATTGGTAGTTTGAAGGTGTCATAAATATAAAGGGAAGGGTAACCACCTTTCTGTATACAGTGCTATAAAATCCCTCCTGGCCAGAGGCAACATCCTGTTACCTGTTAAGGGTTCAGAAGCTCAGCTAACCTGGCTGGCACCTGACCCAAAGTACCAATAAGGGGATAAGATACTTTCAAATCTTGGGGGAAGGAAGCCTTTTGTTTTGTGCTCTTTGTTTTACCTGTTGTTCTCTTTTGGGACTGAGAGAGGCCAGACAGAAATCCATCTTTTCCAACCCATCCTAATCCAAGTCTCCAATATTGCAACCAGTATAGGTAAGCCAGGCAAGGCGGATTAGTTTCTTTTGTTTTATGTGAATTTTCCCTGTGTTAAGAGGGAGGTTTATTATTTGTTATTATTTATTATTATTTATTATTTCTGTAACTTTAAGGTTTTGCCCAGAGGGGGATCCTCTGTGTTTTGAATCTGAATACCCTGTAAAGTATTTTCCATCCTGATTTTACAGAGATGATTTTTACCTTTTTTTTTTTTTTTTTAAATAAAATCCTTCTTTTAAGAACCTGACTGATTTTCCCATTGTTCCAAGATCCAGGGGTTTGGGTCTTTGATGATTTTGTAACAAATTGGTTAGGATATTATTCTCAAGCCTCCCCAGGAAAGGGGGTGTGTAGGGCTTGGGGGAATATTTTGGGGGAAGACATCTCCAAGTGGTCTCTTTCCCTGTTCTTTGTTTAAAACGCTTGGTGGTGGCAGCATACTGTTCAAGGACAAGGCAAAGTTTGTACCTTGGGGAAGTTTTTAACCTAAGCTGGTAAGAATGAGCCTAGGGGGTCTTTCATGCGGGTCCCCACATCTGTACCCTAGCGTTCAGAGTGGGGAAAGAACCCTGACAGAAGGTGAGGATGTAATCTCTGTAGAGGGTGGTGAGGATTCATTGGATCGCTAACAGCAGTCTTTTTTAGGAGTTAGCATATTCAAGCTCAGTTTTGCAGTTCTATTTTCTCTTATATTAAAAAAACACTTTATTGTAGCTTCTGAAATATTTGTCATTTGCATAATACTGACATTGTGTGTACCTGGGCCTGAAATCATCAGTCCTGTGAAATTCTGTCTACTACAGAATGCTGCATGCCTCTTCAGCAATACAGGCTACCATGACCACATTAAACCTGTCCTCTGCTGTCTATGCTGACTTCTTATAGACTACGGAGGCAAGTTCAAATCTTGATCCTTATTTTCAAGGTGCTCAATGGCCTGGATCCAGCATATATAAAAGATCACCTAAAGCTTTGGGATGCTGACCACTGTGCTCAGCTCTGCTCCTCAGTTATAATGGAACTTTCTACTGTCAAGGTAAAGCTTGTCTGTGCCGGAGACAGAGATTTCTGGAGGACTGATTTGATGCTGTGGAACAGACATCTACAGGAGCTAAGGACCATAACAAATCTTACGCCTTCCCTTCCAACTGGAAGGCATGCTTTGTTGATTTTGACTTTTAACAAACACACAGCAGCATACCTTTTAATAAATAATCTAAACAACCAGCCAACCTACCAAAACAAAATGCTACAGTGTATACACGCTTTTCTCCTGGGGAGAGGATGAGAGAAGATGCTAACCACATGTCACAGACATTAGTCATGTTGCTTAATGCACTACTGAAAGGTGCTCTGGTGTTATGATGATGAGACCAGGATAAGCACTTGAATAGAATAGAATAGAATGTAACTTTAAAATGGAATTGTTAAAAAGAACTCTCATCTCCAGAATGGCATGAACCTCATCTATACAGCCGGTGCCTATGTGTTCCAGAAGTTAAGAATAATAAGATGACATCTAAATGAGCTGCAGGATCTGAGAGAGAGTGTTTGGTGGTGGTGGAGATATGAATGAAAACTTTGTCTGCATTTCAAAATGTTTTTTTTTTTTAAATATATATAAATCTCCAAATCGGGAAAGTATGGGAGTATCTTACTAATAGTGTCTTCCTAAGTGTTTAACAAAATAGCTGTGTAAAAAAACAAAACAAAAAACTGTTGCTCTTTCATAGCTGTGCTATGAAGGTTCCACTGGAAAACAAAATACTATTTAGAAATGCCTCCTTTATAATGAAAGTTTAAGAGGTGTATTTTAAATAATATATGTTCAATCTTCTTAATTTTATTTCGCCTTACAAGACAGGGCCTTGTGTTCTTACGCTTTCAGTTGAAACCATAAAAATGAATTCTGAATGTAAAACTTCAGAGAGAGAATATAATTAGTGAGTCCAAGCAGAGTGACAGACAGTGAGTGCATCAGGGACCCTGTAACAAAATATTTGACTGCACTTAGTGAATTATTATTGTTGGCGGCTAACTGACTCTATTAAATCTTTATTGGGAAGGCAGGGAGAGGCAATACTTGTACGTCCTATCTCCACATCCCTAGTTTTGTGAAGTACATTTGGATCAGATCACTGGGCTGTCCCTGAGAAAAGCAGAGGTGCAATGTAATTCCTGGGGGACAAAGGAAAGACTTGGAGACGTTTGCTCATCTAAAGCAAGACCCACCTTTCAGTGTTGGAAAACAACATGGTCTGCAACTACAAGGACTGTCCCTTGCTGAAATCAACCCAGTAAACAGACTTTGTTGTTCTGGGTCCAGAGACTTTAATATTAGTTTGCTCAGAGAGGAAGTGTCTATTATTGGGGAGTTATCCTGTTTACTTCACTTAATAACAAAAGTTTCTCTTACAGGCCTACTATCTCTATTCTGAGCTTCCAGAGCCTTACATTTAACTTTAGATAGGAGGGAATTTTGAATGGATAATGTTTTGAAAGTGATTCTTGTTAGAGGGCTTATTCCTTTATCCTAACAATTCTTGCCAGTTTATTTTTTCTAAATGAAATCAATGGGAAGTAGCTACAAAGCACATTGTTTTGGCAGCCAGACCAAAACATGACTCATAATTAACCCCTTCACTACTGAATATGGATTCATCTGTGCCGTATGCTCATTCTGTATTATACAGGAGTGTCAGCATTGCAACTAAACACCAACTCCCCCTGGGGATGTACCCAGTGAGTTGGCCATTCGTGGAAGTGCATGGTTTTGTACAGGGTATCAAGGGTTATGGGCAACATTGAACTGGTTAAACACTAATTCTTGCCTGGCAACTCCTGTCATAATATCTAGTTTTATAGCTGTTAAAGATGGACTAACAACATTAACTCTGATTTTTCTCCACCCCTGTTAGTGTTGCTTCCAATGTGCATTTGTGGGTGGAATTTTGTATTGATTTGACAAGACTTAAAAGATTTGAAAGACAACTGTTTTAGGCAGGTATCATTACAAAAATTGTAGAGGAATAGACTTGACTCAGTTGGGGTTCAAGAGTACAGTGTGGGTATCGTAGGCCCCATGTGTATTTGCTTTTACCTCTCTCTCATCATGCCTTGCTTGTTTTGCTGCACATAGTGACCCAGACTGAAACACATGGATAGGTAATTTTTGCCGCTTCCCCCAGCAAGAGAGTAGGAATGGCTGATGAAGATAAGTATTGCCAGTTTTATGTTGCTGCTGCTGAGGTTTCGTTGTCCATTTTCCCCTGCCAAATCCTCTATCAAGCTACAGAATACTAGATCTATTTTTTTTAAAAAAAATCCTACTAACCTCTCCTTTTACGTATACATGAGTTGCATTAAAATTTATCCTCTGATCTACATTATTCAATACCTCACTTCACATACTCTCTTGCAAGTAGGTTGTGCCATTTGGCTCTAACTTTATTGGATTTTTACTGCTTGAAGAGGGTCCCTGGTGTTCTGTCTGGACCCGTAACAATCTTTTAAAAATGCATTAATTCAACAGACCTGTAAGTTACCCTAAAATCAGATAACTTTAGCAACAACAACAAATATTACAAATTAACCTCACCATGGAATTCCCACTAGAGTGTCTCTTGCTAGCTATACCAAATCACTTTACAGGTGAGAGAAGAGAAAATGGGCTTTGTAGTGCATCCTGGAAGCTAACAAAAGTGTCTCGTAGGATATGGTGAGCAGATGAGTTCCAAAGGCTAAGGCGGGGGAGCAGGCTAGCAGACAATGTCCTGTCTCTTTCATACCACTGTGCTTCCACTAACAGCAAGTGTGGTAACATCTCACAGGGACACAGTTCGGTCCCACTAGCACACACTTAACCTCTGAAAGGAAATAACAGTAGGTTATAGCTGCGCAATATTTATTGCCGGTGGGGAGATAACCCACACTTGACTTTCAGATTCCAGGCTTTTTGCAGGGCTGATCATTGGAAAGCTAAACAGTATCCTCCTCTTTGTAAACTGCAGAAATCTGAGCTATGATAGACATTTGAATCAATAAATGTGGAACTCCAATGTCATTTTCACTGTCCATAGTTTAACCATGCTTTTTTTTTAAACAGTCTTGTGCTGTATTTACCCTGCCAGTTGGAAAGAACAAGGAGAACAGTGCAGATGGAAATTACTACGTTATTTGAAACAAACATTAGATATGAAAGGACATGCTTACCATGCTGTTCCAGGATGACAGGGAGGTGCAAAGGGGTCAGATACAAATAATCACAAATCTCTAATTCTGCTGTCCTTGCCTCATTCTTCTATTTATCATTTCCTCCTTTGAACATATTTAAGGGGGCTTTTCAAAACTAACACAGCAAAAGGCATTGGCACGTGTACTTGTGCACACGTGAGGTTTTCTGTATGGCTATGCTTAGCACTGATTTTATATTTTAATTGCCTAGTTAAGAACACTAAATTATGGAATAAGTAAAATTTAAATACAGCATTAAGCTTCAATGTAGGTAATGTGTGGTGGGAGATTTTAAGAGAGTGGGGTGGAAAGGAGACAGAGAAGCAACTATTCATGGATTCAGACTTCTTGAAATGTAATCTTGTGAACATTTTTAAAACCAGCCTGAAATGATGGTGAAAAGTTAAATCTTGTCTAGTCTGCTGTTGGGGGCGCTCCCTTGATGCACTCTTATGGGTGAATGGGGAAAACTGTCTTGATTCCTGGAGCCTGCTGCAAAGCAAAGCAAACCAAACCTCCATTGAATGGACTAGATGGCTCAGTGCAGGCATTCCCAAACTGTGTTTTCCCCCAAGCAAGCACTTTCTGATGGTCCATGGCTGCACCTTGTTTCCAGCTGCTGAATCACATTAAAGGAAGTTAAAAATGTTATATACTTCACTTTCCCACGTGAGAAATTGCCGTAATTGCCATGGTGGTGGTATTAGATTGCTGGTGGGGCAGGAGATGGTCCATCAGTGGCCAATGGGAGAGAAGGATAGGTATCCACAAGGCACTATTAGAATATGATCCACTTCATGAAAATGTTTAACATCTGACTCAGGGGATTGCAATAGGATATGGAGCCTGTCACTTATTATGGATTGCTGGTTCAAATTCATCTTAGGCGAACAGCAACATGTGGTGGTAGCTCACTGGTCAATGTAAAATAAGTTCAGTGAGGATTTTGGAGAGTCTCAGTCCACCTGTTACTACACAGGTGTTCACATGGCAGAATCCTCCAGCACGAGTGACCACTTGATTTGCAGTCTCATTTAAAAGGACAAGGACTATGGAACTACACTTCTCCATCCAGGGAACTGATGGGCAGGATCCCCTGGGAGAATAACATGAGGGGGAAAGGAATCCAGGAGAGCTGGCTGTATTTTAAAGAATCCTTATTGAGGTTACAGGGACAAACCATCCCGATGTGTAAAAAGAATAGTAAATATGGCAGGAGACCAGCTTGGCTTAACAGTGAAATCCTTGCTGATCGTAAACACAAAAAAGAAACTTACAAGAAGTGGAAGCTTGGACAAATGACCAGGGAAGAGTATAAAAATATTGCTCGAGCATGCAGGAGTGAAATCAGGAAGGCCAAATCACACCTGGAGTTGCAGCTAGCAAGAGATGTTAAGAGTAACAAGCGTTTCTTCAGGTATGTTAGCAACAAGAAGAAAGTCAAGGAAAGTGTGGGCCCCTTACTGAATGAGGGAGGCAACCTAGTGACAGAGGATGTGGAAAAAGCTAATGTACTCAATGCTTTTTTTGCCTCTGTCTTCATGAACAAGGTCAGCTCCCAGACTACTGCACTGGACGGCACAGCATGGGGAGGAGGTGACCAGCACTCTGTGGAGAAGGAAGTGGTTCGGGACTATTTAAAAAAGCTGGACGAGCACAAGTCCATGGAGCCGGATATGCTGCATCCGAGAGTGCTAAAGGAGTTGGCGGCTGTGATTGCAGAGCCATTGGCCATTATTTTTGAAAACTCATGGCGATCGGGGGAAGTCTCGGACGACTGGAAAAAGGCTAATGTAGTGCCCATCTTTAAAAAAGGGAAGAAGGAGGATCCTGGGAACTACAGGCCAGTCAGCCTCACCTCCGTCCCTGGAAAAATCATGGAGCAGGTCCTCAAGGAATCAATTCTGAAGCACTTAGAGGAGAGGAAAGTGATCAGGAACAGTCAGCATGGATTCACCAAGCGAAAGTCATGCCTGACTAATCTAATTGCCTTCTATGACGAGATAACTGGCTCTGTGGATGAGGGGAAAGCGGTGGACGTGTTGTTCCTTGACTTTAGCAAAGCTTTTGCCACGGTCTCCCACAGTATTCTTGCCAGCAAGTTAAAGAAGGATGGGCTGGATGAATGGACTATAAGGTGGATAGAAAGCTGGCTAGATTGTCGGGCTCAACGGGTAGTGATCAATGGCTCCATGTCTAGTTGGCAGCCGGTATCAAGCGGAGTGCCCCAAGGATCTGTCCTGGAGCCGGTTTTGTTCAATATTTTCATTAATGATCTGGAGATGTCATGGATTGCACCCTCAACAAGTTTGCGGATGACACTAAACTGGGAGGAGAGGTAGATACGCTGGAGGGTAGGGGTAGGATTCAGAGGACCCTAGACAAATTGGAGGATTGGGCCAAAAGAAATCTGATGCGGTTCAACAAGGACAAGTGCAGAGTCCTGCACTTAGGATGGAAGAATCCCATGCACCTCTACAGACTAGGGACCGAATGGCTCGGCAGCAGTTCTGTGGAAAAGGACCTAGGGGTGACAGTGGACGAGAAGCTGGCTATGAGTCAACAGTGTGCCCTTGTTGCCAAGAAGGCCAATGGCATTTTGGGCTGTATAAGTAGGGGCATTGCCAGCAGATTGAGGGATGTGATCGTTCCCCTCTGTTCGACATTGGTGAGGTCTCATGTGGAGTACTGTGTCCAGTTTTGGGCCCCACGCTACAAGAAGGATGTGGAAAAATTGGAAAGAGTCCAGCGGAGGGCAACAAAAATGATTAGGGGACTGGAACACATGATTTATGAGGAGAGGCTGAGGGAATTGGGATTATTTAGTCTGCGGAAGAGAAGAATGAGGGGGGATTTGATAGCTGCTTTCAGCTACCTGAAAGGGGGTTCCAAAGAGGATGGATCTAAACTGTTTTTGGCGGTAGCAGATAACAGAACAAGGAGCAATGGTCTCAAGTTGCAGTGGGGGAGGTTTAGGTTGGATATTAGGGAAAACTTTTTCACTAGGAGGGTGATGAAACACTGGAATGCGTTACCTATGGAGGTGGTGGGGTCTCCTTCCTTAGAGGTTTTTAAGGTCAGGCTTGACAAAGCCCTGGTTGGGATGATTTAGTTGGGGATTGGTCCTGCATTGAGCAAGGGGGGTTGGACTAGATGACCTCCCGAGGTCCCTTCCAACTCTGATATTCTATGATTCCCCAGAGATAGTCCCTTCAGGTCAGGGCTGAGGTATCTTGTATTGGAGGGATGATGAGGGAAACTTGAATTTCTGCTTGTACCTGTTTGCTCGCAGTAGAGGACTTTCCCATCCAGGGCACCTTTCATGAGCAACACATTCTCAGAGGAAAAGAACGCCCAGCATACCAGTGTTTAAATAATGGTGACCTCTTAGAAACAAATTTTAAAATGGGCTTTGTATAAGTGACTTGCAGTAGTTACACTACTCTATCTCAGCTGTTTGGAACAGTAGATATGTATTGTACAGAGCTGCAATATTTTTAGGACAATCAGTATTAAGTGGTGGTTGTATCTATGGCCAAAAACTTCAAAAACATTTTTTTAAAAATCTGAAGTATTTTGATTACTGTGGGGAAAATGAACATTTACATTTTTTAATTTGGAAAAAAAAGTTTTGAATGTTAAATGTGGTAATGCCTAAATGGGTGATGTCTTGAATGTTTCTTAATTCTAAACGAGAACTTTAAATAGATGTTTCTACTTAGGTTTGGGCTAGAAGGGATTGAAACAGACGTTTGCCCCTGTGTAAGCAATGGTAATTTGTTACTGCAGATGCATGTGATGCAACTCTCAAAGATTAGTTCTATCTCCTTTAAAGCATGATTATTTCAGGTCCTCTTTATACTTTAAATAGATACGCTCTTCATGTGATTTCCATCTCTTTGTGTCAACAGCCAAGCTGAAGTAAACATGGCATCAGATTAGTAAAATGGTCTCCAAAAAAACCCTGCTGTCCATTAGCGGGATAAATACATTTGAGAAAGCATTTGCAGTTTAAATTTGAGACTTTTTTTTTTTTTTGGCCTATGCTGTGCAAGTATCATTTTATAAATGCCAAATTCCATAGATTTCAGCAGCTCAGTTTACTAAAACCAAATTGCTTAAAGGCAAAGTTATTTACTTGAAATAGGTATATTTTAAACTTGGCCTCAATAGGCACCATTCTGAATACTTCTGTATAGTAATGCAATAATCAGTCTAGGTTCATAGAGGAAATGAAGGGGATTATTTTAGAATCATAGAATATCAGGGTTGGAAGGGACCTGAGGAGGTCATCTAGTCCAACCCCCTGCTCAAAGCAGGACCAATCCCCAACTAAATCATCCCAGCCAGGGCTTTGTCAAGCCTGACCTTAAAAATATCTAAGGAAGGAGATTCTACCACTTCCCTAGGTAACGCATTCCAGTGTTTCACCACCCTCCTAGTGAAAGTTTTTCCTAATATCCAACCTAAACCTCCCCCACTGCAACTTGAGACCATTACTCCTTGTCCTGTCATCTGCTACCACTGAGAAGAGTCTAGATCCATCTACTTTGGAACCCCTTTCAGGTAGTTGAAAGCAGCTATCAAATCCCCCCTCATTCTTCTCTTCCGCAGACTAAACAATCCCAGTTCCCGCCTCTCCTCATAAATCATGTGTTCCAGTCCCCTAATCATTTTTGTTGCCCTCCGCTGGACTCTTTTCAATTTTTCCACATCCTTCTAGTAGTGTGGGGCCCAAAACTGGACACAGTACTCCAGATGACGCCTCACCAATGTTGAATAGAGGGGAATGATCACATCCCTTGATCTGCTGGCAGTGCCCCTACGTATACATCCCAAAATGCCATTGGCCTTCTTGGCCACAAGGGCACACTGTTGACTCATAGCCAGCTTCTCGTCCACTGTCACCCCTAGGTCCTTTTCTGCAGAACTGCTGCCGAGCCATTCGGTCCCTAGTCTGTAGAGATGCATGAGATTCTTCCATCTTAAGTGCAGGACTCTGCACTTGTCCTTGTTGAACCTCATCAGATTTCTTTTGGCCCAATCCTCTAATTTGTCTAGGGCCCTCTGAATCCTATCTCTACCCTCCAGCGTATCTACCTCTCCTCCCAGTTTAGTGTCATCTGCAAACTTGCTGAGGGTGCAATCCACACCATCCTCCAGATCATTTATGAAGATATTGAACAAAACCGGCTCCAGGACCGACCCTTGGGGCACTCCATTTGATACCGGCTACCAACTAGACATGGAGCCATTGATCACTACCCGTTGAGCCCGACAATCTAGCCAGCTTTCTATCCACCTTATAGTCCATTCATCCAGCCCATCCTTCTTTAACTTGCTGGCAAGAATATGTGGGAAACGGTGGCAAAAGCTTTGCTAAAGTCAAGGAATAACATGTCCACTGCTTTCCCCTCATCCACAGAACCAGTTATCTCATCATAGAAGGCAATTAGATTAGTCAGGCATGACTTTCCCTTGGTGAATCCATGCTGACTGTTCCTGATCACTTTCCTCTCCTCTAAGTGCTTCAGAATTGATTCCTTGAGGACCTGCTCCATGATTTTTCCAGGGACGGAGGTGAGGCTGACTGGCCTGTAGTTCCCAGGATCCTCCTTCTTCCCTTTTTTAAAGATGGGCACTACATTAGCCTTTTTCCAGTCGTCCGAGACCTCCCCGTATCGGCATGAGTTTTCAAAGATAATGGCCAATGGCTCTGCAATCACATCCGCCAACTCCTTTAGCAGTCTTGGATGCAGCGCATCCGGCCCCATGGACTTGTGCTCGTCCAGCTTTTTTAAATAGTCCCGAACCACTTCCTTCTCCACAGAGTGCTGGTCACCTCCTCCCCATGCTGTGCCGCCCAGTGCAGTAGTCTGGGAGCTGACCTTGTTCATGAAGACAGAGGCAAAAAAAGCATTGAGTACATTAGCTTTACTGTGTTTATGTATTATTACTTCTTAAATTTAATATTTATAGATTCTTTAGTCTGTCACAGGGACACTTATTTTTGGTAGGACCTGAAATTTGTTGTTGTAGTAAAACTTTTGATCTTTTGAAGAGTGTTGTTGCTTGTAAGTGGTGTATCTTTGGGAGGTTTTTCTTCTGAAACTTCCTGTTTACACCATTTTTTCAGTTATGTATCTCAGGAAGCGAGATACGGCTGCCACAGAATTTTTGTATAGGATGTTACTAAGAGGCTTGTCTAGTTACATGTCGGTTTCCTCTACTCCCTTCCCACAAAATGGCACAGGCACAAAGTTTTACTGGAGGGTGAAAAAGAAGACTTGAAAGAAGTGTAAAGCTAGAAATGCTAAGGGAAGTGCACTTTTATTTCTAGAAACCTCATTATTGCTTTTGTTTGTCTTCTGCAGTTGTCACACTAGAAATACCTCTCATTGACTATTTTGAATAGGCAAGACAGCTGCCATTTTAACTGTGATGCATTGTAAATACTGCGGAAAGGAAGCGCTAAGGAGCACTTGCAGTACCAGAGTTGAGCAGAATTGCTCATGGACCTGGAACACATTTGTTAGTATAATCCTCACAGTCAAAGGTGTGTGAGCAGACATGGATGAAGATGTCTCTATTTTTTTTCTTTTTTGCAAAAAGTAAACTAAGCCAAGTCTAGTTTTACATCGAGTGTGATTTGTCAGTGATAGATTGCTTTGTAAATAATGCTCAGTAGGCCACAGACCAGAGAGAGCAGCTGTCAGGAAGTGGTGCTTGGAGCGCTCGTTATTTGATTTACAATGGCTAAATGCATGTGTAAACACTGAAGAAATATTCTTGTTTACTTTTTAAAATCTCTGTTACAGTTTCATCATGACAACAGAGAAGAGTCTAGTGGCTGAGACCGAGAATCCTAAGCAGCAGCAGCAAAAAGAGGAGGAGGAAGCTGCTGAAACACAGAAGCAAGAGGCTTCTTTGGAGGAGGCTTCCGAACAGGCATCTGAGGGGCATAATCAAACGGGACAGAAACAGAAGGCATCCAACGGTGATACCCCCACACACGAAGACCAGAGTAAGAACAAAGAGCGCTGCACTTCTGAGAGTCGGGGCCTGTCACGCCTATTTTCATCATTTCTCAAAAGGCCCAAGTCTCAGGTTTCTGAAGAAGAAGGCAAAGAAGTGGAGATTCCACAAGAGAAAGGTGAAGGAGGTCAGAAAGAGACAGATCTAGGAGCCAGTCCTAATGAAGAAATCCTGCTGAAGGCCCCAATAGCAGCCCCTGAACCTGAACTCAGGACTGACCCATCTTTAGATCTTCATTCACTAAGCAGCGCAGAAACACAGGTAAACAAAAACAAAGTTGATTTGGATTCTGTTTGGCTTCCTAATCAGCTAGCTCATGTAGTCAGGATTATTTGTCAGGTTAAGTAAGGAATAGAGGTTTGTAATCCTCCTATGTTAGATTTGATCAATGAGAACCCACAAGATTCTGAAAAAAATTTTTTTGGAACTTCTAGTATTTGACAGACATTATGCTACATCTGACACTTCCTGCTCTTACTTTATTCCTACTGTTTTAATCATAATATGTTTAATCTTCAAAGCATTATATAAACACTAACAAAAACTCCTAAAACACTTAAAGAAAATATTCCTCTGAGGCAAGAAAATTTGTCAGTTGGGATTAAACTCAGAGTACATCCTTCTGAAAGTTACTTTTAGTGCTCATTTTTAAATATTCTGATATGTACAATATGGATAGAAGAAAAGTCAATAGAAAACACATCATGGAAATTACATCTGTGTTCAGCAGAAAACAAACCTCAAAACAGACTTAAGTGCAAGCAACACAAGTGACAGTTCAGAACCTCATGGACCTTAGTTCAGTTTACACCCTCTCCCACCAGTGTGGTAGGCCCTGTTTTTTCTGTGGCCCCACACATACTTTTATTAATCACTTGGAGCATATAGACTGGGGATTTAAAGGGAGCCTAAGGACTTTGTGTCCAACTACTAGTCATTTTGTGGTTCCCTTAGGCGCCTTAAAAATCCTAGCCTTAAATGCATAGACCTCGGAGCTTTAAAAGGTAGGTATTATCTCCATTTTACTGATAGGAAACTGAAGCACAGAATGTTAATAGCCAAATGTTCAAAAGTGGCCTGTAGTTTTAGGTACATCACCTCTTGGCTACTGGACTTGAAATACAATGGGCTTCTTTCTTTTTCTTTCCTGCCAGAAGTGCTAAGTATCTGCAACTCGAGTTCAGCTGGCATTGTGGTTGCTCAGCATTTGAAAGAGTCAGGTCCAGGTTGTTTCGAGTTGAACACCTAAAGTTGATGGCTGTTTCTGAATAATTTAGCCTGGGTATCTTGCCCAAACAATTGTATATAGAGCTGGGAATAGAATCCAGTTCCCTTAGTTCCCAGCCCAATGTGCTGGAGGCAGTGTGATCTAGTGCGGTGCTACTCAGAGTGGTGGTCCGCAGACTGGTGCGAGTCCACAAGCCATCGGCTGCCGGTCTGTGCGCACTTTGGGAAAAAAAATTGCCAGTCCCCCACATCAGAGAGCTTGAGAAGCACTTGTCAAGTGGACAGACTAGTGCTGCTTGTCAGTGGTGTAAATAGGAAGCTTATAGCTACTGTAACTTCTTACTTAACGTCATCCCGGTTAACGTTTTGTTGTTACATTGCTGATCAATTAGAGAACATGCTCGTTTAAAGTTGTGCAGTGCTCCCTTAGAACGTTTGGAAGCCTCCTGCTTTGTCCACTGCTTGCAGGAAGAGCAGTCCATTGGAACTAGCTGGTGGGGCCTTGGAACCAGCCCCCTTATCAGCTCCCGTAAGTTCCCTATGCGGCAGCTGCCCAGCAGGCTATCAACTGCCAGGCAGTTCAGCTGTACCTCCCCGCCCACTGCCATGTGCTGCTCCTGCCCTCTGCCTTGGAGCTGCTCCCGGGAGACTCCTGCTTGCTGTGCAGAGGTTAGGGGAAGAGGAGTGCTAATTTCAGGGTGTCCGCCCATCCCCCACTGCTGTACCTCACCTCCACAGGGCAGTGTGGGGGAGACACTGGTCAGGATGGAGGGAGCTTGCTGGCAGCTGCTGCTGTCTCAACTTGCTGATCTACTTAAAAAGGCAGTGTATTTAGAGTCCGATCAGCATACTTAAAGGGGCAGTGTGCGTCTCTCTCACACACATGGTGTGTCTCTCTGTCACACTCTGCCTCCATTCGTGCTGCTTTGTGGAGTGTGAGGCTACATTAAACAACAATGTGTTAACCCTTGAGGGCTCACCGAGTGGTAATTCATCATTTAGCAGTAAGGCATTCCCTGGGAAATATCCCACCCTCTGACTCCACCACCTCAATCATGCTTCACAATCATCACTGGTGTGTACAGTATTAAATTGTTTGTTTAAAACTTATACTGTGTGTGTGTGTGTGTAGCCTTTTTTGGCGAAAAAAATTTCCCTGGAACCTAACCCCCCCATTTACATTAATTCTTACGGGGAAATTGGTTTCGCTTAAAGTAGCATTTTTCAGGAACATAACTACAACGTTAAACAAGGAGTTACTGTAGTTTCTTTTGACTTGAGGACTTTGAGCAATTTCCACTTTAAATTGTATAGCATTGCTGAACCAAACATTCAGAAATCATGAGTTAGGCTCCCAAAAATCATGACATTAAAAAATAATAATTGTGGGGAGTCTTATTTGCCTTTTGGTTTCTGAGTCTTTACAATACACTCTGCTTTAGTTTAAAAAAAATTTCTATCCCTCATATTTGCAGAGAAAAGCTTGAAAATATGAACTGAGATTTTTATCTAACCATTTGACTCCAGGAGCTGGGCCTTTAAGCGAAACAAATACTATGAGTGAGGTTTGCAATAAAATTGTAGGCATTTGATACACTGAGTATATGTGAACTTGTGCAAAAACAAGCCGCACAAACCTTCAGTGCATATAAGTTAATTTTGACTATAATGTGTAAAATTAGTATTAATGTCCTTTTAAATCCTGACTCTTAACAGATATTTCTAGTGTGAAACCGTTTATGTGAAGTGTCCTGTTGTAAAGCCTCTGAGTCAGCATGTGTGTCCAAATCCATCCGATTCTCTGCTTTCTGATTATCCTATCTCTGTCATAGCAGAAAGCAGCCGTCTGTGAACGTCGGTCTAATTTAAATAATTGCAGATACTAAAGCATGCATTGGCACAATAGCATGAAGGCAGTCTTCCATTTTTACTATCACTCATAACACAGGAAGACTGATTAGCACGTTGGATCCCAAAATTAAATTCTGCATTATGTGGGTAGGTTTATTGTGATGAAAACCGAGACACTTTCTCAGGGCTCTAATGGAAATGTAGAAAGGACTGTTTTACAATGAAACAATTCTAGGAAATCGCTTGGTTTTTATGGATTAGCTGAGCATTTTGCCTGCAAGATTGAGGGGTCAGATTGGAAAAATGAGTCTCCAATCTAAAATGAGATGCCGCTAACAGTAGATTGAACAGGTCTTCATAATATAATCTCAACCCTGTCCCTTCTGACATGCTTTGATAAACTAATAACTAATGAGACTAATTTAAATTTTCATTAGACTTCAGAATTAACATGCACTTGAACTGAATAAATATCAGTTGACATCTGAGCTGTTGTTTCAGATTCTTTGCAGACTTGGGCAGACATCACTGCATTGGTTTACATTTAAATGATCTTCAATGAGAAGGGCTAGCAATTCAGTTTAGAAAAAGAAACTGTAGACTTTAGAGCACAAGATACAGCACCAGAGAAAAACTCTAAGTTGCTGAGCCACTGTGAAGTGGCCCACTTTGATCTCTAATGGGATTAAATCACCTACAGTACATTTATGCTGTGTTGACACTACTTGTTTGAAACATGTAAGTAATAAATATGGTGTTGTGGGATTTCAGCCTGCTCAGGAGGACAGGAGAGAAGATCAAGACCCAGAGAGCAGAGATCTTGAGATTAAGGAAGGAGACGGAGTGCAGGAAGAGTGTTCCAAGGCAGAGTTGAAAATAGAGAGCCCTGAGACAAAAACAGGCCAAGAATTAAAAGCCACCCAGAAATCAGTAAGAAGACACAGAAATATGTACTGCAAGGTTTCCTTGCTGGATGACACCGTTTACGAGTGTGCTTTGGATGTAAGTGCCATTTAGTCTCTTAAGATGGGTGATGGGGGTGGGAGCGGGGAGGGTTCGGAATTGCGTGATGCTGCCAGTGAAGTAAATGGTTAAACTCCACTGGAGTAGGACTGTGTCTTAAACCATAACAATTATTTAAGATCTGATAAGAATGTAGGGCACCTTGGACATTGGGGAAAAAAAAATCCAACATCTCTATTTGGCGGGTTCTTTAAAAATGCTGTAGTCTCACTTGCTGATGCTTTCTCCTTCACTTGCCCCTACTTCTGATACTCCAGGCTTGAGTGTGATTGATATATAAATTTTACATCCTCTTAAGATTTGATTATAACGCTAAATAATATTCAGATCAGAGCCAGAAAATGTTTGTCAGCTGGATTTGTATGCTTTGCTGGCTTTTCACCCAGAATACCTTGGAAACCTAAGATCTCCTGCTGCTGACTAATAACAGGAAACAGTTTCAGCAAATCACCAGAGAAAAAAATGAGATGATCACCACTTAAACTTTGTCAAAATACTTATTTTTGCTTTGTTCCTTCAAATTCTTCCTTCTCATATGAGCTATGCCTTGAAAGAGTTAGCAGGCATGCTTAATGGGCATATAACTATCAGTTGTATTTCATCCCAGTCTTTCCTAATCATTTATCTAAGCCACAATCCTTACGTCACTATTTATAACAATTTTTACAAAGGGCGATGGTAGCACTGGCACCAGGCCAAACCCTGGTTCGGAATGCTCATTCTTAATTATCAAATTTTGGGTTTTAGTGGTTGTGAAAGGGTTGCTTCTATTCCTGTCATCAGAGTGTTGCAGTTGCCTTAGTTTTCCATTAGGAGGAACTGTGTGCAAAATGACAAATTCCAAAACTGTCTCCCCTTGTGTGTAGTTTAACACAGTCTTGACACAAATGCATCCCAACACAAGAAGCCTCTCCTTTCTACACCATCTGCTCAGGCTTGATTCACCCTTCTGGTGCAGATTCTGTAAGCTGTCTCTTCAGCCTTTACAGCCCTCTCACTGTGGTCTGGGTTACCTTCTGTCCTTGTATCAGAGGTTCATAAGTTCTCCCTTTAGGTTAAGGGGTTCACCCCTTGGTGCATGGATCCAAGGCAGTCTTTTCCTCTTCCCCCTGCCCTTGCCTGGGGAGACCTAGCAGCTGCCGGTGTTCTGCTTCAAGTTTCCCAGTAGAGATCTCTGTGTCTTGTCTTACACTGAGAAGGTGGCTTGGCTTTTATTCCACTTTCTTTCCTAAAAGGACTTGCTCTCAGCTTACAATGCCTGGTGGGCGTAGGTAGGCCTACAAGTCCCAGAATGCCTGTCCTTAAATGTTCAAGACCGGATAACGAAACTGATGAGTTGGGCCAACATGCCATTTTACGTGGATATGTAAAAATTGCTAGTAGAGTGACAATGTCTAGCAGTATTCAGAATAGAAATGGCAGTAAACAAATAATGCTTTTAGCATCCCTATTAAATCAATTTCAGAAGCTCTGCTCAGTCCCCTATAGTTGAAAGGTTTTTGGCTGTACATGTTTTTCGTATCTATCTCATAGGATGATCCCAGTGTCCTAGCAATAAGAAGTCAACGGAAATCTAATTCAGCATCTGAGTACTAGCCCAACACGTAAACAATCTGGCACTTAGTCTTTGAGACATAATGAGCTTGTTAAGCCCTGAACCCACTGGTTAAGTCTAGTTGCTCATTTGTGACCTGTTTAGGTTTCTAGGGCTTTTTGTGCAAAGCAGTTACCTTAGATGACCTTGTACAATTAGGTCAATGCATCAGTGTTTGTGCAACAGTGTTGCTGCCATTGCTATCCCATGGGATGCTTCTGGTAATGTAGTTTTATGTCCTAGAGACGATGAGAAGTGGTTACTGGAACATGGTTGGGGAAAAACCTTATCTGATCACAAGAAATAGCTGATCTTTTAAGGAAAGGCCTGGGACAATTATGAAGTTGAAGCCTAAAAATTGTTTGCAGCAGTTTGAAGTTTGTTAGCTGTAATTACAGTTGTATCCCTGGAGCTGTAAATCGTTTTAAGGCTATAGCTGTTCTCTCTCTCTCTCTCTGTTAAAACATCTAAAGCTTAAATTATCGAAATGTCCATTGTTTCTCTAGAATGTTTGATAGAATCTATTTGTCAGGACAAGTGTATGTGGATTAGACCCAGTCTGAAATTTTGTTGAACTCTGCCATATGGCAGATTTTTAGATTTAATTTTTAATCTCTGTTGAGTTTGAAATGAACATGGTGTAGCATTTAAAGTAGGTTTAAAATGAAATACAGTGGGTCAGAAATAATTTTTATTTCCTGGAGAGCTTCTTATGTTACTATGCTTATTCTTATTCTGAAAGTGGTGGTGTAATGAATGCTTAAATAAAAATCAAACAAAAAACCTCCCCAAAGTGTAGTATTTAAATAACACTTCACTTCAGAACATTTTTTTAAAAACCTAAATTAATCCTAAAGACAGATAAATATTATTCTCATTTTAAATGGAAATACTGAGACCAGGAGCTTGTGATTGGAAGTCAGCAGCACAGCTAGGATTGGAACCCAAGGTTCCTAGCTCCCAGTTCTGTGCTTAATCCACTAGATCATGTTGTGTCCCAAAATACAGTGTCAGAATAATAAATTCTATTTCCAGTCACAAGTCTGTCTGGTCACCACTTGATAAACCTAGCTAATTTAGCATTTTGTACTGCCACCTATCATTGTAGCGTAAGTACCTTCTTGGAGCATTTTACAAACACTTAAGCCACACAACACCTCTTTTGAGTAGGGAATAATTATATATCCATTTTTTGAGATGAGTAAGATGATGTGTAGATAAAATGACTTTCAGGATGCTCAGTCAATGTGGTCAGGGACAGAGTCAACATCAATTTTAAACATTTCCCCAATAACTCTGGTTTGCTGGATTTGAATTTCCTATCTGATGCTCTTCCCTGTAAAATGAAATACTTGGCCATAAATTGCTGAGCCAGTCAGCACCCCTTTCTTTTGCTCAAGAATTCAGCCCTCTTCAGTGATTATGCAGAGTGGGAGAGTTATTGGTGGGACCAGGAGAGGAGAGACAAAAAGCAATGTATACTATAGAATCCCTGTTACTTATTTGCAGAAACATGCCAAGGGTCAGGATCTGCTTAGAAAAGTATGCGAGCACCTCAATCTTCTGGAAGAAGACTACTTTGGACTGGCCATATGGGACTCTCCAACGTCCAAGGTAAGAAGGTGCTTGTGGGACTACAGTGTGCAATAAAAAAAAAACCCAAACTCTTCTCGATAGGTTCTTGTCCCCAAAATGGGAAGAAGTGTGTAGCGTCCCAAAAAATTTTGCTTCATCTAGCAATATTTTTATTTTCCCCCTATGTGTGAAAGACCTTTTCTAAGAACTGGCATAGTGTGTGAATTGTAAGAGTAACGATATTGTGAATAAAGAAAAGGAGGACTTGCGGCACCTTATTTAAATGGGTGAGTCTCTAAGGTGCCGCAAGTCCTCCTTTTCGTTTTGCGAATACAGACTAACACGGCTGCTCCTCTGAAACCTGATATTGTGAATAAAATAGAAGCTACTATAAAATAGGACAGTATGTGCTTTGCTAATGGAGGGGAGTGAAATGAATTTGGAAAAATCTGTTCTGGAGGAACTGAAGCCACATTCAAAACAGATTAGATTAGGTTCTGGTTTCTTTTTCTTATGACTACATTACAAAGATACAACAGAAGAACTGTAGGATATAAGTTATTCAAGAAGTGTTGGAGAGATTAGGTTTCAGAGTAACAGCCGTGTTAGTCTGTATTCGCAAAAAGAAAAGGAGGACTTGTGGCACCTTAGAGACTAACCAATTTATTTGAGCATAAGCTTTCGTGAGCTACTGCTCACTTCATCGGATGCATAGAGATTAGGGTTTTTCCTTTTCTTTTAATTGTGGTTCACAAAATCATGGTGAATAGAGTGGATAGGATAGAGTAGATGACACTTAAGATGTGAAAGAACCTGAGCACAAAAGGAATTCAGGGAGAATTTCTTCAGTCATAAATTATTCCAAGTATCTACTAAAGGCAATAAGAGGAGCAAACAATGTCTTGTATTTTGGGGGTAAATAAGCATATTTGATTTAGCTGTTAATTTGAGTCAAGTGTATGTAGATTGCCATCTCACATCTCAATTTCTGAAGGGTCTTGTGTTCATTTTCCTCCTCTTCCTGACTTGTCTGTCACTGTTATGACAGACTCTTAGTGATTTTAGCCTTAGGTTTGTTTTATTGATCAGGTAAGTGTTTCCTTCTTCACTATCATGGGTATACCTCTAATATGTATCTGAATGAACCAGTCAATCAATATTATGACTGGAAACAACTTACTCCCTGCACCCTAGTATTCTGCGATACAATACTGGCTGTTCCAACTTTATAAAAAATGGAAAGAAATGTAAGTGGTTGAAGATTTAACAGTGTGTTCTGTGCACACACAAGGGAATTATTTGGATAATTTCCATGGAGTTGCATATGTAAATTCCACTCCTGTCCTGTGTGTAATCAGGAAATAGAGTTAGAAAATTTTGAGTTACATTTGATTTTCTACAGAAAAATGCTAAATGGAGACTGTCAGTTTTCATCCACACTTATTTGTGATTAGTTGAACCAACCAAATAAGCGTGTAGCCTTCTTGGAGCACTTTTCCCTTTAGAGTGGAAAAATATCACAGGAGAATAGCTCCAGCTGGCCTGACCATCATTGGAAAAAGTCCCTGGAGCTCTTGTCAGCATTTACAGGACTTGGTGGGAGGCCATTCTGGATTAATGTTTCAAGCTGGGGCTTGTCACTGACAGGAGGGAAGGAAAATTCTAAAAGCATAAGTATTTAGTAAGGCAATGCAATTCCTAATGTATTTGCTGAAAATAAGTTAAATTCTTCATACTGAAACTCAAATTGGTCAGTTTTACTTTATGATTTTGTTTAGATTTATGCAGCGTCATTGTCTTGCTAGCGTGTTCTTTAACAAATCAGACTGCCTTACATAAAAGTGAAGCACAGCCTTGCTTAGTAAAAATTAAGCCTACCTGGGGGTTGGTTTCAAATAATTGTCTGACTTGAAATGGACTTAAAGACTTTTCATCTGGCTACCTTCCTGTTTCACGTATTGGAATAATTTATGAAAAACTGGTGGAATGAAGAAATTAACTCATTAAAAGATTCTTTAAAAGATACAAAAAAAGATTCTTCTTTGGGACAGTTAACAGATTGGTGGCTTTCATGACAGCTGAAGCCTCATTTTTGTTTTTATTTTCTTATATTTAGAATTTGATTTCATTCTTGCAGTAAGGAATTGTTTACTCCATACTTAATGGAATCTACTATATGTAAAATATTGTTAGATATTTTTAAGGGCAGAAATATCAAGCTGTTCAAATTAAGTCTTTTAACCAGTGTGTGTTGCGTTGTGGGAAGAAAATTGCCAGATCATCATTCTCTAACCACTTCCCCTTTTGTCTTCCTCTCTTTGTATCCATCACTTTTGAGTCAAACGGGCTTCCCTAGGTTTGGGACAGGAGGAGTGGAAGAAAGCTAATTGCATTGCCTTCTTTGAAAACAGAATTGTACACATGCTTTTTTACTCGCTTGATGTCTGATTTGGAGTTTGCTGCTGTAATTTCTTACAGACTGCAAAGAGTGAGAGAACGCTGTCAGTAGCAGGATTGTTTGGTGTCAGAGATTTATTGTCACTTAAAACATGAATGAGAGAGTTACACAGCTGTTCAATATAGATTTTAATCCCAGTCTGGAATAAACTATTAATGTTTGCAGCCACCCTTTGCTGTTTTGAGATAATTGCCTTATATATGTATATTTCTGTTCAATGGAGTGTAAACTTCCAAGTTTGAAATTCCCTCCAGCACTGCAGTACTCTAAAAAGAGCCCTCACCTAATTTATTTGATTTACCAGCTAACGTGATTTTAAGAGTCTTCAACAAACCAACTTCTGAACCTCTTCCAAAATGATAGCTAGGGTTTAACGGGGTGTGTGTGTGTGTGTGTGTGCGCGAGCGCGCACATACATATACACGAAAATATTATACCTAAATATCTCTACTTTCAGAAATAAACCAACAATGTGCGCAAGGAAGGGCACTTTCACCCTCTGTTTTTCCAATGTGGGAAAGTGAATAGAGGGACTGTTTAGCACTGAAGAAGTTTATATTAGAGTTTATACTAGTCTGAAAGGGAGAATTGTTTTCCACTGATTCATGAAACAGCCTCGGATAAGAGTATCATTAATTACTGAACCCTCATTGTCTGTTGGATTAGGCAGACAGGATGAGTTCCATGAATGCATGACTGCACTCGGGCTGCGTTAGAGCCAGCAGCTAGGCTGTCCCATTCTCACTGGAGAAAACTAACATTTGTAGCATCAGCACTTACATTTACAATTGCTATGCTGACAAAACCATAGACCCCAAAAAATGCTATGTAGATGGCCTGTGTGCCTTCTTTTTCATGGGTTTCATAGCACTAGTTGTAAAGATTGGAAGAGTAGAAGAGAGCATATTTTTAACAATGAATTTAATTAAACCTATCCACAGTTGTACCAGTAAACATGTAAAGTAAAATGTCCTTTAAGATAAGCTTAGAGAGCTGAATGGGTAGGCATACTAATTTTTCACCTCCAGAAGACCTAGATTTACAAATTCTGCTTAGGTCACATGAACATGAATTTGATGGCTTCATTCTAGCCTCTAGAAGATGATTATTACTATTGTACTGTCTTCATACAGTGTTTCACAACTGATAGCTTCTGCTAAGAAGAGGCTCAAGACTGAGATATTTCAGGTTATGACTAGAGGAGGAGCATTGGCAGGGCTATAAAATAATTTCACTGACATCAGTTTTGCACCACATCTTTGCTCCCCAAAAATACAAATAAAGGAGATGAATTACAGGCAACTGAGGAAACTGGATAAAAATGTCTAAATATATTATCTCCTCAAGCTAATTCTCAGAAATTTATGCCTTTTTTTTTTTTAAAAGATTATCACCTTCCCTCACCCCCACCCCGAACTGTCATGATAGGTGCTAAGCTTTTGCTGTCATTGCAAATATCTTCACTTATTCCAGTGATTGATATGACATAAAGCTGTCTTTGTTAAGGACTACACATAGAGGAGCTTAACTTACTATCTAAAAATCTGAATTAGTGTGAGCAATACATCTTAGAATGCGGAGAAAGGTGCAGGGGGGTTGTGAGAAAATAGCAGTGTTAAAACCTTTATGGATCTGTGCGTTTCTCTTCCTAATGGCTAGTTCTAGCTTATACTGTCTGATGCTGGAATTTGAGAAAAATGTAGGTTGCAGTATTTCATCAGAGCATTTATTTTAATGAGAAAACTGCAGCGTATTCTGCACTTTTAGATCCAGAAAGAGAGATGGCTTCCCTTGGAAGTTCACACTTTATTGTTCAAGGCCATTGTTGGAGCTCAAATAAATAAAACTTTTTGTATATAGAGCTTTCATGTCCTTTGGAATTTTAATTTATCATGTATGCAGTGTATATGTACTAGCTGGCCACAAAAGGGGACAAAAGTCACGGATGTGAATTCTGCTCCTGTCCTTCATCCCATCCCATTCCATCCTTTCCCTCTCTCAACTTTGAACTGCCTGTGGATGAATGGTGTGATGATAGTAGGCTGGAGTGAACAGGCTGAAAAATGGGGAAACTTAGGATGTTGTACATGTGCCTGAGTAGTAGTATAGAGTAATATAGGGGTGGGTGGATATTGTATAATATATATGGTATACACACATTACAAAAGCTAGTTCAGTTCACATTTGATAGCTGCTTATTTAGCTGATTGACAGTACTGTTTCCTGTGGTGTTTCTTTTAGTACTTGTCAACTGTGTGAATTTTACTATTTTCTCCTCTTATAGACATGGCTGGATTCTGCCAAAGAAATAAAAAAGCAGGTTCATGGTAAGTGGATTGAGTTCATCTTGATCTATTTTTTTACTGGTAGGTATTTATAGCTTTGGCCTACAATTCAGAGAACCGCCAAAAACCAGTTAGAGTTCATGGAAGGGTGTTTTTCAGGGATCAGCACAAGTTCAAACAGCATGCACCCCCTCTTTTTACTCTTAATAGTGGCACTTTGTTACAATGAAGACTATCCTACAGTACATTGTCAGGAGGCAGACAAACGCTGTACCTCCATAGTGCAGTCCAGAATTAGGTAGTGTCTTTCAGCCTGCTGGTAAGGGGAAAAGAAAAGTATATGTTGTGGCAAACTTCTGTGGATTCTTCAGAACTGCTCAGGCATCCAAATGGGATAGCTGAGTTGAACAAGTGGCTTGAACAGTGTCAGGATAAATGTCTCACAGTATAAGCAGAAATGGACTGTGACTTTTCTGATATTGGGCCAGTTCAGTGCAGGGACCAGTGTCCATGTAGATCCATTTTCAGAGACCAGATTTTCTTCAAAGAATACGCACACTCAAGACTTCTCACTGCAGTGAAAGTGAATTTCTGTGTAGGTTAACAGGGAGGAGGAGAGGTATTTCAACAAAGCTATGAACTGAAGAGGTTCTCTGTGTGGCATAATCGAGGCAAAACTCCATTGGAGTTAATAAACAAACAGCATTGGGAAAGCTTCTTCATTCAGTCATCCACTTTTATTTTTATAATCTACAAAAGCAATTGTTTGTGTGCACGGCTTTAGCTGTTCAAAAACCTACAGCAGGATGATAGTTAAAGGAACCCTTTGTTTCACTCAGCTGATTAAGATGCATTTAAATGGTCTTACTGGAAAAATGACATGATTAAGATTCAGATCTAAAAAAGGGAACAATACTTTTCTACAGACAACCCCAGAATGTTTGTGTTCCCCTTAAAATAGATGGAAAGTTGCTCACAGTTATCTTAAACTTATTCATGAATAATTTGAATGTTTCTGGCACCATACAATGAAAATGGCAGGATTTGTCTCTTAATTCAATTATGGTATTGGGTAAGAAGCAAATCTGTAAATGGAGTCTGTCTGGTTTCTTCCATCCTCCCCCGTGACAGCCCCATGTGGGACTTATTAAATCTTTTAAGAAACAAAATCAGAAAAACTTGCCTCCCTGAATTAAGTACCATTTTAAACTATTGAATTAGAGGGTGATGAATGAAGTCGTTATATTTGACTCAGGTTTTTGCAGCAATTTTAGAAATTCCCTACTGAAGCATTTAATGCCTCTGCCCTTCAGGTCAGCTATCTAAGGGCAAAATTGATTATACCCTCCAAGAGGAAATGGTAACCTCATTCTGAACACTTGAAAAAATAAATCTTTAAAGCTACTCCCTTCTTGGTATCTGAACTCTCTGAAGTAAGGAGGGGAGGGGTGAGTTTTAATGTCCATACAATGTAATTATGATTGTAAGGTCCTGTACTGGAACATTATATTTTGTATCTTTTTAATGAATTCACTTGTCAGTTTGTTTAAAAACCTTTATTTTCAAATACAGTATGACTCCCAGAGAGTTTATGAAAGGTTTCATTTTTGTATAAATTGAAAAATAAACATACAGTTTTGCATCTTTGCGTGTTAGATGTGATTTATTTGAATAGTGGCTGAGCATGCATTTTGAATATAATTGTAGTACTCATAGAAGTAAGACTGATGACACTAATTAGAGCTAAGTACTGTCTACATAAACCTTGTAATTCAGCTGTTCTAAAACATTTCAGTCTTGACCTGCAAAACCCTTGCTGTTTTAGCCCTGGGTGTTTCTTGACTACAGATAGACATTTGTACTGAATTTATATGGTGGCTGTGTGGCATGGGCCAATGTTTAACCACTAAACACCTCTTTCTTCTCACCTAGGAGAGATTTAAAACCTGAGTCTTTGGTGGTAAAATGCTAATTCATTAACCCACACCACAGTTTGACCTCTATTCATACTTTATCACATCTATAAAAAGCAAACAGAGGTATGAAGTATTTAATGAGCAGTAGATTCCAAAACATGTGAATTCCACACTTCTTATATTATCTGGGATGTCTTTCATGTGAATATGTCCACCTCCACATAGTCTGGTTCCGTGTTCCCCATAAAAGATATGTTTTAAGCTAAGTAAATGAAAACAGATCAGAGACTTTATCACTTCTCTTTAAACTACATTCTATAATCAATTATTCAAATGGCAGCATTAAAATATAAAGTATCATTTGAATGCTTTATTTTTAAAGTCAGATTCGATATTCATAATTTTTATAAACTTCTGTATTGTGAACATTTTTGTTGTAAATTTTCAAAACTTGTATGTTTCTAATTACAGGAGCCCCCTGGAACTTTACATTCAATGTGAAGTTTTATCCACCAGATCCAGCACAGCTGACAGAGGATATAACGAGGTAAAGACAGATTATTTCCTTTTAACTTTGCTAATCAGTTAGTAAAGTACTGAGAGTGGAAAGTACAATAGAAGTGCATAATATTGTGCTTTTCAGGTAAAAGCTCAAAAGCTATTTATAAATCTTTGTTTTCAAGTATATTTTAGAGTTAATACTATAGGACTAGACATAGTCTGCTTTGAAGGCTGTATGTGCAAGATTTTTATGTAGAGTGTGTGCGCGCGCGCATACCTACACATACTTTTAAATGCCTTGAACAAAGTCTGATTTCAGTTATCAAAACCATTTTGAAGGGGGTGGATCGTTCTTTCTTTCAGACTACTGCAGGTGTAGCTCTTATCCTTTGAATGAGAAGGGTGCACTAACTCTTTTTTTTTCTTATAAGCCAATACAAACATCACTCCATGCCATTTAGCAGCATAAAATGTGGGCTTCCTCTTCATTTCCTCAGGAGCTTGAGCTCAAAATAAAGTGACCAGGTTTTTGTCTTCTGTTGCAGGAGTTCTCAACCTTTTTCTTGATGAGGCCTGTTAGGATATAGATATTCAGGCCTGTCTGTAAAGGCCTATACTCTAAGAATTTAGGTGTATTATTATCACATAGCTAATTATAGAGGTATAAAAGAAAGAATCAAAATCACTGTCTGCCGATGTAAGAGCCTTCTCTTACTGTGACAGTTTGAGGCCCTGTGCTTAGGCTCAGGCCTTTTGGCTAAGCAGCAGAGGCAGCCATAAGCTGGGAAGCGACCGGTCACATCCTCACATTCCAAACTAGTCCCATTGAAATAAGGTGCTATTGGGCTGTTAGGAATACAATCCTGTCCTGATAATGCCCATTGCCTCCAGAGAAAGGGAAGTGCCTAGAAAATGTAAAAGGAAACTTAGTTCGATAGCATCCTGTCTGGCAAGAACTCACTTATCAATAGCTGGGATGTGAAATCCTCATTTCTTTGTTGTTCTATTACTGTAGTCCCCATTTCCCTATTGTTTGTCTGCATAATCTCTGTCTGGTTCTGTGATTGTTTCTGTCTGCTGTATAATTAATTTTGCTGGATGTAAACTAATTAAGGTGGTGGGATATAATTGGTTAAATAATCATGTTACAATATGTTAGGATTGTTTAGTTAAATTTCAGTAAAATGATTGGTTAAGATATAGCTAAGCAGAACTCAAGTTTTACTATATAGTCTGCAGTCAATCAGGAAGTGCGGGGAGGGGGTGAAAATGGGAACAGGGAATGGGGGTGGGGAAATTGGAATCAGATTTAGCTAAATGGGAACAGGGACACAGGTAAGGCTCTGTGGTGTCAGAGCTGGGAAGGGGGACACTAAGGAAGGAAACTGGAATCATGCTTGCTGGAAGTTCACCCCAATAAACATCAAATTGTTTGCACCTTTGGACTTCGGGTATTGTTGTTCTCTGTTCATGCGACAAGGACCAGGGAAGTAAGTGGGTGAAGGAATAAGCCCCCTAACAAGGCCCACCCCAATATGCTATAAAATCTCCATGGCCCACCTGTGCCACAACTGGTTTTCTGCATATAAAAGCCGGGGTTGGCATTACGGGGTGGCAAGCAGCACAATTGCCTGGGGCCACAGGGTGCCCACGAAGCTACATTGCTCAGGCTTCATCTTCAGCCCTGTGTGGCGGGGCTCAGGGCCCTGGGCTTCAGCCCCATGTGATGGCGCTTTGGGTGTCTGCCCTGGGCCCCAGCGAGTCTAACGCTGTCCCTGCTTGGCGGACCCCCTGAAACCTGCCCCAGACCCCTGGTTGAGAACCACTGTTCTATTGCACTCTCAGTTAAAATCACATCTTCTGTTTCTTCCCTGTAGGTATTATTTGTGTCTTCAGCTTAGACATGACATTGTTACAGGGCGTCTGCCTTGTTCCTTTGCAACACTGGCCCTGCTGAGTTCTTACACAGTCCAGTCTGAATTGGGAGATTATGACCCGGAGTTACATAGCGCAGATTATGTCAGTGAGTTTAAACTGGCCCCAAACCAGACAAAGGAACTTGAAGAAAAAGTCATGGAACTACATAAAACATACAGGTGAGTGGTGGTATTGAGGGAGCTTGTCTGGAGTAATTAGAATAATAGCCATTTAGTATTTTCCCAGATTCTGAGTTCTTTTATTTTTCTCTTCAGGGCCATCAATACCTTTTGTGAGCCTCAAACAGAGAGAGAGAGAGTTAGTTTCATAGATGAGTGTTCAGTTGACAAATAAAATCCATCTGCTTTAAATAAATAAATAAACTCCAAACAGTTACAGAAAGTCCTTCCAGAATTTATAACCCACGTGCTTTGCATAAACTATCCTGCTAGTGCTCTGAAGGAATCCGATACTGAGAAAGTCCAGAGTTGGTCATGTAATAGTAATTGCTCCTTGAGACTATTTACTTACAAACTGTAGCCTTTACTGCTTCCTTCCCCTTCTCCCCTCCACAGACTCCCATTTTTGTCCGTTTGTCCACCGTTTTGTGTCTTTCAGAGTATAGCAATTTTTCAAATTTATTACGAGGTATGTAGCTGCACTTTCAACTTTGTTGGATGATGATATTAAAGGGAATGAAGGTTTCCTATAACCTAATATTTGTGAAAGGTTTCTTTATCCCTCTGTGACTACCTTTTCATACTGGTGGGTCTCTCTTGAGCAGCTCTTGTATCCGGTTAGAAGAGCATAATAACTAAATTAAAACTTTTTGAAAAAAATTTTTTTATCTTATATTGTGCATATTTATGCTAATGTACTGACTTGTTCAACTGCAGAGACCACACTGAATTGTGTATTTATTACCTACCTCTCTTCGCACTCTTTAAGGAGCCTACCACCTTGGTATATAGGTATTGTACAATAACCTGAAAGAGGGGTGCAAGTGTCAGTAGTTTTAAGGGAAGAAAGAAAACCCTATAAAACACGAAGAACGAGTCCAAGCCCTTGTGTGGGACTTGAACCTGCAGTCTCTCTTGACCACCCCAAAGCTGACAGTTGAGCCACAGTAATGCTGATAGAAAACTAAAAGCAAAGGTGAAGCCCTTTCCACGACAAATGCAAACTAATAACATAAGCATAACCTGTAATAGTGGACTTTAGTCCAAGGGTGATACCAAAGCTATAATGAACACCTCAAACTCACATGGTCAGATCAATATTTTAAATTGATATCTCTCTATTTGTACTGACGGGGAGAGGAAGTGAGGAAGATAAGCTTGTCCGTTGCTCTGTATCTTCTTTTGACTTCAGGTTATAAAGTACTATTTGTGATAGAACAGGAAACTAACATCGCTGAATTATTTTTTTGGCTATTTTATTCTCTTAAAAGAGCCAGTGAACATGAAGTATTTTGTGTAAAACAAAAATATTAAAAGTTGACCTGAATAGCATGGCTATATCTAAATTTGTAGCGTGACAGAGTCTCCCTCTTATATAGATGAGTTCATTAATATTGAATGTTGTTCTGAGAACTTTAAACATCAGATGTTTTTAGGTAAAGAATTTCCACATAAAATGTTCTTAGTGCTATTGTCATTTTATTTGAACTATAGAGGGTTTGTGTTTAGGAGATGAATGTTGACCTTGTTGTTCCACTTAAAATAGGTTATTGTTGTAATATTAATCCTTTTTATTCCCGTCTGTTTATTGGTCTGTGCTGTATCATGCCTGCATAAGACATAACACTAGGATTTACAGTTTACATAAAATTTAAAGTGTTTTGTAAGTAAGATATCAAAGCAACAAACAAAACTAAATGTATATAAATGGGTACTGTCCCAATATAGCATTTGGACACAACTTGCAAATAGAACCCTATTAACAGAGACATTTCAATAACACTGAAAATATCCCCATTATCAGGATGTTTCTCTTATCCAGAGTTGCATTGTATTGCCTCTCCTATGGACAGGCACTATCTATTTCCAGAAAATGTCTCATTCATCTAGGCTGCTCCTAGTAGGAGTCTCCTAATTAAGTGATTTCAACTGCCCTGGCATTTAATTCTCCGAACAATAGCTGGATTCTGAAAAGTATTGAGTGGGTACCGCAGTTCACTGTTTGCCTTCAGTAGATTTAATTTGTTCACCTTTTTTGCAAATGAAGTTGGCTGTTTAGAGAATCAGTGCCATGATTCGTACAGTGATGCTTTTTTTTTTCCAGTCTTTGTTTACTAGGGTGACCACATTTCCCAAAGAGAAAATGGGACATTGTGTGGGGCTCACCCGAACCCACGCTTGTGTGCCGGGCTGGCACAAGCCACTTGCTTCACTCCCTGCCCCCAACATTCCTCCATGCCCCACTAGGGGGGCATGCCCCCACTCTTTTGGCAAAACTGGACAACTGGGACAAACGCCCAGTTTTTCCAAAAAAATTAGGGTGCCCAGGAGAGGGTTTAAGAAGGGGACTGTCCCGGCCAAAATGGGATGTATGGTCACCCTAGGTACTTCAGAGGCATAAGGTGTTGAGGAATTGTCGTAGAATAAATACGAAGCAGTATCTTTTGTAAACATAACATTCTGCATTCAGAAAAGGAATTCAGCAAACCAAGGCTCAGCAATTCTTTTGCTAAATAAAAGATCACTGTCTATTGCTTTTACACTAATCATTATTATAGATAATAGTAAGTTCATTGTCTTTTGTTTTTCTACATAACCTTTTTTAGATCCATGACTCCAGCACAAGCAGACCTTGAATTTCTTGAGAATGCAAAAAAGCTATCTATGTATGGAGTTGACCTTCACCAAGCCAAGGTAAGAGATTTTGTTGTTGTTGGAGTAGGTTGGGGCTCACAGGTTCCTTATTTCAAGAGCCCTGATCAAAGATGTAGGCAGTCAGGCAGCCAGCCACCCTTGCAGAAATGCAAGCATATAATAGATATGTTGTAAGCATTACTGCAAGCTTTATAAAAAGGAAGTTACACTTCCTGATTTGCTTCTCTGTATATTAGGTAGATATAAACCTACCAATGTAGACAAGCCCCTAGTCTGAAGAATTTAAACTAATGTTTGATCCTGAAAAATAATCCACTCTCAGAATTCTTATAAATACAGTGTAAACTCTAAAAGATCAGACACAAACTTTGAGCAGATGGGGTTGGAGAAGACATCAATAGAAGAGAGGAGGTTTTAAGGAGAGATCTGAAGGAAAGTAAAATTGGCCCTTGGCAGGTGGGAAGTTGGAAGCTGTTCAGGCATGCAGGACAAATGAATTCAGTAGCTATTTAGGAAAAGACAAAAGGAGTGTATAGACAAAATGTTGGGTGATCAGTTGTTAGAATTTGTAATTCCAACACTGGTGCAGGTATAAATATGTATTAACTTTCTTAGGACTTGGAGGGAGTTGACATCATTCTGGGAGTCTGTTCCAGTGGCCTTCTTGTCTATAAAGATAAACTGAGAATCAACCGCTTTCCTTGGCCCAAAGTGCTGAAGATTTCCTACAAACGCAGCAGCTTCTTCATTAAGATCCGGCCAGGGGAGGTACATTGCCAGTTTATCTTCTATTTTTGTCCTGTATTGTAACAAAACATTTTCTAATTAGTGTCCAGTTTAGTCTTGTTTGCATAAAGAACAGAAAAGTGCTGTGGAGATTTAAAGTTGTTTCTATAATTGCAGTAGTACAATTGGTTTTTCATTTTAAATTATAACTTACTTCCTGTCTTATTTGGCTTTGTAGTAGATTCAATTTATAATATAAAACTAAAATATCTGTCTCAGCCTATAACATTGCATTTGAATGATAAATTACACAGTAGTTAGCTCCACCTACTTGTAGACTATGGTATTCTGCTGTTGAACATATTCTCATTGGAACAAGTCAAGCACATAACAGATCTTTGTTGCAGAAATACAAATATAAACAAAATATTTTACCATAACCAAAATGAAGCAAAATGCTTGATCTTTCAGATAGTACTTGGAAACATACTTTTAATGAGGAGAACAAAAGATTGTGTGGAAAAGAGAGATTTTTTTTTAGTTGCTGTGGAAAGCAAGTAGCTGTTCATTTCATAAGACCTTAGATGACCATTCGTAATGTTGTACTTTTATCAATTGTCAAAGTATGTAGCAACATGGTATGTGAGGGGCTGGATCATGCTGTTTTGACTTGTACGTGGATCTCCTTCCCACATGAAAAGGGGAATGGAGTGGCCTCTGCTGCATTGTTTTACCCCCACCTTGTTGGATCCTGCATGAATGAAAGCAGTCCACGTTTTCATTTGTGTGGTGGAAAATCCCTTTTAAAAGGGATCCCAGAACTGCTGCAGAGAAATACAGGCTCCATATAGAAGGGCCTATACCTTCTTGCAGATGCCTGGGTATCATCGTATATCTACAGGGTTTGTGAGCCAAACCCTCATCTCTCTAGTGGAAGAATGCCAAAGAAGTTCTGTGAGGGGAATTTGGGAGTTGCTTGCCTGGGTTTTACGTGGGTATGTTCCATGTAGTGATTTTCTTTTGTATACATCACCTGTAGCTGTAATAAAATAATCCACTTTGCAATTTTCCATAGCATGAACAATATGAAAGTACCATTGGATTCAAACTACCTAGTTATCGGGCAGCTAAGAAACTGTGGAAAGTCTGTGTTGAACATCACACTTTTTTCAGGTATGCCTTGCTTAAAATTGTAAAAAAAAATCTGTTTTTTAAAAACCCACTATATTTAATAGTGATACTAATTTTAAGTCTCAATTTTTGTAATTCCTTTGCTGATAGATATGTCTGACTCTTCTCCATAGTGATTTAAGGTAATAAGGTTTGTAAAGAGTAAAAAGTGTGTATGGTGACTGAGTTTTATTTTAGGATTCCTAAAATAAATCAAGCTAGCAAATGAATGTTTAACCATTGAGAACATAACCTAGGAAATCCATCAAAATACAGAGGTTTTGAAATAAGGCACTGAAAGTATAACATCTGTATCTAAATGCCATAAGAGAATGAGAATAAAGAAGTGTTTGCCAAATATCTAACTCCGATATTGGTTACTTTACCCGGTATCTCTGTTGGGTATTGTTCCATCTTTACCCCTAAATGGTTTCTTTTTAATAAGAGATTGAGTGAAATAGAGGCTGACATTAAGAAAACCAGTGACAGAGTTCCATGAGAGCTAAGGATGTCAAGGTTTGTAGAAAGATGCTGGTTGCTGTGCTGTCATCCACCTTGTTTTGGTATCCACTTTGCAGTGGTGTTGTATCAGAAAGTGCCTCTCAGCTGTGGGATTTTGAGGTGCAGGTACTATATGAGAAAGGTCAAGAAAAAATTCTTGATAATAGTTCCTTTTTGTAAATGAATATAACTTCCGATGAACCGTTGTGCTAAAGAAATAACATGAGATGCTTCATGCAAGTCTTTTGGTCTGAAAAATGGTTGCTGGATAGTAAATATATGTTAGACTCTCCCATGTTAATAATCTAAGGCCCACTCCTTACTCCCTAAAGCTTTTTCTTGAAGAGAAACCTAAATGTTATATTTTTGGTTAATATAGAAACCTTGCAGGTGGGGGGTCCGGGTGCTGGGGAGTGGAGCTTGATGGGGTGGGGGTCCAGGTGCAGCTGATTGGGGATTAATGAAGTGGACTCTGGGTGTACAGGGCTCATCAGAGGGGTCAGGGTGAGGGTTCGATGGGTCATCTTAACGGGGGAGCCTGAGCTGCTGCCGAGGGGATGCTGCATGCCAGGCTCCCGCTTCCTCCCATGATTCCCCTATCCCCTTTTCTTCTCCATCCCCCTCCCCCTGCCCTATTCCACACACCTTCCTTCCACACTGCCTTCTACCCCCCCCACAGAAAACAGGAAGGCTCCCAGCACACAGAACGGGAGGACGACAGGCACTAGGACCCAGGAGGCAGCATTCAGCTGCAGAGTCTGGGGAGTAGACATGCAGCCTCCTTGAGCTGGGCAGATCTGTGCTTGCAGATATGGGGTGGGTCAGTGGCATGTAACCCCGTGTGCCCCCCCCCATCTCTCGATTCTGTGGGGGTGCAATCCCGCCTGCCCCAAACTGCACTCATGGTTCCCCCTGTGCCCCAGCTTCCCTTTCCTTCCCTGCTGTTTTCTGCAGAGAAGCACAGGAATTCTGTGGGGATGGGGGGCGTTTTCTGCAGGCATGTAGTCATGCAGAATCCTCCCCCAGGAGTACATTATGTGAAGAGATCATTTAGAAAAATATTCAGTTTTTCTGTTGTGAGGCCCCCCCATCTCTTTTTAATTTTTTTCTATATAGTATGAGTGATTTGGAGATATAAAACTAAAATACATGTGTACCTTTCAGGCTAACTTCCCCTGAAGCACTTCCCAAAAGCAAGTTCCTGGCACTGGGCTCTAAATTTCGTTATAGTGGACGGACGCAGGCCCAGACAAGACAAGCTAGTGCATTGATTGACAGACCTGCTCCACAGTTTGAACGAACAGCAAGTAAACGGGCATCTAGAAGCCTTGATGGAGGTGAGTGAAGTTTCATTACCTTACTGTAAGGTTTCCATACATGAAATCCACCCCATATTTTTCTATTGAAAATCACCCTGTAGGCTTAGGCTTCATAACTTTTAAAATTATTATTATTATTATTATTTATTATTATTATTAATAATAATTTATTTTAGATAAAGAAGAAAGCTGATGTAAAGAGCCTGAAACTGAGACAGTGCCTGGAATGTATTTCTAGACACTCAGTTGTAAGGAAGTGCATTTTGTTAATTTTAATTATTAAATCAATTCTGATTCAAAATTTGTGGGCAGAAAAATTGTTTTGAGGGAAATAAATGGGTTTGTTATAAGCTCATAAATGACAGTGAGGTGACACTTCATAGAACTATCAAATAAGACAAGCAAAAAAGAATGTTGTTGTGAATTTAAATTGTCCTGAAGACTGACCCTGTTCCTAAAGTCCGTTGAAACAGATTTCTTTTTAATCTGAATATGAATTATTATATGCTGAAGCAGCACTCATTCTCCCCAAGACTCTTTTCTTAGTTTTGAATATAATAACTCAAGTCTTGAAAAGATGCCATAAAACACTTCAGTAAAAAGTCTGTACCTGCTTGTCCTGTTGCCACCCAAAGCTAAAAGAAAAATAGTACATTTTAACTTTGATGTAGTTTTTGAAAACTACTAACACAGATCTAGCTTTGGATCCCCATACTACATCTGGGATCCAAGTGGTGGTACTTGTTTTGTACTGCTAGTAAGTACCATAGGAGAAGGGAAAGTTCTACTTTTACTAATCTTGTGCTTTAATATCAGAACTTGGAAAATAAAAAGAACAAATTAATTCTTCTATCCGAATTGAAGTCTGCAGCCTTCTCCATATGCTACATGAGTAGCTTGTTAACATGTACACAATTTCTTCAGCTAAACATACGTCTCAAAAAATTGAGGTCAGACCTATATTGGAGGAGAAGCAGGAGGATGTGGTGATGGTTGAGATTCCAGAATCAAAACCTGTGGAACAGTTCCGAGAGAAGCCAGGTATAGCTGTGGTGGCTATGACTCTCTGCAGTGCCTTTTCTATCCTTTCCTTTTTTATGCTTGTTCTTGACCGCTCTGAAATGTTTCACAAATTTTGGCCTTTTTTTCTTTATTTCTTTGCAAGATGTGTCTTTATAGTCAGGCAGCCAACAGGCTGGGATGGGTTTATGTCCTTAAGTGTGGAGAGTTGTTGGAATAGAATTGCTTGATTACACTTTTTAGACATGTATGCAGTGTAGTTGTGGCTGTGTCAGTCCCAGGAGATTAGAAAGACAAGGTGGGTGAGGTAATATCTTTTATTTGACCAACTTCTGTTGGTGAGAGAGACAAGCTTTTGAGCCACACAGTGCTTTTCTTCAGGTCTGGGAAAAGTACTCTGAGCATCACAGCTAAATGCAAGGTGGAACATATTGTTTTCTAAGGGATCATTCAAGGTAGAGTGGCCCGTTAACATCTCTGCAGTGATAGGACAAAAAGAGGGGGTAAGTGGGTTACGGATAGTTGTAAATCCAGCCATAAATCCGGCAGACTTTTAGACAGAAACTCTGTGCTCAGATGGAGAGATTTTAAAGATGTAATTACATTTCAAATAAGACTATATTTTAAATTTCTGTACTTTTATAAATGCTAGATTAAAAATTGTGGAATATTGTTTTTGTGATCTTAAAACATCCACTTCAAAACTCTTTTTGGATTTCATCTTAGAGGTTGCTCCCTTTTTTTTTTTTTTTTTTTTTTTTTTTTAAGTCTTGTTAAATATGTTTTGCAGTTCATGACATTTTTGGGGAGCCATCTGAGCCTAGATTTCCTAGGACATGTTTATTATTTGTTACAACTGTATCTTGTTGACTTCTTGGCAAAGAAGCTGAGATGTGTATAAATTTTGTATATTGTTAGGACAAATGTGTGTATTATACCAGTGGTGTTATCAAAGATCTGCTCTGTTCGCTACTTCTCTAATAATGAAAGGAAACTCGTGATGAATGCTTACTGGCACATAATTCTATCCAGCCAGCATCCTCCATATCTGTGTTTGAGCAGAGTCCCATTCTGCCACCCCACCACAATTCACTATAGAAACCTTGTTTTGTAGCCATAATGTTTCTGTCCAAAAAGATATACACAGGCCCATCAATACCTTTCCTAAAATGAAGACTGATACAGGCCAGTCATTCCCATCTTCTTCCACACCAGAGTGACATCTGCCTATGCAAGTGTTGCCAGCTCCTGCTGGCTTTACAGTATCAGAGATTGATACTGAAATCAACCCAGGCCTCTCACAAGGCACTGCAAAGCACTACCAACTTAAGACACCAGGACACAATTCTGATTGTTCTCTAGATCTATGAACTTAGGGAGGGGCAGGGTCTCAAGTCCATCTGGCCCTGGCTCAGAGGCTCTATAACTCAGAACTTTTTTATACAGATGAAGTTGGATTATTACTGTTTGTGGTGTTCTTCTTGAGCTCCTGTTTTTCTTTTCTTTCTCATAGCAGCACCTTCATCTCATCAAAATCCCATAATTGAGCAGCAATTTCTGATACAATAACATTGCAAAGTGGGTGGGTATCAACAGGTTGCTTGAAAGCAGAGCAGTCAGTTTCTTTCTAGAAGCCTCACCAACATTCCCTTGCTACCAAGAACCTCCTTCACACCTTTTCTCTCCCACCCAAATTCTTCATTATAATACATTATGTTGATAGGACTGGAGTGATGGTGACAACTTTGGTATGCAATTGCAATGCAGGATTATACCAAAGACCTAACTCCTAGAGCAGCTTAAAACAGGCAATTTTAGTGTGTTGGCTGTTTTTTCAAATGTTAGACATATGCTGTCCTTAAGAGATGAGTCCCCATTGACCTTAACTGCACCATTAGTGACTGTTACTTCCCTGCAGTCTTCCATTTGGTATATTAATGCATTCGTAACTTCTTCTAGCCAAACATACTTTTGAAAATATTGAGATGAAACCAATAGCAGAAGAAGAGGAAGAGGAGAAAGTGGAGGTGTTTAAGGTTACTGTTCCAGAATCAAAATTAATGGAACCATTCCAAAAACAGCCAGGTACAGCTGTGATGACTTCTCATATCAGTCGTGCTAACATCACCTCCTACAGTACTTACATCTGCTTTTACACAGCTTATTTGTTATAAATGAGCAGCGTTATGGATTGCCAGTGTTGAAGGTGCTGAAATACTATAGAATATGGCTAGAATTTTTGCTGTGCTACTAACTCAATTAAAAACAGAGTAAATGTGGCAAGTACCTTTGATCATAATGCTACAACATCAAAGGTAGTTATGAGCAAGACCACTTTAGTGGGGTGGGGAGACATATAAAATATTTTACAGCAGTGGTTCAGCAGTTCCATTGATACATGCACTGATACATACAGGTGGCAACCTCCAAAGGTGGTATACCTTGCTGGAAGTGCCACGGTATTGTCAATTTCATAGGCATACGTGTCATGAATCCTACTAGCAGTATACAAAGCCTAGAATTGTTCAAGTTGTGCTCTCCCTGACCTGTGGCAGCTGTCATGCTGCACAGTTTGAGGAGTTAGATTACAACCTCCTTTTTTCATCCCATTGCACTTGACTGCTATTCACTACTGATTCAGCCTCCCCTGGAGTCAGTTGCTCTTTCCAAGCCACTCCATCGCTTCAAATAAACCTTTATTTGTCTTAAATAAAGGCAGATTACAGAAGTTGGAGTCTAACATAATGTAATAAAATAAAATGTAAAATAACTAGAAATATCACCTACTTGGATACTTTGGAAAAGGTTGATAAACTAGTAAACTAGCTCTGTGCTTAAATTACAGAATATCCAAATATTACCTTTTGCTGTGTGGCAGGCAAAAACCAGTTTCTCAGAGCCTTGCACTTTCAGCCTGCCAGCTGTATCCGGATCACATGGTCCACAATTCTGTGTGTCAGCAGAGCTGCTCCTTCCCTTTGTAGGGAAATCATCACTTTGTTCTCCCATCACCCAGTCTTTGTTTGCAAGGTACCCGTTCCCTCCACTCTTTGGTCCTATCACATACAGCTCTGTGGGTCAGAGTAGTGGCTTACTCCACCTCCAAACCATGTACATTGTCATTGCCCAATTGTAACGATTTCTCCACCCAGCTCTGTTGAGATGGACCTTTGTGAACATATTGCCTCCCAGGCACTGAATCAGTGCACACCTGGCAGTTAATTGTTTCCTTTCTCAGCCTGACCACTCTCATTTTATGTGGTTCTTCATTATTATTCATAACAAGCTGTGCCTCTATAGCCAATACTATGCTGGGTACAGAAATACATTTATTAGTATAACCTAGTAATCAAAGCAATTAGTATTTTATACATCAGATAAGTAATTATAAGCTGCCAAAGGAAACTATGAATTTTGTTCTCTTTCTCCCCTGTCCTCTTATCCCAAAGCATCATAAAATTAGTAGCATAATTTTGTGTGCTGATATTCAGACAAGGTTCCTGAAGAGAGGTGGTTCTTGCAAGTTTGCTCTTGGTAACTTCTCCTTTTCCATGAAGTCTTAGGTGGCATTTTAATGAATGCATAATTTTTTTAGTCATACATGTCCATGAAAATATTGAGATAAGCCCAGTAGACGAAGATGAGGAGGAAGAGAAAGTGATGACGATGAAAGATCTAGAACTAGAGCCCAATTTTCTGGAACCAGTGCAAAAGGAGCCAGGTACAGTTGTGATGGCTTCTCAACCCGTGTGGTTTACATTTCCTTCTACTAAGTCTGACTCTGTTTGCTATCTCACAACTACCACATACAACTTCTCCAGTGTTTGTCATTTCTACAGTACAAGCAGTCTCAAGGCAGTGGTGCTAGATGAGATTGTGTCAAAAGGATGCCAGGTCAATACTAGGCACTTACTGATGTGTAGGAGTAATGTTTTTAGAGAAACGTCATACCTTGGATTAATATGTAACAGTGTGAAAATTAAGTAAACTTTGGTATCAACAAGTTTGTGCACTTGATTGCCAGTAAAATTGTGTTGGCAGTTTTCTTGCATTTTTCTGTTGGTCTGCTATTTGTATTGGTCAAATACATACAGTATTTCTTCATTTTTTATTTGATAGACAAAGACAAAAAGCATTTAATACCTTTTTGAATGAGAGGCAAAACAGGGATTAGAGGATATCTAAACATACAGACTATGATCCTTAAATCTGAAAATTTCTGATGTCTTGGGTCTAGCTGGGTGAACTGTAATAAATTAGTATTAGCTTGGACAAAGTACCAAGTGTTCATTGCCCTATTTGAGCCATAGGCGTGGGAACTAGGGGTGGGGGGTTGCTGCAGCACCCCCAGGTTTTAGGTGGGGCTCGGCTCCTGGCCCCGCACGTGGGCTCCCAGCCCGGGGTCCCAGCTGCTGGCCCTGCTTCCGGGGTCCCAGCTGCCAGCCCCAGCCTCAGCCCCCTTACCCCTGTCTGGGTCCCCTTCTCCAGGAGTCATGGCCCTGCTCCTGGCCCCAGTTCCGGGGAGGAGGGGGAGGGGCACAGAGAGAGGTAAGAGGGCTGGCTTTCAGCACCCCCACTGTTAAAAATGTTCCAGCGCCACTGGTTTGAACCAGTAGTTGACTTCATGAATATGAGCTTCTGTCAAACTGAATTTATCATTTCAGATAATGGGAAGAAGTTTAATTGGATAACCGTAAAAATTAATATGTTATTGTGGGTATAGAAATTGCTTAGTGAATTGTTCGGGGTTTGCTTTGACATAAAGGATCAGTTTGACCACCTATTCCTAAATGTGTAAGGATTTTTAGAAACTAGATAGCTCAGAACTAGAATTGGGGAAGGAAGAGGGCTGGTGAGTTTTGCATGTACCTGATGCTTATATGTGAGGCTTGTCATCCTTCTGCTAACAAACACAAATTTGAAGCATATATGTTCAGTACTGCACCTTTCACCAATTGGGAAATGATGGGTATCGTTCCTCAACAGTGACTCCTCTTATGGCAGGGGAAATCATCTGACGTAAAAAGTAGAAGTCTGCTTTGAAAGCCAACTGGAGACTGCTGCTTGTCTGTAAAGCTTTATAACGAAATAGTGATTTTTAATTGGCCAAAAGAAAATGCATAAATCTGATCCAGAGATAGTGAGGAGGTAGAGAATCTCAATGTCTGATTCAAAAACTTGTTAAGTTTCTGTTTGGGGATTTCATGGTGCGGTTAATACAAGTGATCACAGTTATAAACGTTTGTACTTTAAAGGTTTCATGGTGATAAACTTATATCAGTGGTGGTTGAAAGATCCAGAAACTCCTTGCAGGGTCACAAGTAAATTAGCATTTTTGGTGTGGCTTCTTTGCAGAGTGCAAGCTTGCTTTTTTACTTTCTGTACAATACCTATTATTAAAACTATAAGGAAAATAACCTCTACCTTTCTGTACTAAATGCACAAGCTGCTTTACTCCCTTTTTTTTAACTACAGTGCTCTAGTCTGGGAAGATTTTCCTAGTGATCTAGAAACATTACGCATTCTGAACCATGCCTTGACTCTTTTTTTCCCTGTTCAGCAGTAGCGGTGATTACACCTGACCGAAGCCCACGGCCCACCTCTGCACCAGCCATTGCTCAGAGACATGTTGCTGAACCTACCCCATCAGCTGCATCAGATACCAAGGAAATAGTAGTAGTCTCTAAAGTGGAGAAGGAAGCTGTGGAAACTGAGGGAAAGCGTGAAGAAATGCCACCTGAGAAGGCCAAGATGGAGCCATCTGAAGTGGCCAAGGTACGCTAGCCTCAGAATTACCATAAAGTGTTTATTTTGTGAGGACTGCAAGTGATTTTTGCTTTATATGGAATGCTAGCTCTAAAATGGCCTCAAATGGCAATGTTGCATTAGATGGGAAGGGGTAGAGAGGTATCTCATCCCTGTGTAGTCAGTGGACTGGGAATGGGATCCTCTCTAGCTAGTTGGTTGTGATTCCAGGAGAATACCTTTCCTGAACTTCAAGATACCATAAAAATATGTTACACTACATGTTATAGTTTTCATGTCTTAATTGTTCCTAGGGCAGTATACTTTTTTTCAGGGATGGTCCTAAACAAATTAGCTGTTACCTGTTGATCACCTGAAAATGGTATGTACCACTGAGAATTAGCCCCATATACAACTGAATTTGTTCTTGTTAACTAGTAACGCGTTTTACTTAAGTGGAATTGCCCGATATACACACTGTGAGAGAAGAATTGGGCCCAGAGTTTTCCAGCATTTATAGTGTAAAGTGTTGTTTTAATTGATTTGTTTTTCCTGGAGAGCTGTTAATGGACCTGACAGGCTAGCAGCTGGACTAAAATGCTGATTTATGAATATTGAAACACGTTTAGACTGTGTTGGATTTAATATTAAGTGGGACTACTTAAAAATTGGAAAGTTCAAATATCTGGTTCTTCTGAGAGTATTCTGTGTAAAATATAGATAGATAAAAATATAAGGCAGAATAGTATATGAAGAGGTATTCATCTTGTTTCAACACTAATATTTTAAAGTTTATTTTGAGAGAAGATAGCGGAAAATCTAGAGGCAAAGAGCGTAGATAGAGATTGCTTCCTGTCACTCTGAATGTTGTACATTCTGTTTTCCCCATATTGTTGTATAGAGAGCAAGTCTTGTATGGTAGATGTAGTTATAGTCCATGGAAGATCTATAGATATAAAATAAGCACTTGAGGCATGAGGGAGGAGACAGTGCAATATCCTCACCAACCCCCCAAACAAGCCAAGAAATCTTTATTTTCAGACGTCAAGGAATCCCTGTAGAGATAAGAATTCCTGTTAGTTGGAGAAAACTGGTGGCAATCTGTTAACAGGGCCAAATTTGGACCTGGTTACATCTGGTCCTTCTCTGACTCGAATGAAGTTGCACCCACTTAAAACTGGCGAATTTGGCCCTTCAAAACCACAATTGCCTAACATAATCACAATGTCACATTTTCATTATGTGTTATCCTCTTTGTAGCTTCTTAACATACAGTACTAAGTGTATTCCTTTTGATATCTAAATGCCTCTCTTCCTTGCATAGTCATCTTGCCATATATCTATGTATATAAAAACACACATAAGAGATGAACAAATCAGTTAGTCAACAGGACCTTCTATATGATTAACGGAACACAACTTTTGGTGACACCACTAGTTAAAATTGTCAGTGGCTGTTGCCAATAGCGAAGACCTCTGAGCTGCTTTTAGTCATAAAGGCACAGAACAGGAGCACTGAGTCATTGAGGATGAGTGTCGAAGACTAATGGAGTCTTGCAGATAATTGAAACATTTTAAAACATCTTAATGCCACTCAACGGTTAAATTTAAAATAATTCCATTCACCCAGTCCCTCATTTATCCGACAGATTTTTCAAGTATTTACAATATTAGATTTACTTTGGCACTTGGTGTAGAAAGAATTCTTGTAAAATCCTGTAGACCCTAGAAGCTGCTAAACTGCTCCATAATCTAATCTAGTCTTGGGTTAATCACCTGTTTCTTTATCCTTGCATATATAACTATTTTTGCCTTGTGGCAACCAGTCTTTGTAATGTTTCCTGTATTTGTACTTTATCCCATTTCAACATTCTTCCTGCGTTGTGGTGGTGGTATTGCTATTTCAACAGGCCCGTCAAGGTAATCTTTCCAAAGTTACTTCAGTGATAGGCTAGCAGGAGGTGCAGTTTTATTTTAACGATTCTTGGTCTTTATCCTGCCTATCAAATGTAAGCACGCCACCTCTGATACAGCCTGGATTGCCTAGGTGAATTGGATGAATTGAATTCCTTTTAACTTTTGAAAAGCTTTGAAAATATTGGTTATTAGCTCTACAGTTAAGGAGAATGGAAGACTCCAATCCAGTGCTACTGGTAGGTCAATTGGCTGACAAATGTAAATACATACTTATAGACAAGTGTATGGCCTGTGTTATACAGGGGGTCGGACTAGATAATCACCATGAAAGAACATCTTTATTTTTTGTCTTTGAAAAGTTGTATGTCTATTAATTTGAACATGTCGCTTTTGACAGTGATCTCATTGGGTATCAAATTGTAGATAAGCTTTGGAAACATTGGCTTACAAATATCCTTAAAACAAAAAAGCCTATCTTTGGTAGAACTATTAAATAAATGCTCTGTGGGGTCTTTTAAAACACTGATGTCAGTTTTACTTTCAGGTTTAGAAATGTGATGTTGAACTGACATTGCCACTGTTAGTTTTGTTAATCCTCTTCAAAAGACTGCACGCTGACTCCCGCATGCGGACTCCTCCCGCATGCTGCCATGCTTCAAAACCAACCTCATATTTCAGCTGTGTTTTGAAACTAAGTGGTTTCCAAAAATCTACTAACAAGAAATGTTTTTACCACTTTATTTCTTAAATGTAGGTGGGGAAAACACACATGGAGGTCACATTGCCTACCACAAATGGTGACCAGCCCCAGGTTTGTGCTGATAATTATCAGTTAGGTTTTTCACATTTTTTTAAAAAGATTGTAAAATGAAGGTTCAACATAACTAAATAAACAAACATTTTTTGTTTTTTATCACTGCGAAACAGCAGCCTGCAGAAAAAGAGGAAGGTCCGACAAGAGTGAGGAAGGTTAGCCACTTTACACCTTCACCGAGCAAAATTCCCATGTCACTCATGCATACTTAACATATTTAAAAAGACAGTGCTCCAATTTCTTCATGTGCTTTGATTTTTTAATCTGCAAGTATATGTTCGTTTTCAAAACAGTTCAGCTTTTTGTCAATCTGAGATTGTTAAATAAATCTCTGTTAAAGAACTTCTTAGTGAGAAACATACTCTGTTTCAAATATGAATTGTGTTTCACAGTTCTGTACAGAAATAAAGCTAGTAACAAGCATAAGAAAATTGTACATTGAACGTTCCAGGAGATGCAAAAACTTAAGCACTTATGGTTTTATGGGGTACTTGACAGGGAAAATATGTAAAACACTGAAGGTATTTCAAGTATATTAATTGTAGTACACATTTTATTAAAATTCGTTTTAAAGGCTTGGAAGCATTGGAAAAACTACACGTACAATACCATTTAATGCAGCACCATACACACTTCATTATCAGGAAGTTGAAAATGTCTTAATCTTTGCAAGTCCTCCATAGAAAATGTTGAATACTTATTTGCTGAGAACAGGATGCCTTTGTTGTAGCAATGCAAATAAGCCAATGAAACTCTGGGAACTGTCTCTTTAAATTAAACTCATTACATTATTCAATTGTTCATGAGCAAGGTCCTCCATTTCTTGGTGGTGACTGTTCCTACACATGTTCTTGTGGTTTTATGGCCCATCCCATATTGGCACAATGCTGCGCTCCAAACATTTATTTAACATTTTTTTATTTGCCAATTTGCGATTCCCGCAAGAACAACACTTTAATTTTTTGTGCTTTTCTTTTTTTTGTTCCCCCTTTCTTTCATTTTCACAGAAAAGATCAAAGAAACTAGATGGTGAAAACATTTATATCAGGCATAGCAATTTAATGTTGGAGGTTTGTATGAACTTGACGCTTATTTCAGTTGCGTTTGCCTGGACCTTCTGCATTCTTTGCTGAACTCTTTTTCTTCCTCCTCTGCTGCTGAATTTGTTTTTGCATGCTGTTGCATGAAGACTTTTAAAAATACGCTTATGCATGTCAGCAATAAACATGATGATGTGCTGTCATTTCTCCTACCTTTTTTGGTTTTCATTCTTTCATACTTACCAGAAAAATATATGATTGGGATAGTCCTGTGATAAATCTGTTTCTAGCATCCTAGTGACTTTATAGCATGTTTTTTTTCCTTCAGTTCACAAATAGGAAATCTCTGCACTGGTACTCAGAATAACATGAATCACACAGGATGCAAGGATATATATATAGAGAGTCTCTCTCTCTCTCTCTCTCTCTCTCCCTCTCCCTCTCCCTCTCCCTCCGCCAAGGAGAATGGAATCAAGGATGAATCACAATTGAGAACATAAAAACGAGACTGACAGTAAAGCCGCAAGCTGTATAAACTACACAGCAATCTTGTTCAGCATTCTTCAGGAGGGCTCATGACACTATTGCTTGCTCACAGTAATGTTAGATGAGGCCTTTTTTACTTTCCAGAGAACTGCCAATAGAATTTACCATCATAGTTGCTGTAATTTTTCTCTAACCACTTTCCTGCTCTAATGTATTCTAGGAAACATAGAGTTCTCCTCCATTGGAACAACCCAGTAGCAAGTCCCCTAGTGTCTGATGTAATTACTATCCCTAGCAAAGTGTGTCCTTGAATGCACTTCAGTATGCTACTGCTCATCTGACAGTTGCCATGTATTCTGAAGGTGCTAGGGTGTATTCTGTAATTTCATGCACAGGTGTAGATCTTGGATAGTCTGCTTTATGCACTGAAACTTAAAATTTAGATGGCTCCCATGCAAACAAGATCTCGAAGACTGGAACGTTCCAATCATATATTTATACATTGTTACGGAAGACACTTTGTGGCTTCTGGTACTGACTCTTTCTGTGTGTTGTGTTTCTATTAACGATTACAGCTTCAGCAGCTGATAGGGGTTTTCTCAGCAGTTGTTTTTGAAAATGAAATGTACTAACTGCCTTTTTTTTAAATCTTAATTTAAAGCTTTTTGGCTTTTGGTTTCTGACTGCTACAATTTTAAGCTTTTGGACATCAGTAAAATGGTCAACAGGAGTCATCTACAGTCAGAGTGCAATGAGGATTTCACCCACCATTTGTTTAGGCCATGCATAAGCTAATTGTTTATCTGTTCTCAATGAAAATTTGTATTTCTTAAATGGCTTTTTCCTGCTAGTGTGGAACTTGGCTCTGGCACATGTATTGTATGCTCCAGTGTGCTTCATTGTGCCCCAGCCTCCTCAACCTCTTACTGTCTTCCCCTGCCACCCGAAACACTTTTGTTAGAGGTGTTCACAGACCCTCAGCTAGAAATGGGCAACTAAAAAGGTTGTGATGCCTATTGTTTCTTCCTTCTTATTCTGTGTATTTGGTAGATCAGATTAAATCCAGCAGACTGGCTGAGTGCAGGAAAATGTTCTTGAACTGTTTTTATTGAAAACTGTTACTGCTTCAGATCTTGAACTTCTGTGCTTCATAAATTTATAAAAAAGGGGAATAGGAAAAATGTGTAATTATTTGAGTGCTTTGCTCATTAAAAGAGGCGTACAAGAGCAATTCAAACTTCTGTGGGATACATCTTGCTAACTTTAGTTTCCACGTTAATACTGTTCTGGCAGGGGAAGTCCAAATGTGAACAAAGTGCTTCTTACCGGTGCAGGCTAAACAAGAGGAGTGATCTTTGTGTTCTTTCAATCCAGAATCCATGGCAGGGCTCCTCTGCATGGTGTTGCTGATTCCAGCTTCTGAGCTTACCATGGAGTCTTCAACAGTCTGGTTCATGCTTTTTCTAACTAGCAGACACTGATCTCATGTTTTCATGTGGGACAAAAGATAAAACTATTGGTTCCCCATGGATACGCCAAAAGAGAAAGCTATATTAATTAAGCACACTTTTATCCCTGCTAGCTGAAGGCAGTCTGTCTTTGGTAAGCGTGCAGAGTCACGGGACTGGGTGACCAGACAACAGAGTAGCCTCTTGTGACGGTATTAATTTAAAGCAAATGCAAGCAATCTAGTCTTGCATAAGAAAGTGACTTAATAGGTTGAAAAACAATTGAATGTATAGAGAATAGAATTTGCAAAATCAGATTTGCCAATGACTCTGTTTTGCTTGGTTTTTGCGCTGTCTTGAAATGTCTTTGTTTAGCTTAAGCCTGTTTTAGTCAAAAGGCTTTGTTTTAAACAAACTCTGTTTTTACTTGCAAGGCGAGGCTGTTTTTGAATGAGTTAGTTGAATAATGGACTTGTGTTGAAGTCTGTGCATTTATGCTGTAACCTGGCATCACAGAATAAAGAGTTAGCATTTTTCCATATCCTTATCATTTTAGCTTGGGTGCACTGGTTACTCTGACATAAAGTAGATGCTCAGTTAGTTTTAGGAGTCATTTTCTCATCTCACATTTTGTTAACTAGTGTGAAACCACCTGTATAGTTCCTGGAAGGAATGAGGTGTGGGCAAAGAAGGTTATGAGGTTGCTTTTTAAAAGATAACTTCATCTGGGAGGGGAAGAAGTGGAAACTAGAAACAAACTCTTAAATATGTTAACAGCATCTGTGAGCTTCCCTTAGATATTCAGGGTTAATGGAAGAACAACAAAAGAAGGAAAACATGCAGTGAAGAGTATGAAATCAAATGGTCAGGGTTCTTTTAGTTCTGTATCTTGATATTTTAAATCCTCTTTAGGTGAAAATTCAAGTGTTTAGACTATAATCTCTTTTGCTGAAGTAAAAGATGACTAATGTCAGGTCTCACTGCTAGAGGGGCAGACATCTTCCACATAATTAAAATGTGTACCTCACTCTGAGGATAGAATAAAGGGGAGGAGAATATTCCCTTGTATGTTTACAGAGTGAGTGCAGCTAATGGAAATTGGGAACAACTTTGAGTGCAGCTTGCTATCTGGCAGCACAGGCAATTTTAGATGGCCTCTCTTTATGTGCATCTTCATTTGATGTTTTTTTTAAAATCATAGGAACTAGATAAAACTCAAGAAGAAATAAAGAAACATCATGCTAACATCAGTGAGCTGAAGAAGAACTTTATGGAGTCCGTCCCCGAGTCCCGGCCTAGTGAATGGGATAAGCGCCTGTCTACTCACTCCCCCTTCAGAACATTTAACGTCAATGGGCAGGTCCCCACCGGAGTGGAAGGAGTGAGTACTTATGAAATGTGGTATTAACTGATTTTATATTGTAGCAACTAAATACTGACGTTAAATGAACATCTTTAAATAGTTGAGGACTAAACTTGGCTTATCTTATATTTCTGGTTGGGGACATTTCAGATGTCTTTTTTGGTGGGTTTTAAGAACAGCATTGTTGCTGAGGGTATTCTTTTCTTTTTTTAAGCTTAAATCACAATTCTTTTGTGATACAGTATAAAACAATATTGGAGCTTCCTATCTGGCTTTGTAGCAACATTGCTGCAACTAGAACTTTGTTTTCTTGCTATCAGTTTCAGCATTACAAGAGCACAGACTTAAATAGTTATGTTGGGATCTGATTTATTCAAAATACAGGTGGGGGTAAATCTTACCTTCCAAAATAGAAAATGTCAAAATTGATGTGGATTGTAATTTTAAATTTTAGCTTCAAGGATATTATCACAAGCCATGGAGGAAAAAAAATTATGTATTTTGGATGGTGCCTCTAAGAACCAAAAGTTACAAGGCTTGATAAGCCAGAGAGGAACCTTGTTAAGAGAATTTTGTATGTAACTTGGCCCTGATCTTGCGTCAGGATCTGCCCGTGTGTACTCATATTCCAGTGAGATGTCTTACTAACATCAGTGGGCCTCCTCACAGGCACTGGGGTATACAAGGGGTTGGGCCCTGGCTTGGTAGAAACATAATTGCTTTTTAGGGAAGTGTTATCCATATTTGTAGCAGTTATGCACATTCATAAGCCTCTTGTTTAGTTGCATAATATAAGAATGTTACTACTTTTCAATACAAGTAAGCTGGAGAAGCCAAGAGATCAGTCAGTCTGCTGTCTGGTCTCTTCCTTACCGGTAGTCAGTATCTTACTGGGATGGGCCCTGTCATATTACTACTGCTGTTACTTAACTCATAATTAAAGCTCCTAGATCAAACTAATTACAATTTCTTGAGCAATGATAGTTATTTGTCTTAAAGGGAGGGAGTGAAATCCTAGCTCCATTGAAATCAATGCCAAAACTTTCACTGCTTTCAGTAGGCCCAGGATTTCACCTCTCCGCCCCTCTCACCTCGCCTCCAACTGCTGCGGAGACTGTTTTTCTTTGCTTGACTTTTAAACCATGCAAGTGTGGAAATTTTAACATGGAATAATCTGGGAGGAGGAGGAGGAAGTTGCCAATTAATTTATTAAACACATGAAGCCACTTTAGAGTTTGATTACTGAACTTTATTTTAAGAAGCCTTTCTGCAGGATGCTTTCCAGTAGAGATGGTGTAGGGGTCTCCACCCGTAAGAGTATTTCACAAGACGGGAATAGTGTGTGCTTACCAACCTGCAACTACAGTGGTTTGCTAGCAATTCTTTAACACTGTACTAAGGGTGGTGCCAGCCCTATGTGCATCACTTCACTGTTACCTGTCTCTGGAAGTTCCACCACCTGTGACATGATCCTTCTGAAAATGGCATTTCAGTGAAGGTGATTTATGATCATAACATGAGACACCTGCAGGAAGGCACATGGATAGTATTTTAGTTTGCCTTCACGTCATTATCAAATGTATAAGGAAGATAAATTTGAATGTAATATAATTCTTTTTGCTGATGTACCATTATGCTATTGTTGCAAAAATCCTGGCATTCTATATGGGGTTATCTTTCTACTATTCCTGTATCTTACATTACCAGACAACTGAACTTTACACACTTTGTGTATGTCCAGGTCAAGAAAGCCACTGTCCTATCCTCTGAAAGAAGGGTTGGTGGGCCAGAGGTAAAGCTGCTGTTATGACATGTGCTTCTGAACCAGAAATTTGCTATTGTAATGGCACTAAGCAAAAACTCAACAGCAGCTGCTGAGTAACATTTTTTTTTTTTTGGCAACATTAACTCACAACCTACTGACCTAACACCTTAAAGGATTTGCACTGCTGCAGCTTTTGCAGCTTTCAATTTGCTTATTTCGGCGCATGGCTGGTTGAAAAGCTGCATGAAGATGTAACCGTGTATTCGGAAAGAAAAACTATTATGAAAGTTTAACAGTACCCTGTTCTTTTTATGTTGTCTTCCCTTCCTTTCTTTTCCGTTTTGTTTTTTGTTTTAATAATCATGTTACTCTTGCATTTTATTTTATTTCTTTTGCTGCCCAGTCCCCCAGCTACTTTCTCCCTGATACTCATCACTTAAGGGTGTGCAAAGAACCAGTCCCAAAATACAAGACTGATCAAAGGAGGTTGGATCAATTGAGAGAGCTTAGGGCCAAATTTTTTCTTTCATAGATGTACCGGGTTTGACTATGCTTGGCCAACTGAAAGGATGGAAAGCATTTCTTGAATAAACTGCAATAAATTTTCCCAAACATTTTTCACAAGTTCTAAAGCATTTGTATGATACTGTGTTCATTATAATTTCACATCCTTTAGATTCTGAAGACTCAGATGCACTAAAATGTAAAACAAAATCCAGGGAGTTTGGAATGTTACTACTAAAAACATTCATATTCCATACTCCTGATTTCTAAGGGATTGAATATTTTACATTCATAACTACAATATCATTTTGAAAAAAGTGGAAATTTTGATACTATCTTCATTTGCAAAATTTTCAAAACTTTCAAAACAAGATTTTATCATCTGCATTAAAATCTAGATGTCAAGCCTTATGAACTGTCACTTTTAAGGCCAGTATAGTACAGGAAGTTATAAAAGACTGCATTTTTTATACTACCATTTCTATTTGTAATACAACAAAATTAACTTTTCTCAACCATTTCAATTGTGGAACACTTAAGTACTAGATTTTAAATTATTCTTCTCTCAAAGGGAAATTGCGACCACACGTGAACATGGCCCTAAGATTAGTGGATTTTATGGAGATGATCATATTCAGAAGTTAAGCTAGAGGATATTACTGAAGTGCTTCTATCCTGATTTGAGCCTCCACAGAATTTGTCATTCACAGCAGTTTGCCAATTTAGTAATAAAATATTGATCAGAGCCTCTGGAAGACCTGTCCTAACACTTTGTACATCCCTAAGTACCATTTTGAGCACTTCCCATCTATCATTTTTGTTCATCTCTCTGTCTTTCTTGATCTTCTACCACGAAAGCAGACACAGGAACGTCCTCTGTTAGTACAGGATGAAGACAAAATAAAAAAGCAGATGCCTTCTGAGACATCATTGCCCCAGCAAGCAAAAGAAGACATTCTTCCAAAGGTTTCTATTCCAATTCCTGAGGAGCAGAAATCACTCAAAAAGTGCCACCTATATTCTAGTACTTTTCCTTCTCCTCACATTCCCTTTATGGTGTCCCTTTTTGTGATCCTTGCACTAACTGTGTGGTGGTTGCTCTTTCTGTGATTGGAAACAGGGTGCCTAATTGAAACCTCCATGACCACAGCTCTTGAATTGTTGACTGCATCTTCTACTGTGTCTTCTATGTGTTGCCTTCTGATCTCCGTAGTTCATTGTCCTATGAGCGCTCTGCAACTATGTTTTTGATCATAATATTTTGCTTGGTACAGTGTATGATTTGGGATTCTAAAGGAGTGGCAATGGGTTGCCAGACCTGCAGTAATGCACTGAAATTTGAGCCTTGGTGATCCATAGACTAAATTTTAAAAAGCATGTTACCCATTGAGTACCTGTGTGAAAGTCTTTAGCACTGAAGTGGACATGCTGATGGTGGCTATTTTGCTTCTGTACACTTCAAAGACTTCTTGCACAGCAGTTTATGAAAAGACTTGATTGAAGATTACTCTTATTCTTAAACCCAGCACTTGCGTACATTTATAGCATTTATGGTGGGGAAAATTCAGTCTCAAATATTTATTCAAAAGACTTAAGATCATTCACAACAGTGTACAGAGTCTGATCCATAACCACTCCTTTTCTAAGAAAACAGTATTAGCATACAAATAGCTTTTTTCTTTAATTTAAAAAAGGCTTGGTGTCAGTCGCTGTCTTAAGGATAATTCATATATGTACATAGGGACAGACTACTTCAACTGTCCCCTTTATAGAAAATCCTTTTCAGGTCTTACTACTGTCTTTGTACGAGCATCCCTGCTTATCTTTCATAGGTGAACTCTCCTCTAAATGAAAATACTGTCTAACTTTTGTTTTGGGGGAAAAACCCTCATTAAAAGCAGTACTTATTTATTGTAAGGTTAAATTAATCTGTTTCCTGAATTTGACTCCATTGGTGCACTGTAGATATATGTTCTTTCAATTTGTGTTGAACTCACTGAAGTGTGTGTACTTATGGCCATATAAATGGAAGTAACATGCTGTTAAGTACACATCCTGTGTCTGCATGTTGACTAATAGTATTGTTGTTAAGTTTATCAAAACATGTAAAAGAGCAGTATGTCCAGATCATAATTGTAGTGTTAAAACAATTATTATTTTGACTTCTTTAACAAAACCTTTGCATGCTGCTTATTTTTTGTAGCACTTTTGTATATATCTGGATTATTTGGTTTAAATGATCTATAATTAAGTTTAAATGATCTATAATTAAGTTTAAATGATCTATAATTAAGTTTAAACTTGACTGTATTGTTAATGATCCGGTTGTATGAGAGCCAAGATTTGATGCTCAGCTGGACTGAGCAGATCTGGTTCAGAAAGTAGAGGTAAGATGGGCAGTTGCTTCTCAGTGTATATTAGTCAGGGGACAGAGATGAGCCAACCCACTCGTTTCCCATTGTAATTTGCATTCTATTGCTTTCTCTAGCTTATGGGTGTAGAAATAATATTGCTGAGATCTGCCATCAGTATTCACACTAAGGAGCTATAAAAGAATGGAAGACACTTGGATGAAAGGGACTAAAATCTGTGTCTATATTTTTCTTTATAGATCTATGTACACAATGTTATTTTAGAAAATTCATGTGTAAGTATACGTGTGGGTGGGTGTGCACATGTGCGTATGTACTGGGAAAAGAAAGGAGACAAATCTATTATGAGAGTGCATGGAATTGTGCACATGTTCTCCAGTAGGAGGATAATAGTGAACCTTCAAATATCCCATCTGCATCTCTATTTACGCTCATAAGTGCTTATATTGAGGCTCTCTGAACAGTGTCTCAGAACTTTAGCTAGGAAGAATCTAGTTAGTGAGTGAAACATTAGTTTTGTTTTTAATCTCATGAGAATGTTCATGATTTTGGCCAGTACTGCTTGAATACTTATGAGTTCAGATTAGCGCTCCCATTTGTGCCCTCAGGATTTTGCTTTGTGTTAATACTAGTTTAATTGAAAAGCATCATACCCTTTTAGTACCATAATCATAAACTTCCTATTAAAAATAAATTTGAACATTGTATTGATGCCAAACAGTATATACTGAAACAATAATAGACAGTTTTTCCTTTGTAACTATTTAAAAACATTAAAACTAAATTAAGCATTAAAGATAACATTGATATGCATCCACAGACTAAGGGGAAATGCCACTTCAAAAGAATCATGCACTGGATGGATCTAAAGAATAAGGCTCAGTAGGCAAATGAATGGAGAACCCCAATAGTAGGTCTCGTTGTGAAATTTAGGAGGATTCCCCTGAGGAAGTGGGAGGAAAGAGCAGTGGGGAAGCTGGAATTTGGATCAGTGGGTCAAAAGCTAAAAGGAGACCCTGAATTGGGAGCAGGGTGTTGAACGCTTCCGGTATATGAGTTCTTACCAGAATTGTTGTGGAGGAATTGGAAAGGACAAGATGTTAAAACTGAGACCCCAGACTACTTAAAAAAAAGTTTGCTTTCCACAGCACATCATCTCAGAAGTGAGGAGTAGTTAATGCCTGGGAGTAAAGGCACAACTATTCTTGTACCCCCAAACCACTATAACTAGAAAAGAATACTTACCACTATATTTAAAGAGCCAGAGGCCTGAGATTAATATGGTGCTATTTAAGATAGCTAGACTTGAGACAAATCAACTTCTCACAAGACTACTTTAGAAACTCCTGTTTAAAAAAAAAAAAAAAAAAAGAGAGAGAGAATACCCTGAAATAACAACTACAATAAATATCAATCATCACAAGGCCATGATTTCTACAGCCATATCTGCCTTGTCAAAAGGAACTAGGAAGGTGCATTCTTTGGGATCTTACCTAGAAAGAGGTTTGAACGTAGTGTTCAAGAGATCTATCGCTCTAGGACAAGAAGAGTTTACATCCTTTTGTTCTATTCAGGTTGTCTCTGAACTTCCTAAATAAAATAATCTCTTTATCAAGTTAACTTTGAAATGAGACTGGTTTCTATCAGTAAAAGATCTTTGAACTGCATACAGATTCTGAGAGAGCCCCACATAATGTTTCTCAGCACTTAATTACTATCTCTGAAGAGGACCTGAAGAAATTGAACAAGCTATTAATATCTTTTTAGCAATGTAGAGGTCAGCTTATCATCCAAACACATTGTGAAGGTGCATGTCTTAGATTAGATTAGATCTATACCTTTCAAACAAGTCTGTTTCTCACAGAAATACCTGGTAAATACTGCATTACTTTCAAGCATCCTTAGGATGTGGTCTTGTCCACATTTAAAAATTCATGGAGCCTTAACCTAGTATCCTAGAGTTGGCCTTTACGTTCACTTCCTGTAAGCCACCATCTTTCTGATCTGCTTTTTGAGTGAAGGAACATCAAGGAAGAGACTTAAAATTTTGCCTTCACTATCTATGAGGTCTTACCCTTTTCTTCCCTCCTCTTAGACTGGAGAGTCTTATGCTTCTTGGAATTCTAGATGGAGAGTAATTATAGTGTCAGAGACTGAAATTTTGTCCAGTCAAAATTGCAATGGATCTCTTGAAAATGTGTATAAGTAGGTCTTCTGTGCTACATCTTCACCTATCCTGGAGAGACTCCCACCTCTTTGTTTGCTTACAGGGCATATTTAAGTACAGTATTACCACAAAACCACCTTTTATGGTAAGGACAGTAAAATCCCACTTGCATATCTGTTCAGTATCTCAAGGTCCCTTTCAGCCCTGTATTTCTGTGATACATAATAAATCATATACACTTTGCTATGCTTATTGTCTTTCTGTGCTTTCCTTAAGGTCAACTTAAGATGCAACATTGAAATAAAAACATTTTATGAATAATACACATTTGTGTATATATTGTGGTAAACCCAGGACAAACAGCTACAAAAGGGGGGTAGTAATTAGTCCCCAGGGATTAAAAGGCCCCTCCCTATCCTCTGAGGAGAGAGAACCACAGGGCAATAAGGAAAAGGGGTTGCTAGGGAACCAATTAGGTTCAGCTGACTCCAACTACCTGGGACATTTTTAAACCCTCCTCTGGGTGGTAGGAGTGGGAGGAGTGAGAGGAGTAGGGAAGCTGCCAGTAGGCTGTTTGCAGCAAGGCACCAAACCTTCCAAGTAGAGAGGCTGCACTCGCTCCCCAGAAGGGAAGGAAAACAAGCACAAGGGACTGACTGAGGAGAGGAGTAGCAGGACCCTGTGAAGCCTATAAGGATTCGCCTTGCCCCAAACCTGAGTCGTCAAGGCTAAAAAGGACTGAGCCTACTGAGGCGAACAAGGTATTTTGTCACAATATAAAGAGTTCTGTACGCTTAATGTAGTACAAAATGTCAGTTTTAAATAGCTTGCAAGGAGATAAAAGGAAAAAATATGTCGATTGCTAGCAGAGATATGATTTACTGTTTCTGGAACTGAGATGTTCTTAAAAGGTGCTACAAGAGGAGTTGTTACCTTACAACTAGATAGGTAATTTCTGATGTCAGGCTGATTAGGTGCAGAATAAGGTGTTTCACACTGTACCTTAGTTTAAAGGTAGATGTCGCAGAGCTTTCGTGAAATACGGAAAAAAATTATCTTGCTCTATCCCCACTTCAGAGGACAAGATGGAGTGGAGTGCCCACAAACCATGTAGCCTACTGGCCAGTTGTTACCATGCCAGTGTCATACATTAATTCGTGCCAGTGCTGATCTTGTTGTCATTCTTTGTATTTGGCCAATAGTGTAATTGAGGTCTGTTGCACTGATGGTGAATATTTGAAAAGGTTGTGAATATTTGCTGCTCAAGTAAACATGTCAGCAGGATGCATAAACTGTAACCTTGCCTAGGTTTATGTGAAGAAGGCTGCAGTCTTACACGTAATCCTTGATGACCTGTTACAACTCAGGATGTTTCAGCAGCACCTAGATACCGGTCACTAGGTGCTTTATAAATACCTAAATGGATAGAGGCTACTAACAGTATTAATATGAATTAGTCTTAGTTATTTTCCAGTGTTTTTCATTCTAATATCTTTGACTATCACACCAAGATTTTGTTTAACTAAGACTTGTGTGTGCTCTGTGTGGTTATGTAAAATTGGGGGTGCACGCTCCAGTTAGAGGCAGAAATAAGAGACTTCTCTTCAAGGCTTTGGTCTTTGGGTTGTGAAGTTCAAAACTCCAGAATAAATTAGTTGATTGTATATATAATCCATGCACTTAAATAGAAGTCATTTTAAATTCTGTGAATCTTAATTTATTTTTATTATGTTAGCATTGCCAAACTCCCTTATGGTATGAATTGCAAAAGAGTCTCTTGGTCTTACCCACATTTTCTTTTAAAAGTTATCAGCACTTTGAAGCAGGGAGGTGGGTTTGAGTTCCCCGGTGGCTGTCTGTTTCAGGCCCAGGCATCATTGGGGACTTTTTACTAACTATGATGCTAGCATTCTGAAACTTGCACAGAGATTTTTTTTCCTCAACTCAGGACTTATTGAAATTCAGATTAAATGATGAAGATAAAATATATTAAAATAGATAAGTGGTACTGGATATAATTTTTTTTAAAAAACCTGTATTATTTACATTTTAATTGGAGACACTCAGATGAGGTCTGTTAGCAGAGGACCAGTAACATCCTTACCTAGTACACTTTTCATTTTTAAAATAGGCTGTTCAAGTTGTATGTCATATAGTGCTTCAGTGTACCTTCTATCATTGTATTTGGTGCCACAGGCTATCAGTCTCATGAGGCAGCATCACTCCTTTGTACTGTGGTGCACAAAGATTTAATGGTACCAGCAAGTGCTGTGAGATCTTAAACTGATCTCGTGACCAGTACTAATGTCAAAAATATAGCAGGATAATTTGAGTATTATAAGTTGGATGTTCTCTTGGAATACAGAAGTAGATCTTCTGGTGCTGGTTCCTGTGTGTATTCCACACATGGGTATGCGTGTGCAGCATGCTACCAAGTCTGGAGATTCTTAGTCTGTCGGACATGCACAGTTGCTCTCCTTGTGCGCCGGGCTGAGGCTCTGTAGTTCCTTTTTACTGCCGCATGGCCTGAGTCAGAATCCTGTATCCACAGATTTCTCCAGTTTTTCTTATCAGCCTGTTAATAGTTTTAATATTTAGCATGGTTAAAGCTTTAATATTGTATAGTTTAGCTTAGTTTCTTCCATTTCTTGGAGTCTCTCCTCATGCACTGGTACTGTGCATCTCTTGTTCTTGCTCATCTGTGAATCATGGGCATCAATGTTGTCTCTACCGTCTGGGTTAGATGTATATCTAAGCAAAGAGCAGCATTTGCTGTTTGTTTCCCCCACAAACACATGAAGCATGTGAGCGTCAGTTGAGGAAACATGTTATGGAGAGGGCCATGAGACCTCACGCTGATCCAGGCCAGAGAGACATTCTCCTCCCCATCCCAATGCATCAGTGTCAACCAACAAGCAGCACCCCTCTGAGCACAAGCTCACGACTGGACCCTAGAACTCCTAAGCCCAAAGAATCCTTCTCCAGGGCTTTGATGAGCTGTAGTTCGCAAAAGCTTATGCTCAAATAAATTGGTTAGTTTCTAAGGTGCCACTAGTACGCCTTTTCTTTTTGCACAAAGAAAAGGCACTCTTAGTTACAAGGACAGATCCCCATCCAGATCTGCTCCTGAAAGAAGAGACCCCCCCCACCCCGCGACTCTTTCCAGCCTTCATGTGTGGATCCTAAGGGCTCAGGACTGCTTAAGACTCCCAGGCAGGAAGGTAAAGCATGAAAGAGGATCTGTCAGTACCATCACTGGTTCCGACTGCTAAACATACAGACCACTGTCCACTGGCTCCATATAAGCGTGCTGCACCTGACTCTTCAGTAGTACCAGCCCACCATTCTAAAGTCCTTTCACTTTCAACATCTTGGGACATACTGGAACTGTCAGTCACAGCTACTGGACAACCCAGAACTCCGGGACATGTAGAGACACCTATACCTCACTGGAGCATATCTTCCTCCTTTATCCTCAGTCCCCACTCCTTTTAAGCCTGGCTCTCTGGAGAGACATTCCCACAGCAGAGGAAGAAACTACTTTGACAGTATAGGAACCCTCCGGCAGAAGTGTTCACCCTCTAGTACCAACGGTCCCACTGGTGGAGCAAGAGCAAGTCACCTACTTGGACAAATCAGATGTTCTGGTCAGCCCATTAACCCCTCATAGATTAATCTTGACAGGGAAATGATGAGATGCAGATATGACTCTTCCAGGGACCGCTGGTACCTGATGCAGGGGGTCCTCCTCAACTGGGTTCCATGGGACCCATATGGCAGACATCCCGGTTCTGTCCACAAGCCCTACCACACTACTTCCACACAGCATCTATTGGATCCATTGCAGTACAAGGGGGAAGTGACCCAAATCCACAGATACTGATGGTATCGACAAGGATCTCATCCTCTTCACTGGATGAAGCAAATGCTCCATCTTCACCATCTCTGCCAGATGACCATAGGCAGTATCAGGAGCTCCTGCAGATGAATGACCTCCAGATCCCACTGGAAGAGGACCAAGTTACCCAGCCATCAGCTTCTTGATATCCTGCAACCTACAGGTCTCAGCAAAGTGGCTCTCCTAGTAAATGAGGCTATCATGGAACTAGCCAGGGTCATCTGGCATACCCCAGCCTCCTGCACCCCTACACTTAAGAGACGAGGCACCATTTTGTCCCAGACAAAGGCGCTGAATTTCTTTTCATGCACCCAGAGCCCAACTTCGTGCAGGCAGCCACAGAAAGAGAAGGTTACAACACCATAATGCCACCCTGGCTGACAAGAGGTTGGCCCTTTTGGGAAGAAACATATTCTCATCTATGAACCTGTAGTTCCATATCGCTAACTGTAAGGCTTTGTTAGTGAAATACAATTTTAATTACTTCAGACTGGCAGATTTTAAGGACAACCTTTCCCCTAGAGGACAGAGCCCAGTTTCAAACCTTAATTGAGGAAGGCAGGCTAGCGGCAAAAACATCCCTGCAAGCCACAGCAGATGTGGCATCTAGAGGGCAAGCCACTGGTGTAATTATGAGATGTGAGTCTTGGCTTCACTCTTTGGGGTTCCCGAGGGAGGTGCAAAATACCATAGAGAACTTACCATTTGACAAGTCAGATGTATTCAGTGAGAGAACTTTTGAGTCCCTGCATGTGTTGAAAGACAGATTGACTCTCTGATTCCTGGGAACTTACACCTTGGCCCTAAAGAGATTAGTCTTGTTCTATACACCTGCCTCTGGTACTGTTACCTCCACAGTCATTCTACCATCAGGATCTGGCTGAATCTCCACACAAGCAATTAAGTTCAGAGACCTTAATTTTCATCCCCTTTGCTACCATAATGTCCACCCTCCTGCTAAGGGCTACTTTTGATGTCTGTCAAGAACCGCCTGCCTTTATTGATGCCAACCACTTATATCCCTACCCCTATCTTTGGGGGCTGTCTCACACTTTTCGCACACAATTAGGACTCTGTTATGACAGACAAGTGGGTTCTAGAAATCATCCACCATGGTTACTCTATCAAATTTTTCTTTCCCCCTTCCCCACTCAAACTCCTTCTTGATCCCTCTCCAGGGACCACTCTCTGAATTCTGCCAGGAGGCAAATTCTCTTCTCTAATGACGGGCAATAGAACGAGTGTCATCTCAGTATCAAGGCAGAGGGTTCTATTTCCCCATAGTTCTTAGTCCCCAAAAAAGACAGAGAATGGACTTTCAACAGCAGAACATCTTTATTCAAAAGTCAAAATTCAGCTTGGTTACACTAGCGTTAATGATCCCCTCTCTATGGGAGGGAATGTGATTCACAGCTGTTGAGTTGAAGAATGCCTATTTTCATGTGGATATTTATCCATCCCACAGAAAATGTGTCCAGATCCTGGTAGGTCAGGAACACTACTAGTTCAGAGTCTTTCCCTTTGGATTAGCAGCTGCACCCAAGCTATTCATGCATGTATTCTCATTGATGGCAGCCCAAATGAAATGCCATGGCTATGTAATCTTGGACAACTGGCTCCTAACCGATCATTCCAACTATGAGGTCAGGTCAGCGACTTTGTTCCTGCTGCTATCTTTTAGCAGCATGGAGTAGGAAAGACTCCACTTGGAAATGCTACCTAGCTAAATGGGGAGAGACTTCTTCACCTGGGATGGCACAATTAGTCTTCCTAAGAACCTGCAGATATCCCAGTCATTTTAGATTATCTCCACTCTTTGAAGAATTTGGGTCTTTCCATTAGCTCGCTGCAGGTTCATCTCACAGCAGTCAGTGCCTTCCTTCCTTCTCCAGTATATGAGCATTCCATTTTTACTCACCCAACAATAATTAGATTCCTAAAGGGCCTAGTCAGGACCTTTCCACCAGTGGCCAAGCCTACACCTCAGTGGCATCTTAATCTCATCCTGTCAATACTTATCCGGCCACCATTTGAACCTTTGGCCACATGCTCTATGTCCCACCTTTCTATAAAGGTTGCAATTTTAATTGCTTTTAGTTTGGCCAGGAGGAGGGTGAGTGAGAGAGGAACACTCATGGCTGACCTACTATACACCATTTTTCATGAGAAGAAAGGTTTCCCTTCGCCTTTTTCTTAAATTGCTCCCTAAAGTAATTTCTAAATTCCATCTAAATCAGTCTTTCCATTTATTGATTTTCTTCCCGAAACCCAGTGCTTCTGTTGACGAGAAGACTTCATTCCCTGATGTCAAATGAGTCCTTGCAAGCTACCTGCAAAGGACCAAACCAGTCAGAAAATCACCAAGATCGTCACTATAAGAGAGAGGTCATGAGGACAAGCAGTATCTTCTCAGAGAATCTCTAAATGGATTTCTGGTTGCGTCATCAAGAGCTACCAATTAGTGCGTATTCCTCCCCAGGAAGGGGTAAGGGTCCACTCCACAGCATGTCTCCAGGAAGTACCAGTACTGGATATATGTGGAGTGGCTACTTGGAGCTCCATCCACACATTGACAAAAAGTTACAGGCTATCTCAGGCCTCCTCTGCACGTGCGGCTGTAGGCACTCCAGTTCTTCAAGCATCCTTACGGACTGCATTCTCATGCTCTCCTCTAGTCTGCATGCTGCTTATAAGTCACCCATGTGTGGAATACACATAGGGACCAGCACTTAAGGAAGAAATAGAGATTACTTACCTGTAACTGGAAGTTTTTTGAGATGTGTGGTCCCTAACTGTATTCTACTACGCACTCTTCTTCCCCCTGCTTTGGATCTTATCTGATTCATGATAAGAAGAGGATCTAGAGAGGCATCAGCTGGCACTACCTCTTATGTCCTTGGTCTGGAGTATGAGGAGAGCCATTGTGCAGGTGTATGGACACTGCTTACTGAGAATCTCCAGACTTGGGTGCATGGTGCAAATGCATACCCACACGTGGAATACACATAGGAACAACACATCTCATTGAACTTCCAGTTACAGGTAAGTAACCTCTATTTATGCACTAGACTAGTTCTTCTGCAGACTTCTTATTCCTTATTTCCCTATTTGGTTTGTGAAGGGTATAGTGAGGAACAGCAAGCAATGGGGTTTGGACATGATCAAAGGGCAAGTAGAAAAAGGGAGATTGATTTTCTTACACCCTTGTGTGACTTCACTGGAGTTATTCCTGATTCTCACCAGAGTGAAATCAGAATCTGTTCACATTCTACACTTCTGAGCTTGTCAAGATGATTATCAATGATACAAAGTGTGTTAATTTATGTTAGGGTTAGTAACTTTTCCCTGTATAAATTATACCACTAGCCTCATTGATTTGTGTGTGTGTGTGTGACAGATAAAAACAGAGTATAGACAATAGACATATTCCAATAGATAGTAGGAAAAATACTTTTTAGAAAAGACCCAGGAGATCTAGACAGATACACATTCACTTATAGGAGTGTTTCTCAGTTATGGAGCTGTGGGACAGATTAGGACTCTTGAGCTATGTTCCTTGACAAGTACCCAGTATTAGGTATGTGCACCCTGATGAACTCTGTGTCTGTGCCACTAAGTGTCTGTAATTTTATACCAGTGGTACATGGTGTAGTTAACAGTCAGTGCATGGGGACTACAATAAGATTTTTTTTTTTTTTAAACTAAAACGCTCTCTTTTGGAATACTTTTTTCTTTTCTATTTTTCTCAGATTATTTGCTTTGTAAATATGTACATTTATTGTTAATAAATGTTGTTGCAAATCTGAACCCTCTTTCTATTATTCTGTTAACAAAACAGGAAGTATTCCCGCATTACAACCTATTTGGACTAACACACACTCTTGTCTGGGTGAGCCCTTTGTGCCAAACCTGGTACCATGCAGTCTTATACAAAAAGTGGATCTATAATCCATATTTTTTTGCTTACTTTATTTTAGAGCTAATCACTAACTAGTGCAGTGCTCCGCTAGTACCACTAAAGTGAATGGTCCCACTAGGTTGCCATTATAGGCCCCATTCACTGCCATATAATACTGCCATAATAATTTGTTGCGACTAAAGCTCATGAAGCCTAATAGCTTTAAAAAATCATTTGGCACTATCTCAATTGCTCAGTGCAAGTAACACATTTCTTAGAACTCGCTACTACGATTGAATGTAAACAAACTAGTTTGGAAAAGCTACAGTAGTTGCATCTGTCCTGCAACCAGCATGGGAAACATTCTTTCCTAACTTAAAGCTGCATGGAACTTTGCTGGTCAGCGATTCTAATGGTGTTGAAATATTTTTTAACATTTGGGGTCTTTTACATGACAGTTGTTCTGTGGTGTCATCAGTCATATGAATTCATTGCACAGTACCTGGAAAAATGTGGTTTCAGGCAAAGAATTTTATGCTCATTTAAAAAAAAAAAATAACAACCCTCCATTAGTACCTGTCAGGGTTTGGGGAGCACTGACTTCCCTAACTAACCAACTTTGATTTCCCCCACTCACACCAACATTCCTCCCCCCCCCCCCCCCCCCCGCACTCCCAGCCCCTAGGCTCATGCAATAAAATTATCTGGCCTTGTTTCAGCAATGGGCTTACTTTGAAGTTGACTGAAATTGTACATAAGGCTTATCCCTACATGAAGAGTCATTTATAAATTAACTAGAGTACATTTTCTTTATAGCACCTCTTCAGTTCTGAGTTTATTCTCTTTATCCAGATCATTGTTTCATTTTGGAGTTGTATGCTGCTTCATATCATCATGCAGAAAGTGAAACTGGACTGTGAGTAAGCAATCTAAGATCCTGTGATGGGATATACAAACAAGGGGTTAAGGAACTACTCTGGGGTCAGCTAGTCCTGCCCCACCATACCATTAGGAAATGGACCAACTGGAGGAGGAGTTAAAAGGCAGGAGAAAAGCTCACTTGGTGGCAGACCAGGAAAGAGAGCAGACCTGCAGCTTCAGCAGAGAAGAGCAGAGGGGAAGCAGAATCTCTCCCTAAACTGCTTAAAGGTCCCTGAGGGAAGGGAGGGACCCACTTCAGAGACAGCCTGAGATGGAAACATCACCCTCTCCCTCTCCTATGAACTCTTGGTTGTATGAGTTCCCTTCGTTTTGTTTGGACTGCCCCAGCCTGAGGCCTAGGACTGATCTGGCCCAGGAGGGAGGGCCATACCATGGAAGGAGGCAGTTGCGGCCCTGAGAAAAAGGAAGCTCTCACGTTATCCGCAACCACTGAAAGGTGCCTTATAGTGAACACACCACCTTAACCCAGATGGCAACCTTGGGACAATTGCAGGGTGATGAAAGGAAGTGGTCCTACCAGGGCAGCTTTAAGCACGCCTGAGTGTCAGATCACTGATAGTCCACAAAGAGCCCTGTGTGGGAGCCTGGTGGAGTGGGAGGGCCCAGGCTCCCCTACCAGTCACTGGCCTAAGCCCTGACCACTAGATCTGATGCTCCCTTACCAACCACCCCCTGAACAAGGATCCTCACATATCCTCACTGCTTCTCTGCGTGATTGGGACCTGCACAGAATCTTATTGACTTCACTGGAGCTCTGCATGAGCACAGGCTCTGCCCACGTGGAGCAGCTTTCAGATCTGAGGCTTTAATGGTATCTGGAGATGGAGTAAGGGAAATGAAGCCACCAAAAAATTAACTCTCCTCAGTTTTAATATCTGACTGTGTTTCTAGTATATTTTCAGTTGCAGCTGCTAAACTGACTCTGAATGCAGTGTTCATTTCCAAAGGCAGTTGGTACCCCATGGAAGGAGTATTAGAACAGCAAATGTGCAACCTCTCACACCAGCAATACTACATCCTGGGCTGTGGCCTTCCAGAACACAGTTGTTCTGTAAAGATAGAGGGAAGTGTGCCCTGGAATAGTTTAACCTGGCAAATTACTTTAGTAATAAAATTACTGGGGTACTGATCTTTCAAGTTGCTAAGCAACTGAAATTCCCTTTGATGCACTGGGAATTGATGTGACACTGCATCTTGCAGGATTTGGATCTGTATTCAGTACAATATTGTTTGAAATTACGAGACAGGCTAATCATCAGGATATTATTGTCAGTTAATTGGCGACCTAAAAACCAATCCAAAATATGCAACCTCACTGCTGATGGCCATAAATAAAAGCTAGCTTTTGCTGTCCTAGGTGTAAAGCCTTCACTTTCCTTGTCTTGGGAAATCGGGAAGCTATATAATGTGTAAAAAGGTGTTGTAAATTAAACATATCTATTTACTGCTTTATAATATTCTTTGCTCGAGTCCTTCTGACAGCTTTGTTGAGGTTGAGAACATTCATCAGTTGATCTATGGAATTCTTACTGGTGAGTGTAGTTCATTGCAAAATCAATGTCTTCTATTTAATGGCTAATTGTGCATCTGTAGGCATTTACATCGATTCTGTTTGCTTATGCATACACTTGTCTCTTGGGGATAACCTAATAACAAATGTAAGTGTTTGACACTGATAATTCCATACTGAACAAAAAGTTGATTAGAAAGATTAGCTAGTTAGAATTTGTAAATTTCATTCAGTTCTGATTGTAGGGGATTGTTTTAAGTTGGTATTGTTAATATTATCATCCTAAAAGTTTATAAGATACATTCGGTAACTGGCAGTTTTGGTGGCTTAACTACCACTTTAGACACTCCCTCCACAGTTCTCTCTGTGGAAATGTGCTCTATGCCATCACTGCTCTGAATGAGGGAGGATACAGAGTAGGAAAACTTGACAGCTAAGCATGAGCAACTGGCTGAATGTTGGGAGGGTGGGTAAGAAACAGCCTTCATATATTTTGCTGATAAAAAGTACCGTTAAAAAGCAGTAATATATTAAACCACTAAAAATATCTGTGGTGTTTGGTATCAGCCACACAATTAGTCTGTTGTTAATTTATCCCGTATTTGAATTGCTGGTTTTAGTGTCACTTTTTTCACTGTAACTTTAAGTAAATGTAGCGGTGTCCTCAGTATTTTTCAACATCAAGTGCACTGTGATTGGGGTTTCCCAGGATGATTGTTTTAATTGCATTCATTTTTGTTCTCAGGAGATGGTGCAATGCATCTTGTCCTGTACTCTTCCTGCACTGTGTATGGCTTATGCAAAATAGTGCGATTGGTTTTTTATTGCAAGTCGCCATTAGAAACTAATGGGTTGATTTGTCAGAATTGCTAATCACCCTCCACGTCTGCTGATTTAAGTCAAAGTTGAGAGGCTTTAGCAGCTCTGAAAATCAGGCTTTTAATCGTCCTAAAAAACAGGAGTGCCTTTGCATTTGCAAATTAAAAAACATCTTGATGAGATCAGATGTCCAAATTCCCAATTTATCTTTATAAACAGATGATCTATTCTCGCCTGCATGTAGACAGTATTTCTAAACAGGAACAAGCACAGGCGTATTTGTATAAAAAAGTCTATGTGTGTAAATAGGTAATTATATCTGTTTATAGATAAAAATAGCTTTTAATTAGGCTCCTTTGGTGTACTGGTGGAACAGGAAGGGAAGAACAAAGCACTTCTGGTCAATTGATCTTATCATGATTTGGTTCCAGTTTTTTAGTTTGCATGTTGATGTTTATTTCAGGATGTTGCTTTATTGAAAACCAATCTATCTTTACTGTAGATTTCATTTTGAGTGCTGCTATTTTTATATACACTCACAATGAAAGTTACATTTACTTGCAAAATATTTTTCTGTTCTTGTAAGATCTTAAACACAGTTCCAATTTTCTCTTTTCTCTGTTGCTTTCTTCATGGGATTTCATTTTTTCCTGCTGTTCAACTTAATCTCACAGTTGATGTTTAAGAAAATTGTGCTTCTAGAGTGTATTCCATTCCTACCGAAGACCCAGGATCGGGCCCCTAGTTTGCAAAACTTTGTCATTTATAACAAAGTTGTACTTGGTAGGCTGACAGTACGCCAAACAAGCACTTAAAATGAGATTAACACATGGGCAGAAAAAGCTGACAATTTTCATTGTCCCCCCAAATGTGAAAGGTAGTTGCAATATACTGACTTACATTAAACAGTAGTTCAAAATTGGCATCACTGAAGTGTGTGTATAGATACATGTAAAAGCAATATTTTCAATCAGAAATAAGTTTATGCATATCATCTATCTTGGTAGTCCTTATTTTTAGTCACCTCTGAATGTGTTTCCCAAGTTAAAATTCAAAGAATTTACAGGAAACACAAATTATTAATAAGTAGCAACCTGTGATTTACCTTATCCATAACATTAGAGTGTAGAGATCTAGAATTGAGCAATCATTTCACACCAACAAAGTGACAATAAGTGTTAACTTGTCCTTAAATAAAAAGCAGTCATAGTTCCTAAAACGGATTTGTGCTGGCCCATCAAATGGGAGCCATTAAATCAGGGATGTCAGACTTCCGACCCACTTGATACATTGGTCTCGACCCTATGGCATATTCAGCTTCCGCTGAATGCAAGCTTTAATTTAAAACAAAGACGATAGTTCTTGCGGTTGCTAAGAAAACCTTTTGAATGTAAATCAATGTGATGATGTCTTCTGATCATCTTAATGGTAACTTTTGAGGCTTAATGGTAACACTTGCAGGGCAAGATTTTCCAAAAGTTGAGGTAGGCAGTTGTGCATACAATATGCACATGTATTTGTATGTCCTAATGTGTACATTTACCACAACTCACCATGCAAATTACCAATTAAATAAAGAGAAGAATTAGCTAATGAGCTGCATCATTTGAGGCTTTTCCCCTGCCCTCATTGAGTGACACTGAATGCATCTGTAACTTAATAACTATAGTAAAATTGTAGTTACTATGTAAGGCTGCTTATTGTATCCTCTGTTTTTATGCTAATAATAGATTGTCAGTGGAAGAAATGCTGTGACTCTAGGATAGGATAAGACCCTAGCTTTGGGTCACAGCCCATAATTAAAATGGAACCCAGTCCTCTATGAGTTTGACATGAGTTTGTGTATTAAATATTTTTCCTGTACTCACTGGGCATTTGGGAAAACAGATGATTTTGTGCAAGTTTTATCTTGTGCGTGTTTTAACTCTTGTCTTCTCTTCTGTCACTGTTCCTTTTCTTCAAGTTCTGGCTAGAGGGCTCCCAGAGATGTAAGAAGACCTAGTTGAGAACTTGCTAACAAGAGCAGAATGGAAGGCAGAATAGCTCCAGCCTTAGTTAAATCCTCTGGCTTGGCACAGTCTTCCAAAGTACCTCAGGTGCTACAGACACACTTGCTTTCTTCTAGGGAGGCTGTATTGGTTTATTACATGTCTTTTCTACAATGTACTGTTGCTAATACTAATTATATTGTAACTTTACGAGGGTTGGTATTGTAAGGGTTTCTGTGCTCAGACTGTTCCTATTACAACAAGGTATGGTACATGTGTTTCAATAGTTTTGGACAAATCATACTGCAATATGCAGTTGTTAATCTGTTTTGGGAATAAACCTAATTGCGTATTCAACCACAATGTGGTCAGTAGACATTAGCTTGACTATCTGGTTTTCCAATGTAGCTTACTTCCACGATTCCTGAGCTAAACAAGGAGTATGTTAATTTTTTGTGTAAGTCAGTTGATCTGGTTGTCTACTCTAGAATAATGATTACTTTATGTTGAGTAAGGATACATCATAATTCCTGGGTGAGCCAGTGGTTTCTTTCAGTTTGGGAGCCTCTTGATAATTGAATCAGTTGATTACAGGACTGACTTCTTTCAATAACATTATCAACAGCATCATGTCCTTTACAACAATGTCTGTATTAGTTATCCTAGATCAATGGTTTTCAATTCAAGGGCTACTTGCAGCCCAATTAGCATACAAGCTGCAGCCCATGTGACATCCTTAGGGCTATGCAGGTAGTATATATATTATGTGGACGTGGCCCACATAACACAGAGAGCTGCATATGTGGCTCACAGTTTTAAATAGGTGAGAACCACTGTCCTAGGGGCTGCAATAACAAGACCCCTGCAGTTACCTTTCAAAGGTGCTACACAATGTGAGTTCTAATCAGCTGAACACAGGCTGTCTGAGTTCCCAGTGACAATGAGGCTCTTTCAGTGGCTCATGGTTGTTTTGTGCCCATTTCTCCCCCCTCATTTCCACTAAAGTGTTATTTTAAGGAAAAGAAATGGACTTGGAGTATAATTTCAGTGCAGTGATGGGTGTCTTTATACCTACAATTTCTGGTTGTGCACAGAATTCTCCATCCACCATACAGCAGTTACTCCTTTATTTCCTAATTTAGGCTAAGACTGTTTAAGTCAAGAATCAGCCTTGTGATTTCTCAAGGTGCCAGGGAGAGGCAGCTGTTTCTTATTATTCCATAACCCTAAAGCACATGGATAACTAGTCCGTTTGGAAGGTTGTGTTTAGGATGTCCGCTGGATGCAATGTGTATTACACACAGAGTTTTCAGGCTTCTTTTTGTTTGTTTAAAGTCCACCTGTTGCTGTGCACAGAATGCAGTAGCCTCAGTACAGTGTAAGTTAGAGACCGACATTATTTTCCTTTATACTTCAGGAAGCTACATTCTTCCTAACCTTTTCTGGCATTTTTGTGTATTTTTTTTCTTTTTAGAGTCTGTGTGACTTTCCCCCCAAAACGGATGTGGATGCAGTGACAGAGAGGAAAAGTACTAACCCTGACTTTGAATTGGAGGGCCCAAAGTATTCAGTAGCCTTTAGTGAGAACCAAATGTCAACTCCACCAGAGTCTTTACAAAGTCATGACTTTGGCACTTCCTCCCTAAGCAGTGAGGAGGAGGAGAGAGCTCCTGTAATCCTTGCGAGCAAGGATGATCTAACATGTGAAAAGGGTTATGCAGGTGTGAAAAAGACAGATGACACAGATGAGCAGTCTGAGGTGGAGACTCCTACAATTTCTGTTTCACCTCCACTGCATCCCTGTCAGAGAGAGGAGGAGGCAGAGAATGTTGAAGAAAATTATTTTACAAGAGATCCACTTAGAAAGCTAAATGGAGAGTGTCACGACTCGAATATTGATGATGGGCTTCCCACACTCATTCGCTGTTTTCAGGTAGTAACTGTAAGCTCAGAATGCCTCCTTTTTTTTCAGATCTCCCTTTTGGTTTTTGGAATGAAATCCTAAACACTGCAGCAAACAAATCTGTGATGAGGAATTATGTTTACATGGCCTGAATTCATTCCCCAAACTGATCAGCCAGTTAATCTCCTGCAAAGTCCATGCAACGGAGCCCCCTCCAGTTTAGCCTTGCATAAAGTGACAGACATGCCTCAATGAAAAATGGCCTTTGTGTTCCTTTGACACAAGTGCCCTGTGTTCTAAGTAAAATGAAACTTGCAGTCTCCAAAGGCTACCACGTTTAATTTTATTCCACGGAATTAGGTGGTTATCATGAGGTTTTGGTGTGGTTTTACTGCTATATTGCAGAAAATTTGGAAACCAGGCTAAAGGAGATGCTTCAGGGCTGAAACTTAATGTAGCTCAGCAAATTGTAGCTCTGTCAAAAGTCTACGTTTACATTGTAATTGTCATGAGATTTCAAATCCCACCATCACCATGGCAGAGATTTTTGCCTGCTTCAGTGTTGCTGAATATCAATCATTTATGTTAAAATAGATGACCGCTTAACTTACTAACAATCAAGGTGGCAACTGGCAGACATTGGGAAGGTGAGCAGAAACTGATCAAGCTGGGGAAACCTTGTGGGTCTTTTGCTAACATTATCTTCTCTTTTGATTAATTACCAGGTGGTGGAAGAACTGATTTTTCTAGTTTCTCTTTCAAGACACACAATGTTTTTCTTTTAAAGACTTGTATCTGACATTGATTTAATAAAAGCCAGTGAACCACAGATTGATGGGTATTTTAACAATGGAAATGGCTTTGTTTGCATTCAGAATAAAGCTTCAGTGAGCCATGATTAACTTTTTATATGTCCAGTCTCTACAGCATCAATTTTGATATTTCAGTACAGAGTCATGGTCTGACTGGCAGTTTTCTATGGGGTCCTCATCCCATAATTCGGAAGCTAATCAGTATAGTACATTCATAGTAAATCTGACTATTTAACCCTTGATGACTTTCTTGGTCTAATTTAAGAGAGAACAGCTCAGTTAGCAGAGAAGATTTTACTGTGTGTTTTAAGCCTCAGACTTGACTTCGCTGGTTCAATGCTTGATCCTCTAAAACATGTATCAAACTCTTTGTAGGGCTAAAATGTTCAAGATTTCTAGGATGAGACTTGGTTTCTCAGTCTGTGATGTTTTTATCAGATCAGTGTCAGAGCGTTTACCAGAAACATCATCAGTATGTAACTATGCTACGTGTTGTTGTTTTTTTTAAACCTCTTCCATAGCCACCCCTAGTGAAGACTCAGACAGTTACCATCTCTGACGTGTCCAATGCTGTGAAAAGTGAAATTCCAACAAAAGAAGTTCCCATTGTTCACACAGAGACCAAGACTATCACCTACGAAGCGGCACAGGTAGAAATGTTTTGCCTAACTCACAGAGGATTTAATTAAATGTAACATTATGTAAGTGCAAAGTTTTTATTAATCCTTAGAATGAGACAGCATAAGAACATTAGAATGGCCATACTTGGTCAGACCAATGGTCCCTCTAGACCAGTATCCTGTCTTCCAACAATGGCCAATGCCAGGTGTTTCAGTAGGGATGAACAGAACAAGCAGTCATCGAGTGATCCATCCCCCGTTGTCCAATCTCAGCTTCTGGCAATCAGAAGCTAGGGATGCCTGAGCACGGGGTTGCATCCCGGATCATCTTGGATAATAGCCATTGATGGACCTATCCTCCATGAACTTATCTAATTCTTTCTTGAACCCCATTATATTATTGGCCTTCCCATCGCCTGGCAATGAGTTCCACAAGTTTATTGTGCATTATGTAAAGAAATATTTCCTTTTTATTTATTTTAACCTGCTGCCTATTAATTTCATTGGGTGATCCCTGGTTCTTTTGTTATGTGAAGGAGTAAATACACTTCCTTATTCACTTTCTTCACACCTTTAATGATTTTATAGACCTCTATCATATCCTCCCTTAGTTATCTTTTTTCCAAGCTGTGAACCGTCCCAGTCTTTTTAATCTCTCCTCATATGGAAGCTGTTCCATGCCCTTAATCATTTTTGTTGCCCTTCTCTGTACCTTTTCCAATACCAGTATGTCTTTTTTGAGATAGGGGTGACGAGAACTGCGCGCACTATTCAAGGTATGGGCATAGTGTAGATTCTAGCAATGCAAGAATTTATTCTTTCTTGCACCAGGTATTTTTCGCAGGTTTCAGGAATGTGATAATTTAATTAAAAGCTGTATCATAATACATACACATGTGGGACTGAATTAAGGTTCTCTTTCAACTGCTTGTCCATATACATATTCCACTGATAGTATGCATGTGCCCCATGGGCCCGAGGTTGGAGTCTTTTGGCTAGCAGTGTCTGTTGCAGCCACGCATATACCCTGAGTTTTTCTTCGAGTGCTTGCTCATGTCTGTTCTATGTTAGGTGTGTGTGCTTGCCACATGCACTGGTGCAGAAGTTTTTCCCTCAGTGGCATCCGTAGGGGACTGGCTCTGGTGCCTTCTGGAGTGGCGCACATATGCGCCAGGATAAGGGGCATCACCAGCTCTCCCTACCCCAGCTCCTTCCTACTGTCAGTGACTGTGCTGGAACATCTCCTTGCTTCAGCAAGTGCTTACCCAGTGGTTCTTCCTATCATTCATTGTATAAATAGTTCTTAGATAAGTTGTTTTTTTGTTCTTTTAATAGTTACATAATAGTACAGTAGATAAGTTAGATAGTCCCTTAAGGGACTTAGCCCAGTGACAGGGCATGCCCCGGGCTTCAAGCCTTGTGATTGCTGCAAAAAGCCTATGATGATCAGCAACCCTCATCAAAGCTGCTTGAAGTGTTTGGGGAAAACCCACATCAGCAATAAGTGTCGCATCTACAAGAGTTTCAAGCCAAAAACTAAAAAGGAGCAAGACATAAAACTAAGAGCGCTCCTCAGGGAGTCGGCCCTCATGCTAGTCTCCGGGCCACCAAGATCAGACTCCGCACCAAGCACAGCGGCATCTGTTTGAAGCGTGCTGTGGGCACCGGCCTCCTGCCACTGGTCCCAGTTTCTGGTATCTGCTAAGAAGTGAGGAAGCACACCAGGAGAGGGTGTTCCCTGACATCCTGTACTGAAAGGGAAAGTCCAGAGAAGATCATAAGCCCGTGCGGGGCAGCACGTCTCCAGAGCCCAGCCAGCCACCTGCATCACCAGCTAGGCTACCCAGCCTTCCTAGGGACCCAGCAGCCACCCCGGGTAGTTGCAGAGGTCCCTGGCACCCGGAGATCCCATCCATGCTCGAGGTCTTCCAGGCTGCAGAAGACATCATGTCTTTACTGGTGCCACAAACGCCCTATCAAGATGAAGTCGGCACTGGGGCTCATGCAGAGGTCTCCATCCGTGCAGCATCACTCCCCAGCACCATGGCAGTCAACGTCGAAGCAGTGTTCCCTGGGGATGCGCTTCCAACCTGCCCATACCAACTGGAGTTCCTGGCGCTGTTCACCGGACTCTCAGCACCGGTCCCACAAGGCGTGGCATCGCTCGTCCAATGGCCGGCGCAGAGCCGTAGCATGCCGCCAGTCCCCGCAATCATGGCACCGGTCGCCGGAGCGTGGGCATCGCTCCTCGGGGGAACAAAGTTCACTGGGACCACAACGCCAAACCCCAGGACCACGACACAGGTCCCCAGCGCCAAGACACAGATCGCCAGACTCTCAGCACCAATCCCCAGCGTTGAGGTGGTGTTCTCTGCCATCCCAGTCTTGGTCGCCGGACTTTTGGCGCTGTTCCCAGAGCTCTAGGTGTTGATCATCTAGGTGTACCATTGCTGAGTTCTGCCATTGGTTCCCGTATAGGCGGCACCGGGACCCCAAGCCCCGGCACCTGTCCCACACTGCAAACGCTGGGATGGTAGGCTTGGAGGGTCATGAACAGAGCGTCATCACCACAGTGGTCCCTAAGGATGATCTTCCGGAGGTGGGAAATACCCCAAGTGGACCTGTTTGCCACCAAGCAGAACAGGAAGTGCCATCGGTTCTGCTCCCTTCACAGGCTCAACATTGGATCCAGCAGTGAATCCAGTACTTGCCACCCCAACACAGGAGGGCCCCACCGAACCTGAACCGGCAGCAGCCGATAACCCTACACAAGAGGCTCAGCCGGAGCCTGAACCCCAACATAGTGCACCAGTGGAGAGCGGTTCACAGTCAACGGAAACAGCCCCATCCCCTACTTCGCTTCCAGAGAGACCAAGCCTAGGTCCACAATCCAATGAGGAACTGATGTCTCCAGCATCAAGGGAACAGTTCTAGACAGAACAGGAAGCAGATGAAAGCCTCCAGAGAGCTTGGACGGCAGCACGGAGCAATCCACCACCTCTCAGCTCTTCTAATCGATCCAGGTTTGTTGTAGAAAGAGGACTTTTATACAAAGAAACTCTTTCTGGGGGACTCCAGGAAGACTGGCATCCTCAGAGACAGTTGGTAGTTCCAACTAAATACCGGGCCAAGCTCTTGAGCTTAGCCCACGATCACCTTAGTGGCCATGCTGGGGTGAACAGGACCAAAGACAGTTTGGGGAGGTCATTCCACTGGGAGGGAATGGGCAAGGATGTTTCTACCTATGTCCAGTCTTGTGAGGTACGCCAAAGGGTGGGAAAACCCCAAGACCAGGTCAAAGCCCCTCTCCAGCCACTCCCCACCATTGAAGTTCCATTTCAGCAAGTAGCTGTGGATATTCTGGGTCCTTTTCTGAAAAAGACACCCGGAGGAAAGCAGTACAAACTGACTTTCATGGATTTTGCCACCCGATGGCCGGAAGCAGTAGCTCTAAGCAACACCAGGGCTAAAAGTGTGTGCCAGGCACTAGCAGACATTTTTGCCAGGGTAGGTTGGCCCTCCGACATCCTCACAGATGCAGGAACTAATTTCCTGGCAGGAACTATGGAAAGCCTTTGGGAAGCTCATGGGGTGAATCGCTTGGTTGCCACTCCTTACCATCATCAAACAAATGGCCTGGTGGAGAAATTTAATGGGACTTTGGGGGCCATGGTACGTAAATTCGTAAATGAGCACTCCAATGATGGACTTTTCAGGTTGTCATAAATATAAAGGGAAGGGTAAACACCTTTAAATCCCTCCTGACCAGAGGAAAAATCCTTTCACCTGGAAAAGGTTAAGAAGCTAAGATAACCTTGCTGGCACCTGACCAAAATGACCAATAAGGAGACAAGATACTTTCAAAGCTGGAAGGGGGAGGGGGGGACAAAGGGTTCTCTCTGTCTGTGTGATGCTTTTGCCGGGACCAGAGCAGGAATGCTGGTCAGAACTCCTGTAAAGAGTTAGTAAGCAATCCAGTTAGATATGCGTTAGATTCTGTTTTGTTTAAATGGCTGATAAAATAAGTTGTGCTGAATGGAATGTATATTCCTGTTTTTATGTCTTTTTGTAACTTAAGGTTTTGCCTAGAGGGATTCTCTATGTTTTGAATCTGATTACCCTGTAAGGTATTTACCATCCTGATTTTACAGAGGTGATTCTTTTACTTTTTCTTTAATTAAAATTCTCTTTTAAGAACCTGATTGCTTTTTCATTGTTCTTAAGATCCAAGGGTTTGGGTCTGTGTTCACCTATGCAAATTGGTGAGGATTTTTATCAAGCCTTCTCCAGGAAAGGGGGTGTAGTGCTTGGGGGATATTTTGGGGTGGGGAGACGTTTCCAGGTGGGCACTTCCCCTGTTGTTATTGTTAGACACTTTGGTGGTGGCAGCGTTTAACCTAAGCTGGTAAGAATAAGCCAAGGGGGTCTTTCATGCAGGTCCCCACATCTGTACCCTAGAGTTCAGAGTGGGGAAGGAACCTTTACACAGGTGTTGCCTTGTCTTTTTGTTTCCTATGAGGTTCGAGTGAAGGGTCAGTCTCTGCACAGCCAATTTCCAGGTGGATAACTTCCTGCTTTACAACAGCATACAATGAAGTAGCTCAGACCATGTCTCCATGGAAATTATGGGCCATTTGATGAGGGCCCAAGAAACATGGATAGCATTCTTCAGTAATGTTTCAATAGTCGGGAGTTTGCAGGACTGGTACCTGATCTTCTCTTTTACCAAGAATTATGCTATTAGCACTGTGTCTAGGTCAGATGCAAACTTTGGGAAGGCAGTCTTGCAGTCATTGTTTAAGTAGGCACCAACCTCCAAGTACTGTTTGTGAGTCACCTGAGACCAATATGTGTCTGTCTGCAACCACTTGAAGAACAACTGGTTATCTCCTGTGCTGTGACTGTTGTTCTCAAGATGTGAGCATAGACGTGTGTTCTATGACCAACCCTCTGTCGCCTCTCTATCATAGTCTCTATTTTTGATGTTTGGGTCAGAGGAACTGATGTTCGGGGTGGAGAGGCACTGCCCTTAAATAGCCAAGTGAAGGGGCTAAGGGCTGCCCCTACAGGTACTGCTAGGCAAGGTTCTCTGACTTTGGTATGCTGTGTGTGCGCACACCTGAGTGGAATACATGTCTGCACCCCCATCTCCAAGAACAGTTACAGAACAGGTAAGTACCCATTTTTTACTTTTGGAAGTCTGCAACTTAGAGGCTAAATGGTAGAGGAATAACCAAGAACTGCATTCTGTTCTGCCACTGACTGGCTTTAATGCTTTGCACTTTACAGGCATCATTTAGTATCTCTGAAAATCAGGTAACATATTTGGGTGCCTAAATATGGCACCCAAATTTGAAAATATTTGTCTTAGCCTTTGTGTCTGCTTCCCCATCTGTAATATGGAGTTAGTGTAACTGCCTGTTGCAAAGAGGTGTATGTGCAATGGACCACTTGTTTAATGCAGATCTGGCATACTGTCATCCTTGTGGAAACTCTCTGTTTCCAGAGATCATCAGCAACTGATTGTTTAACATCCCATCTGAAGTAGAGCACTCTAACAGTGTCACATGCTCTCCAGAACCAAACTGCAGCACCAGTACTGGGCGTAAGATCCAGGTTATATTGTTAGGTTTGAACCCATATTGCTCAGAGTATTTGTGGCTGAGATTAACTGATCAAGCTTAGTCTAGTCACCATCTTTACATCTCTAGCTCTAATGTCTCAAAGGAGAAATGAGAATTCTGTAACCTAATTATTTGACATTAGGTGAGATTTGGCCAAAAAGTAATGATGATCTCTGGGGGAGTTGAAATTTTATACAGCACAGAAAGTGGTCCCACCTAGTGGTCACTCTGAAGATAGGTTTCAGAGTAGCAGCCGTGTTAGTCTGTATCCGAAAAAAGAACAGGAGTACTTGTGGCACCTTAATCTTGTCTTAAATTGTCATTACAATTTCATAGACTGTTCTGTAACAATAATTGGACAAAAGAGGCTGTTACTCACTGTATATCTTTAATTCAGTCATTTGGAGACATGGACAATAAACTCTGGAGCAATAGATAGGCTTTGGAAAGCCTGAGAATTGTACAGGATGGGAGCCAAGTAATTAAAGTGGTGGTACGCAGTTGTTGTTACTTATGGTTTATTTAGGTTATAGTAGCATCCAGGGTCTTTACACTGTGCTGGGCACAACCCTGAAGAGGCTGTAAGACAAATGATGTACAAAGGGCTTGGGGGAGATGGATTCCAAAATAACTTCCAAACCTGTTTAGAATGATAAATGGATACAATGCCAACTAACCCCATCTGCGCCCTCAGCCATCTTAATTGAACTGATTCTTTTATAGGGGTCTCAACAGAAGTGAGACTTGAGCAGTGTAATAGCCTTTATAGACCACTTCAGGGAAGGTGGTATATGCAAAAAGGCAGTGTGGACAAGGCTGGTATTATTGGTAGAGCAGGGAGAGTGATAGGTGTGGGGACCTTGTCAATTAGCTTCTCTGGAATCTGTAGGAGTAATTTGTGACAATGCAGAGCAACTAGAGAGTAAACTATGTAGCACTACCCATGCTGCCTGAAACATGTGAGTCAGTTCAGTGTGTGCTAAGTAAACTTACCAGCACAGCACCCCAATTCAACTGGAATGGGAGAGGAGAAAAGGGAGGATAGAGAAGACCCATTCATCATCCCACAATCGAGAGGGGGAGAGCTGAACCAAGTCACTGTGTGAAGTGGAGAATAGTCACCCTGTGTTTGGGTGAGATCACAGCTCAGACATCCTAATGGATGTCAAGGCTTCTCTGCTTGATTTCATCGTGGCTCTGTTGGACGGCAGCATGGCTCCTTGGTTCTTTAAGTGCTGTACTTTCAGACCGCATTAGTCTTGAAACATTTGTTACACCGCTAAAATGCTAATTATTCATCCAGCTGTGAATCGGTTCACTTTGTCCAATAAATAATGCAAAGTCTACTTTTGCAATGATTGTACATCATCTTACATTACAGCACTGAGCTCCTGTTGCATGGTGATGGTGTGAAAATGGTTGATGGCGGTTTTGTGTGTGTGTTCTAGACAGACGATGGCAATGGGGACTCAGACCCTGGAGTTCTGCTCACTGCTCAGACCATCACATCAGAGACCACCAGTAGCACAACCACCACACAGATTACAAAGGTAAAAAGGTGATGCCAGCAGGGTTGGTATGAAATCTAAAAGTTCTATTGATGCTCAAGCCACAGGAAGCAAAGTTGGCCTTTTCCTGCCAAATATTTAGTTGTACAAATATTTCCCCCCTCCAATCCTGTGTTTCCCTTTCTCTGCCCTTAATTCTGCCCGACACCAGTGTAATTTAGAATCACTTGGAAATGGACATTATCTTGCTTCCTGAAGAACTGTACCACCACAGTTTGAGTGATCCAACAATAGCTTGGGATCCTGAGGCAGTTCTGAGAACCTCCTGTCAGTGTGTTAGCCAAATACTTATTTTCATTTTAAATGTAGTTAGCCTTTGAGTTCTTCTTCCTCTTCTGTACGGTCAATAAGATTGAGTCCTGTTTAGAACTTTTAATTAATGCAGAGTTTGAGCTACAAATGACTGAAGTTGGGGACTGTTGGCAAATCAAACTTACATGTGAGAAATCCTCAATTTGAGAAAGTAGGGACGAGTTTGAAGACTTCAATTTACTTCTAAGTTACAGGAATGTCCCCTAGTTCTAGACCCATGTCACATTTTTATCAAAGGTTTTACAAAACCTGAAATACTTCACTAACACTGTCATGGACATACTAACTGCCAGCATTGCTGTGGGCCTCTTGTTTTGTTTTTTACTTATTTCAATGCAGAGTTGCTGGGAATTTTTGAATTTGAACATTCCTCTGAACAAAATTAATATTATTGTGCTAGTTCCTGGGAGTCAAAGTGAAACTAAGCAGCCTGAGTGCATTATCCATGTTGAGTGAAGCGCATAACAGAGACTGCACACTCTATGTGGTGAAATACAAATTAGATTTTTAAAATGGTTTTCAGGTGTAATAATGGAACATGTTACATTGACAGTGTCCCTTTGACATGATTAACATTCCAGCCCACAAGACGGGAATGATTAATATTTTTTTTTATTAAAAAACTCTTTATTGACATGTGCTTGTTTGGTTTGGAAGAAGGGAATATTGTCATACACTGAGGTGAGATTTTTTTCTGTCTCCTCTCGCTCTGTCTATGATCCAGTTATGCTAGTTTCCCAGTAATGTTTTGGTAATTGGCAAGTGACTTTAGTTTGAGTTCTGTCTTTGAAAGCCAACCTCAATCCACTTTGTAATCCTTTGCCATTGTTGCACTGTAGGCTACTAGTAACCTATGTTCTTTCATACTAGACTGTAAAAGGTGGAATTTCAGAGACAAGAATTGAAAAAAGAATTGTCATCACAGGAGATGCAGACATTGACCACGATCAGGTGAGCGATTTTAGTGTTACCCAGCCAAGAGCCATTTTAGTTTTGCAAAGAACTAATCAGTTGTTCTAACCTGCAAATTATTTCTGTACTAGATAGTCAAGTGGCCTCACTTGTGGTAAATCCAGTCATTTAGGTTGCAGCTTAGGGAAATTGGCCTGGGCTAGAAATAAAATTGCTTGTCTCTGTGGAAGAGGTAACATTTTTCATTTGCAGTGTTTCAGCTGCAGACATAGGCCTCTCATTTTAAACTGTTTAATGTCAGAAAAGTGACTGCCGATGTCCCTGTGGTGCTACCTATTACTGTTGTATGTCTTCAAGTGGTAACTGACATTTAGTTCTGCAGAGACATACTGTAGCTGGGGCAGAGCAAGCTGAAATCTGTTCTGCCAGATATTAGCACAAAATTTTGTTTCCAGAAGTTTTTATACATGGCAATGTCCAAAGCAGAAGGGCTCAACTTTGAGTGTGCTGCTGACTTCTTTTCAATTCAAAACAAGTTTGTTTTTTAAACTGAGGAAATGTGACCATGAAAGTCTCTGATGAAGAATAAGCATGAAACAGCTCAGTCATTCTTTTAGTCACTTTCTGCCCAACATTTCCTTAGAGACTAGTAATCCATCCCTTGTTGTATTTTCAATGACCATTGTAGAGTTTAGGGGACTCTGTGTGCACGTTTGCAAGGATTTGTTTTGTTTTTATGTCCTGAATGATATTTGGATTGAATAGCTAAACATTTAGAATAGAAAGCTTGTGTATACGAGTGTATCAAAGCTGAAAGCAACTGAAGTTTAGAAGCAAACAGCCTTTGCTACTGATCATAATGTTTTCCAGTGGTTAGAATATTGACCTTGGAATCTGGCTATCTACGTTCTGTTCTGGGCTCTGATACTAATTGCATGTGACCTTTCGACAAGTCACAGATGCTACTCTGTCTTGGTTTGCCTGTCCGTAAAATGCTTAATACATACCCACTTCCTAGGGGATCTTGAGGGTTAAATGTTTGTAAAGTGCTTTGAGAACCTTTGTTGAATGGTGTTAGAGAAGTATAAACTATAGTGTTGCCATTTTTACTATTAAATTAAATAGGCTCAGGAAAGTTTAGAGAGAGCTAGTATGAAACTCCGATGTATTTTTAAAGAAAACACACACACTACCATCCTGGTGTAGCTAATCTTCATTTAGTTTGTGGAGGGAGAAGTCACCAGAGAAAGACGGTGTCAGTGTAGGATCAGATGCATTCTTTAACATGTTAAACAGTGCTCATGGATCTCTTTCCCTCTTATGCTGGGTATTCTTGTTTTCTGCTTCTTGAAGAACTCTTGTTTCCACATAGACAACATGCTCCAACAGTTAGAGCTCAGTGATAAAAACAAAATATCTGAAAAAGTTACTTAGTGGACCCAACTAGTAACAGAACCCTGACTGGGAATCTGGTAACTCTTCCTAACTGGAGATACGAGCTTTTCCTAGAAATTACAGATATATATAATTTTCAAAGTCACTGAGCTGCTGCCTAAACCTGATCCAATAAACTGTTCCTCTTGTGAACTTTCCCTTTCCCATAATAATAATATTATGGTTTCACATGAGCATTAAGCTGGCTTTTAGGCCCTTTTTGGTGTCTAATGAAGTAATTATTTATATAGCATTGAAAAATATGCTATGTACTTCAGACACTCAGCACTAATTAGAGCACAGTTCTGGTGTATATTAGTGTTTTTAGAAGCACATGCCACAGGGCAATTATTGTTTAGAAGGACAGCCCCAAACCATGTCAGCATGCATCAGCTGAGATCCTAGACTCTTTCCAAATATTTCAATACAGGTGGTTCTGGATTTAATTCCCAAATGATTCTTTCTTGCCAATTATTCAAGGCCCATTATGTGTAGTTCTCACACAGCATTCTGAATGGAGAAGTTAACACACTCTAAGCAAATTCATCCCTAACTTTTCAAAATTAACATGCCCATGAATGTCTGAGGGCCATCCTGTTGAGATTTTTCCATTTGTACGACTGCTTCCAGCATTCATGGGTCTAAGACGGTCATGCCCTTGTCACTAGTATCCCACTTAACTAATCTCATTCAGCCTGACCTAGTATTTGTTCCTGTACAATTTATGGTTCTTATTTTACATGCTACAAAACCATAGTCCCATTGTGGTGGAATCATTTAGTCCTAAATCAGCAGATAATCAACAACTACATTTCGATCTTCAGAGATCTGGGATGTGATTCTTTAATATACTTCCTGCATTGAAATTTGTTCCAGTTGTCACAAACCAATCTGTTGTAGAACCTGATTTTGAGAGTTTGAGACCCAAATACCTATCTTCAGCAGCAAATCTGGTTGCTATTTGTTTTCATTCAGATTTTGTCTTTATGCCTCAGTGTGCATTTTATTTAAATGAACTTCAGTTTTTCCGTTCACCAATGTTTTTATTTGAGAAACCGGTTTTACTAGTTAATATCCAATGTTCTTTACAAATTTGAGACTTTCTCCCAATAATCTGACATCGGTCACACTTTCTGTTGTTCTACAAATGTCTCTGATCTGTTAATTTTTCTCATTCTTGACAACTTTATTGCAAAGGCCTGTAACAATGGACTCACTTGGCAACTGGGTTCTTGTAAAGCAAATGTGTTTTTCCCAAGTGTATGGATTGGATGGATCAAAATCTGACTGACTTTGGCAGCTTCTATTTCTTTGTGCTCCCCCTGTAACTTACTGTACATTTCTAATGCATCCGAACTTCTGCCTCTTCTCCCCGTCCCCCTCCCCCCCAAAGAAGTGGGGAATTCACCCTGCAATGCCACTTGCTTCCAGGAAGATTTGAAAGCACTGCAACTTCCACATATAGTTCTCTGCTTAGTTTCTTTCTAGACTGAGAGATTCAAGTGTCTTCATTTGCTTCATTTTTGTCAGAGATAAGTAGTCTTCTGACAGTTTAATAAAGGTGTGACGTAAGACTGTTCATTTCCTGGACACAGGCAACAAGGCAGGGTTACAAAAGGTAACAAGGGTAAGTCCAAGAATTCCAGTTTTTATGTAATTTTCTAACATGCTGTGAAGATGATGGCGGCTACAGCAAATGGGCAATACAGCTGCTCTTGGTATTGTAATGGTGCCAAGAGAGCAATAGGAGTGGGGCAGCTCTTTGTGCTGTGTTGTGCAATGGCATGAAGACGTGGTATCCACCCTGAAGAGCTTCCAAAACTACATAGACAAGGAAGACATAGTAAAGTGGAAAGGGACACAACATGCAAACAAAGTGGTGGTTGATGGCTGGAGAAAGAAACAAGGGCGGTTACATGGTGATTCATATTGGTTAGTGGAGAGCAAGTGCAGTGAATTAGTGCAACTCTAGACCAACAACTCAACTGAAGGCAAATGGCAAAAGCCTTCCCTCTAGGCTTCATACGTAAAATAATTTTATTATCCTTGTAAGGTGGGAAGGTAGCAACAATGAAGTCAGCTGGCAGTGGAATTTCCTGGAGCTAAGGCTTTTTACACCCTCACACCCTGCTGTTCCAGATTGGCTCCCCTCTGCTCTGGGTGGGAGTGGTTGGCAGGCCAGCAGCCCTCCCCTTGCTGCTCAAGGCTGCAGCCGCTAGGTGAAATCCTGGCTCCATTGAAATGAACGGGAGTTTTGCCGTGGACATCAGTGAGGCCAGGATTTCACCCAGCGTCTGGTATGGTGACATGGGAGAGACTGCAGTGAAATTCACTTTCAGCTGTTCCGCTGTATGCAGCCCAAAGTGCTTCTCTGAAGAGCTGTTTCTTTCTTAGGTTCTCGTGCAGGCCATCAAAGAAGCAAAAGAGCAGCACCCGGACATGTCTGTGACCAAGGTCGTTGTCCACCAGGAGACCGAGATTGCTGAAGAATAGCAAGGCTAGGTAAGCAGGTAGAAATCTGTGTTCTGACTCACAGGCTGACTTGAGGAGGGAACACCTACAGCCATAGAGGACCAGACATCACGAGTCCTTGAAGAAATCTGTCCGAGCCTTTTAGGTTTCTCTTGGAATATCCGTATTTTGAATGTGATCTAGCAAGGTACTTTCTGTAACTCTAGAAGTGGAAGATGCACAGATATGTTGATTTGCATAGTACTTCAAGTATCAAAATGCCTTACAGACCTACGCTGCAGTGGAACTTCACTGGCTGGGAGCCCCAAGAATCACCTCTGTCAGTACTAGTACAGAGAGAAAAGCGTGTAGTTGACTGTGCACCGAACAGCACTTTGTGTACTGGCACGCTGTGTCTGTGGATCTTTGCGTTAGTTTTTTAAAACACAGAACAAAAAAATGCTTGTAGTATGTAAGACTACTTTTACCTTCAGCTGATTAGATGTCAGGCTGATGCTGTGGCAGCGGGGCTTCAAATCTTGGGTGACAAAAAGGGGAAAAACCGCCAGTGTGAATTTTAGGAACTATTGTATTGCAGAAATCATTTCAACAAACGCCAAATTCAGGCAGGCAGCAGCTACCCCATTAGTTATCCATAAGTAGAAATACACTGGACTAAAATGTCTGTGGGACAGAATGACGATACCAATGTTTTTTTAAAATAGGAAGGCGGGCGTGTACACTACAACCATCTTAGAACAGGAAACGATAAGCAACATTTGTTTCAAATGAAGCAACAGGTTAATTTGGATAGGCTGGATGGCGTTAATCAACTTGGAATTTGGCCAGTCCTGTGTCCACACTACAGCAGCATGGCTGTATTAGCAGCTGATTAGTTATGCTTACTCAGGCTTTAGCCTACAGCTCTGGTCTTGCCAGCCAACTCGTGCTGCTACAAGTGACGTTTGTGAGTGTGGACGGATGCAGAATTTAGGTATAATCTGAGTTAACTTTGCAGGGAAGGCAATTGCTCAGATGTTTGCAAGAAGTTTCATCTATGACCATGGATGATCAGGATCTCCATTTTACTTTGTATCCAGCGTCTCCAACACCATGTTACTTGGACATTGGTTTAGCACTTGCTCAGAAGGAAAAGACAAGGGTGTTAAATATGAACCCCTACCTCACCACTCACTAAATTGCCAACACCACTTCCTGCAGCTCCTGGCTTTTACCCTAGAGGTCTCCTATGCAAGGACTGTCCAAGCCTGGTGTGCCTTTGCTGTGAGAAATCAGAATGAATAACACAACTTTGCCAATTTTATTGTATTAGCATAACCTAATTAAAACCAGGTACTATCATTTTTCTGTTTTGATAATAGCCAAACTCAGGTGAAATCCCCTACCCTTGTTTATGTAAACAAAAGCTTGATGACATGGATAATTCTAGAGCCCTATATAGAAAAAGCATCATTACAGCATATTTACCTGTAATGACTATCTCCCCCACACCCCCCAGTCTTTCTGTCTTGATAACATCATGCAGTGCAGAAGAACAAGCGATCACAGACTGATGTTTACCCCTTGACTAAAATTAGAAACTTTGAGTCTGTCTGCAGGAGGAAAAGAAGCAGTCTGACAATGTCAAGAGGAGGTGCTTTCTGGGCCTCCTCCCCTCCTCTCAGCAATATTAAAATGGTGGTATGCACAAGGAGCAGTGGTGTCTCTGCTAGCTGCAGTGGCACATGGGTGTGGTTTTTACTTTTTCTTTTTTCATTTTCCAGGTTTATGTGCACCATATAACACGTTGCATCAAATATAAATGCGTGTTTACTGGAGCTAAACTACTTTGTACAGGAACTAGACCTCTTCACTCAACGAGTTGCTTCTTAGTCAAAGTTCTCCAATCCCTTGGACCAATAGTAGTCATTAACCCCCGACAGTCGCCGGTCTCTCTCCATAGGTGCCACTGGTAGGGCTGAGGAGCAGTTCTCTTTTCCTTGCCCCCGTTGAGGTATCTGTGGATGTGGATGAGCGACACACCAGGGATGGTCAGGCACAGGCCCATGATGGCCGTGCTGGGCAGGATCTCGTACCACATCCCGGCGTCTGCTCGAGCCACTCCACCGACCAGCACATGTTCTTTGAGCTACAGTGGCTGTGAAAAGGGTCAGAGTTCAACATCACTTGATGAGGACGTTGTGCAGTAACATTTTAATGGTGGATCCAATGGGGAGCTGCACTCCTCAGGTCTGGAAGTGGAGGCGCTTCTTCCCCCTTCACTTCTAGGCTCTGTTATCTGCAGCAGTGAATGAAGGGTTATGAGATGGGCTCTATCCCAGCCCTAGCCCTGAGGCCAGAGGTTTACTACTAAAGCAGAGGAGAGCCATTTGTCAATCTGCTTCTTTTCCTAATCTAGAAAAGACCCCAAAACTTGAATTAAAGTTGCTGTGATCTGCTATGACCTCAATACCTAGCTTTTCAGCTTAGTAGTTTGGAAACCATAGTAGCTGCTTTAAGAATCCATAAAGGCAGCAGCATTTTATTCCTAGGGCCATGCTCAGCATCAGTTACATTGGTGCACCAACATGTTTTGGCCAGATAGCATGTAGATAAGGTGTAATTAAACAGTCCACATGTGTGCGTGTGTGTTCCATTCAAAACAAAAAGTGTGTGGATGAGAGTTTGGGAGGTGGAGAGAGGATGAATATGGGGAGCAGTGGAGAGATCACTACAGTACAATTTTAAAAAGCCAAATTTGGGAGGAGGAAAATGCCATTGACTGCCTCTCTTTCAAACCTTCATGCCGAAAGTCAAGTACCTGTCTCATATTTAGGCTCCTAAATAAAGTTACTCTGCTTTTTCAAAAGTGCTGAGCATGCACAATTCTCATTGGCTTCTTCATTGGGATTTGTGGGTGTTTGGGACTTCTGAGAAATCAGGGCACTTATTTAGGGTGCCACATTGTATCTTTTGGTGCTTGGCTTTTAGAAACACGGTAGAAAATTATGGTCAATGCTTTAAGGATCTGAGAAATGGGAACAAGGGGGAAACCACCTTGTGAAGTTGGTGGTGTTAAAATGCCCCTCACTGGGTGCTACTGGGAGTGTTTCCATAGGAAGCTGGCAACTCACCCTAACCTTGTCTTTCTAGGAGATGTTTCTCCCTGACTGAGAGAACACCAGAAAGGGAGGAGAGAGCGGTGGGGGAAAAACTGCAGAGAAACTACCTGGAGCACAAAGACCACAGATTTACAAGATTTGCTGTCAATAACTGAACATTCATATCACTTACTAGGAGTTATGCTTTGACATTTACTTGGGATTTTCCAGAATATAATGGATCCTTTTGAATATTTTTATATTGTAAAACACAGTATGCCATACTTCTCACTGTACTGAATGTTTGTTTTTTTAAAAAAAAGGTTTTCAGTTTTGCGTTCCCTCATGCATAGCCTCCATAGGTCCTCACAAACAGGGTTGGTTCTTAAGTCTTCTTATTCGTTCAGCCTCATCAGATATACTGGGTTTAAGCCACGCTCATGCGTATCTTAGAAACTGCACCTTAGAATAACAGCTGTTTGAAAACCCCAGTGATTGATGGGGCCTTCTGCCAGAAGAATCAGTTTACTTAGATGCCATTGTGTGGTATTTCTACTTTCCTCTTGCGATTGGCCCTAGATATTTCCAGAAAACTCCAAGTCACGCTACCCAGGTGCACAAAACAGAGTTTCTATACCTTTACTCTGCATTTCCTTGCTTTTATGGGTTTTGGTCCATTGATGTTGTTTGAACATAGTGGGGGTTTTTTGTGGTGTAATATTCACACATTTCAGTAGTTGGCTAGATTAAGGAATACTGGAAGTTGCTTCACATCTCTATTTTACTGTGAATACTAGAGCTTTAAGAGAACTGTGACAGGGCACTACCCCTTCCTGCTCCTCAGAGACTGCATTTCTACTGAATGCTACCTATCTATTTTTGCTTTCTAGATGCCATTTAAATAAGTATATAGAAATGTGTGGTTAAGGGGTTTGGGCTCTGAATGCTATATGGTAGGCTATGCAGCATTTGCAATAGTTGATTTCTCAGTGTCAGACTTTTATTTATGTTTAATTTTTAAATAAGTTTGTAAATCATGTTTTTTCCAGTACTATTTAAAGCTAAGCACATTACCCACAAATCAGGGCAGGGTGTGTATAATCTTAATTTAATTTAAAATCATCTCTCAGACACTCTCACCTTTCTAGACATGTAAGCTTGATTTGGGCTGGCAGTCCAAGACATTCTCATAGCTGTAGGTTATAGCAACCAGTGGGAACAGAGTCAAACTGTTTGGAAAGTGCACATGCTCAGATCACTGGCATTCCCCTCTCCACATAAATTAAGGTTCTGTAGTACATTGGCTCCTTCACTGCCATGCTGCAATGAAACACCAGGGCCAGAGCTGGCTGCAGTTTTCAGCTTCTGGATGATGGTGCATTCAGGTCTATAATGACAGCTGCTGGTTTTAAAACAACACCCCATGTACTTTACCAATAAAGCACTGAAAATATTATTTCTAGATACTCCTGTCATATCCACTATAGCAGCTTATGGCATACTTAGTAGAGGTTGTTTTTTTAATTGTAATATTTTTTAAAGTATTTTTAGAGAGAATGTGTGTGAATGGAATTTTCTACCTGGAGATGATCCATAAATTTGTAAGGTGACCACTGTGGTGTTAATCATGATTTTCAAAATGAGAGAGTAATGCTTTTATGGGGGTAGACAGCAGCAGGAGATCACCACCACCTGTTTGGATTTAATGGAAACCTCTTAATCATGCCCTGGTTTTTCTTTCCAGCAATATTTTAAAGTTTTGTAATGAATAGAGTTGCGAGCAATATTTTTTTAAAGATAGAGCTTTGAAGTTGTAATTCTGTATCTGGTGTGGCATACCTCTAGCCGTGAGGGAGAAGAGCCCTTTGCTGCTAAGCTACATTCCAGGATGAGAAGAAACTGGCAGTAAGTGCTTCACTTAAAGTTTGATGATGTTTTTTGTTGTTTTAAAAAGAGGTAGAAGACTGAGCTAGACTCAATGACTTACTATTTGGTTGAAAATTGTCTTTAAATGGCACTGTCTTTACAATTAAAATTGCACCCCACCTTAAAGTAAATTGTTAGTATTGGCTAGAGACACTATCTTTGAAAGGATTATGGAGCTACTTGAATACTGGTGTAGTTATCAGCATCTTGCTTCCTATGAAGGCAGCTGTTTTGGGGGAATGCTACTTTACCTCCTCTAGGCAGACATTTAAATGTGCAATTTGCTGGTGAACTGCAATTTAGACCCCTTTCAGTCTCTCAGGGTTGCACCCTTTGGCTGACAAACCTGGTTTCCTGCTCTGGGTGGAACCACATGGTCTTTAGATGGGAGCTCCAGGCCCTCTGTTTACCAACCACAAAAATCTGACAGGCCCAACCTGATTGGGCATCTGTAAGGCAATTTCCTCCCAGAATAAGCTTGCAGTGACACAATTTTGTCAAAACAAAGCATTTCACTCATTCATCCACCCGGAAGGTATATAGCACAGAGGGTTAGTAAGGGCTTGTCTACACTTTGGGTTAAACCAGGCTTCAGAGAGCGCACTAGGGAAAGCGCTCCAGTCTGTCCACACTGAGAGCTGAAAGCGCACTGGCGTGGCCACATTTGCAGCACTTGCAGCTGTATTGGGAGTGGTGCGTTATGGGCAGCTATCCCAGCTTTCAAGTGGCTGCAATGTGCTTTTCAAATGGAGTGGGGGGGATGGAGTGTGTATGTGGGGGGAGAGAGAGTGGATTTTTGGGGTGCTGAGAGCTTGTCAGCATGCTGTCTTGTAAGTTCAGACCCACTCCTTCCCCCACCTCTCTCTCTCTCACTCAAAGCAAACATTAGGTGTTTGTTTTTTTCTCGGACCAGATAAGCAGTTTCACTCCCAAACGGAGCTTGGGAGGAATGCGGAAATGGCCCTTTCAGAGTTCACAACAAAGACAAGAGAGGCCACTTTAGTTAATGGGATGTTTCCAGAGGTCAATCAAAGCGCTGTCACTTAACTCCTCAATTACACTGGAGCTGCAGCGTCTCACCCAACACACAACAGCTGTTAATCCTCTTGTGGAAGTGGAGTACCAGGAGCACTCCATGTGCCTTGCCAGTGTGGACAAGGGAGTAAGGTAGAGAGCTCTAGGAGGCTTTATTGCGGTATAACGTGCAAGTGCAGCCAAGCCCTAAGAGGCCTATATGTATGAGTCAACCTCTCTAACCATAGCTTAGGTAGGCCCAGTTTATACCAGCCCCTGCTCCTGAATCTGAGGGTTCGTTTGCATCTCCACAGCCCTTTTCAGTCTGCTGCCAAACCTGTCTCCCCTTCCCTTTCTTAGGGTAAATCCTACAACTGGCTACTGTCTTACTAAGGCTGAAAAGGGAGGGGTAAAAACATCTCTGTAGCTTTGCTGGCACCTGGTGGGTACAACTAATAATTTGGCAGGTGTGGTTGAGCATTTGCTGGGATGCTCATTATCTAGGTCATTGTTTTGCCTTTCCTGTTTGGTTGCTCTAACATGCTATTGCAAGCAGTATACACAATATTCATAAAAAGTTTCCTAGTTCTTCATAGCTGGCTTCATGGGACTTTTAGAGCCACCAAATGTTTAATCTGCTCATGGCACTTAAAGGCATATAGTGGTTGTGAAGGTTTAGATATGCCACTTTAAGTAGTGAAGGAAGTACTAAGGACCTTGACACAGCTGTAACTTAGTTCACACCCAACCTTGTTCAATAAAGCAGAGGCAGCACGAAGTTTGATCTTATTTAAAAAAAAAAAAATCATCTCCTCCTAAGGAACAGAAATCTTGACTTGTCTAAGATCCAGAAGAGTTTCTTGTTGGTGAGAAGTTTTTCCTTTCCCAAACAATGGTACACAAGCATTTCCTAGCATGTTACAGGCGTCTGCCTTGGCAATAGTACCCTTCTTAAAAAGGGACAAGACATAGAGTAGTAGAACTTTTAGATAGCGTTAAGTGCACTTGTTTCTTCTGTTCACCCTTTGATATTACACGTCAGTGCTCTCTTCGTGGGACAAAACACAGTGCAAACCAAACTGGCTTCTGAAGACAGGCCAAACTTTTCCCCTTGGGCACTGGTGACCTTTCAGTAGGGATTCCTAGCTGCCACACCCAGGCAACCCCAGCATACTTCTGAGGAGCAAGTTTTTACAAGCAGAAGGTTCTCCTAGTCCAGATCTCGGAGAGGAATAGGGGTTGCCACTGGAACTGCTCCTACTGAAGCAGTTGAGCTTTTCATAGAGGGACAGGGAAGAAAATAGCTTTTAGTGAGATTCACTCTACCTACTACTACTAACTAAATTAACTTCTACCTTTGCAAGACAGGGCTGCAAAACTGCCTGTGCCCTATCCCACTTTTCACCTTTTTCTCCTACAATGAGTTGATCAGATTGAGTTTTAAAATTTGGTCCACCATGAACTGTGAATTTTCAGGGACCAGTGCTGCTCATGTCAATGTAACATGTGAACAAGGTCTGTATTGATAAGATATGAATGTTCTCAGCTATTCCCAGTCCAGGAGGTAAGCCAGAGACTGGCTTGATTGTATAGTATACACTTTACGGAAGCTATTTATATATGAATGAATGTATAGAAAGGAAGGCAGGAGAAGCAAGACCTCTGATTAATTAACCTGGAAAGGCAGCTTTGGTTTCCAGACTGCAATCTCCAAGCAATACAGCTGTATTAAAGGACTGACTGAGTTCTGATTTTAGTAAACTTTAGTTTGCTGATTTCATACAATGTACAATTACCTTAAGAGATGTTTGTGTCCCAACCATGGGGTTTTTTACAAGTTTAATCAAAATTTAGTTGCAAATATGAAGGAGCTTTGTACATTTTTTAAGACAATTGTGAATTGTCTAGAATAGCTGTTTACATCTTTTCTTTACAACAAATAGGAAATATCACAACAGACTTAAAACTGGCAAATCTTTATAGATTGAATAGTAAATGACAGAAGCTGTTATTTTGGACTTTTGTAGTAATTCAAAGGGAAAGTTGTTGTAGTGTTTAGACAGACCTAAGTGTTAATATTGTTTCTTGTATTGCATTTTTCAATAATTTTTCAAACTACTGCATTCCTGTCTTTTTTTTAAAAAAAAAAACTTCCCTTGTCCAGCACAGTCTGCTCACTCAGGGTTTGTCTGCACGGAGAGTTATGGCTTGGTTGTCGTGAAGTAGCCATTCCAAATTAACTCCATGGGCAGATGCTTTTATTCCAGAATAGGAGCATCCAGCCATGGACTTAATCTAATTTAAATTCTTATTCTGGATCAACTTTCATGAGTATAGACAAGGCCTTTTTTAGCTAGCAAAGGTATATTTCACCCTACAAGCTTGAATTGTGAAGAATCTCAAAGTAAAATCCTATTACTGTGAACACCAGCTCTGAAGCCTTCCTCAGAGTCTCTACATTCTTAGTGACCTCAGTGGTACTCCCAGAATAAGACTGGGATAAAGTTTTCAAGAGTGCTTAAGTGACTCTTAGTCCCATTTTCAAAAAGTGATTTAGGAATCCAACACCTGCTCTACACTAAAGTTAGGTTGACTCAGGTACTGTCACTCAGGGGTGTGAAAAATCCACATCCAGACTGACCTAATGAAGCTGACTTAACCTCTGGTGTAGACAGCATTAAACTGGTAGAAGAATTCTTCAAGTGACCTAGCTACTGCCTCTCAGGAAGGCAGATTAATTAGAGCTGCAGCACTTCAAATGTAGACTACCTGTAGTGGCTCAGGAACACTTAGGGCGGGTGTACACTACAGTGGGGAATCAATGCTCTGAGATTGATCTACTGGCAGTCAGTTTAACGGGTCTAGTAAAGACCCACCAAATCAACTGCAGATCGTGCTCCAGTTGACCCCTGTACTCTACCCCTGACTAGAAGAGTAAGGTAAATCGACGGGAGATTTTCTTCCATCAACACCCCCCCCCCTCCCGGCGTGGTGTAGACCCTATGGTAACTTAACCTAAGGCACTGGGGGCTGGAGGTGGGTAGCGGATGCGGAGCTGCTGATGTATTACTGTGGCTCTTTGGCAATGTTCATTGGTAAATTCTGGCTCCTTCTCAGGCTTAGGTTGGCCACCTGTGCTCTGAAGGATCCAGAGCCTTCACTGATGAACCCTTGCAGGCTGTCCTGCATTTGCAGCTTTACCTGTAGTTCAGGGAAATGACCACTAGAGTTCTCCACAACTCTGCACTAGACTTAGGCTACAGCAGCATTTGCTCTCATAAACCTCCACTTTTAATTGATTTGTTTCTGCTTTGTTGAACATGCTAAAGCCTCCTGCAGTGAGGTTGAATCATAGAATATCAGGGTTGGAAGGGACCCCAGAAGGTCATCTAGTCCAACCCCCTGCTCAAAGCAGGACCAATTCCCAGTTAAATCATCAAGGACTGTCCCGCTGGACACAAGGGGGAAATTTTCCATAGCAGCTAAGTGACTTAGAAGTTTACATCCAGTCTTCAAAAGTGACTTAGCTGCTGTGGAAAATTTTACCCAAATATCCCCAAAGCACCAATCCACTGAACACAAGTCAGTCTACGCTAGCTGCATAAAGTTTCAGTATACATAGTTTATACCTAACCACACCCTATTCAGAGGACTCAGGTAGACCTCACTCACTCCCTAGAGCTAGGAGAATAGTTTTTTTTGGTCATGCTTGCATCTATACTGGGCCTTTGCCCTTTTGGTATTAGATACCCCTCATTCAGTCCCAGCCTAATCAGATCAACTCTGCCTGTTACAGGACCCCCAAGAGACTGCTTCTTACTAGCAAAGAGCTTCTGAATGAAGGTCCTGTAGGAAAGGGGAATGAAGAGAAGGCAACAGCCATGTAGAGGGTTACTCATAATCAGTACTCTCTGATGCAGTATTCTTGGGAATAGGGGTAAGGAAATCCAGCTGGTATGGATGGGGAAAAGCAACCAAGAACCATCCTAGCACACTGGACCCTGACTTGACTGGAATGAGCTGTATCCTAACCCAAGGTAAGAGCCAAGAACGGAACCTAGCAATCCTGACGACTCCATGCTCTGCTCCAACTCCTCCCACTGGCTGTTCTTTTACCTGTGACAGGAGAACCATTACACACCACAGTCGTGCCTGCTGCACGTTTGAGAGCGACAGCAATAAGGAGGGTAAGCTGGTTAGAGTTTAATTCTAATGCTGGCCCTTGTGCTTCAGCTAGGAGGGAGAGCAGTAGGTGGAGATGAAGTTTGACATTGCACTTCTAGGATGAAGTAAGGTTCAATCACTTCCACTTCAGTTCTGAACAAGAACTGAACAAGCAGCTGCCCACTGCTGTGTCTTGTACCTTCCTCTCTAGCATGTGGTTACTGGGTGTTAGCAAGTTACAAGATCCTGGATGAGATGGAACACTTATGCCACTGCCTGGGACTATGAACTAGTAGAAGCTGGTTCTGCTCCAGTCTACCCCTTCACCTTGGGGTTGTGAGCAGCTCTGCCGGAGAATGATACACTGAGTCAGATTAATTGTACCACAACAGCTTTTCCTCCACGATATTGCTGCTTGTTCAGTTTCCTCAGCCACAACCCAAGCAAATGTTATCCTGCCCTTGGCACCTGTCTGTATTCTCCAGCGCAGCTGCTCCAGGTTGTAGACAAGAATGCTGAAAGGATGGAATTAATGATGCAGCAAATCTGGCACCTTTGTTTCATCCATGCACCCAGCCTGAGTCTTTGCTGCTCATTTGTAATGAATTCCCTGCTTTCTCGTGGCAAGGGTTAGCAGAAACGCACAGCAGCACCTGAGCTGTCCTTTCCTGCTCTGAACTAGAGTGTATGCACACCAGGCTATAGAGCTGCTGTTCAGCCCCTCAGTTTCCTGAGACTGTGGGCTCCCCAGTGTCTTTGGTGTGAAAGAAATTAAAGGGACTTTCCCAAGATCATCCTGTGACTAAGTAGCAGAGTTGTAGAACAGAACCCAGCTTTCCCAATCCTTAGCCAGCCCCTGCCTAAAACTTTTCAGCCCATATGCGGGATTGAACATGATCTGTTGCCGACAGGCTTCCAGGGGTAGAGGTGGAGAAGTTTAATGGCTTGGTTGTTGTGCCTCAGTTTACCCAGCTGCAAAAGGGAGATATTTTACCTGGGGGGGATTCCCAATGCTATTTAACTGCCCTTGAAATCCGTAAAGTCAGTACCTTAAGACCTTTGTGAATCCCAGCCCTGAGGGATTCATGCTTGTAGAATGCTGGAAGCAGATGCACACTCAGCATCAAAACACATCTGTGTCTCTATTTTACTGACATCATAACGCTGGCCTTACTGAAAAACTAACAACGGCCTTAAGCCAGTGCGCTTTCAAGCCATTCTAACCATTAGCTCCCCCCACAGTGAGGGAAATTAAAAATCTTCTAGAAATCGTTGGGTGAAGATCACTGCCATGACTGGATTCTTCATAATCCTTCCGAAGAACTTGATTTACTTAATACAGCATGCACACATAAGAGCTGTTTAATACATTTTCAAACAAAATACCATAGAAAGTAAGCCTCTTAGGCTGTGCATATAAGGCTCTCTAGCTCCCTTTTCGCTCTAATGCTGGGGTACGCCCTTGCTCTGTCTAACCTCATTAGTATCACAATGTGCATCCAACCCTCCAAAGTGCTCACTTCCCCAGGATAGGGCTATTTAAAGAGGATGTGAAATATCCTATCCAGTCTCTTGAGCTGGACTGACACTGATAGCATGCTGCATCCCAGCAAAATATTCCAAAGCCAGTGGGGCAAGAAAGTTAGATTTGCAACAGACTAAGAAAATGAAGGAAACATGTTTAGTGATGCTTAATTGAATTATTTACACGTCTAGTCTGTGGGTTTACAATCCTTCAGTGTAAAAAGACAGGGATGTGGTGAAATATAAAGGCACAAGTGTTAGACATCCCTCCCCAATTCCTTCCTTAAGCTATTTTTCCGTCTGTTACAAAACCGCACAGCTGAACTGGGAGGAAGATTTGTACTAAACATCCAGCCAGGTTTGTAAGGGGATAAATCTGTCCAGTGCAGACAGCTACCAGGGCTTTGTGAGCAACCACACAAGGACCAACAAGAATGACTGTTTTAAAAAGGAGATGCCTCCATTTTCAAAAGAGACTGAAAATCAGGCCTCTTTAAGAGGCGTCTCAATCTAGATAAGTTAGAGATTTCTCTCCGTATTTGAAAGTAACTGACTGGAGATTGCCCAACAGTCACTGTATTTTACTGAGTCAAGAACACGATGGCCCTTCTGGTTTGTTTAAAGAAAGCCCGTGTGTTTAAACCACACGAGCAGGCAAAGAGTCCAGCAAGACATCACCCCTCCATCTCCTTCCTTTGCATTATTTAATGTCATCCGTGAAGAAAATAAGCTGCCACTTAGCGGAACTCAATTCAGATCCATCCTTCCAGTTCCCGGCCTGATCCCACTTGGCACTCTATTTTCTCCGAGAAGCTGCACATCAGCCTAGATGCAGCCTCTCATCCTTCTGTGCTGTATGAAACCTAGGCTGGGGAGGGCACTATGCAGGCGAGAATGTCACTCAGGGTGAACGTGCTCTTGGGATGCTTTGGCGCCAGAACTGTCTTGCTACAGGGGGAAAGGTTTAGTTAGCCAGACTCAGCACCGGCACAGGTGCCTTATTACATAGCTCATCACGTTTCTCCTGTGCAGGAGGTCACAGCAACATGCCCACTACCTTACATTCTCTTGCTGCCTTCGTCCTGGGGCCTGGATGCCTATAAAAGCTGACCCAGGCAGCTGGCTGGAGTTTGCCACTGACACCCTCCTAGGATGTCTGTGAGCTGGGCTCGCTCAGCTCCTGAGAGATCACTTCCCAAAAGCAGGCGGCCATGGAGGTTTGTAGAATCGTTAGTGGGGAGTTGAGAAAGGCCGGTGAGATCAAGTAGCAGAGAGGGATCTGGCTGGGTTTTGCCACCATCTGAAGGGATTTCATAGATTAAGAAAGGCCAATTTAATTAGAGAGAGAAAAAAACCCAAACCAATAAAGTCAAATTGGCAGCAGGCAAGCCCCAGCAAGAAGCCAGATGATGTAACACAGGGCTCAGGCCCGATTCCCTGGGGCTAGGCATGATGTGAGGACCTAGGGCCGATCAGGATAGAGTGGAAGATGGGGCTGAAATAAGTATATGGTCAGTGAATGACCAGCATCGAATTCATGAACTGGGAACAAAGTTTGTTACCCTGTTCTGCATGGGCTAGAAGCGGAGGAAAATCAACTACAGGTTACTAACCCCAACGTCACCCCATGGGCAGCAAGTGACTCACCGGCTGGGGAGACTAGCCCCCAGCCAGCCCAGCACCAGGTAGGCAGCACGTAGCCGCCCCCACAGCCCCTGAGCACAGGGCATGTGGCCCAATGCCTCCAGCCCAGCCATCCCAAGTCCTGAACATCTGAGTGTCCCCGCGTGGGAGTTAGGATCCCTGGGTTTTAATTCTAGCTCTGACCCTCATCCACAGACACTCACTTGGCTTCCAGGCCTAAGCTTCCCCCGCCCCAGGGGATGACGAAGTTTGTCCACCTGCATTAAGCATCTGTCCAAGCGCTGGCTGTTACAAATGTCCTTTGCCCAGGAAGGGGAACAGACACCAGGCCAGGGCAGAGCTGGAAGTGGCTGTACACAGCAAACTAAACAAGAACTTGCAGTCAGAGGCTGCTCGAGACACCAGTGCTATTTCTAGACCGAAGCAGACAGGATGTCACAAATACAGCCAGGGAACTTCGAGTGCCTTGCTGCAAGCGTACCTAGAATGCAGTTCTGCTCGCCGGCCTAGAAGACAACAACGTACAAAGAGGCAGCTACAGTGAGCCAAGGGCTGGGGGAGAGACTGGAGGGACCTTGAGCAGAGCAGACAGGGCCGGCTCTATGGTTTTTGCCGCCCCAAGCAGTGAAAAAAACGGTCACCATGGATGACAGGAGCGAGAGAAGCCGCCGCCGCATAAACTCTGCCGCCCCGAGCACCTGCTTGGGATGCTGGTGCCTGGAGCCGGCCCTGAGAGCAGAGGACTGTGGCAGGGAAGAAGCAAAGCGTGGACAAGGTAGCGGGAGCAAGGCATGCGCTGCGATAATCCGCTCTCCAGGGCTGCCAGTCACCTCGCGCCAGCACTGAAGTTACCCTTTTAAAAGCCCCGTCTCCCTCCCTGCACAGAACAACCTCACCAGGATTCGGCAGCTGAAAGAATCAAGAAGCCAGGGTTGGCGGGAGCGGGGAGGCAGCCTGCCTTATTCCAGGAGCCTCGGGGAGCGGAGTGGAGGCTAAAGCCCTCAGGTTAGTCACAGGGACGCAGTCTGCAGGCTCCCACCCCTTCCTGCAGGGAGCTGGGCTCGCACACCTGGCTGGATGACACTTACAGAGAGGGCTCATTGGGGCATTCAGGGTAATCAAGAGCTCGAGCCTCCCCCCAGAGCCAGACCTGGAATGAACTCCCGTTCGGGTCTGTAGGGGGCGGTGATAGACAGCAACACTCTGGTAGGAAAATCCCTCCCCAGCCCTCAGAGCTAAAGGGGAATCCGAAGCCAGGTGCCATGAAGCCAGAGTGCTGCCGCTGGGCCTTGCCCGGCAACACTGACCCCAGAACTGGCCCAGCTGAGGGCTAGTCCAGAGGCCTATCATCATACGCAGCTGGGGCCTGCAGGTCCCTGGGGGCCGTACGCCCAGGCCAGGAGAAAAGGGGGCTGCCGTCCACATCGCAGCTCGCCCCAGGCTGGATGGGACCGGAGAGCCACGCCTGGGCCTCCCGCAGCGGCGATGGTATGCAGGTAGCTCGGCTGGGTCCGTGGAAACAGCTATCGTGCCAGCAGCTCGCACTGAAGAAAAAGCAGCTTTGTTCATGGCTTTGGCAGGACCAATGAAGCCAGTGGCGGTGCTAGACCCTTGGTGGCCCTAAGCAGGAATATGTGCCCTCCTCCACCCCCCACACAACAGTAATTAATACCCTCCCCCCCTTGAGCTTCAGTTGCTTAGTCTGCCTTGCGCTGGCTCTGAATGAAACCTGTCAAGGATAATTTCTCCTTGGGTTTAGAGACCTTGTTAGTGTCCGTCTGCCGCTGAGGGGTGGGAAGCGTCAGGGCTTGGCAAGGGCCAGTGTGTTCCCTTGGGCAAAGGAGCAGCCACCCACTCCCCGACTCGCCAGGGGGGCCGGCGAGCGCCCATGCAGCAGCAAGAGGGCAGAGCCAAGCTCGGTTGCCAAGAGACACTAAAATGCCCTCGACACAACAGTGCCCACCCAGGCCGCTGCTGGGCTCTCTCCTTCCCCAGGCCTGATGCTCTCATCCAGCCCCTCCCTTGCAAACGGGTGGGGGTGGGGAGTCATGCTGCTTTAACCCCTTCCCCGCTGGGGGGAGGGGGCTCCAGTCCAAGGGGGCATGCCTACCCATTCAAAGCAGGGATTCACTAGTTTATCTGCACATGGCACTGTGGGCATGGGACGCGCTCTAACTGCTAAGCAGGGGACAAGCCCACACCCCTCCAGGTGGCTATATCTAGCGTTTTTTAGTGTGTGGGGCCGGGCGCGGCAGCACCAATTCAGGGCCCATCACTGCTTAGCGAGACCTACTGGGCGTATTGCACACATACTATTTCTAGCCCATTGCTCCGGCTCCACTGGCCTGAAAGGGCGGATGCAACATGGACCTTGCCAGACTGACTCAGCCCTATCGTCTGTCCAGTCCAGTTACCCTGGAGCAACAGCTGCTTCAGAGGAAGGTTGAAAGAAATCCTGCAGGTGGCCATGAGAGGGGGTAGGGTATCAGCTTCAGCCATGAAGCATGATAGCTGATAGCACTCCTGGCTGGTCTCTACTGCTTCACCATGATTACTCCAAATACCTTTGTTCTCCAGCTATACGTCCAATCCTGTTCAATGCTTTGCCTCGGTAGAGATCATGTAGCAATGAGTCCCAGAGGCTACTCAGCCTTGTGCAAGAAAAATACCATCCAACGTCACTTTGATCCTGTACTCTGGGGCAGGATATCCTGATCTATCTTCTCCAGCCCCTTCTTTGCTCGGTGTCCTCTGGCCACCTCCTCTCCTCGCCAACACAAGGCAGGGGATGTTTATACAGGACTGTGTGCTTTTTGCCATGGGGGTTCTTCCCTCAGATGGTCCAGGCAAGGTGTTCAATCCCCCCCTTAGCCCTATTGATGCTCAAATGTGGGGTCTGGTCTGTGAAGCCAAAGTTAGGGAGAAAAGTGCATTCGAATGAGACGCCTTCGAAGGATGGTGCTGGGAGGAGAGAGAGGTCATGCTACAGACGTGGAACTAGGGAAAGTTTTACCTTAAAAGGGTACTGGGGCTAGTGCCGGTGCGTAGGAGGAGAGGAGATTTCTTTGTTTGACTCTCCCATGTCTGCAACACCCTCGGATGAGCTTCTAAACAGCGTGTTATTTATAGGAGGTTATTGGGGAGGGGGAGTCCAGGGCTGTTCTGGGCTCTTGGCATTTTGTTTCTTTACATGCCATAGCTTTGGCTTTTGTGAAAGGTGCCCAGATGTTACTCACTTGTTCATTGTTCCTCCTCAACAGTCTTTTGTTCTGTCCCGCCCCCTGCTGCTCACTCCCCCCCCCCCCCCAGTGTTTCTAGAGGGCTCCTCGAATCTGCACATCTCTCCTTGCTGACCTGTGAACTCACATCTTCGTTAATGTCAGAGTCGCTCAGGTAATAGCAGTGATTAACATTAGAGCACCACCCAAAGGAAGCACACTTCCTTGTTTGGGTAGGGCCTACGTAAACTGTAGCTTCTCTTCTGCTCCCCTCCCCCAGTTCTGTGGTTTGGCTTTAGTTTGCGGGGGGGGGGGGGGGCGGGGTGTGTGTTTTTTCCTTTGGAAGCAGGGAAAGATGCTGTAACACTGATTGCAGTCAGGTATAACGTGTCAGCCAGGACGCAGACAGCTCTGCCAGGAAGGCGAGCTTACATCCTTGGAAACATCCTGGTTTCTAGGCCTCTCCCAGCCAGTTGTTACAGAAGTTGGCATTTTATCCTGAGCCCCAGCAGACTCCATTGCCCAGATGCACCAGTGAAATTAACAAGCCGACTGGCTTATTGCGCGGGCAGGGTAAACAGATGCCCTGGAGGCCTGGAACTCTCCCAGTTTAAGGGCCATTCCTGCCTTCCCACCCAGCTGCTGCCTGCCATCCTTAAAGCTGCTCCTAACCCTGCTCTCAGCCTCCCCTTCCAGGGCCTCTCCTACCACCAACCTCTTGTCCGGAAGCAGAGGTAGAGTCACCAAGTTACACACACGGTCTCAAGCAATGGGCCCTGCATTCCAAACAAGCCTGGACGTAGGAGGTTTGGGTCAGCCCGTTACAGCGGACGGGGTCCCCAAAAGCCTATAGGTTTGGATTTTAAACACCCCACAGGTCAGGGCCATCCCGACCCGTGGTGTGTCCCCACAGGAGGATCTCACACTGCCTTTTCTCCTTCACTGTCCCTCACCCCCTTCTGCGTCCTGCTTCTGCTCTCACCCTTTCAAGCCCTCTGGGGAAATCCGTGCTTAGGAAAGGGACTGGAAAATGCACAGAACATGCTGGCTGAGATCAAATCAGCCTAGCTGCCCTGGCCCCTCTATCATCCCTCCCCACGTCTGCCATTTTCCTGTAACCCACTGCATTGACTCTGCCGCGAGGAGCTCTGAGGCCAAGTGGCAGAGGGTGTAAAGGGGGCCTAAGAATCACAGGAGTCCGCTGGCTCTGACAGTTACATTCTAGCTCGAAGTGTCATGGGAGGTCTCGAATAAAAATCTGTATCGCACAGACACAGGCACTGATTCTGTGGGTGCTCTGGGACTGGAGCACCCATGGGGGAAAAAATGGTGTGTGCTAAGCATCCCCCGGCGCCCCCCAATCAGCACCTGCCCCTCCAGCCCACCATGATCATGCAGGAGGCGCTGGGGGTGGGAGAGGGGGACAAGCAAGGGTGGCACGCGGAGCACCCCCGGCACATTACAAAGTTGGAGACCATGCGTACAGATGCTATGTAAGGCGTTCTGTATATACCCTGATCACTCTGTTCTGAAGGCATGTAACTGTGGGGCGGGGTGAAAAGCAGGTTTTCCACATGGCTCCGTGTGCTGCCCCTCCCTGCAGGACACAGGCACCGCCCCCGCAGCTCCCATTGGCTGCAGTTGCCCATTCCCAGCCCATAGGAGCTGTGGGGGCGGTACCTGAAGGCAGGAGCAGCGCATTGAGACCCCCTGCCCGCCCCCCACCGCACGGAAATGCCAGCCACTTCCGGGAGCGGCACAGGGCCGGGGCTTTTAGCAACCAGAGATCGCCATCGACTGTCAGAGGCTCCAGGATCCACCAGTCGATCACGATCTAACAGTTGGTGACCACTGGTTTAGTCTCTAGAAAGCCTGATTTGGGGTGACACGTAACCCTTTGTTTCCCATCTTCTCGCTCACTCTCACCCAAATCCCTGTTCTGGGATCACGGAGACAGTTTGTGAACACAAGTGTCAGGGCCATGTGCTCCGCGGAACTGCATCCCGAGGGGTAACTAATGAGCCGCTGCGTGCAGTCCTTTGGGAACAGCAGGCCTGGTATTTCTGTGAGCGGTCTGAGGATGCAGGGGTTGGGGTGGGCCTACCGCTGCCTGCACAGACAGAGCGAGGCCTGCAAGGCAGGGCTTGTGCTGCCAGACGCTGGGGGCTTCAGGGGGCTGAGCCACAGCAGGGACAGACAAGACTGCTTCACACACAGAGCAGCGCTATTATGGAATGAGCTCCTCTTTTCTAGCTGCCTCTGTGAACACACTGTTCCAGAGCACAAGAAGTGGTTTGACTCCAGACTAATTACTCCACTTCCAGCCAAGGTGGTCCCCAGTCCAACGTGGGGGGGGGGGCAATGCCAACTCTTACACCTGGCACCTCCACTTTGGATCTTCAGCCACTGTGACAGTGATTTCACTGCCAGCTGATCCCAGCTTGATTCCCTGCTGGATTATCCGGCCCACCTTGGAGTGCAGCCTGGGCCCAGCTCTCTTCCGCAAACTGGTCATTAAAGGTAATAAAGCAATTTCAAAACAAAATGAGAACTGAAAGGAGTTTCCAGCGGAGCAACCGCAAGCCCTGGCCAGACAGAGAGGAGAAAGTTCCAATTCAACACCACCAAGTTCCAGAGCCGGGTATTTTTAGTTTGCTCTCTCTTCAGAGACTTACGCAGCTGGGTTGTTTTTCTGGCAGCTCTGTTTGTTTAACTGGGGTCAGAGCTGGCCTCAGGGCCCCCAGGGAACTCTGTGAAAAAGCCCAGCACACGGGAGGGATAAATATTACGCAGGCAGATCAGGGGCCAGAATGCCCATTCTCAGAGGAAACCTGCTGCTGGCTCTAGAAGCTGGAGAGATGTAGTAACTAGGGATTGAACTCACAACCTCAGGATCTAGGAGCTATAGGACTATCCTGGAGTCAGGAGCTGTCACAGACTCTACTCTGGGGCTCAAGCACAGAAGGGGATGCATGGCACATGCTAAACAGTGATTAGCTCCTCTACGAGCTATTACACCTTAAGTAGGCTAAATCCTGCTCTTGGTCTCACCTGGTGCTGCTAGAAAGATTAATGGCATAACAGCCTAGCCACATGCTGTGATGGTTTGGTTTATGTCCCTCTCTAGTGGCTAATCCATGTAAGGTAAGTCTACTGCTTCCAGCCAAGGGAGTGAAAGCAATGGGAGTTCGATGCTTAAATAAACTTCAGATCTGCCCCTCGACTCCGTTGGCTGGAAGCAACGGAAGCTCTTGCGTGCAGTAGTGAGAATCCCTGTCAGGGTACAGCTGAGAGGTGCGATTCCTGGCTTTCAGCACTGCTCAAGCGAGCATCTAAAATAGCAGTGGACCTGGGGGCGGCCTTAGGCCTATGCAGGGAGTTGAGTGGGACTGCACCCCGGCAGCTAGCCCCAGCTACTGCCTGTAACCCGTGGCCATGCTGCTACGCTTGGGCAGAGCACGTGCGTGTGGGTCCACCCGAGCCAGGAGCCGCATCTCCCAGCTGCAGTGGAGTTGTACCCCCGAATGACCCAGGCAGTGGGTCATTTAACAGCATCTGTTTTGGAGCGAGAGAGTCAGTGAGTGAGACATGCTGGAAACAGGTTTTTTGCAAGCCGTTCAAGGGTAAAAAGCTCCCCTTCAATTGCTTGGCTGGAGGAGAGGAGACATCCACCAGGAAGATATTTAACTATGAAACAATTACAGCTGTTTCTACTGACTGCACCTTTAAACCTTTTCGCACTCAGGCCATTCAGTGCAGCCTTTCCAGATGCACCCTGCTGTCCCTCATGCAGACTTGACCTTTGTTCTTTGCTGCCTTCAGACAGATCAGGGCTCCCTCCATAAACAAAGAGCAGGTGGAGAACAGGCAGGGAGGGGATTGATCTTCCCAGCTCAGTGAGGCTGGGAGGGCAAAGGGAGTAGATAAATCAGCATCTCCGGAAGTTAAGGTGGACCTTGCCTCATCAGACAGTACAGCCCAGATCACGATGCACCAGAGCAGATCCAAGAGCTACAACAAAATCCCATTGTTTTCATTGTGCCGGAGCCAGAAGCAGAGAGTGTCATTTTTAAAGATGATCCTGTTTGTTCAGAGTTATTTCAAGACTCCCTCCCTGTCTCCTTAGTGTCTGGATATAATTGAGATGGTTCTTAAGTAAGTGCGGGGGGGAGGGCGGGGAGGAACAGGGACAGAGGGAGAGCAGCAGCCTAACGGGAACGGATGGTGCCTCCATCAGCATTTCTCATGAAGTGGAGGAATTCTAATGGGCTTTTAGAGTCAGCTTTAAGAGTGGAACCCTTCATTCATAACCAATTAACCACAGATCAGTGGCAATACTTGGTGTTTCCCATACACCGCCCTTTGCACACAATAACTGGAGAGGTGGGGGCACATTAGCCCCATTTTACAGGTGTGCAAACTGAGGCATGAAGAGATCAAGGGCTTGATAACACAGTCATGTCAGTGGCAGAGCTAGGAACTCTGGTCCCCTGGCTTTCACTCTCTTGTTCTCTTTCCAGGAAGTGTCACCCCCCCCGTACAAGTGAATCCCTGGCATGGGATGTGTACCCCATTTCTGTGTTGTGGGGGCAGGGCGCATTTTTGGGCTTCCACTCTTCTCCAGCCTATGCAGGGCCAGTTGGCTGCTGCAGCATATGCCAAGCCCTTTGTCACCTTATTACCATGGAAGGACCCAAAAGCCAGCTTGGGAGGAGCCTGGGGAGCACTTTTCCATCTTGGGTGACTTGGTTTCATGGGATATTTGCAAGAATCACTTAGCCAACCCCACCCGCTTCTCGCTCATCCCGGGATGCAGCACAGAACCGGCTTCCTGGGCCTCAGCCAGAGAGGGTACGAGCGCCAGCCTGACTCTCAGGCTAACGCCCAGGGCTTAAATTCAGCCAGAGCTGTCCAGAGCAGAGCTCCGGTAAATATTTTAGCCCCACAGGGCTAAAGCCCCAATAGCCCCCAGCTCTGGGTAGGGCTGAAGCCCTGGTGCCACCCTCCCCCAGTGACCCCCACAAAGAATGGGGGGAGGGGCACAGGGGGCTCCAGGAAATACTCTGAGAATTTAAGCCCAGCTCATGAAAGCTCACCCAGGTCTTGCTCCCACTGACCACATGGATGCTGTATCTCACTGCTCCCCCCCGCTGTCTCGTCACGTGGTTTCAGATCCTTCAGCGCAAGGACCTTCTCCTCTGCAGTTCCTGCCACCTGGAACAGCCTCATTCATGCCTGGCCCCCACCCCAGCCGGGAACATCTTATCCCCCTAACGAGGCCCCTTTGCTTCCTGCCCCCCCCAACATTCAGCTGTGAAAGCATCTGGGAAGAGATGTCGTGACAAGAGGGGCAATAGAAAATAGTTGCATCAAAGTACAATTCCTTGTCCACCTGCATCACACTCGTCACGCGACGCAGGAGTGAATCCTTCTTCTTGAGAGATGCTGGACTGGACGTCAAGCCATTAGCTCCAGCAGCTGCATCGCAGGGTAGACTTCCCCCGCAGCCAGCCCACTTTGGAGCAGGCCAGTCCTGCCAATGGGGAGCCGTTCACAAGAGGGGGCTAGTGAAGGGAGCTGCAAATGGCTACACAGCACCTGAAATCCCCAAGGGGCCACTAGCGCTGGGTGCCCCTTCCAGTGCATCCACTCCAGACTGTCTGTAACGACAGAGCTCCTGGGGCCCAGATCCACAATGGGAAATGGGCCCTGGGACCCATCACAGCCCCCCCAGGACTCAAAAGGCCATTGCACGGGGAACACCTCCTTCCCTCCACCCCCACTGTGACACTGACGTGGAGCACAACCCAGCAGGGGGCGAGCAGAACATCTCCCAACAGTGGGGAGAAAGGGCCTCGGCAGGACGGGGCCTCTCCCACCAAAGGGGCCCGCAGAAAAGCCAGGCCAGCCTAGCTCTTAGAGCAGGGAAATCAGAAACTCCAATTCCCAGCAACTTGCCCAGCTGACGGTAACAATCCCAGCCTGCCTAACGGGTGAGGGGGAGTTGGGGGAAAATCAAGAGGCCCAATGAGGGCTTGTAAAGCAGCAAGGGCCCTGGGTGATGGCCCATGTGTAGCACCTAAGTAGCATCAGCACCTACTGCCAGCCCCATGGGGTACCTCAGGCCCCCTGGCTGGAACATCCCATCAAGTCAAGGAGGTGAGGGCTCCTGGGGCTGGAGCCGTGTCCATGTCCAGCTCCTCAAAGCACTCTGCCTCTTCCTTCCAAAGACGACAGGCTCTCTGGTCTCTGCCCAGCTGCAGTGGAGAGCTGGACAGATGCCCAGCAGTGAATATGGAATTCGGAGCCCGGGCCAAGTGGCAGAGGGAGAGTGGGGATACAGGAAGGCTGAGATTTATTTAACCAGCCTATCTAAGGCATATCAGCAGCAAAACAATTAGAGAGGGGAATATTGGGACTAACCAGACTTCAGGCACAGGCTCCAGGGCACAGCTGGACAATGGGTAACTCCAGATCTGGCAAGGATCCCCCACCTAGCTGGGGATCACTCAAATATCTGGAGCCACCTCACGCCCAGTCTGGAGACAGCGCGGAGACACAGCTCTGTAGGGGACCCAAGTTAGGAGCCTCCCTCTCTAAGGTGTCTACTTCACACCCCTCATTTCAAGGGATGTCACTCATGTCAGCCCAGAGTCCCACATTTCACACCACCCCATGGCCCTCCACCTTTATTGATGGAAATCTCCATCTACTTAGGTAGATATATGCCCCCCCCACCACCGTATCCACATGCCTCATAATCTAGTGTATTTATCCTCACAGTCCGCCTGTGAGGCAGGGACATGCTGTTATCCCCATTGTACATATGAGAAACTGAGGCACAGAGATTAAGTGACTTACCCAAGGTCACACAGGAAGTCTGCTACAGAGCAGGGACTTCAACCCTTGTGTCCCAAATCCTAGGTTAATGTTCTAACCACTGGACCATCATAGATTATCAGGGTTGGACGGGACCTCAGGTGGTCATCTAGTCCAACCCCCTGCCAACCCCCAGTATTTGCATCAGATCCCTAAATGGCCCCCTCAAGGATTGAACTCACAACCCTGGGTTTAGCAGGCCAATGCTCAAACCGCTGAGCTATCCTTCCTCCCTACATTAGAAAGAAAGATCCATGGAACTGAGGTTCTAGGCAATTATCTACACCAAAGAGTGGATTCCCACTCCTCACTTCCATTGCAATCTTGTGATCTCATTTTGGGTCTGGATCACGTAATGAACCCACCATGACCCAAATGAGGGACATAAGTGTAGACCCCTCCCACAAAGAAACCACCGTTTGGGAACCTCTGATGAGGTTACCGAGCTGGGTGGGGAAAAGTCTCAGAAGTTTTTGCAAAATTTCAATTCCTTTGTCAGTTCTATTTTTGACTGACAAATTCCCCCAGCCAGCTGTAGATGTTAAGGCCTCAACCCTGCAAAGATTCAGGTGCATGCTTATTTTTAAGTACAATAAACAGGGGCTAGTCACTGGGCTGAAAGTAAAGCATGTGTGCCTGAAAAATTAGATTCCACTCCACCTACAGTATTTACACATACACTCTCAATGAGACGTATTTCAGCCACGGTGGCTAACAGCACAAGACAGAGTCAGCCGACTTCAAAAGAAAAAGGGAAAAAGCACGGATGGGCTGACCTTGCCCCGCTCCCACCCCAATACCGTTGTTGAATTTCTCTCACTGGGTCAGAAGTGGCGGCTCCTCAGGTTCTGGGAGCCTCTTTCTCTCTATTTGACATTGGTGAGGCCTCATCTGGAGTACTGTGTCCAGTTTTGGGCCCCACACTTCAAGAAGGATGTGGATAAATTGGAGAGAGTCCAGCGAAGGGCAACAAAAATGATTAGGGGACTGGAACACATGAGTTATGAGGAGAGGCTGAGGGAGCTGGGATTGTTTAGCCTGCAGAAGAGAAGAATGAGGGGGGATTTGATAGCTGCTTTCAACTATCTGAAAGGGGGTTCCAAAGAGGATGGCTCTAGACTGTTCTCAATGGTAGCAGATGACAGAACGAGGAGTAGTGGTCTCAAGTTGCAGTGGGGGAGGTTTGGATTGGATATTAGGAAAAACTTTTTCACTAAGAGGGTGGTGAAACACTGGAATGCGTTACCTAGGGAGGTGGTAGAATCTCCTTCTTTAGAGGTATTTAAGGTCAGGCTTGACAAAACCCTGGCTGGGATGATTTAACTGGGAATGGGTCCTGCTTCGAGCAGGGGGTTGGACTAGATGACCTTCTGGGGTCCCTTCCAACCCTGATATTCTATGATTCTATGTTAAGAATGCCAGGTAAATGTACCGAGCTAGCAACACTTAGCCACAACTAATGGCAGACAGGGTATATTGTATCCGGCCCATGGGGAAATCTGTGCGAGTGTGATAAGAACTTGATTAGCTGAAGAGTGCATGTGCATTATTTTAGTGTCTAAAGGCTAAATTCTTAAAAAAAAAAAAAAAAAAAGTGACCAGTGATTTGGGGGGGCCCCAACTTGAGATCCCTTAGAAGGGATGGATTTTGAGACAGTGCTGAGCATCCGCCCTCTGAGAAGTTGGTTCGCAAGTTGGGTACCCAAAATCTCTAAAAAGAAAAGGAGGACTTGTGGCACCTTAGAGACTAACACATTTATTTGAGCATAAGCTTTCGTGAGCTACAGCTCACTTCATCGGATGCATTCCGTGGAAAATACAGTGGGGAGATTTATATACATAGAGAACACGAAACAATGGGTGTTACCATACACACTGTAACCAGAGTGATCACTTAAGGTGAGCTATTACCAGCAGGAGAGCGGGGGGGTGGGGGGACCTTTTGTAGTGATAATCAAGATGGGCCATTTCCAGCAGTTGACAAGAACGTGTGAGGAACAGTGGCGGGGGAATAAACATGGGGAAATAGTTTTACTTTGTGTAATGACCCATCCACTCCCAGTCTCTATTCAAGCCTAAGTTAATTGTATCCAGTTTGCAAATTAATTCCAATTCAGCAGTCTCTTGTTGGAGTCCGTTTTTGAAGTTTTTTGTTGAAGAATTGTCACTTTTAGGTCTCTAATCGAGTGACCAAAGAGATTGAAGTGTTCTCAGACTGATTTTTGAATGTTATAATTCTTGACGTCTGATTTGTTTCCATTTATTCTTTTACGTAGAGACTGTCCAGTTTGGCCAATGTACATGGCAGAGGGGCATTGCTGGCACATGACGGCATTTATCACATTGATAGATGTGCAGGTGAACGAGCTTCTGATGGTGTGGCTGATGTGATTAGGCCTTATGATGGTGTCCCCTGAATAGATATGTGGACACAGTTGGCAACAGGCTTTGTTGCAAGGATAGGTTCCTGGGTTAGTGGTTCTGGTGTGTGGTTGCTGGTGAGTATTTGCTTCAGGTTGGAGGGCTGCCTGTAAGCAAGGACTGGCCTGTCTCCCACGATCTGTGAGAGTGATGGGTCGTCCTTCAGGATAGGTTGTAGATCCTTAATAATGCGTTGGAGGGGTTTTAGTTGGGGGCTGAAGGTGATGGTTAGTGGCATTCTGTTATTTTCTTTGTTGGGCCTGTCCTGTGACTTCTGGGAACTCTTCTGGCTCTGTCAGTCTGTTTCTTCACTTCAGCAGGTGGGTATTGTAGTTGTAAGAATGCTTGATAGAGAGCTTATAGGTGTTCGTCTCTGTCTGAGGGGTTGGAGCAAATGCGGTTGTATCGCAGAGCTTGGCTGTAGACAATGGATCGTGTGGTGTGGTCTGGATGAAAGCTGGAGGCATGTAGGTAGGAATAGCGGTCAGTAGGTTTCCGGCATAGGGTGGTGTTTATGTGACCATCGCTAATTAGCACCTTAGTGTCCAGGAAGTGGATCTCTTGTGTGGACTGGTCCAGGCTGAGGTTGATGGTGGGATGGAAATTGTTGAAATCATGGTGGAATTCCTCAAAGGCTTCTTTTCCATGGGTCCAGATGATGAAGATGTCATCAATATAGTGCAGGTAGAGTAGGGGCATTAGGGGGCGAGAGCTGAGGAAGCGTTGTTCTAAGTCAGCCATAAAAATGTTGGCATACTGTGGGGCCATGCGGGTACCCATAGCAGTGCTGCTGATTTGAAAGTATACATTGTCCCCAAATGTGAAATAGTTCTGGGTGAGGACAAAGTCACAAAGTTCAGCCATCAGCTATCACACATACACACAAAAATTCCATTGATAATCAAAATTTACAGCTAGGCAGAGTAACATAAACGCTGTTTGAGAACTAACTAGAGTTTGATTAGAAGCTAAAACGTTGATATGTGAAGTTGACAGCTTGTGATAATGGTTGCAAAGGTTTACCTTTTTGAACCATGTCTATTGTCATTAAATAATTCCCCACCCACATCATTTCCTACAACTGTGAAAATTCCCCCCCCCAAAAAAAAATTCTAGAAAAAGGCTTAAAAAACAAACACTGATATTATCTGTCAAAATTATATGGAATTGTGCAAAGCCTGGTTTTAAGTGGCAGGCTATTGTAGTCACTTCAATAAGCCACTAGAGGGAGACATGGTCACACACATTATGCTGCACTAACCGGCTAGTGTAGAACGGCTATGAATACACCTGCACTGGCCCAGATACGCTGTGACATCTCCAGCCTCCCTGCATCCCCTTTCTGGCCCATTGGCAGCGTCCTGCTTCTATAGCTTCTACCAGCCCCCACCGACCCTGGCTGCAGCACGGCTGATACGCTGGCCTGAAGTATCTCTCAGTGTAGCCACATGAACAAGGATCCCTCACCCCACACCCCTGCTCCCACTGTGATCCTATGGTTATGCTCCTGCCTATTAAGAAAGGAGGTGGCAGGATGCAAGGAAACCCAGTTTCCAGGTTATGAGGCCCAAGGTGAAGCACCGAGGAAGGGATCCAAGCTGTGCTGGGGAATTCTTCCAAGGTGGCCTGAATGCCCTCAGTGTTTTCACCACAGAGTCCAGGAGGAGCAGGATGCTTTGCTTGAAGAAAGAGCAAGGGGCCAGGAGGAGCCGGGGAGGACGGCCCAGAACGTGCGCACTCAGCAGAGGCTGGCGATTAGATGAAATCGGGTGCAGAAGCTCCTGGACATGAGATGAGCCATTGTTCCCCCTCCCCCAGCCACTGCAAGAGGCTCAAGGAGGATTCTTCCCATCCCCAATTCCTGAACCCAGCCAGGGGGTGGAGCAAGAGGATGGAGTTCAGGCTGATAGGTTCTGGTTCTTAACTCATAGCTGCCCCGTAAGCGACACAAACTCCACTCCACGCCGCTCCGCCCCCTGCTAACCTCAGACACTCCACGGTCCCCACCCTCTGCAGTGCTGCTAATGCTCATGACTTTATCCCAGGTCTCTCACCAGCTGGTGTTGCACACAAAGCCCCAGCTCCTGGAGGCAGGTGATGACATCGGCTTTAAATGAGAGTCTCCAGCCCTTGCAGCCATGAAGAACAGCTGGAAAACCATGACCCCTAAAAGGTCAGAGACAAGAGGGCAAAGAAAGCGAGCCCAGCAGTGATTATCTTTTAAAACCGCATGGATTCTTATGCCAATTTCATGGTTTCTTGGGGGCTGGCTGGCGAGTGTCCAGGGTTGGTCGTGCTGCCCCCTTGCAATGACTCCTGCAACAAACACAGGTGAACCCCCATCTTTTCCTGCTGCTCAAACCCTGGACCCTCCCAACCTGAGCACCCGCAGCAAGTCTCCAGGTGGCTCCCTACAAGAGCAGCCCCTCCCCCCGCCCCCTATGCACATGGAGAAGCCCATCCCTGCATTGCCATGGGCTCAGGTGAATCCTTTCACAACTGAGGGGCAGGCCCAGACACACCCAGAGGTGCTGCCACACAGCCATCAGATACCACCATGCCCCATGCCAACAGCCACCAGGACACAATGCCCCCGGCTATACCCACCATGGACTCCCATACGCAGCTCTGCAGATGGACCTTCCTCCTGACCTGCCCATCCCTGTCATGTCTCTCCAGGTACGTCTGGAGAGAGGACAAGTGTTTGCTAGGCAGGGAGAGTAAATTAGTTTTTAAGAGAGGAAAGTCTTGGAAACTAACCGACTGCCGGCAAGAATCTACAGCTTCATACTGGATCCTTTCAGTGCTACACATTTAGCCCTTTCATCACTAGTCATCCTGCATCCAACGACACATGGCTGATCAACCCAGAACCATCACACGTGACACATCATCCCCTGCATGCAGCAGTATGATGGGCAATCCCAAGCCCACGCTGCACAGATTGGGAACGCACTTCTCTCAGGGCAAAACTCTTTGCAACGGGGCTCTGACCATCTTTGCCTGCTGCAGAGGCACCTGGACAGGCGGGAGAACTGCTGCAGACTTTCCCCATCCTTGTAGATACAGTCACAGAGAGGATATTTACTGCTAGAGGCCCGGGTATCCGGAGCTCTTCCTGCTCTAGAACTGAGCCAGCTGTACAATCAGGAAGAATCGGAGCAAGAGAAATGCTTTCCTGTAACGCCATGCTAGAAACTAGAGCTTTGGAGAACCTGTCTGAAAGGGACCTCAACAAGGAAAGCTCCGTGTAGTGGGAAAACAAATCAGCCAGCTACCTTCATCCCAATTCTAAGCACAGCCACTATTGAGGAAAGAGCCCAGCGCATGCAAGATGGATGCTGAGGCAGCTGCTCCAAACCACAGCATCTGTTCCAGAAACAGGATTCAAAGCAGCGGGGCTACGAAGAGCCCATCGGAGCACAGAGTGGTACTTCCGAGGAGCCCCGAAACCACACGCACAGTGACCCGTGCCAGCTACAGAGCTACCCAAATCATTGATGGAGAGGAGCCGGCATCCCCAAGTCGGTTTAAACCAGGCCACGCGCAGCAAGACCTGGAGTGAGGGAGTGTGTGCGGGGCGGGAGAGAGGTCTAGCTCGAGCGGTGATGTGATGGGGGTACTCTCTGCAGTGCTGGGAGCGTGGCGCTCCCTGGTGGGGAGGTGGAGTGAGGGTTATGAATGGATTATGGCTTTGCTACAGAGCCCAAGCCTACACTCAGGCACATCAGCCTCCCCTGTGAGCCCTCCATGGGCCACAGCCAGGCCAGTTCTGCCCACTCGGGCCCGTGCCAGCATGCCCGTGAGGGCCACTGCCCCAGAATCTCCATGGCTCAATTGCTTCCTGTGTCTCACCTACAACACTCCACAATGACATTAGCTTTTTTTGCAACTATATCACATTGTTGGCTCATATTCAATTTGTGACTCACTAGAACCCCCAGGTCCTTTTCAGCAGTACCACCACCTAGCCAGGTAGCCCCCATTTTGTAGTGGTGCATTTGATTTTTTTCCCCTTTGGCTTTGCACTTGTCTTTCTTGAATTTCAGCTTGCCAAGTTCAGACCCACTTTCCAATATGTCGAGGTCATTTTGAATTCCAATCCTGTCCTCCAAAGTTCTTGTGACCCCTCCCAGCTTCATTATCTAAGTCATCCATGAAAATATTGATTAGTGCCAGGCCCAGGACAGACCCCAGCAGGACTCCAGTACGTCTGTCCCACAGTCTGATAGCAAACCATTGACAGCTACTCTTTGAGCAGGCTCTTCCAACCAGTTTTGAAACCACCTTATAATACTTCCATCTAAACCAGAGTTCCCTAGTTTGCTTAGGAGAATGTCTTGTGGGACCGTGTCAAAAGACTTACAAAAATCTAGATGATCACATTTACAGCTCCCCTACTGTCCTCTAGCCCAGTAACATACAAAGCCCTAACATGCTACACTTGCAGTATGGCATTAACTCCAGGCCCTTATGTCAGAGAGCATTCCATTTAAATCACCCACCAACATGTGAATGCCCTGGCTGTTACAAGTGCATCATTGTTAATACAGACCTAAGCTTGGCATAGGCTTGGAGACTGCGATAGCAAAATTTACCTATCTGTAAGGCTTCTAGCTGCAGAAAGCAGAGCTCCTCAAACCACTTCCAACATGCAGCTCAGGGGAAGAATCATAGAATCATAGAATCATAGAATATCAGGGTTGGAAGGGACCCCAGAAGGTCATCTAGTCCAACCCCCTGCTCAAAGCAGGACCAAAGCAGGCCTCACCAATGTCGAATAGAGGGGAACGATCACGTCCCTCGATCTGCTCGCTATGCCCCTACTTATACATCCCAAAATGCCATTGGCCTTCTTGGCAACAAGGGCACACTGCTGACTCATATCCAGCTTCTTGTCCACTGTCACCCCTAGGTCCTTTTCCGCAGAACTGCTGCCTAGCCATTCGGTCCCTAGTCTGTAGCGGTGCATTGGATTCTTCCGTCCTAAGTGCAGGACCCTGCACTTATCCTTATTGAACCTCATCAGATTTCTTTTGGCCCAATCCTCCAATTTGTCTAGGTCCTTCTGTATCCTATCCCTCCCCTCCAGTGTATCTACCACTCCTCCCAGTTTAGTATCATCCGCAAATTTGCTGAGGGTGCAATCCACACCATCCTCCAGATCATTTATGAAGATATTGAACAAAACTGGCCCCAGGACCGACCCCTGGGGCACTCCACTTGACACCGGCTGCCAACTAGACATGGAGCCGTTGATCACTACCCGTTGAGCCCGACAATCTAGCCAACTTTCTACCCACCTTATAGTGCATTCATCCAGCCCATACTTCTTTAACTTGCTGACAAGAATACTGTGGGAGACCGTGTCAAAAGCTTTGCTAAAGTCAAGAAACAATACATCCACTGCTTTCCCTTCATCCACAGAACCAGTCATCTCATCGTAGAAGGCGATGAGATTAGTCAGGCATGACCTTCCTTTGGTGAATCCATGCTGGATTGATGAAGACTGATCACCCTGCAGGTCACCTCACGGCTGGGGGGGGGGGGGGGGGAGCTGCTGCAGGTGAAATGCATGAGCTAATGATTTGGCTTCACCTGTACAACTTATTAGCTGGAACCAACCAGAGGCGAAGCCTCAGAGGGAAGTGAAAGGAAAGCCGGGTCCAACTCTGCTCTCTCTCACGTGCCGGGCTGTCGGAGCGGAGTGTGTCTGAGTATTTAATGCCACGGGGCGGCTAGCATTTTTACTGGGAGTTGAATTAGGGTGCACAGAACTGCATTGTTAAATTAGGTGAGGCTTGTGCTCCTAACACACTGAGGCACTTTGCAAAGTCCCACCTTACATAAATAAAGTGACTCCAGCCCTTGGAGAACCCACTGTGTGGGAGAAGATGTGGAGGGCCCACTCCCCCTCCCCCAAAGCATTGCAGCCACCGGCTTTCTAGTTAAGGAGTATTGGGCTGGGGCACCCTTTGAAGCCATGGGCACCATTCACAGCACTCACGACTGAGGAACACAGAAACCCCGCAGTGGTTCCCTGCTCTGCATCAGCAAATCCCATCAGGCCTGACAAACTCACTGCACCCAACACACTGCTGGGTCTAATATCAATTGAACATCGTGGCACCAACACAAAGGAAGCTCTGTTTGCATATTAAGTCAACAGTAAAGCAGGTTGAGGAGGGGCTGGAGGGATATGAAGACATTGGAGATGAAGATCAAAGTTGGGTCCTGGAAACAAAAGTCCTGTTCTTTTTGTTCCCTCAGGGGTGGATAATAAAATGTCATTTTGCTTCACCTTATATTTCCCCCAAACTCATTGTTTTGGCCCCAGACTCAGGCCAGCCCCCCCCACCCCCCGATCACCCCATTTAGCACCAACAAATCTCTCCCGCTGAGGCGGGGGGGGGTAACAAGGTAACACCCAGTCCTGGGTGCCCCGAGAAAGTGTCACATGCGCCACGCCCTGCCCCAGCACGTGGGGGAAGGGAGCAGAGCATGCTGCCTCGATATCCCTGGGGAATAACAACACTGAGCACTTGTCCTGGGTGGAGGTCAGGGGACTTTACAAAGGACCATCATCCCCAGAGTACACAGGTCCCACTGGAGAGGAGGGCTGGTCCAGTGTCTCAGGAGACATGGCTCCAAATCTCTGTCCTTTCCCAGACTGCCTGTGTGACCTGTGACAGGTGACTGGATCTCTTTCTGTGAGTCCATTTACCATGTGTGAAATGGGGATAAAACTCTTTTGTTCTCTGCCATGTCTAATTTGAAGGGAAGCTCTTTAGGCCAGGGGCTGGCTCTCGGTAGTACTGTGGGGCCCTGACCTCATTTGGGGCCTCTCGGTGCTACTGTAACAAATGGTAAACCCTAATATTGCTGTGAGCAAACCCTGAAAATAAAGCAGCTCCATGCTAAATCCACAGCCGCTCCAAGCCCCCGCTCCCCGCTGAGCGAACAGCTCTGATCCCTGCACTGTTTGGGCTGCCGATGCTGCTATTTTAACCTTTCTGCTTTGCGTTGGAGCCTGATTTTAAAAGGCAGCTGAAGGGCTGCTATTAAAACGCCTCCTCCACGATCCTGACAGCAGCAGCCGACTTCTACAGAAAATGACACGTCAGAGCCGAGGCCTCTCAGAGCCAAATAAGTGTCTAGCTCCGTTTCTTGGGACATTTGGCTAGTCCCCCCTATTCTTCAAACCCTCCAGAGGAAGGCAGAGGAGCTGGGAGCCCAATTTCTGTACACCCGGAGGATTCACTTGAGCCTTTTCACCTCCTCCAGGGTGGGCATTTAGGGCTTGGCTGTGGCCTTATCACAGGTTGTGTTTGGATGATTTTTGTTCTTACATCTCTCTCCATTTGTCCCCTTTGAAATGAGTCACTTCCTTTTGCCACGCCCTCCTTGGGGTGGGAAGGGGTTGGTGCTAGGTTCAAGTGCAGTATGTGACCAGTTGGGATGTGGTGCTGGTCCACTGGGGGGGCAGTAAAGGAGTTTAGTTGATGGAGGTTACCATGGCTACATACCCATACCTCACCTAACTCTGTGTCTCCTGGGATACTTCAAGTGCGAGCTCTTGGGGGGCAGGAGCCGCCGATACATTCAATGAATGTACAGCCCCTAGCGCAATGGGATCCTGATCCCTCACCGGAATGTCATCAGTACTGTGACAGGTCGGGCCAGATGGCTACAGGGGAGAGTAATAGAAGGCAGATATATTAGCCCCAGGTTAAGTAGGTCCCTTTTCCCTGGGTAAGATAACAGAAAAGGTTCCAGAACACTCAGGAACCTTCTGGAGACAATTAAGACAGACAAGCTGATTAGAACACCTGCAGCCAATCAAGAAGCTGCTAGAATCAATTAAGGCAGACTAATCAGGGCACCTGGGTTTTAAAAAGCTCACTTCAGTTTGTGGTGTGCGTGTGAGGAGCTGGGAGCAAGAGGTGCTAGGAGCTGAGAGTGAGAACGTGGACTGTTGGAGGACTGAGGAGTACAAGCATTTTCAGACACCAGGAGGAAGGTCCTGTGGTGAGGATAAAGAAGGTGTTGGGAGGAGGCCATGGGGAAGTAGCCCAGGGAGTTGTAGCTTTCACACAGCTGTTCCAGGAGGCACTCTAGACAGCTGCATTCCACAGGGCCCTGGGCTGGAACCTGGAGTAGAGGGAGGGCCCGGGTTCCCCCCAAACCTCCCAACTCCTGGTCAGACACAGGAGGAGATGACCTGGACTGTGGGTTCATGAAAACGGCCCAACTGAGGGCTGCTGTGAAGTTCCAAGGCGAGCAAATCTGCCAATAAGTGCAAGACCCACCAAAGTAGAGGAGGAACTTTGTCACAACTGGTGTTAGAAGTGGGATCTGGTGTGCACAGCACGGTGGAAGAAGGAGGGTGTTTGGAAAAAAAAAAAAAAGGGAGAGGGTTTATTTATTTTTTTTTTCACCACAATGGAGGAGGTAGGGCGGGCACTGATACAAGCCACGGCTGCCCAACAGGAGGCTCCCCGTGTCCAGGCAGCCGCCCAACAGGAAGCAGGTAAAGGCCCTTACAGAGCTGAACCGTGGCCATGATGGGATGCAGATCATGTGGGCCAGCAATTGGCTGCAGAAAAAGATGCGGGAGGATGATGTAGAGGCATACCCCCTGGCCCTTGAGAGGACAGTCCTGCGGGAGGCTTGGCCCCAAGAACAGTGGTCTGGTATCCTTGCTCCATTCCTCTGTGGGGAGGCCCAGAAGGCCTACTATGATTTGCCTGAAGAGGCTGCGGCAGACTATCCCCAGCTGAAAGCAGAGATCCTGGCCAGATCTGGGGTAACGACCGCAGTGCGGGCCCAGCGATATTATGAGTGGAGGTACCAGGAAAACAAAACCTGAGGTCCCAATTATATGACCTCATCCATCTTGCATGAAAGTGGTTACAAACTGAATCCCGAAGTCCGGAGGAGATACTAGAGGTTCTTGTCATTGACCGGTACAGGAGAGGACTACCACCAGACCTTCACGCCTGGGTAAGCCATAACGAACCCTGCACCTACGACGAGGTTGTCGCGCTGGTAGAGAGGCGAAGGACGGCGAGGGAGCTGACCCGACCCATTAAGGAAGAGGCACCCTGGGTTACACCCTGGGTAAGCACCAAGCCCTAGAGCTCGGGTGACTGGGCCACCAGGAGAGCCCAGGTGGAAAAAGAGAGGGGCTGAAGGCCACCAGAAGCCACAAAGAGTCGGAGCACTGAGGGGTAAGAGGATCATGACGTTAGACTGCCCAAACCAAGAGACAGGGGAACGCCTAGGGCTCCATACAGATGTTACGCCTGCGGGGAGTGGGGACACATAGCTGTACAGTGTCCCAGTGCCGCGGAGCCGATGCAGTGTAACCTGGGGAACTGGGCAGACCCATGCTCCCTAATCCACCTTGTGGGGGTCTCACTAACCCCACATATGTACACCAGACCAGTGAAGCTAAATGGGGTAGAGACCAGAGCACTGGTTGATTCGGGGAGTGCTATCACGTTTGTCTTAGGGAAGCTCGTGACGCATAGTCAGCTGCTGTGGGCTAAGTATATGGGGAGAACATGCGTCCATGGGACAGTTGGTTATTACCCCACCATCCCAGTAAAAATTGAGATTCAGGGGAACACTACTGAGGTAGCAGCAGGTGTAGTCCCTAAACTCCCATACGTGGTGCTCATAGGGAGGGACTTCCCAGGGTTTGAAGACTTACTCCTGGTAGGGGAATTGGAGAAAGGGGGAAACCCTGAAAGTAGTGAGGCATCCACAGTAGACTGTCAACCCCCAACCTTCTCTGAAATATCCCCAGATTTGTTCTCCACTCCCAGACAGCGTAGAAAGACGTAAAGGGAAAGAAGGGCAGCTAAGGCCTTGGGAACCCGAATACTGGCCCAAAGCCAGAGGGTCGCTCTTGTAGGTAGGCAGACCCGAGCAGCTGAAAAGGAGGCCACCCTGGAGGGAGAAGCACCTGAGTCTGACCCACACCCTAATGCCTCTGAACCAGTAGAGGCAACAGAGACTGGCCCCCTAGATCTCTGGCAAATTAGCCCCAGGAGAGGAAATTTTGGACGGGACCAGGCTGAAGACCCAAGATATGACAACATTAGGAAGGAGGTGACCGAAATAGATGGGGTCCCCGTGGAAGGCAAAACCCAGGGACCAGGACCCTACTTCATAATGAAGAAGAACCTCTTATACCAGGTTGCACCAGTACAGGGGCAGAAGGTATAGCAGATTCTAGTACCTCAAAGAACGCCAGAATGCTGTATTAAGTCTGGCCCATAGTCATCTTTTTGGGGGGCATTTGGGGGTAGAGAAGACCCTGGCACGATTATTCTGGCCTGGAGTACATGAAGAAGTGCGGAGGTACTGTGCGTCCTGCCCGGAGTGTCAGCTGCACAGTCCCCATCCCCACTTGAGGGCACCTTTAGTACCCCTTCCCATCATAGAGGTCCCCTTTGAGCAAACAGCCATGGACCTAGTGGGACCCCTGGAGAAGACACTCCAGGGCCACCAACATGTACTTGTCATTCTGGATTATGCTACTTGCTACCCAGAAGCCATCCCCCTGTGGAACACGGCCTCTAAAATGATAGCTAAAGAGTTGTGGGGATCTTTGCCCAAGTGGGGCTACCAAAGGAGATATTAACAGACCAAGGTACCCCTTTATGTCAAAGCTAATGAAGGACCTCTCTACTCTGCTCCATATATATACCCTGAGAACTTCAGCCTATCATCCGCAGACTGATGGGCTGGTAGAAAGGTTTAACCGAACCCTCAAGGCAATGATAAGGAAAGTGGTAAGTCGAGACGGGAACGATTGGGACACCCTACTACCCTTATGTTTGCAATCCGGGAGGTACCTCAGGCCTCAACTGGGTTTTTCCTCCTTTGAATTATTATACGGACACCACCCCCGTGGCATGCTAGATATCTCAAAATAAATCTGGGAAGAGGAACCCAATGAGGGGAGAAATATAATTGACCATGTGTTGCAGATGCAAGAACGGATAGCCCGGGTCACCCCTATTGTACGGGAACATTTGGAAAAGGTACAGGAGGCCCAACGAACCCATTACAATCGCCAGGCAAAAGTCTGACAGTTCCAACCAGGGGATCAGGTGATGGTGTTGATACCCACGGCAGAAAGCAAGCTTTTGGCCCAATGGCAGGGGCCCCATGAGGTGGTTGAACCCGTGGGGGAAGTAACCTACAAGGTGTGGCAGCCAGGACACCCGGAAACAAGAACAAATTTATCACATTAACCTCTTAAAGCCTTGGCACCAACAAGAGGCGTGTGTAGTGGCCCAAGAGACCCCGATCTAGGGAAATAGCGTGCAGGAGCAGATCAGGATATCCACTGATCTGACACCAAACCAGAAGAAGGAGGTAACTGAGATGATCAACCGATACCAGGACGTGTTTTCAACCAAACCAGGTTGGACCACCGAAGCATATCACCACATTATCAGACTCTGGGGCAAAGGTAACTTTAAGGCCCTATCAGGTCCCAGCGGCAAAAAGGGAGGAGATCAAGGCAGAGGTAAAAAGAATGTTGGAGCTGGGAGTCATCGAAGAGTTCCACAGTCAGTGGTCAAGCCCGATTGTGTTGGTGCCCAAACCCGATGGCACCACTAGGTTTTGTAATGACTTTCGCCGGCTGAATTAGATATTCAAATTCGATGCATACCACGTACCCGTATCGATGAGTTAGTTGACTGCCTGGGCAATGCCTGATTTTTGACCACCCCTGATTTAACAAAGGGATACTGGCAGATTCCACTTGCCAAAGATGTGAAAAAAAAAGATGGCATTCTCGACACCAGAGGGTCTGTTTCAATATACTGTTCTTCCTTTTGGACTGCATGGGGCACCTGCCACCTTCCAGCATCTTATGGACAAGCTCCTACGGCCCCATACCAGTTATGCAGCGGCATACTTGGATGATGTGATTATTCACACTCCCGACTGGGAAACCCACTTAGGAAAGGTGGAAGAGGTTCTGGACACGCTAAGACAGGCTGGACTCACAGCTAACGCAGACAAGTGTGCTATAGGGCTAGCCGAGGCTAAATACCTTGGCTACATTGTAGGAAGGGGCATGGTCAAGCCCCAGCTAAACAAACTAGAGGCTATCCAAATTTGGCCCCAGCCAAATTGGAAAAAGCAAGTCCGGGCATTCCTGGGTGTGGTGGGGTACTACCGATTATTTATTCCCCATTTTGCTACCAGAGCGAGTCCCCTGACAGACCTGATAAAAGCCTGGGGTCCAGACATGGTGAAGTGGACAGATGCCGCAGAGAAAACATTCATGGATCTATGGACAGCCCTCTGCAGTAACCCCGTGCTTATAGCCCAAGACTTCAATAATGAATTCATTTTACAACATGCATCTGAAGTGGGATTGGGAGCTGTCCTATTGCAGATAGTCGGAGATGAAGAACACCCAATCCTCTACCTCAGCAGGAAACTCCTCCCGAGAGAGCAGAAGTATGCTGTGGTTGAAAGAGAGTGCCTAGCTGTGAAATGGGCCACGGAAACACTACGTTATTACCTTTTGGTGCAATGGTTTACCCTTGTGACTGACCATGCACCCATCCAGTGGATGCAGCGAAATAAAGAGAAGAATGCAAGGGGGACCAGATGGTTCCTGTCCCTACAACCTTTCCAATTCACCATTCAACACCGGGCTGGAAGCCACAATGGCAATGCAGATGGCTCGTCCCAAGTTGCCCAGCCCCGCAGTGTTGAGCGGGGCGGGGGGCGGGATATGTGACAGGGTGGGCCAGATGGCTACAGGGGAGAGTAATAGAAGGCAGATATATTAGCCCCAGGTTAAGTAGGTCCCTTTTCCCTGGGTAAGGTAACAGGGAAGGTTCCAGAACAATCAGGAACCTTCTGGAGACAATTAAGACAGACAGGCTGATTAGAACACCTGCAGCCAATCAAGAAGCTGCTCTGGTCCTATGGTGAGGATAAAGAAGGTGTTGGGAGGAGGCCATGGGGAAGTAGCCCAGGGAGTTGTAGCTGTCGTACAGCTGTTCCAGGAGGCACTCTAGACAGCTACAGTCCACAGGGCCCTAGGCTGGAACCCAGGGTAGAGGGCGGGCCTGGGTTCCCCCCAAACCTCCCAACTCCTGGTCAGACACAGGAGGAGATGACCTGGACTGTGGGTTCATGAAAACGGCCCAACTGAGGGCTGCTGTGAAGTTCCAAGGCGAGCAAATCTGCCAATAAGCACAAGACCCACCAAGGTAGAGGAGAAACTTTGTCACAGTACAAATAAAAACTGGAAGCTGTACTGACAAATTTCCCGCTTTCTGGAAATGTGGCCCAGGCTGGGGCTGAGCTCAGGTCTCAGTTCCATGGGGGCACAGTGGTGGCAGAGCACAGCCTGGGGGGGCTCCAAAAAGAGGTGCATGTGTCTAGCTGACGTTACGCCAGATCAAGTGCAGCCTGTGAGTCCCTGGGGCGGCAGCCACCTTCTCCTTATTGACAGGTTTTAGAGAAGCAGCCGTGTTAGTCTGTATCCGCAAAAAGAAAAGTACTCCTTTCCGTCTCCTTATTGCTGCAGAGTGAGGCTAACAAGGATCCAGGGCAGGTCTGCACTACAGGTGATTTCTAGTCATCTAAGAAAGGGCAAGTCAGAGCTCATATACTACAATGGGGCTATTTTGGAATTGGAGGTTGATGCAGCATTCGGTGCAGGCCGTGGGCAGCTGGCAAGCTGCCAGCCTGGCCCTTGCAAAGCCAGCAGTCCCTGCACGGAGCAGAGGGGGAGTGAAAGGTCACTCAAAGCAAACGGCTTTTTTTAAAATTTCAAGTCATTTGTCTCCTTTTCCAGAGAAATGGCCAGGGAGCACGGGGTGTAAAAGGGCAGCCAGCAAAATGCTGCAGGTGAACGAAGCCAAGAGCAGACCTGGGGCCTTGGCTCTGTCTACACTGCCGTCACCGGGTGTGATTGCCGCTTGAGCTGACGCACCTGAACTGGCTTTAATCTAGCTAGCTCAGCTACCGGAAGCCGCAGCAGCATGAGCCAGCCCTGCAAGGAGCTTACCCGGTGTTCCAGGCAGGTTTGCCACGGCATCACTGTTCCGCTGTCGAAGCTGGCTGGATTAAAGCTAGCTCAGGCCTCCCTGAATGGGAGACTCTGGATATTTGTCCCCAGCATGTTAAGTGGGGAGGCCCAGGCCCAGGGACTAGCTGCAGTGCCAGAGCCTCAGCAACCAACTCGTTGGCCATTGGAACGGTTTCCCAAGGGCCATGGTAGATTCTCTGTCGCTCGGGAACCTTCCCCTCGGGACTGGATGTCTAAGACTACAGGAATTCCAGCTCAACCACAAGTGACTTCCTGGGTGAGGGTCTCTGGCCTGTGCTATGCAGGGGCTCAGAGCAGATGGTCACTACGGCTCCTGTCTGGCCTTCAGCCCAAGCCAGTCACTCCCTACCCCGCTCAGCTCAGGCATTACATTGCAGCACAGAGCCTCCTTGACAAAATCCAGGAGATACCACTCCTGCCACTTTTCAAGGCTGTATGGGAGGCGCCCATCTGGTCTGTTACCAACCACCTCCCCAGTGGACACTGCCTTGCTGTGGCGAACAGAATGGGGATGAGCTGATCCCTCTGTAAGATGCTCCTTCCTCCTCCCGCTGCCTGCTGAGCGGCTGCCTGGCTCAGGGTGATGCTCAGTTCAGATTTGTTTTTAAGAAGGGACGAGTTTCAGGAAAGCAAATGGGCACATCCTGCAGCTGTTACTCAGGCAAAATTCCCACTGGTTTTAATGGGAGTAAAACCCGAGTGAGGACAGGTGAGTAGGGCCCAGGAGAAAAACAGTGGGTTCTTGCTCTTAAAAGATTTGTTTACCCAAACTTCCCCCTGCCATATAATATTTAGCACTTCCCATTGTTGAAGCACTTCAGACATGTTCACGAGTTTATCTTCACGACACCCTGGTGCTACCGATGATTTTCCCTTTTTGTTTTAAAACAGATGTGGAAACTGAGGCAGGGTGATGTTAAGTGACTTGCCAATGGCCACAGAATGAGCTGGCAGCTGAACTGAAGACTTGTGTGATCAATTCACTCATAATATTTACAGAGCATATTTTATCCAAGGATCTGTAAGTGCTCTAAAAAGGAGGCGAAGTCTCATCATGCAGATGGGGAAACTGAGGCACAGCATGTTTATGTGACGTGAGGCCACACTGAGTCAGAGGGAAAGCGGGGATTAGATTTCGCTAAACTGACTGTGGCTAGTGCCTTACCCACTGGACTATGACAAATCCTGCTAGACTACACTGTGCCCCTGAGATGCTGGGCCCACCACAGCACAGTGCTAATGCCTGAGAGCCTGGCCATGAGACGTGTCACTGCTCCTGTGGAGCAAAGCATCGAACAAGCAACATGAAGGCAAAAATTGAACATGACTTTTACCATGAGCAGGCCCAGTCTCGAGGTGGGTTATTAAATGTGAGTCAGGGTGTAGCTAAAAGACAGACGAGTTTTATGTTGCCACTGCCCCTTTAACAACTCCAAAGCCAGTGCTCAGTCTGATTCTCACCCCACCTTCCAGAGGGTAATTGAGGTCATGGTGAAGAATTTGGAAAGGGACGCTGGGCGTGAAATTAGAAACATTTCTATAAAATTCCTCACACAGAAGGAAATGGGCAGCAGACATTTTTCTCCCTTGGCAGGTTAATGCAGAGCTGCGATTTGCCCTGATATAGGCTACAAAGGACCCTTCGACACAGGTATGTCTGCAGCGCCACCAGCAGGCCGGGCTTAGCCAGGTAAGGGGGAAGTGAGGTCTCAGTGGGAATTTTGCCAAATTCACGATTTCAGAACTGGGGGCCTGATTCTCCTCTCACGAGTGTAAATCTATCTACAGCCCCCATGACCTTGCAGCCTTTAATGCATTTACGCTTCCAGCACCAGAAATGCTATTCAGCTGTTTTTAGATGGGGACCAGAGGTACAAAGAATAAAGCCAATGGGAGATAGGCACCTAAATATCTTTGAAGCAGTGGGCCTAAGGCACTTACCCCAGATCATAAAGGGAATCTGGGATAGAACAGGGAATTGAACACAGGTCTCCCCAATTTCAGGCTAGCTCCAGAACCTCTGGACCAGCCTTTCTCCCCTGACTGCAGCAGAGTTTAAACTGGTGTAAGCACGGGGCAAATCAGACTCACTGTACAATGGGTGACCCCCCTACTGAGTTGTATGGCGGTATGCAGCTCCTTTTGGTCTTGGCTTCTTTTAGCGATAGAACCCAGATCCAAATTCAGCAGGCGGCCCCTATCTTGTAAATCAGACCCCAGGAGCTGAACTCTCCTGATCGTTGGGATGATTCGTTTCACACAGTGCTAGGGTCAAATTCAGAGCTGGTGTAAGTGAGTGCCATCCCTTTAAAGATACAGCAGTACCTACAGGGGAGATTGGAGAGGCATAATCAAGCTAGTGCGGCTAAAACTAGCAGTGAAGACCGAGCAGGATGGGCTGCGTAAAACCTACCCAGAACCCTGGGTACGACTCATGTTCCTAGCCCAGGCCGAGGTCTGGGCTCCTGCATTTTCACCGCTATTTTTAGCAGGCGAGCTAGATTAAAGCAAGTAGGGGGTGTGCCCCTCTGAGCTGCGGTCACGCCTCCAACTGCAGTGTGGACCAGCCCTGACCCACTCCTATTGCTTCTTCATGTTCAGCCAGGTGCCCTCTTCCATGAAACCAGACACACCAGAGATCCTGCCCAGGCCCCTTCTGCTGACGACTCCTGTCACTCTGACAGTGGCAGAGGAGACTTCCCGGGAAAGAAGGCAGCTGGCGAGTGTGACGTTATAAGCATATTTTCATAAAGAATATGGAGTGTAACATGGATCTGACACAGCTAAGATATGTTTTATGCAAGATGGCTCATGTAAGGTATCATTGGAAGGGTTGCCATTTACTGAAGATGATTATCCAATTTCTATGCATGTATCATTTCTGTATCTAAAGTTAAGAACACGGACTATGTAACAATTACAACTGGGTGTGTCTTGGGAAGACACCCTCCAGCCAACAGGAAGAAACAACAAGACTGAAGACACTAATCTCTCTCCTTCCTGGAAGGGCATAGCTGTGACAATACTAGATCAGGTGGTCTTGTCAGCTGATACTAAACATTACCTTGGACTTCTTGTAACTTTCCACTAAAAGCTGGGGGGGGTGTCAAGTTTGGGAAACAAAGATTCCCACCTTACATAAATCTTATTTAAGGGTGGGGAGGAATGCAAATGGGACTCTCCTCCATTACCTACCCAAGAAGAGGGACTGCTGAAAGTACCTAAAGGGACAAAGGAACTAACCTGAAGGGAAAGGCGGGGGGTAAGTCCAGACTGAGACAAAGGTCCAATCTAGAAGAAGAAATAACTGAAACGGAGCTACAGAAACTTTGCATCCTGCCTAAATTCAACAGTTAGGGTGAGAAATTACATTCTGTAACCTGTTTCTTTAGTGAATCAAGCTTAGTTTGTGTGTTTTGTTTTAATTGCTTAGTAATCTGCTTTGTTCTGTTTGCTAACCCTTATAACCACTTAAAATCTACCTTTTTTATTATTAAACCCAGTTCATGCAATTTCTAATGGGGGGGCACAAAGGGGTGCATATTTCTCTTCACACTGAGGAAGAGAGCGAATTTTATGAGCTTGCACTGTGCAGATTCTTCTATACAGAGCAAGACAATATAACTTTAGGTCTGCACTCCAAGGGAGGTGGGCACCTGAGTGCTAGGGCAAGTCCCTTAAACTGAGTCTTCCCAGAGCTGATCTCAGTGTCTGTGTCTTTCTGCAGCTGGGTGTGGCCCTGCCTGTGTCTGTGCTGGAGGAGGCTTAAGACCCTGGCTCAGCAAGACAGGTTAAAGGGAGCCCATGTTGGCAGAACAGGCAGGCTCAGCGGTATCCCAGCCCATCAAGTGGCATCTTGAAGGGGGGCAACCCGTGACAGCGAGCTTTGCAAAGACAGATGATGAAACATTGTGCAGGCAAAATGATTGACTTAGCATCTCGGTGGTGGTGGTGAGAGAACATTTAATAACCCTGGTAGCCTTAACGTTCCATTGGCCAGTGAATTGCCTAGCGGTGTGGGGCGGTGGGGGGCCCCTCACGCACCCGCTGCCGCAGCCCTTCTGGCTAATGATGAGGAAAGGGGCCCCTACGGCTTAGTAGCAGGGATCCCCAGCCCGCCTCCCCTTTCGGGGAGTGCTTGTCTAAGCCCAGGTCCCTCATGTAGCTTGGGGAGAAGGGGGCGTAAGGCAAGGCTGAGGCTGCCCACTGAGAAAGAGTGACACCTCAGCACCAGGTGCCTCTGGGGAGGAGACATCTATCCCTTGAAGAGTTTCCCCTAAGGAGTAGCAGGCCTGTCCTGGGCTCAGTCAGCAGCACTGACCTCCATACGTCATTGGAATGTCTGCTTAAAAGAAGAACATGCTCAGCAGTCCCCCAGGTGAGGCAATGAAAAGAGAGGAGGGTGTTCTGGCCGTGTCACCCATCCCCTGCCAAGTCAGACCCTTGAACCCATCTCTGTTCACACCTCCTGGGTGCTGGGGCTGGGCTCGTCCGGGCCCTGCTGATCTGTCTGCTCCAATAGTCTGTCAGAGGACTCACCCGTGCTTTCCAGTTTGGCGTAGCCTACCAGACTGATTTGGTCAAGTCTAGGCCAGCTCCTGTTCTTCCGGTCTTTGATGGGTGCCACCAGCAGCACGCCCGGCCTGCCAAGGTCCAGCGACTTGGAGTGACCCGGGTTGTGGAGCTGCACATCTGAGCTGAATTCGTTCTTGGGGCCATCTGGGTTCAGGTATGTCTCGCCCACAGTGACAGATGGAGGCTCGCTGTCTATGTTAATAACGACATGGCCACCCTGGAGGTCATCTCCTCTGGGAGAGATGCTGCTGCCCCTGGGTGGGAGAGTCCATGAGAGCCGCGGTGCATCATCTGGCCCCCCAGCCAGGCTGATCTCCCCCTCATCGCCTGCCCCCCGAGTTGCAGACGGCTTCTCAATGAGACAGTTGTTCACCTTGATGACGGGAAGTGACCGGGCAGTGGCAGCCAAAGAAATTACCGACTCAGCCCCGCGGGCAAAGGACAGATTGAGGTTCCCCTCCATGGAGTTGCCAGAGTCTGAACGGACGCTGAGGAGGGACATGGAGTGGGAAATCCCCTTGTGATGGAGCAGCTGGGCCGTCGTCTGGAGCCTGTTATGCCCGTAGCAGTCGGCCCATTTGTTCCCGGGACTGGAACAGGATTGGAAGCCGCTGGAGGAGAGATCCACCTCGTAACAGCCCTCGACACACTCGGCATTGGCCTTGAGGAGGGGCAAGCTAGTCCTCCTCTGGCAGTATTTGTCCTCCTGGCTGAAGTCCTGGGCGAGGCCCGGAGTCATGGAGTAGAGGCCTTTCTGCATCAACAGGCGGGTCTCCATGTCCCTGTTCTCGTACAGCATGGTGTTGGCACAGATAACAATGAAGAGGCCGACGCCCATGATGACAGGGCCAATCAGCTTCAGCTTCTCGCTGTGAGGGAGGTAGCGGGCTTGGGCAGAGACCTTCACTTCCTTCTTCATGTCCCCCGTGCCGCTGGAGTTACCCAGCCTGGCCCCAGGCCCGGCTGCGTGTGGGCCCCCGTGAGGCCAGTAGCCCACAACGGCGATCGTCATGCCGACCAAGACGACGGAGACGCCCACCATCACGAAGGCCCCTGATGGCGAGCGCATCCGGAGCTGCCCCTTCACAGCCACCTCGGTCGGTGGCTTGCGCCTGAGCCTGCGTCTGTGCCTCCGGGGAGGAGGGGCGGGTCCCAGGGGCTTCTTCTCCAGAAGATCCTGATTTCTCATGGCTCTGCTGGCTTCGGCGCTGCTGGCTGTCATGACATCCTCCTGGTCAGGTCTTTCTAGAGAGTGGGGGAGAAAAGAGATGAACAGAAGGCATCACTAGCAGATAGTGAAGAGGAAGGGCTCACAGCAAAGGAGCTGGGACATGGTGGCTCATGCAACCGGCCTTCCCCTTCCCTTTTCTGCGTCCTGCCTACGTCCTCCTAGAAGCATTTTTCTCCTTCCCACTCAGAAGCTAGACAACGGGTGGTGTCTTTCAAACACAAGCGCCTAGCCCATGCCCACACAAAGCAATGCACATCTGCCTGATGAATTAGTAAGACTGGTTGCACGTGTAGTGGAAGAAAACAATGATCCCCACCCCGAACAGCTCTGCAAACAAAAGGGAGATGGTGCACAGGAATGCTGGTCGGTGCAGGTGCAAATGGCTCCCTGGGCACGTCCAAGCAGCGCAGGCACATGCAAGATTTGTTGGCCCAATTACGAACAGGACAAATAAACAGCCCTTGCTCTGACAACGTTCACACTGAAGTCGTGGCGAGTAAGGACTCAGGCTTTCACCCTGTACTTTCCATTTCTATGGCACCTTCTAGGGAGGGATGTCGAAGGATCTTACACATATTAGCTTAGCCTCACAACATCTCTGGATGGTCGGTCTCATTATCCCAGTTTACAGCTGCAGAAACTGAGGCACAGAACAGGGACGGCAAGTCTGTGTGCAACAAAATCCAGATCTCCCAACTCCCAGCCCAGGGCCTTAGCAACAGAGCCATTCTTCAGGCAACAAGAAAAATATCTCCATTAAAACAAAACAAAGTAGCAGAGGATCTTGGGAGCGTCACATTTATTCTCCAATCTGCTCAGTTTCCTATGCAAAACAAGTTGTTTTTTAATGATCAGCGTTATCATTATTATTATTGACTGCCGCTGAGCCGGGAGTCTGATCACCAAGCTGTGAACTTCCATAACTCATGCGCTGCCATCATTAATGGTAATGACCTTCCCGTTCCAGACTCAGCCTGCAGCTGCAGTGAGGATGCTAGAAGCCCGGCAGAATCCAGCTTGGTTTTCCCCTGCAGCGTCACAGGGCTGACAGCAAGATCTTTGTCAAACTAAGCTGATGTCTCTTGAAAGAGGCACAGGGAGCAGATCAGGGCAGAACCAGGGGTCTGGTTTATGGCCACACTTAAAACAACCCTTTCCATTAACGCCACGTGAGGGCTTCAGTGGGTGAGAGAAAAAGCTCTTTTCTTATTACAGGGTCAGTGGCAGGAGAACTGAAATAACGTAAGAGTCTGTCTTACTGATCCCTTTTGCTGCCATTTACTTCTTGTTCTTTGCACAGCTTGGGAAGCGGTTTGCTTTTCGCTCATAGTCAGCTGCATTTCCTCAGTGATCCTGCAAGAGCTCACGCTGTTGTGTTTGGGCTCCTAGCACTTCAGGGATTGGTTGATATAAAAAACCCTATTTTTCAATGAAATGTAAGAGTCATATAATGTAAGGCCAGGAGAGATTATTAGATCTAGTCTGACCTAGGAGAGAATATTCACCTCTTCTGAGGCAGGCAGGATTTGAACCTGCAATCACTTGCACATTAAGCATAGCACTCTTCTACTAAGCAACTGAGAAAGTAAGAAAATAAACAAACATACGGACAGTATATTTCTATTGGTATGTGCAGTAGGGAGCCAGGAGGGCAACTGCCAATATACCCCAAAGGTACCACATGTGCAAGAAAAATACCCTTCCAGAGCAACACAGAGACAGATTTAGTTGGTGTTGGTCCTGCTTTGAGCAGGGGGTTGGACTAGATGACCTCCTGAGGTCTCTTCCAACCCTGATACAGAATCATAGAATATCAGGGTTTGAAGGGACCTCAGGAGGTCATGGAGTCCAACCCCCTGCTCAAAGCAGGACCACTCCCCCAATTTTTGCCCCAGATCCCTAAATGGCCCCCTCAAGGATTGAACTCACAACCCTGGGTTTAGCAGGCCAATGCTCAAACCACTGAGCTATCCCTCCCCCCTTTGCTCTGGAAGGGTATTTTTCTTGCACGTGTGGTACCTTTGGGGTATATTGGCAGTTGCCCTTCTAGCTCCCTACTGCATATTCTATGATTCTAGGACGTTCCCCTCAGCGTAGAGCAAAGACACGGGTTGACTGCACTTGGCACGCACAGAACAGTTAGCCACGTCTGAGTGGCTTTTCTCCCACAGAGGTCCAGCATGCGCATTACTCTGCAAGTCTTTGTTAAATATGCAGGAGCAGAGCCTGTTTTCCAGGTCAGTTCTAGAGCTGACTGAACTGTCCGATTACCCCCGTCAGATCCTTACCTGGGCTCATCAGGACACCACGACAGTGGCTGGGGTATGCTGCTGGGTTAGCAAACAGGCACTGCCTGAGCCCCGGATGAACACGCGGAGAATATTTCCCCTCACGTTGTGGTTTGAAACTGGGTTTAAAAATAACCACATTCCATCTTACCAGCTGACAACATTGGTTGGCACTAAGGAAGTTTGTGTCCACACACCAACTTGGCAGCTAACGGCATCTTGTCCCTGTCAGAGGACGAAGCTGGCATGCAACTCCTTTCCTGTAACTAGGCTGAAATGTAGTATTTATGTGGCACGGATAGGACAACCCCTCCCACAGTGCCCGTATAACTGGCTTGGCCAGCCCTCCTTTCTCCCTCTGTGTGCATGACTTCCGGGCCCTCTGTCCACTGCGAAGCAGGACTGGAGAACTGCCCAGCTTCTCCCACAATGCACTGACACAAGCACGCAGTGTGTAGATGTGGACGCGCCATAGTGCTGGGGCAGCAAAATTACAGCATGGACCCAGCCTGAGTTGTGTTCTTCGTAACGGGTTAAAGTGACCATGCCTCTAAATCACAACTGTCTACATAGCGTAGACCAACTTGCAGCCTTCCCCTGCGGAGTTGGGAACCCAGTCACAACAGCACGGGGATTCGCGCACCACAGCCAGAAAGAAAAATTGATTAGAAACTAAAAACACACACAAGGAAAGAAGCAAGGAAAGCGACCTGCCTAATTTCACTGCCTAATTTGAGCGAAGCAAAAAGCCAGCAAACAGCATAACCAATGGAAAGCAAATGAGATGCTAAAGTTCTTCCAATTTTAATCATCTTAAGGCGTTATTAGTATCAGAGGGAAGGAATTAAATATACAAGCTTCATGATGACAGTGTGTTCCTGGCACAGGGCTGTCAAGCTATGACAATTTGAATGAGGGCGATTTAAAGGAAAAAAAAGCCAACAAAACCCACAGCCTACTGATGAGTGAGTTTTTAAATCTTCCTTTGAAACATACTGCTAAAGCCTCCATCACATGGGGAAAGGTATTATAAAGGTTGCCTTAACAGTCACCTAAAGTGATGGAGTCAGCCCCAAAATGAGCGAGATTTTCTCCCTTAAAACCGTCTGCTACCAAATGAAGTTACCAGGCATTTTAAATCTTCCCTAATACTTCTTAAGATTATGTTTGCTTCTCTTCAGTGTGCCATTGTTTATATTGTGTTGTTTCCAGCCCTCTGTGGAGAGCAACTAACCTCAATTACAATCTTAGATTTGACCTACCTTTAAAAAGCTACATTAAAAGCTTTTAAAATGTCCTGCTGACAACTCCAAACTCCATGGATTTTGCAAAGCCTCTTTGATGCTGCTGCAAACTTTGGCTGTTGTCGGGTCGAGTGAAATCCACTCCCCAGAGCACAGTCCATTCCCTGCAGTTGCAGGGAAGAGAATTCTTATAAATTTCACACACAGTCTTACCATCAAAACACACAATGGGCTGGTCCTATTTTTGGCTGCCAGTCTCTTTAAACCTAATTCCCTTCCTATCTCATTTAGCTTCCCCTAAGCCCCACGTGTTACCTTGCAGAGTGAAGCGAAGACCCAGCTGCTTTTCAAGGCAACTGTCTATAATTGCTTGGGGACTAACAAGCATCACACCCAATTGACCCTCATTCCAAGGGTCATCCGTCAGTCAGACTTAAGTTTACCTGTGTCCCATGCAGCCCGGCTGTTATTCTCACCCTTCAGTACTGGAAATGACCCGTGTCAAAAGTGCCTGCTCACACAGCCGGAGCTGTTAAAAATAAAGATGACAATTGTGTAAGATGGCACTTTGACATACCCGGCTCTGCTGCTATGCCCTCTACTCCTCTGAGCCACGATCTGCTACTTACCCTCTGGTTTCCTCACGCAAGACCTGATTCGAAGCCTGCTGAATTCATGGGCTTTGGATCAGGCCCACAGCGTCTCTTGTGCAGCACGCACAACGGACGGTGCCAGCAGCTAGTTGTGAAAAGGGCAAGTGAGCTAGTGGCCTTCTGTGCGATGAACTGGGGCTCATCTAGTGCTGGCAAGAAAAGCCAGCAGGCCTCTGGTCACCTCCAGACCAGGACCACACAGGCTGTGCGAGCTTCCTTCCCTGCCACACGACCTGCCTCCACTCTGAGCGAGAAGTGCTGGTGTCCGCATGGGCAGGGAGTTGATTCTCCATGATCCGCTCAGTCTTTGGCTTCTGTGCACAGCCCTCCAACCAGGCAGCCAACCAGGGAGGTGAGCTCTGGAGCGCTCCGTAGTGGGGTGGGCGAGTGCTGATCAGAAGAGGGTGTGTTGCGTTTAAAGGGGCACTGTCCAGTTTGACTGGCCTCCCGGAACAGTCTCAATCATTTTATTCCCTGATGCCCGAAAGGCTGTTTGTCCTGCAAATGATCACTGCACATGGCATTTCAGGACAAGCAAGAAACAACTCACCCTGCCTCAAAATTTCTTCACGTGACATTCTACCCCGCCCACAGTGTCCTCTCCTGAGCATAGATGGTACCACACAAAGCGGCGTGTGTTTAAAAGTTGGAGCATTTAATACTCCTTGCGAGAGATGGCTGTTCCCAGACCTCAGCACCATTATCGTTATTAATAGAATCCCCAAGGGTTACAAAAAATCCAGCATTGCCATCAGAATCTAAAACTCCCAGACACGGTCACTCGAGTTAATTGATTAATTCGGTATTTTAGCAGGAACACAAAATCCCACTATGTGTAAAGAGAGACTGAAGCCCTCTCTGTTCTGTGTGGGCATTTGAGCCCCTACTGCGCTCCCTGTAAAAGAGGGGAGTTTGCCCCAGCGTCACTGATGAAAGATGCCCCGTCCCTCCTGAAGTGCAGTTTGCTGTGCAGCTTATCGGCTGCTGCCTGCCACCCCAGAGGTGGCTGCATTTCAGCAGAGCTGAATGTCTGCAGTTTGGGAAGGGTTTGGGGGTCCCATGGGATGAAAGATGCTACAGAAATGGCATTAGCACTATGGTGCGAGACAGCAGCTCAGCTCCTAGACTGGGAGTTTGGATGTTAAGCTTCCAATCCCTGCAATGAGCCTTTCATTAAAACTCATTCAACTCGTGCTAGGCCGAGCGCCACAGGCCTGGGTTTGCAAAGCGCTACACAAAGGCGTGTTAGTTTTGGCAGCATCCCTCTGGTTTGCTCAGCAGTATAGAATGAGCCCAGCATGCTGGAAGGAGATGCTTCTCTTCCACCCTTCCATAGCATCGTCCATCCAATGAGCCTGAAGTGTCCCAGGCACTCCCCTCGTGAGCCAGGACAGTATCCTGAGCCACGTTCTACAGATGGGGACACAGACTCACCGAGGCCTCCCAGCGATCAGCGGCAGTGCTGGGAAAGGAACCCAGATCCCTGGAACCCCTCTCCTGTTCGTTACCCACGAGAAGCAGAGACAAAAGGATGGAGAAAGTGTTGCCTAGTGGCTAGTGCACTGGACCAGGAGTTAGGAAACCTAGGTTCTATTCCTGGCTCTGCCTGTGGCCTGCAGGGTGACCTGGGGCAAGTCACTGCCCCTCTCTGTGCCTCAATTTCCCTGTCTATAATATGGGGATAACGATACTGACGACTTTTGTAAAGGGCTTTGTAATCTACTGATGACAAGAGTTGGGTATTATCATAGGACATTCCCCACAGGAAGGGCTTCAGTCCTGCCGGCAGTATTTAACCCAATCCCCTGCTCCAAACATTACACCTTTGGGTGAGCGACCTGGACGAGGATCTGGGGAATCCAATCCCCGCTAGTTGGGGAAGGGCAGCCCCGGTTTTCCTCGGCACTTCTGAAGGCGCAGTCAGGAGAGTGGCTATGCCAGCTCCTGGATCCAGGCTTGCTGCTGTGTGAGAGGAGGCTCTAGGGAACCCCTGGTTAAAGTTCCAGACAGAAGCAAGGCCTGAGGTGAGTCCCTTCCTTTCGCTGCAGTTCACCCCTGGGTGCTCCTGCCAGGCACGGCTCATCCCTGAGGCTTGTAACACTGTTTCACAAAAGGGAAGGGTTTTTCTTTGGCCTTTGGAATGGATGAGATTGCACCAAACAGCCAGGTATGAAGCAAAACTTTCGTGGGGCAAGATATAATCTCACAGCCTCCTTTCAAAACCTTCCCCTCATCCAGACCACACAGGCCGAGTGCTGGGCCATGCCACCCCCACACTCAGCTGGTTCTTCAAGAACAGGGTCTGTTATGTTTCCAGCAAAGTGCTACTCACATGCAAGCTTGTTTGCTCTGTGCAGCTGCCTCCTTCCTTGGCTGGAGTACTATAAGAAGCCATTGAAGCAGATCCCCCAGTTTCTCTACTTTGCAGCTCATGCACCCCCAAAACACTGGAACGGTCACAGGCTCCAGAAGGGGGTTTTCAGAGGAACCCCCTGTTAGAACAGCCCTGGCTAATCTGCAGTGACTCCTGCAGCAGGCAGCTTTGTCCTGTACCCAAGCCCTGGAGCCCAGATGGGATACAGTGCTGCTGAACCGAGTATCGCTATTCCTGGACTGATGCACCGCCACCAGTGAATCCCCTCAGCGTCCCTGTGAGACGTGCTTTCCAAAGTAGCCTGCTACAGGTACTCCTTAATGTACTGCAGGCAAAACAGTTGCTCCTGGACAGCAAGAGATGCCTGAGGAATCTTGGGGAATGGGGGGGAGGGATAGCTCAGTGGTTTGAACATTGGCCTGCTAAACCCAGGGTTGTGAGTTCAATCCTTGAGGGGGCCATTTAGGGATCTGGGGCAAAAATTGGGGCTTGGTCCTGCTTTGAACAGAGGGTTGGACTAGATGACCTCTTGAGGTCCCTTCCAACCCTGATATTCTGTGAATGTCGGTATCTCCAGAGAATGCTACAGGACAGGAAGCCTTCCTCTGCCTTCCTTGGGGAGAGGAGAAAGAAATTCCTGGTGCTGACGCCCTACGTGGAATGGACCTGACCTAGGGGCCCTCTGGCAACCAGATGCTCACACTCTTTCTGGACACGCAGCCCAATACCATCCTGGGGACCACTTCCTTGCAAGCCAATTGTCACATCCTCCCATATGCCCTGCGTGGCAGTCCCAGGCCCACATGCAACTTGGGTTCTCAGCACTGCCAGCTCTCATCATATCTGATGTTTTTCTTAAAGATGCAGGCAGCTCCTGGATAGGACTGATTGCATGAGCAATTGTGATTGTGGAGGAAGTGACCCGAGTGCACCTTAAAGGCTTAAACTCCCCCCCACAACATGGCAAATAAAAAGCCCCCCACATTTATTATTAGTTTTTAAATTCACGTGGTTTTTGGGGGGAACTCATGCTTTGTGAACTTTGGGGGTTTACAGTACTGAGGACACAAACTTGTATGAGCTAAAAGGTACGTGCATTTTAAATCGCTCTGTCAGGCTGGGCAAGCAGGAGAACAAACAGCTAGAGGTTTGGAGGGGAGGGAGGCGAGGAGACTGGATCTGAGGGAGCGAGATCTCAGAAGGAGCAGAAGGAGGGAGGCGGTGGCAGGAGGAGCAGGAGGAGGGAGGTGGAGGTGGTCGCAGGAGCGAGGCAGTCGCAGGAAGAGCTCTCATGCTGAGTTACCTGCAGGGCAGTGCCCAAGCACAGCCCAGAGCCGGATCTCTAGAAGTGGGTGTCTAGGTCTCCCTTTGCAACGCAGCTGTGCAATAGCCTGGCCGATGCAGCGTGCGGTGGGAGTGCTGAACACTGTAACAAATGCTACAAAGATCATCCCCTTTGACTGGAACGAATGCAACATCCCTTTTCTGATGCATGTGACTCAAGAGACCTGGTCTGTTACAGATAGCGCCCTTCCAACCCATTAGCTGGAACAGCACCTGAGCGCCATACTCCAGAGCACAATTAAACCCTTGTCTTACCAAGACAAACAGAGGGAGAAGGTGCCACCACATTAGGTCTCACCCGGGGCCCAATCTGCGCCCCATCAAAGTCAGTGGAGGTGGAGCTCAAGGCTGCATCATGGGAGCAAGAGCTGAGCTCCCCCATGCCAACACCTCTGAGAGAGGAACTGGTGACAGTCCCAAGCAGCGACACCAGGCAGCAAAAAACTTCACACGGCCCTGGAAGCCCCACAAGCCCCAGCCCCCATCCAGCCACAGAGCTCCCTCCACCACTGTGCTGTCACCCGGGTGGGAAAGACATCCAAGACACGACTGCTGGGAGGGGCCAAGCAGCGCTGCTCCTGCTGGAACAATCATCCCCGGAGTCACCTCCCACCAAGGAAGGAGATGGGGAATCATAATTACAGTCTGCGCCAAGATATGATGGTTAAAAATAACTCCCTTTCAGTGTAACCTTCCAGCGCCACCCACGCCCAGGGGGCAAAGAGGAGATGCTCCCAGAGCCCTCTGCCATGTGCAAGAGCCGCGCTGCCCCCTTCCTCCATCCTTAGCTTTGCTTTGATCCCTTGGTCAGTCTCCCCTTTAATATCTGAGTTGTTGGACTCGGGGCCCTGGGAGGTTGGAGGCTGCTCGTTCCTCCCAGGACAAGGACAGCAGGGGCAGTGGCAGAGATCAGCCAGGGTGCCCAACATCAAAGGGACCACGTCTTGGGGCTGAGCTCCCCCGCCATGGCCCATTCAGCCCCTGGCTGTGCCAGGGAGTTGACCAACAGGGGTCACTTAGTGCTAACTGTGATGGTGGATCCTGTGATGGGATTGGGTCCATAATGACCCAGAACAGTTAGCTCCCCCACAGCCGCTGGTGTGAAATGAATCAGAGGGCTCGGGTCCGTGCCCAGTGCACTGGCATTCCCATCACAAGAACCTCATCAGAGTTGGCAGGAATTAGCCATCTCCACAGAAAAGCCAGTGCCCATCCCCCCTCCCCCCCCCCGAATGCTCATTTCAGATGGGGATGGAGTACACAGTGGCAAGGTGTAGGGTGTGAGGAGGCCTCCCCTGGTCTGGGGCTCACTGGAGCATTTTCAGCCCATCAACAATAAAGTCATGAAGAGCAAGGTTATGCACTAAAAGGCTGCCCGGAGAGGGCGTGACCACCACTCTGCCATGCGCTCGGGGGCCCTGCCTCGTTCTGCTCCTGAGGGAACAGTGTCCAGCAAGAAACGCCAGCAGCTCTGCCAGACCACAGAAGCCCTGGTGCTGCCACCGCCCCCTCTGGGCGGATACAATCCTGAGGCAGCTGCTGGGCTTCCCTGCTGAAATGCCTTTGAGAGCAGGCCAGGCACAGGCCAGCGCCCAGAGCCTGCTGCCGGGGCAAGGGGCGCTGCATGCAGGGCTGCTTAGGACAAGGATGAAGGGCCCCCCACTGGGCTGCAAATGGACAATCCCCAGCAGCAAGTGGGCAGCAGCAGGTCCCATCTCAGCCTTCAGCATCATTTAGGGACTCTGGGGAGCCAGGCCCTGGCCCTGACCCTGGGGAAAGGAGTCAGAAGGGAGGGCAGTGGGAGCAGGCCAGGAAGTGGGTTCATGCCCTCCCCCATCTCAGAGACATGTTTGAGTCCCCCAGGCACACCCCTGGTGCGAGACTCAAAGCCCAGGGTGAGCAGCAGAGGCCCCTGTTATACTGCAGAGCCCAGGCAGGGAGCGGAGCTGGAGGGCTCAGGGCAACCTCTCTGCTAGGACGACGCGCCCACAGCACAGACAGGAGCCCGGGACAGAGCCACAGGCCTGGAGCGGACTGGCGAGGAGGGGTGAAGACCAGGCATGAGAGGGGCTGGCAGGTAGCATGACAAGCCTCTGAGAGCGTGTGAGGGGATCAACCCCGTCCTGGAAGCCGCAGGGGGGAGTGAAGAAAATAGAAGCTGGTGAAATGCGATGTGGCTGGAGCCACCGAACGAGACCCACTAAAACCCCAGCCAGAGCCACATGGGCTTCTATTTCTGGGCCCCTAGCACTGGAGAGAAGGAAAGTGACGTGAAGGCCAGAGGAAGCTTCTAGGTGCAGAGCGGGGCAAGCAGGACGTTCACTTAGGAAGCCCTGGTGCTGGTTCTCCAGCAGGCACTAGCCCGATGCTGCCATGTTCCGTTCCCAACGCAGCAGGGGGATGGTTGGAATGGAAAACACCCACCTTGTTCCATACCGTTCGTCGCCCCTCCCCCTTTGAGCAAAGCACCCTTGGGCCCTACACTTCTTAACAGCATCTCCTTACTTGTCAGTCCCCATCCCACTCCATGCCTCAGCTCCCTGCTCCAGCCCCCTTGGCCCACAGCCAGATCCCAACCTCCAGCGAGCTCACTAGGATGAATGTTTGAACAGCAAGCCAGGCTGCGGAGAGACTCGGGAATCAGCTGAGACTCATCAGCTTAGTGATTTCAGGCTTGCTCTTTGCTCCGGAGTAGCCCCACACACTGGCTTCAGTAGCATTGCTCCCGTGAGTAAGGGTTACCAGTCCACAGGATCTTGTGCTGGTCCTTCTCGTCCGAGTCTTTTAGCCGAGAAGTTAGGAACAAAAGAGACCTCCCAGAACTGGTGCTGGATTGCTCCCTGCAGTCTGTATTTCCCAGAGCTTTGTCTAGTCCAGCCTCAAGCGACTCAAGCAATGGGGCAGAGTCTTCTGTAGCCTGCCGGAACTCACTGATTGGATGTTTTGGCTGGTATCCAACCTAGATTTTCCTTTGCTCAATTTCCCCTGCTAATCTCAGCGATGCCTCCTTGCCCTAAATAATGCCTCTGCCCCCTTGGCTTTTCAACCTGTCACAGCTACTGCCCCTTTTTCCATCATCATTAGACTGCTTCCATTTCTTCCCATGGATAAAGAGTTCAGCTGCCAAGCCCAGAAGGAAATAAAATGGGCAACGTGGGAAATAAGGACGGGGGTCTTTATGGGTTTTTCTCCGCAGAAACCAAGCCTGTTTAATTGTTCACTGCCCATTATTATCCTTAGGGCTGCCACTTTCTTGGCTTCCTCCCTCGGGTAAAGTCTGTGTGTCATGACAATTGTGATATTTGCAGCGAGCCATCAGCATACCCCAATGCAGTGTCACCTTGTGATGACATTCCCGTTAGCCTCCAAACTAATGGGGAACTATTAATTAAATCACGAGTAAGTAGATTTTCTCCTGCGCCTTTCACACAAGGATCTAACAGGCTTTACAAGCGCAAACATGAACTCATTAACTGCCAGAGCCTGGGAGATAGAAAAGCATTATCCCCATTTCACAGACAGGTAAGTTGAGCCACAGAGAGTTGGGACTAGGACTCAGGAGTCCCAGTGGCCAATCCCCTGGCCTAATCATGGGGCTCTGCCTTCCTCTGGATGTCTGCCAAGCTTAAAGCTGGAGAGAGCAGGACAGATCTCCTCAAATCTGGTACCATCGATATCAGTTAGGACTTATGGCCACTCAACTCCCCACACAGGAGCCAGGAAGAGGGTTAGCACCCACTGCAGGCTGGGGAAGCTCCAAGCAACACAGGCTAGCAGCACTGGCTGTCTTCCTTCAGGGTGACACAGCCAGGAAACAGCTACTAGCACTGGGGGGTTTCAAAATGTATTTGCACAGAGGCATTCAATGCCTTAAGGGCCCATGTGCATCAAACACGCTGCAAGACATTGGGAGCCTGGTGCCAGGTCTGTCCTAAATCGCCATGTATCTGGGCCTGATCCTGTGTGGTGCTGAGTGCTCTCAATGCTGGTGTGGGATGGAGGACCTGATGCCAATCTCTTGAAATAGGGCCTTAAAAATCCACCTATCCCAGCCCCTGCGGGAGAACAACCTCTGCAAGGGTCCTGCAGCCAGAAAGGGGGTGACACTGGTGCAGCAGTCTGCCAGCATGTCCTGAGCACCCCTGTTTTATTCTGCTGCTGGGTCATTTCAGCAGCTGTGACCCCAGCCTGTCCCACACAGAAGAGGCCCATGTGTGGGAAGTGTACGTGCAAAACAATCCCCCTTCAGGCGATGGATTCAGAACAGGGCTTGCAGCTGTAAGAATCAGAGCTCGGCATCTAAAATACCACAGCGCTGTTCATGCATCGCAGTGTAGCTCTCCATCCTGAATTTGCCCTGGGCTCCCGGACACATCAGCTTCTTCCAACCCTGCAGCCGCTAACCAGTCCCTGAATATTTTGCTGACCCGAGCGGTCACCTGTTCTGCCCAGCTGGTGGGCTGGCAACCAACTGGGCTTTTTATTTGGTTGTATTTTTAGGTTGCATGATCCAAACCAGAGCCAGCTGCAGGCGCTACCAGGCTCGTCACTGCACTGTAAAAGTCAACTAAGGGCCAGCAGCGTAAAGGAGTTTGCTTTGGGAGGGAGCATGGTCTGGTGGTTAGAGCACGGGACAGGGAAATCAGGACTCCTGGGTTCTGTCACTGATTCACTCTAGGATCATATGCAAGGCACTCATGGCCTGATTTTCACAGGTGCTCATCAGACTCTCAACCAGGATGAAGGGAACAAACAAACTGGAGCAGGCAGGGACTAGTAGGAAAGAACCAAACAGCAGAGTGACCCAGAAAGATCAGAGCCACGGACAAGGCAGGCAGTGGAGGGGAGCCTGGGTTCTATATAGGGAAAGCTTTATACCCAGAGAGCAGTGACCTAGCCCTCCTGGATTGTTCCCAGCAGTAAATTAACCCTGGCTTCTTTGGGATTTATACTACATGGGGTTTATTCCTTACTACCCCTAACAGAGATGTGCAGAAGCATCCAGCTGATTGCTAATTACAAAGCCTGCTTTAGGCAGATTTGTTCTGCTAATTACACTAATCACCATGGCTGGGAACTGAACTACAATCTGTCACACGTGGGTCAAGCCAGTTAGATGGCCACATAACTCATTACAGGTTTCTTAGAAAGGGTTTCTCATCTAATTGTCTCTACTCTGGCCCACTGCCCAACATGGGCTAAGGTTGCACTTCTCTGGGCAGATTCTGAAAGGATACCGGCATGGCTCATTGTTTGCACCCTTTAAAACAATGAATAAATCCTATCTCAAGAGAACAGTATATTAACATTCTAAGCTCAGGGTGTGTTTTTTTTTTTAAGCTCCTTCACCTAATTGAAGGGGACAGAGTGGGCCAATAGCAGCCTTTCCTCTAAAAATTCCTACTCACTGGAAGTGGCACAGGGTCTCAGAGTAGCCGAAAGAAGGAAATGGGAGAGATAGCTCAGTGGTTTGAGCATTGGCCTGCTAAACCCAGGGTTGTGGGCTCAATCCTTGAGGAGGCCATTTAGAGAATCTGGGGCAAAAATTGGGGGAGTGGTCCTGCTTTGAGCAGGAGGTTGGACTCCTGAGGTTCTATGAAATGTACATACCAACATATTTAGTGAATGATCCAGCAAAAAGAAGTCAGAGAAAAAACACATGGGCTGCAATTTTTAAGGCATTGGCTGAGTGCTCAGCTCCCATTGACTTTGGTCCCTTAGGCATCTTTGAAAATTCCAGCAATAGAGAGGAAGATAAAAGCTGCTCTATGGGGCTCCTAAATTATTGAACGTTCATAGCCGGGGAGGAGATCCCAGGGGTGGATTTCTTCCCTAGTGCAGCCAAGGCCAGAGAAGAGGATTTACAAGTCTGGCTGGCATTACTCAATAACATCTTGGAACCCCCCCCCCCCCCCCACCTCTTGCCCCAGCTCCCCTGTGACTGTCCATGCAAAGTCCCCGCCATTGGCGGTTCCAGGATATTGTTCCTTTAAACGGCTGCTTTTGGAACACAGTATGAGGACAGAGCCTTGGCCAAGGGCATCTCATCCCAGCACAGACCCAACGAAACCCTACAAGCACTGTTGCATTTCCCCCAGCCCTGTCACACACCTCTTAGCTTCAGAGGATGCAGATTTATGAACAGGAGTTTAACTCACCTTCAGGTCAATGCCTGAGAGACTGGGATTTTAGCCTCTGCAGCCCGATTCCCTCTCTGTCCCTTCCTGGCCCCCTTAACACAAGGGGAAGTTGCACGAAGATTGATCCTGTGGTTTCTGTGCAAAGGGCCGGCCGGAGTCTCTTTCTACAGCAGTTCTCGGATTCGAAATCTCCAACAGCCTCCTAGCCATGGACTAGATCAGCCTCCCTAGATCCTCTGTCTCTCTTCTCAGCCAAAATCTGCCTCCAGGATCCAGCTGCATGTAAACACTCTGGGATTTGCCCTGGGGGAGCCTTCCCGCCGTAGGTTGCACGTAGTCTATGACAACCAACTGTTTACATGTGTGTTTCCCCTTCCCCACCCACCCACAGCACACTTCTAGGAATTTCACTGCTGACCCAGTGGAGTTTGTCCAGGAAGTTTCTCCCCTGGGGGGCGAAGGAGGTTTGACAGGAACCCGCCCCACTTTACAAGACTAACTGTTGGGTTTCTTAACGTGCTAATCCCCAGCTGAATCAGTCACCTACCAGCTGCTGCGGAGCCACCCCCAGCGCGCCGAGTCCGCTGCTCTCCCCATGCGAAGCGTTTCCAAAGCCGGGCGCCTCTCTCCCGGGCGGATGAGCGGAGAAGCGCGGCGAATCGCCAGCTGCGGGAAACCTGAGGCCGGGGGGCGAGCCGGCTGTCCCCGGGAGCGGCGGGCTCCGCGGGGAAGTTTCTGCGCTCTCGGGGAGGCCGGACGAAGGCGCAGGAACCAGAGGCAGCAACCGCAGCCGCGCAAGCAGAGGGTTTCCTCGCGGCCCCGGCACTCACCCGCCCGGCCCAGCTCGGCCACTTTCGGGGCGCCAGGGTGGGCCGAGTCCTGCCAGCGAAGTGCAGGGCCCCGCCCGGCCGGTGGCACTCGGGGCGGGGATGCTCAGCCCACGCTGGAGTGGGAGGGGAAGGGTCACGTCTCTCCACCCCGCCTTGTGGCCGGCGGAAAGGGGCAGGCAGCGCCCGGCACGGGAGGTGGCCCCGGGTCACTCACTCCGCAGCCAGACGCGCGGCTGCGCCAGGGGCCCACGGGATCCGGAGCGCCCGGCCCAGGCACTGACCTCTCCGCGCAGCCACGCCGACCCCCTGCCGGCAGGCCCCGCTGCGGGGGGCGCCCGGGTCCCGCGGCTGCAGCTGCTCCAGCCCCCGGAGCCCAGGCTCCATGCTGTGCCCCCTAGAGGCGCCTCCGGCGGTGGGACGCAGCGCAAGGGCAGCGGCTGCGGGGGGCTCAAGCCCGGGCGCAAGGGTCCATCCTCTCCGCCCTGCTGCGTGCGTGGGGTGGCTGCTTCCCAGCTAGGGCGTCTCAGCGCCCCCCCCACCCTGCCCGGGATCTCCTCCCCTTAATCCTCCACTGGCCTCCTTTTAAACCCTGGCTCCCCTCCTCCTCTCCCTTGTCTTCCGCCGTTCTTCCCTCGGGCGCACACGTTCCCTCTCCCGCTTCCCCCCCTGCTGGTCTCGGATTTCTCCCCACCCTCCCCTCGCGGCCCTGCTGCCTTGGGAGAGTTCTTCGGTGGCTTCTTTTCTTCTTCTTCTTCTTTCTTTTTTTTAAAAAAAAACATCTGCACCATAAAGTGACAGAAATAAAAATGAAAAAGACTCCGGCCCCCCCCAGCCCTCAGTTGCTCTGCAAGATAGTCTCTGATTTCCTCGCACAGCGGTTTAGAAGGAGAGGGAAAAAACTAGAGCGCCCTTTTTGGATGAAACTCGGACTGGTTCTTAGCACCAGAGGGGGGGGTAATTAAAAATCAGTGTGGAACAGGTTTAAAAATACATAGAGGCAGGCGGGAAAGGCTGAGGACATTCTCCCCTTAGATTCTAACAAGTTTAAGGTGAGTCAAGGGGGGATAAAAGACAAAAGTGCTTTGGATTCTTATATATTGATTTGTTTTAACTGTACTGTAGACTTTCACTCCCCTTTGACTGGATGGTGACCGATTGTGGCCGCTGGGAACTCCATGAGGGCAGCAAGGGTCAACAGAGGAAGGCTGGATGATCTTGTGGTTAACGCATTGGGCTGGGATTTGGGAGCTGTGACTCCAATTCCCAGCTCTGCTACAGACTTTCTCTCTCTGCCTGACCTCCGGCACATCACTGACTGTAATATCACCGTTATGATTCTTCCACCCAGGGATGGTGTGAGAACAGATCCATAAATATATGCGCAGACTCGGATACTAAGATGAGAGGCCAATAGAGATAGATCCTGTTGATTTGAAAGCCCACTTTCCTACACAGATGCTAAGGAAGTCTCCCACAGCTGCCAGCAGTACAGGGCATGTGAGACACAGTGGAATGGTTCTGATTTTTTCCAAGAAGAGGACAGTGGGGCAGACAGACAGACTTGCTATTTCATTACAGACTCTCTTTACCTTCTGCCTCCCAAATGTACCTCTTCTATGTGGTATCATTCACCATGAAAGCCTGCTGCACTAAATACAGTCACTTTTGGTGACTAACATACTGGACAAGGGCCTGGAGGGATGTTTAAATTAAGGTCTCAAGGCATGTCCTAGGTTGGCTAATAATGAAAAGGAAAGATTTTTTAGAAACAGTTTCAAATATGCTGGTGTGTGTATTTTTTCCTCCATCAGTAGCAGGATGTACAGGAAGAGTGGACCTAAAAATAACCAAGGTATTACACAGACACACATTCCCCGTTCATTGAACAGCGTACCTCACATCTGAATTGCAATTGGCACAGTGTGATGATTGGAACAAATGGCCAGTTTGCTCAGACTTGTTCTAGCTGACCTGCTAATGCACGAAACAGCCTATCACATGCACACCAGCTTGCACCCAGGCAGGAATGGGCCACCTCCATCAGTTTCAAGGAGCCAAATTCCTGTTGACCTGTAGCAGACAAAAGCCTGTTCATCAGCTCTTTCATTAAAACACTGCTGGACCTTGCCCTTCCCCCACTCGGTTTGGGGATCAAATCCCACAGTGCATATGCGTAACATCACTGGCAAGTTTGATGAAGTCAGGGCTGCAGGATTTGGTGCCCAGGGCATGGCAGGTCTGCTTTGGAAGATACAGGGCTCAGTTCACCAATGACTTACATTGTATGCCATCTTTTTGTATGCTGGGGGGGCACCTGCCCATTTGTTTATAGTAGTCCAAGGGGTAGAGCAGGGGTCTAGGCATCAGGACTCCTGGATTCTCTTCCCAGCTCTGGGATGGGAGTGAGAGAGTCAGGACTCCTGGGTTCTCTTCCCAGCTCTTCCATTAACATGCTGTATGGCCTTGTGCAAACCGCTTTGTTTCTCTCACATTACCTCCCTCCTGGAGATGTTGCAAGGCTTAATTCAAGTGGTGTTTGGAAAGCACTTTGGAGGTCTTTGGATGAGAAGCCCAAAGGAAAGGCAAAGGGTTATTATGACATTTCAAATGGCTAGCTCCACTCTTGAATCAGAAAGCTGCATGGCTGAGCCCTCTGCAAGGAGGAAAGTTAGCACAGAAACACCATGGAGTCATTGTTCCTGACCTTACTTTTTCCAACACTTTGCACCACATTAAAGCCCCTGCACAAGCATCTGAGCCTGGCTCCATACGCCAGGAAAAAATAATTCTTTAAAGAAAGATATTTGATTTATATTCAGGGTCTACACATGGGCCAGATCCTCCTTCCCCTGTGGCCAGCACTAGATCTAAAGCTGGATTTTTCAGTGGTGCTGACCTCCTATTACGTCTCTGGGAGCTGGGTGTCTTCTGATTTACCTCAGAGTTAACGCCAGCCATGTGAATGGTTCTGATCCATAACAGCCTAGTTCAGGACTGTCAGTCCCCTGAACCAACAGCAGAGGGGAGATTAGTTATTAGGTGCACATTGGATGCTAGAGGAAATTCCCTGCTAGGATGTTATCCCAGGTTCCTCCTGCTTTGCAAATAAACATCATCTTGACATTTGCTCTACATGACACCCAGCATGGTCCAGATATAAGAGCAGAGGGATGAGAGGCAGATCCACTCCAGTTTCAGCTCTGCCACTGCCTTGCTGTGTGATCTTCTGCAACCTCTCTGTGCTTGACTTTCCCCATCCATTGTATAGGTTTTCCTACATCCCAGCTGCTGAGGGAGGGCAAAGCATTAGCATGATTATACTCCCTGCTCCTTGTTCTGGGCCTGAGGCATCCAGCCTGGCTACAAGGAGATGCATGGGAAGAGTAGAACAGCCAGGACCTTATATCACAGAGAAGGAATGTTGTTATGGGAAGGTGAGGATGACTCACACTGGAGAACACACAACTGTTAGAGCAGGTTTTTGCACAAGATTTCAGAGGCAGCAGAACTTTCCTTCTTAGGAGGAATTGGGAGTGAAGCCTCTGGAAATGAGCCCCACTTGGGTGCCAGCATAAGGTCAGGCAGAGGCCTCTGCCGGGCCGCACTGGACAGCAGTGGCATATGCTGCTTCCTCATGCCGGAGCTCTGCACAGGGGGGGCGTCCCCACAGAGGGGACCCGGCCCAAGCAGCAGCAAAAAGCTGCACCAAATGCACCTCTCACTCAGCCACGTTTCCCTTCCGTCTGGGCTGGTCAGGTCATTAAAGGCACATTCTGGGGGCTGGATTACGAGCAGCTTCCCCTCTCCATAGGGTCTGAGGGATCCTCTGCAAAGAAGGGGGCATGGAGTCTCAGCCAGATACCCAGAACTTGCAGAGCAGGCTGAAGAATGGGTGGGGAAGAGGAGATGTGGCAGCTAGGTGGTTAGAGATGCTGGTGGGAGGCAGGTCCAGGGTGAGGGAGGTTTAGGATGCATGGGGGGGGGGGGTTTGATCCATCGCCATTCAATTCAGGGGGGGCAGCTGCCCATGGGAGGAAGGGGAAGGTAAGGGGTAGTGACAAGCTCGTGCAACCTGCCCAGGGCCTGTGCTGATGCCTAGCGCCAGCTATGTGCCTGACACGGTAGTGTCAGGCTCCTGCTAGGAGAGGAACCTACAGGTATGTCTACCCTACACAATAAACCTGGATTCTGACTCGGGTTTGAGCCCCAGCCCCCTTCTGCTCACACACACACACAAGTCAGGCTGACTCGGGTCAGGAAGCATCCAGGACCCAAATCCTAGGACCCTGAGGGGGGGTTGGTCAGAGCCCAAGTCTCTTTGTGACTTGGGTCCCAAGTCCTGTAATTTTGCAGTGAAGATGCAGCTCAAGCTGCAGACACGAGTTGGAAGGTCTGCACAGTGCAGGATGGATGCGGGACCCGGCTGGGAGACCTGGGGCAGCAATGGTAAGCCCAGGTTTACACTGCAGCCTGGACACTCAAGCCGGGGCTTGGAAACACAGAGTCTGCAAGCCCGGGTCCCAGGGTTAGTGTGCAGTGTAGACATACCATAGAAGAGGGCAGGGAGTGGGACTGCCTGGGGCTTTCCTCCCCTCCGGCCAAGTCACTGCCATGTGCCCCCAGACATTTCTCATCGTATACATTGCCAGGAGCCACCTGTGCTGCAGCCTCTAGCCCCAGCCCCTCGGCTGCCACATCCAGCCCCCGCCACCCAGCTGCAGTGTCACTCCCCATCCCTGAGAGCATGCTGGTCCCCGTCACCTCTGCCAGTGATACACAGTGGCTGAGGGCATCGCTGCACCCAGTTGTTATACTGCCGCCTGAGCTGATGCCTTTTCTACTGCAGGCTCGCAGCTCTGGGCTGCCAAGAATGAGATGCCACAGGCGCTGATGGGGGCAGCTAGCGCTTAACCCCGCGGCTAGGGAAACTGAGGTACAGGGAGGTGATGACATGTGTCAAGGTCACACTGTGAGAACATGGCAGATGGAGAAATGGTCCTGAAAGTCATTGGTTAATTGGAGTCGCCTGTGGTCATGGACTTCCCAGGTTTGGGAGATGACCCACACAATTTTTGGCTGAAGGGGGATCAGCCTGGGCTTTTGCTGCTGTGTGAACAGGCAGAGACACACATGTACACTACTAGGCATTAAAGTTCGTACAGGATGAACACTTACAACAATCTAGCTTTATTTAGGACTTAACTAGGAACGGAGCCCTTGAAAATGAAATCCCCACATATCCCATCCAAATTCCAACTGGGTCACTGTAGTTTGATTTGGAAACTGGACTCAAAGGGTGATGTAGATTGTTGGACAGCTGCCACATTCCACCCCAGAGGTAGCACCATTTCAGTGGTTAAGAGACACAGCCGCTATATAAATTGTTTGAATTTTGACAGAGCAATTGCACTGAGATCAGATCGGAGGAGAGTTCTGCAAATGAAAGCTCATTATCTTTACATGTCACTGGAAAAGTAATTATATCTAGTTTTTTAATAAGGTCTTGGAAACAGCCTGAAACGTGAAGTCCCAAGATATTAACTAATCAACATTTACAGGAAAATTTACACATTTTTGGGAAGTTGGTTAGACTTTTATTCCTTTACAAGGATAAACTCAAATCAGCAGAACTCATTAATTTACAAAACCCTGAGTTACATGACACTGATCATTGGAGAGGGAGCTTTTTCAGAGAAATAGAGCGCTGTATTACAAATCCTCACTTATATTGTGTTTGAGGCTCCACTGCTTTATGACTTGGGACATAATTTACACCTCTGGAAAGAGGGTGTAAAATTAAACCAATTTGATTTACAAGGCAGTGGAGAATCAGACTCATAAGTGATACTTTCTCAAGCCCATTGATTTCAAAAAGTACTGTTCAAGGGAAGGGTTGAAAAATTAAGCCCTCAATACAATCAGTTTAAAGGAACTTAACTAAGAGCCAGAATTGAGCTCCATAAACAAGTTTTTATACAAGCAAAGGTCAATAGAAATATATCCTGGGAATTCAATAAAATGCTCAGTAGAAAGTATTACAAAAAAATTGCATTTGCAACCCACACATTGCAGCATCCTGCTAACATAAAAGGGAAGGTGAAACTGACTTAAGTGAAATTGAGGAGCTAAAGGAAATGCCAATCAGCATACATACTGAGAAGTGCCTTCAGTATGCCCCACACTGACAGTGCAAATCAGTGCAAGCGCTCCTGGTGAGGATGCACGCCACTGACACAAGGAGTGTAGCGTGGATGTGTAAAACCTATTTAATTGCTGTGGTGTATGTCAACATAACTTAGGTAGACTCATTTTTGTAGCATAGACGTGCCTCAGTTCCAACAGCAAGGGCTTATCAGAAGCTGGAGGAGAAAGTCTGTTTTCAAACAGTTTTTACTTTCACCCAGTGTCTCTTTAAAGCACAGAACATACAGTACGTTATTAACTGAGTACACAGATGGAGCCTGGCAGGAATAGGGAAGAGCCAGAATTCAGTCCCATGGAGCACCTTCAGTTCCTTCACCCTGGACAGCCTGAAATGGGATTAACAGGCCACTTGCAAGCCACTGGAAATGTCAAACAAGGAGGGTTGAACTTCTTCTTAGCATATGTGCAATGTACCTCAGGTGGCACATGATCTAAATTCCTTCTAAGCTGCTGTCCTCCGGCCCCGGGGCTGCTGCTGTTAGAGAGCTGGGGGGGGGGGCAGAGGAAGTCCTCTCTCTCCACCGCAGCCCTGGGGCAGCCTGCACCCCAAACCCCTCATCCCCAGCCCCATCCCAGAGCCCGCACCCCCAGCCAGAGCCCTCCTCTCCCACACCCCAACCCTTTGCTCTAACCCTAATCCCCTCCCACACTCCAAACCCCTCGGCCTCACCCCCGCCACACATCACCTCCATATTGGTGCCCATAATGTTCATTCCACATGTGGATATAAAAAATTAGAGAGAACATTGCCCATGACCAGGATTCATCACTAAATTTGGGCCATGGGTTGGCTCATTAGCTTCCCTGGCCCGGGCCAGGCTCTGAAAGGGAGTGTGATGTGAACACTGATCTGAGCTCCCTGGAGTTTGCACTGGATGGACACATCTGGCTCTGTGGACTTTGCCTTGCAGGGCCACCACTGACTGAGAGCTCCCTTGCCTTGATCGTGCAGGGGATTGCAGGCCAGCAGGGACAGCCCATCACGCTAGCCCCTTAAACCTCCCTCACCGTCTGCCAGCCTTTGGGGGGCAGGAACATTCCCGGACTCCAGCACTAGCTCTGTCTGTCTTACCTTGGTAGAATTTTGGGTCAGCCTGTGGTGGTGTCTTTGGGTACGTCTACACTGCAATAAAACCCCCGCGCCTGGCCCGTGACAGCTGACTTGGGTTCATGGGGCTCGGGCTATGGGGCTATAAAATCACAGTGCAAACATTCAGGCTGTCCACTGCGATTTATAGCCAACTTTTCAAACTACTGGGGGGATGCTCAACCCCCAGCAATATCCCAGGCCCCCACTCCACCTCTTCCCCAAGGCTCCACCCCTGCCCCATCTCTTCCTGCCCAGTTCTGCCCCCTTCCCCAAGTGTGCAGCATCCTTGCTCCTCCCTCTCCCTCCCAGCCCCCCTGCCTGCCACAAAACAGCTGATTGTGACAGGCGGGAGGCGCTGATTCACAGGGCTGCTGGTGGGCGGGAGGCGCTGGGGGGAGCTGATGGGGGGCTGCCGGTGGGTGCTCTGCACCCACCATTTTTCCCTGTGGGTGCTCCAGCTCCAGAGCACCCACGGAGTCAGCACCTATGAGCCCTGCAGCCCGAGCCTGACTCAGCTGACATAGCCAGCTGCAGGTGTTTTATTGCACTGTAGACATACTCTTTGAGAAGGAATTAAAAAGGGGACAAATGCCAAAGTAGCTGCCCTAAAACCTCCCAAACCAAAATGCTAGCATAATTAGGGTCTTCTCCAGGCTTGTAAAACAGTGCTTAGAGGGTACACCTGGGCTCAGGCCCCCACTGTACTGGGTTCTCCATGCACAGAGTGAGAGCCAGTCCCTGCCTGGGAGCGGGTCTAAAGTTCTCCAACAGAATGGTTTGTGGACTTGGCATTTTCCAATGAAAAACCGTTAGCGGGAATGGATCGATTTAGTGGAAGTTTGATGAAAAACAAACAAAATATTTTGCTTTGACTTTTAATTATAAAAGCTTATTTCTATATTATATCATTAACTCCGAAATAAAGTAAAAAAAAGGTTATTTCATTTTGTGAACAATTCCCAGATTGACTTTTCTTTTGGATTCTGCACAAAACCAAATTTAGAAATGTTGGAATTTCTGATGGGAGGCAAATTTCATTTTTCTACCAGCTCCAGCCTCCCCTAAAGAGCTAAGTAGGCAGAGCAGCTAAAGAGGGAAAACAAAAGCACAGAGAGGGGAAACCACATGTCCAAGGTCATAAATCAGGTTAGCGTTGGCTCTAAGAACAGAGCCCAGATCTCCTGAGACCCAGCCCAGTGCCTTCGCCCCTAGGCCACACTTGCTAGTGTTCACCCACAGCTGATGTGGTGCTTTTGTCTTTTTTCATACACTTTTCACAAAACAATCATAGGACTGGAAGGAACCTCAAGAGGTCATCTAGTCTAGTCCCCTGCACTCGTGGCAGGACTAAGTATTATCTAGACCATCCCTGAGAGGTGTTTATTAAGAGCGGGTTAGACAATCTCCAATGGAGATTCCACAACGTCCCCAGGCAATTTATTCTAGTGCTTAACCACCCTGACAGTTAGGAAGTTTTTCCTGATGTCCAACCTAAACCGCCCTTGCTGCAATTTAAGCCCATTGCTTCTTGTCCTAGCCTCAGAGGTTAAGAAAAACAATTTTTCTCCCTCCTCCTTGTAACAACCTTTTACATACTTGAAAACTTATCATGTCCCCCCCTCAGTCTTCTCTTTTCCAGATGAAACAAACCCAATTTTTAAAAGCTTCCCTCAGAGGTCATGTTTTCTAGACCTTTAATCATTTTTGTTGCTCTTCACTGGACTTTCTCCATATCTGACCTGTCAGGCCTCATCCTCAAAGGAAATCTGCAGAGACACTGGATTTATAGCTTATTACAATGATCTGTAATACACTAAGGCCTCCACAGGCCCCTTCCTTTCCTCCCTATGACAGGCAGTGTGTTAATGGGCCACTTCACCTTGAATGGGCCCTTGAAATGTGTTAAATCTGTTCCATCTTGTCTTTAGCTGTGACACCGAGTAAATTTCCCAGAGCTGAAGAAGAACTCTGTCTCTCTCACCAACAGAAGTTGGTCCAATAAAAGAAATTCCCTCACCCACCTTGACCCTCATTAGAGTCGGCTGATGGGAGTCCTAACCTCCCCTGCTAGCTCACAGCTCAGGCTGGTGGCTTACGCTGGTTATATAAGGTTAACTTTATTAGTGACTTACTGTGCTGAAGTCACAAACCCATTAAGATGAGAAGGTTTCCTGGGGTTGTGTAATATAAATTAGAAATTCCCACAAGGAAAACAGCAGTAAGCAGCGAGGCAGTGATTGTGGAGATGCTTGATGGACAGAGGCTCGGCGGATGGCAGATGGCAGAGTAATCACTGCTGCGGAGTCAGGGAAGGGGAAAGAGGGGATATAAAGGGGAAGGAGGAGACGAGATAGTAACAACTCAGCTGGAGCCTTAAACAATAGAACATCCTCTCATCCCGCTACGGGCCTGACAAGAGCCGGAGGGCCCCATCCTGAGAGGTGCTAGTACACGCAGGCAGTTAGAAGAAAGGCCAGTGCTGAACTGCAGGAGCAGACTGATCAGTCTGAGTCTGCTCAAGCTTCAGGAAACATCCAGATCACCCTGAGTGTGCTGAGAGCCTTAACGTGTATTGAGCTAGCCATCCTCCTACCAACCTGTGTTCTCTCATTTGCATAGCCCCTCCCCATCCCGTAACATTGAGTGCATCTGGCAGGATTGGGCCCACCTGTTGGCAGATGATGTGGCATGATGGGATGAAGGGTTTTGGGGAGGGGTTGGGTGAAGATTTTGTTGGGGTTTGCAGGAAGTCCGTTGAGTCACACTGGGCCAGCGTGTTCACTGTTGTTTAATGAACGTATTTCAAAGTCTGATGAGTCCATTTTATAAGCCTCAAATAAAGTGTATTAAATACGTTTCTGAATTTTTGGGCATCGTTTTTTAATTTAAATCTTGAAAAGCAATGGAAAGTTACCATTAATTCTCATGCAAGCCTGAGCTAGAGACAGGTACAGCATAAGCAGCTGCAGCTTTGTAAGAATCACAGGCCTGGGCCTGAAACAGAGGTCTGTGTAGCTCAAACGTTTGTCTCTCTCATCAACCGAAGTTGGCCCAGTAAGAGAAATGACCTCACCTACCTTGTCTCTCTAATCTCCTGTGGCCGACATGGCTACACCAACACTGCAAAGTTCTGTCTAAAGGCAGGCATGGTGCAAACCAACATTCTGCGAGTTCCCCCATGCATGTCCTCCAGCATACCCAACAACTCAGCATACCGACCACCGCTCAGGGGCCACTGGAACTCACGGCCAGAGACCAGACTGTCCAGCAGGCTCTTGAAAAAGGGACCCAGAATTCTGTGAGCTGAATTCATATTGAACAAAGCAGTGAATTAATGCAAAGCAGAAAGATGTTTATGACATTAAATCTAGGGCTGGTAAAAAAAAGAAAAGAAAAAGAAAAGAAAAATGGTATTTAAATTGTTGAACAAAATGCACATTTTTTGCTTGTTGAAATTTTTCATAGAATGCTTTGATTTTTTTTTTTATTTTTATTTAAGGAAAAGGTTCATGTCTGTTTGAACTGAAATATTTGGTCTCATTGTGGGTCTTCCCCTTTTTCTCTGCGCCCCCCCCCCCAATGGGAACCACAAACATTTGATTTGAAATGATACATTTTCATTTTGATTAATTGGGAATGGGGGGGCAGGGAAACTGATGAATTTTTCTTCTACTGACAATCAGGCCCCGTCTATCCATCATGTTTATTTCAGAAGGGACTAAGCCAACACTGGGCTAGACATGGTAGAGTAGTAGAAGGTCTTCGTCCCGAAGAATTTACAGTATAAAGAAGTGTAGCTGCTAGACAGAGAGATACCCCCCGCAGTCACCAGGAAAGAGATACATACAGAGGTGAAAGTAAGCCGGTCTGGTCTGGCGTACTGGCAAGAGCCGGTGCACCGGACCGGACTGGCTTCCCCAGGGGGAGATTTAAAGGGCCTGGGGCTCCCAGCAGCGGCTGGAGCCCCAGGCCCTTTAAATTGTCGCCAGAGCCCCATTGCCGGAGCCCCTGGGTAGCAGAGGCACCCGGGAATCCCGGGGTCCACCAGCGATTTAAAGGGCCAGGGGCTCCACTGCAGTAGCGGCAGCTGGGAGCCCCTGGCCCTTTATATCACTGCCGGAGCCCCACCACCGCTACCCCAGGGCTCTGGCAGCGGGGCTCAGGTGGCGATTTAAAGAGTCCAGGGCTCTACTACGGTAGCAGTGGCTGGAGCCCCGGGCCCTTTAAATGACCCTGAGCCCCAGGGTTCCCAGCTGCCTCTGCAGCTGGTAGCTCCGGCGGTGATTTAAAGGGCCCAGGGCTCCCAGCCACTTCTACCACAGCCGGAGCCACAGGCCCTTTAAATCTCAATTTAAGGGTCCGGGGCTCTAAAGGCCCCGGCTCTTCTGGTTGAGGCCCTGCCCTTTCTGGTCGAGGCCCTGCCCCCTGCTCAGGACTCCAGCATACCAGTAAGTCCTTTAAGTTACTTTCACCCCTGGATACACACAGTGTTTTGGGCAGGGGAAGAAGAAATCAGAGCTCTTCTGATCCATTTCCAGCTCTGCTACTGACTTATTGAATGTGCTGGGCAAGCCACTTTACTTCAGTGAGCTAGATTCTGATTTCACTTATGATGGTGTAAACCCACAGTGGCTCTGTTAGCTGAAGTCAGGGAGAGCGTAAGATGCTCAGCATCTTGGCACTGGTGTTATGCACCCCCATCATGGACCAGGATGTCATTGCGTCAGGTGCTGTACAAACACTGATAAAAAAGACAGTCCCTACCCCAGAGAGCTTGCAGTCCAAGGAATGTTTGCATCTGAAGAGTCTCCAAGTGCTTTACAGAATGCTACTGAAGTGAAACATTAATATCACTGGGGTAGATTCTGATCTCAATGACATGGGAGGAAAACCACAGGCCTCGGTGGACAGGCATAAGAGATTTAACTTTGACCCTGTGAGTACAGGAATCTAGGGGTATGTCTACACTACGGAATAAGGTCGAATTTATAGAAGTTGGTTTTTTAGAAATCGGTTTTATATATTCGAGTGTGTGTGTCCCCACAGAAAATGCTCTAAGTGCATTAAGTGCATTAACTCGGCGGAGCGCTTCCACAGTACCGAGGCTAGAGTCGACTTCCGGAGCGTTGCACTGTGGATAGCTATCCCACAGTTCCCGCAGTCTCCGCTGCCCATTGGAATTCTGGGTTGAGATCCCAATGCCTGATGGGGCTAAAACATTGTCGCGGGTGGTTCTGGGTACATATCGTCAGGCCCCCGTTCCCTCCCTCCCTCACTCCGTGAAAGCAAGGGCAGACAATCATTTCACGCCTTTTTTTCTGAGTTACCTGTGCAGACGCCATACCACGGCAAGCATGGAGCCCGCTCAGGTAACCGTCACCCTATGTCTCCTGGGTGCTGGCAGACGCGGTACGGCTTTGCTACACAGTAGCAGCAACCCATTGCCTTCTGGCAGCAGACGGTGCAGTATGACTGGTAGTCGTCCTCGTCGTGTCCGAGGTGCTCCTGGCCACGTCGGCTGGGAGCACCTGGGCAGACATGGGCGCAGGGACTAAATTTGGAGTGACTTGACCAGGTCATTCTCTTTAGTCCTGCAGTCAGTCCTATTGAACCGTCTTATGGTGAGCAGGCAGGCGATACGGACTGCTAGCAGTCGTACTTTACCATCTTCTGCCAGGAAGGCAAGAGATGAGGATGGCTAGCAGTCCTACTGTACCATCTTCTGCCGAGCAGCCATGAGATGTGGATGGCATGCAGTCCTTCTGCACCGTCTGCTGCCAGCCAAAGACGTAAAAGATAGATGGAGTGGATCAAAACAAGAAATAGACCAGATTTGTTTTGTACTCATTTGCTTCCCCCCTCCTCTGTCTAGGGGACTCATTCCTCTAGGTCACACTGCAGTCACTCACAGAGAAGGTGCAGCGAGGTAAATCTAGCCATGCAGAGGCCAGGCTAACCTCCTTGTTCCAATAAGAACAATAACTTAGGTGTTCTGATAGCACGGATTCCTCTCCCCAAACAGCGATCAGATCCCGTACCTCCCGTTCGGTCCATGCTGGAGCTCTTTTGCGATTCTGGGACTCCATCATGGTCACCTGTGCTGATGAGCTCTGCATGGTCACCTGCAGCTTGCCACGCTGGCCAAACAGGAAATGAGATTCAAAAGTTTGCGGTTCTTTTCCTGTCTACCTGGCCAGTGCATCTGAGTTGAGAGTGCTGTCCAGAGCGGTCACAATGGAGCACTCTGGGATAACTCCCGGAGGCCAATACCATCGAATTGTGTCCACAGTACCCCAAATTCGAGCCGGCAAGGTCGATTTAAGTGCTAATCCACTTGTCAGGGGTGGAGTAAGGAAATCGATTTTAAGAGCCCTTTAAGTCGAAATAAAGGGCTTCATTGTGTGGACGGGTGCAGGTTTACATCGATTTAACGCTGCTAAATTCGACCTAAAGTCCTAGTGTAGACCAGGGCTAGGTGACACCAACACACTTAGGTCAGTTCTACACCTAAAACTTAGATCCAGCTAGCTAGGTCACTCCGGGCTGTGAAAAAATGGACCTAGCCCCAAGTGCAGACACAGCCAGATTGATGGAAGGATTCTTCTATTGACCTGGCTTCCCGTCTCTCGGAGAGAAGGATTTACTACATTGGCAGGGGTTTTTGCATCATTGATGTAGGAAGCATCTACATTATAGTGGCACAGCTGCAGCATCATAGCTGGGCCACTGTTGCATAGATGTACCTTGAGTCCTTAACCTGCCTATTTGCCATTTTACAGTGCAGATAAAGCCCTATCTTAGGTCGACAGAGGATAGAGCAGCAAACATACAAAAGATGCATTATTAATTAGCTAGATAATTGAGTCACGCATTTTCCAGACACTAAACTATTTAATTCTTTTTGTGGTACCATTCTATTATTTATTTGTAGATAAATTTTTCTGCCGGGTAAATAAAAAGTGCAAAATGTCAGCAGGCTCTCATGCTGGAATGAAAATCAGCACAGCCAGATTCACTCTTAACAGTCTTTGCACATCTATTTGTTTTTGCTATTTTCAGTGTGTCTGAACAGCAAGATTTTCCAGGGAGCCACATGAAAGTGCAGGAGGATACAGCTCTGATGACTTAGTCCCTAAAGGGTTAAATAAGAAACATCACCTAGTGGAATGCTTCCTGGTATAAGAAAGAGGTGTGGGGTAGCGGTCTGAGCACAGACCTTGGAGGTCCCAAGTTCTAATCCTGGCTGTGACACCAACGCCTCTATGACCACATCTCCATAGTATCTCAGCACCTCACAAATATCATATCATAATATTTCCCTACCCGAGATGTTATCCCATTATGCAGACTGGGAACTGCAGCACAGAGAGATTAGCTGATTTGCCTAAGGTCACACAGGGAAGAAGGTGAGAATAAACTCAACCACAAGAAACAAATGACAGTCAGCAGCCTACATACCTTTGAGGATCTGGGCTGGAGTCTATAAAAGTTCCCCTTTCTGTAGCTGCGTGGAACCATCCTATGCTTCGGGTATAGCATAGCCCAGAGAGCTGGCTCCCAGCTCAATCCACTAGATCAAGCTTCCAATAAAACAAGGTTCTTTGGGCCAGACCATCCTCCGCTTCCCTGGACAGAAGGGGATGACAGTCTGGTGTGGCAGACGCAGGAGTGGAAAGGAGGCCGTGCTTCCTTCAGGGCATCGCACCCCCCTCCCAAGGATACCCTAGAATCCCCTTTCCTCAGAGTTCTGACCTTGGGGTCAAATGTGGAGCCAGGGCTGGGTAGAGCAGGGGAGCATGCACCATCATCCCCTGACGCTGGCCCATCAGCTATTCAAGTAGCGTTAACTTCTGCTCCAGCTCCCATGTGACACTGTCAGGCAGGGGGAGGGAAGAAAATGCAGCAGCCCAGGGCAGCTGACCCTCCCTGGTGCTGTGTGGTTCCTGGAGGCCTGCAGGGATGGGAAGCAGATTCCTCCCCTTTGATGGAAACTCTGCAAGCTCAACCTCACAGTATTTCCTGAGCCTATTGGACTCCTTCCTTGGGTCTCTCTGTGGGATTTGGCTCTAATGGCTCATGCCCCATCCAATGTCTCCCATTCACCCCTCCCTCCTATTGTAAGGGCCAGTATGAATTGACACCACCACTCAGAGAAGAGCACAGAACCAGGAGTCCCAGCTCCCAGGTCTATCAGCTAGCCCCCCCCACTCCCCACCCAGAGCCTGGGATAGAACCCAGGAGTCCCACCCGACACCCAGTCCCAGCCAGCTGCTCTGAACACAAGATGGGGTCGTCTTATATCTTAGACCATCCTAAACACACCCTAGTTCACGAAGCAGACCACAGGCCATTTTCTGCTTTCATGTACGTCAGCGTAACGCTGGAGCTACTCCCCGAGTTCAGCACCCTCCTTTTAGTCGGCTGCACATTAGCTACAACTAGGTGTGGCTGAGTTCAACTGATATTTCATCTAGCAGCAATGTTTATTTTAGATTTGTTTCTTTAAAGGTCCACAACCCACAAAACGATGCTGGGTCAGACCATAAGTCACCTACACCAGCATTACAACATTTGATACACGTTAAGGTGGGACTCTAATGTGTTCTCAAGCAACATTTCTTGAAATTGTCTGTCAATTTCACTTCTCCTGGATGGAAATATATTTTTGGCAGTTTGCGTGTACGGTGAAATTGACGTTTACCAATAAAAATCTACAACTGAACAAAGGGGTCACCGTTCCACACTGGCTGAGGCCTTTTGTCTGCGGGGCACGTTGGCCCGGAGCAGACAGACACCACTTGGAGCAGGAATACATCCTCGTTAGTACAAGAGCAGCGGAAGCGCCCTAACTGTGGGGGGATGACCGGTGCCCGAACCGGCATGGCCCTACCCCTGCGCCGCTCCTTCCAACAGGGACGCCATCACTTCTCCCCGAGCCCCCACCCACGAGCTGCCCCTTCCCGAGGCCCCACCCTGCCTCACCCTTATGGCCAGTAAAAAGTGATGGGGTCCTGGCTCCCTGTTCCAGTGCCCCGCATTAGTACACTTAATAAGTTAAGTGGAGGGAGCTCGTTTGGTGGAGCTGTACAGCAGGCTGCTGCTTTCTCAGGAGCAGAGATTAAATCTCTGTAGTGAGGCTACAGGTACGTGGACCGTCCAGCGAGCACCAAGCATCGGTGACGTGCCAGAGGGCAGCCAGCCCCAGCGATGTGCCTGCCCTGCAATGGGATTAGTGAGACTCTGTGCTGAGCAGGATGCCACTCCCAGCCACTGGAACTTCTGTTTCTTCTACCCCAAACAGGCCCCCCCACCCAATTACTACAAGCATATTTAGTCCTATTGCAACCCCACAGCGCTGGCGATCGGAGCCCTCTCTCTGCAGCTCAGACAGCAACAGAACAAATTTTAACAACACGCTACCCCACCCCTGCCAGGATGCCACAGTCCTGACCTGCTTTCTGGGCTGAGACAGACAACAAGGGAGGGCCTCCAGCAATGGGGATTTTGTGCCACGGACACCCGTCTTGCTGGGAACAGAGCTGGACCGGTGGGCACACACATCAGCTGGTAATGACTGTCACTCACTGCTGATGCGGGCTAGATTGGCACAGGGGTTCTAGAGGTGAAGGGCCCCACATCTCCTAACCTATCCTGCCCCCCTCCCCAGTTCCTATCAGTTTTTGACATTGGAGAGACCAAATCAAGGAACTGCCTTCTGTACAAACCAGATACATCAACTGTCTAGAATGCATCTACTGTCATGTGATTTACATAGGCAGATAGCGATCATCCCCATATTACAGACAGAGGAACAGAGGCACAGGTAAGTTAAGTAACTTGTCTGTGGTGTATTGAAAACAATGGTAAAATTGTAGGGTGTTACTTTAAATTTTAGGGGATTTTCCCTCTCCTGCCTGCAAACTAGTGGGCCCTGTACAGAAGTGTGCGAGCTGGGCCTAGGAGCAGTCAGTTTTCAGCCAACTGGCTGAGAGTAAGGTAGGGTGAGCTGTGCCTCAGTTTTAGGGAGCAGCTTGCTTTGTCTCTCTCTGTTTTTGGGTTCTCATGCATTATCACTCTGAATTCTAAGAAACAGCGTGACACTGGAATCTTCCAGCAAGAGCATTTATTCGCTTCTTTACATGTATGCCATGAACATAACTTTGTCCAAAGACAGCAACAAGCTGGGAACCTGTCCCGGGGCCACTGACCGCTAGGGCACCTCCTCCTGGCAGCTCTAGGGATGAGGTCCTTCCAGGTCCAATACCCCTTCTCTGCACACGTTCACACGCACTGCCGCTTCTCTCTCTGCACAACCCAGGGTGCTCTCTCTTTCCAGCTTGGCCCTCCAGCCAGGTCACTGTTCCTTTTCCAGGAGTTATCAAGTCTTCTCCCTCACTGCCCCACTTCCCCAGTGGCAGGTAGGGGAACCTGGATCTGCTCTCTACTCTGGGTTCCAGTCCAGGGACCCTCAGTCTAGCACCAGTCATCAGCTTTCTCCTAGACACTGTTGTTCTTTCCCTGGATTCCTTCATACAGCTTCTGGTTTCCCTGTCTCTGAGATTACCAACCCAAACACCCTCCTTCCAGGGAATAACCATAGACTCTAAGGTGCCACTAGTACACCTTTTCTTTTTGCAAATACAAACTAACATGGCTGCTACTCTGAAACCTGTTATAGACTACTTAACGCCATCACCCCAAACACACCTCCCTCTCCCTGGGAGTGACTGCAGACTACTTTCCCCTACAGGCCCTTTCTGCTGCCAACTTCCTGGCTTTATACCAGCCCCACCTGTTCCTTCTCAGCTGGGCTCCATCATCAATCAGCCTTTCAATCCCTGGGTCTCCCTCAGGTGCAGCCTGTCAGGTTAATTAACTTAGTTGAATCTGCTCAGCCTTGTATGGGGCAAACACCCCACCACAAAACCGAATTCAGCTGCGTTGAATGGCCTGTCAGTGGGGCCATGCTGCTTCCCATAGCTTCTTGGTGAAGCGTTTCAACATGCAGGATTTTAAGGTCTCTCTCCTGCTGGCACTGTATGCATAAGCGCCGACTCTGTGGGTGCTCTGGGGCTGGAGCACCCACCGGCAGCCAAGCTCCCCTCCCGACCCCTCTTCGCCTCCGCCTCCTCCCCTTAGCGCACCGTGTCCCCGCTCCTCCGCCTATCTGCCAGCACTTGCCGCCACCAAACAGCTGGGGGAGGGGGGGAAGGAGCAGGAACGGGGGCGTGCTCAGGAGAGGAGGCGGGGAAGAGGTGGGGCAGGGATTTGGGGAAGGGGTTAGAATGGGGGCAGGGCCGGGGGCCAAGGGGGGTTGAGCACCCACCCGTGCAAGCAGAAGTCAGCGCCTATGTCTGTATGTATAAAGGGAGGCTAGCCCAACAGAGAACTTGGGCGGTCTTGTGAGGCAGTGTAGTCCAATGGCTTGGGTTCAGACCCACACATCAGGAGAACTGGGTTTTATGCACTTCCTGGCTGAGCTGAGGCAAGTCTGTGGCTCTGTGAAATCGAGATGTTTCTCTACCTTTGTGAAGTGCTTTGAGATACAAAGCACCAGTAAGCGAAGTATTGTTGGTTAGGTCTTTTACAGATTCTTTGTCACAACTGTAAAGTGCAAGATTCTGCAGTGGGCATAATAAATAAGCCTAGAGCATTACAGCAGCGATGGGCCTTCGGTTAAAAATCCATCCAACACAATTAGACTCCAGATCACACCAACTGGCAGTATTAGATCCAAGATCCCAGCTATTAGACATTTAATTTCATGGATTATTGGGTGCCACCTCTCCCATTTAAGGGGTGTTAAATTAAAGGTAACAAAATAAAATAATTGAACTTGTGCCCTTTTATTGCTTCTTTATAATGGATGAAGGGATGCTCTTCCCCGCCCTCCCAAAAAGAAAGTTTTCCTCTTGCTATTTTGGCTTTAGAAATGCCACACATATCATGACATTTTCCCTAGGTTTGCTGGAGAACGCTTTGGAGGTCTCCGAATTGTGGATTCTGAACTCTCTCAGGCCTTAATTGAAAGGGCCAGTGAATCTTCAACAAAGAGGTTTTCTCCTAAGCATCTCTACATAGGTGTCACCAAGAACCACCACACCAACCCAGAGTAAAACATTTGGAATATAAAATCACTTCCTCCCTCAGTTAGGAGAGTTTCTCTTGCATCTCCAGTCATCCAAACAGTCTTCCAGCAAGACCAGGGCAGACAAGACCGGAATATGTAAAAAACCAAAACCACAAACAACCCCCGCCCCCCCACAAATCCAGACTTTTTTTGGCAAGGGGGAGGAAGAAACCTTTCAGGTTTATACATCAGAAATCCGGGGAGAAGAGTGCCGGGCTTCCTTTCCAGATTGTGATTTCTCTGAAATGCGTAGCTATCTAACTCACAGCACCCCTCGCCATGCAGAATTTCCTTCACACCCAGCTCTCACTCCGCTGCGGACCGAGCATTCCGGAGAGCACGCTGAGGGCTCCGTGTGAACAGGCATGTTGGCTCCATGCGCAGTCTGCTCCGGAGCATTCCCAGTGTCGCTATAATTATTTCAAAGAGAGGGGAAAGGAGGAGGAAAAAAACATCTGCGTAAAGAGGGGGCAGGGTGGGGGCATGTGCAGAACTGATCAGCGCAGGCAGAGGAGAGGGAAGTGGTACACAGCGATCGTTCTGTTCATTTCTCAGACTGCCTCTGGCACAAGCAATGGTGGAGCCGCTGTTTGATGGAAACCTGCCAGTGGCCTCTGCTGGAAGCCTGTTAACATTTTTCCATGATGCAGGCGGAGGGGAGGGGGTTTGATCTGGTACCAAACTGAGTCAAGGTTGTTTTTGGTCTTCGGAGCCCCTGTAGGTGGCTGAGGATGGAGAGCTGTGGAAATGCAGCAGGCCAGCGGGAAAGTTGAGAGACAGGCTGGGTGCAGCTGCCCATCATCAAGGCTCACCCTGCTCTCCCATTAGGCAGGCGGGAGCAGAGTGTCGGGAGTTGCTCACTAACGCACCCTGACTGCGTGCAGGGTTGCTGGACTCTGGTCCCAAGTCTGCTTCAGGCGCCGGAGAATAGCACAGGGAACCTCTGCTAGCTCAGGCCAGCAATGGAAGCTCAAAGCAAGAAGGAACTGGGAATAGCCATGGGGAGGAGATCCCCTCTCTCCCAAGGCAGAGGCCAGGCTGTGCTCATGGAATCTTTCCACGGCCCAGTCCCATTCACATCTTCTTACAGAGCCACGACCCCACCTGCTTCTGTCTCCCTCTCCTCGTTCTCTCCCCACTGACTCTGACACATTGTCACCCACCTTTCCTTGGATGCCTTGTCCTTCTCCCAGGCCCTTTCTCCCCCAGCCTTTGTCTACAGAGCCCACCGACACGCACCCGTTTAGCTGGCCCACGGAGATGCTCCCAAGTTGTCAGGGACAGGGTCCAACTAAGAACGTGGCCCATTTGGTCCATGGTTCCTAGCCCTACGTAATGAGTCTAGTGCTGGCCAGTGTTTGTGGTGTCCCTGAGTGCAGCATGGCCTGATACGTCACACACTCTGCGTCATCCTAACACTCGGAGAGCAAAGAGAAAACAGACAGCCCTAGAAACCCAGTTCACTGAACATGAGCAAGAGGTGCTGCCTATCCTTACAGGTATGGATACGTGGCGGGGCTGGGGTGGGGGGCAGGGGAGAAGGGTTTGTACGAAATAAAGGAGGGACATTCAACACAAGCTGCAGACTCCTCCCACTCAGCTCCTCCCCAGCCCATCATTGCCAACTCTTGCTATTTCCATCAGTCTCAGGGGATTTGGTGTTTTTCTTAAAGCCCCAGCTCCTGGATTCAAGTGATTACATGAGAATCTCAGTTTCCATTGAAACAAACAAACAAACAACACAAAGTGACTGTCTAGCTCTTGTGGTTGCAGAGAGACACCAGAAGATGCGATCCAAGTGGCCTCTAATGGCTCAAAAACTGGAAGGCAAATAAAGAAAAACACACACACACACCCGACATTTTTAAAGTCAGTCTCATGAGTTTTGAATGTGTGGGGCTGGCAGTGCTGTAGTCCTAGCCTGCAGCCCCTCTGCTAGTCCAATCTTGGGCCCCACACACTAGGGTGGTGGAGAACAGAAGAGCTATCCCCTGTGCCACTTGGCCATTCAAAGTCCTCTGCTTCTGTGCCTGCAGCTTCCCATTATCATGGCCTCACAGGGGGCTTTAATTCTTCACTTTCACCTATTTAACCCCCTAGCCAGCTAACGTGAGGGGTTCTGGATTTGTCTAACTCACCCATGGACTCAAAATAGAGAGGCTCTGGCTAATGCACCAGTTTATTTGCTAGCAATGGAGGCAATGGCTTTTCATGGGATTTTCCCCCCGCAGAGACGATGAGATGATGTACTTTGGTCTCAGTTGAAACACCCTTTAGTAGATGGTATGTAGCATCTTCACTGTATCCTCTCAGAAAAATAGTCAAGATGGCCAGATTCACAGCGGGCATGGTGCAGAAAAATCACACAATCTGTCTGAATTAGGTGGTGCATTGAAGAAAGTACCTTTGAAACAGGTTTCCACACAGCTTGAATTCCAGCTTCTTCTCCTTTGTGTACTAGGAAGAACACCCAGCCTGGAAGTCTATACAGCACAAGGCAACATCTAGTGGCTGAATAATTTACTGCAAGTAAACATTTTACAGCAGCCTACATTAAGATTCATGTTCCATAAGTGCATCCTCTAGCCAGTTTCACCCAGCCAGCAGGTAGACACAGAGGTCCTGGATGGAGAGGGGAACCTTGCTTTGTTCCACAGAGACACCTTTTCACACTGTCTGGAGTGGCACACAACTGAGTGCCTACCTCATGGCAGGCTGTCAAAAACAGGGCAGACACCCCAAAGGGTGGCACGTTCTATAATGAGATTTCACCAAGCCAGTAACAAATGTGAGTTCCTGGATCACTATAACAGTCTTACCATGGAGCCAAACAAACAGTCCTCTTAGACTCTCCGGTCTATGTTTTCACCCAGACAAACTGGAATTAGTGATAAATGGTCTCTTTAAATGGTCTCTTATACCAAAAAAATCACACCATATTAAGACTCCATGCCTCTGAAGAAGTGTTTTTTTACCCATGAAAGTTTATGCCCAAATAAATCTGTTAGTCTTTAAGGTGCCACCAGACTCCTTGTGGTTTTTGTGGATACAGACTAACACGGCTATCCCCTGATACATATTAAGGTTGCTTCCAGGCCCAAGAGTCCAGTCACTTACCCAGATCAATTGGTACTGTAGATCCAACACCAACGACAACTCCTGGAGCCAATCCTATAATAAACTACCTAAAGGAACTAACTAACTAGGAAAAAGAAATAATAGTGATTTATTGGTTACAGCAAGCAAACCTAGACACACCAATGAATCACCAGATAAATCCTAAGAGTGACAGAGTTGTAGTGAGCGTCTATTCAAAGTGTCTTTCAGGGCTGACCCAGAAGGCAGCCCCTGGGGATCTTTGGCCCTTCAGAGTTCAAACAGCCAAAAAGAAGCAGTTTCTTCTTGCCAGGGATTTTTATTCCCTTCCCTCAGAGTTCAAGATGATGGGAAGTCTCCTATTCATAAGGTAGGGGTGTGTGTGTGTTCTCATGTTCCACAGTGATTTGTCTGGTAGAGTCTATGGACCTTCTTTTGTTGGGCAAGAGATCACTAATATTTCACACTTCGGAATGCGTCTCTCCTGACGGTGGGGTTTTCCAATTGCAGAGCAAACACTTAAACATTGCCCTATAACATGGGATATAGACATGATAAGAGAGATTAGTGCAGGCAGTAACGTACAAGCATTTCATAGAGTCTAAACACTAAATACATTCTTATAAGACTAATACCTTCTTCAGCTAGGAGACTGTCAGTTCTCAGCTAACGCCTGCAGCCTGAGCAAGGGCTGGCACTTGGCCTGCCAGTGTCACACATAGAATCATAGAATATCAGGGTTGGAAGGGACCCCTGAAGGTCATCTAGTCCAACCCCTTGCTCAAAAGCAGGACCAATCCCCAATTAAATCATCCCAGACAGGGCTTTGTCAAGCCTGACCTTAAAAACTTCTAAGGAAGGAGATTCCACCACCTCCCTAGGTAACGCATTCCAGTGTTTCACCACCCTCCTAGTGAAAAAGTTTTTCCTAATATCCAACCTAAACCTCCCCCACTGCAACTTGAGACCATTACTCCTTGTCCTGTCCTCTTCCACCACTGAGAATAGTCTAGAACCATCCTCTCTGGAACCACCTCTCAGGTAGTTGAAAGCAGCTATCAAATCCCCCCTCATTCTTCTCTTCTGCAGACTAAACAATCCCAGTTCCCTCATCCTCTCCTCATAAGTCATGTGTTCCAGTCCCCTAATCATTTTTCTTGCCCTTCGCTGGACTCTCTCCAATTTTTCCACATCCTTCTTGTAGTGTGGGGCTCAAAACTGGACACAGTACTCCAGATGAGGCCTCACCAATGTCAAATAGAGGGGGACGATCACGTCCCTCGATCTGCTCACTATGCCCCTACTTATACATCCCAAAATGCCATTGGCCTTCTTGGCAACAAGGGCACACTGCTGACTCATATCCAGCTTCTCGTCCACTGTCACCCCTAGGTCCTTTTCCGCAGAACTGCTGCCTAGCCATTCGGTCCCTAGTCTGTAGCTGTGCATTGAGTTCTTCCGTCCTAAGTGCAGGACCCTGCACTTATCCTTATTGAACCTCATCAGATTTCTTTTGGCCCAATCCTCCAATTTGTCTAGGTCCCTCTGTATCCTATCCCTGCCCTCCAGTGTATCTACCACTCCTCCCAGTTTAGTATCATCCGCAAATTTGCTGAGAGTGCAATCCACACCATTCTCCAGATCATTTATGAAGATATTGAACAAAACCGGCCCCAGGACCGACCCCTGGGGCACTCCACTTGACACCGGCTGCCAACTAGACATGGAGCCATTGATCACTACCTGTTGAGCCCGACAATCTAGCCAACTTTCTACCCACCTTATAGTGCATTCATCCAGCCCATACTTCTTTAACTTGCTGACAAGAATACTGTGGGAAAATGGTCAACAAGAAACTGCGGCAACTAAGCTTAAAGGAGCTCAGGGAAGCCCTTGCCAACGGGAGTTGTAGACTCAAAGAATAAAAATCAGATGCTTTTGTGTGCTGAGGCAGTGGGGGTGAGGGTGTCTGGTAGATCTACAAGCCCTAGGTGGGGTGAACTCCAAGGAGGAAGAGGAATTGCTCGAAGTGGCCCAGACAGGTGTAATTAAAAGGAATGGGAAGAAACTGAGCAAAGGTCAGACTAGCATCAGGAAAAGCCACCCTGACAAGAGAGATTGTTGGACTGAGCTGTCCCTTAGCCTCCAAACGAAAACTGTGGACACTCCAGCCCTTAAGGCGTTAAAGCCAGCCGGACAAAGCACTGCAGTGCAAGCCTCTGCATGGGCGGATGCAGGGACGGTCTTTTCCTCTAACTTCTCTGCTGCAGACTACAGGAAGATGAGCAGGGAAGAAGCAAAACCAGAGCACCGTCCCTCACAAGCATTTAGACCCACAAGGGACGATTCATCCCACTTCCACACACATGCTACCATCCCACTCTTCCCTTCTTTAGCGATATCACATTCTGCTCTCCGCTCAGACTGCTCCCACCCTGCTGATGTCCCCAGGCAAAGATAATGAGGCTAGTAATGACTATGTGGCCATCGTTTTTCCCGACAGCCTGACTTGATTATCTGGAACTCCCCCACCAAAATGTAAAGGAATTGTTGATTGCCAGACCAAGACCACCTTGTCTGTTACTTGTTGCTCTCGCTGTTTGCTTTTCTGGCCAACCAGGACATTATGGGCACAATCATTATGTCTCATTAAGAAGATGGAATTTTTGAATAACCACACGCACATTTACAAAAATGCAACCCTTTCCCCACCTAGTAAAGCCCCGATAATAAAACTGACAGGCTGGAGCCTGCCCAGGTAAAACTGCCAATGTGATGGGACTCCAGGGATTGGGGAACAGCTTGTGATAGGGCCTGAGATTCTGCCAGCCCTGTCATAAATAGTCCATATTCAGCCTTACTCACGTGCCTGAGATTTGCTAGGATCAGGCCTTCGATTTCCCTTCATGAGCTTTCCGCCCAGCAGCAGCCCCGGAAGGACAACACAACATGAGCAAGAAGAACACAGTTTGGACCTCTCTTGCGTATCACGCTGTATCTTTCAACCTTAATCATTGTCAGCCTTCTCAGAGTGTATTAGCGTGACTTACTTCTACCACTGCCTGGGTTTGTTCTCATGCTCCAGGGACCAACTGACTCTTATTCTCCACGGTTGCTGTGAATATGATGGCCACATAATCACAGAGACTGTCTGTGATAAGCAGATGATTAATGGCCCAGAGAAGACCAGTGATATGGCACCAAGACTGTAAATCACTCCACCAGCCAACGAGCCAGCCCCCCGTTACACTCACCCTCTGGGACTTGTAGAAGTTTGTTTTAAAAGGGTTCTAGTTTAAGGAGTATTTCAAAAACAAGACAAAACAAACAGAATCTATTTAAAACTTGATGAGTGCAACGGATGAACCCAGCCCCAGACTAGGCCTTTTGCATACTTATACCCCACTGCCTCTACAAGTCTCCTCTCATTTAGCACTCTAGGAAGGAGAACAGATTGGCCCTGATCACTGCATATGTTCCCCACCCCCTGGGGTCCCATCCATGGTGGGACTGATGCAAGAGGCTGCACAAACACTTATTTTTGTTAAGATCAGGCTTATTTCAGTCTAGCTTAATTAGGAACAGGGCTAAACGGAGACAAACTGCTCTTAAGTGAAATAAGAGTGTCCACACAGGGGTTTACATCAGCTTAACTAAACCAGTGCGAGTTTGGGGGTAGACAAGGCCTCAGAGGTTTCTTTTAGAGTGAGATCGCTGCATAGCTTTATGGCTCTGCCAGCCTTAGGTGTCTACACTAGACTTCCCCCTGCTTAGAATTTTCAAGCAGAGCAGCTCCACTGATGCTAGTAATGGGTGGTCTACAGTCATGCTCCCACCAATGCTATTTGAATCACCACCATCTAGCTCTGCTCGCAGATCTGGGAGACCCGGCAGTGAGTCGGTGATAGAACACTGTCTGCTCTAGCGCTTCCTTGCTATCGCCAGTGCAGCATCTCAGAAGGGCAGGGGAAGAGAGCGTTCAGTGTGGATCAGGCAGAAAGAGATCCGCTGGAAGCTGCCAATCGGTGTCCACTGTAAAATAGAGACATCTTGTCTATTTCGCACTCCCTGCATCTCCAGCTGATCCTGAAAGTTACATTTCAGAGAGAGGTTTCAAGCAGGTTCCACAGTCATGTCATAGGCAGGACCGGCTCCAGGCACCGGCAAAGCAGGCACGTGCTTGGGGTGGCACAATTCCGGGGGCGGCTTTCCAGCCCCCCTTGGGCACTTGCACTGTCAGAGCTTGGGGTGGCAAATTTTTTGCTTAGGGCGGCAAAAAACCTAGAGCCGGCCAGGGTCAGCGGTTAGGGAGTAAGGGGCAATTTATTTGTATATTTCACCGTTAATGGGAAACACTGAGTGAATATCACCGAGGGTCTGTGTATTCACACACATGCAACACTTTGTTGTTTAACCCCCTGTTCTTACATCGCTGCCCTTTGTTTTCCATCTCCTGGCAGAGAACAGTGTCGCAGCCACTTTGGCGGGGGGGTGGGGGGAGGGAACTGAAGCAGTTTCCAGCTGGCTCTGGGGGCTTATATGGCTCAGCCCTCCAGCCAGGCCATTGCACTAGCCCATCCCCTTTCTGAGGTAGCCGAGTCCAAAGTCACAGGTGAAAATCCAGCATCGAATAAAGGAGTCTTTTTCCCAGCTGGTTATTTGTGCCTCCACCCTTTTGGTTCAGCTCTCAGTCCTCCACTGCCCCTTCCCCCCAGGTGAGGCACCCACTGCCATGGCCTCACCTAACCAGCATTAACTGGTCCCAGGTATCTCCAGCTTGTCCCATGTCAGCCTACTTTCCCCCCGGGTGGGGAGGCTCCGACAGACTGCAATCTCACTCAGGTCCTGGCTCTCCTGCAGCGAGATCCACTGGACTGCCGTTCTTCCCAGCCAGCTGAGCAGGTGCCAGGCTCTCCCCTAGACCCTTTCTTCAGGCCTGACCCACTACAGATGTAGGGGGTGGGGCTAACTGAGCTCTCAGCAGTTTGTTAACCCTAGGTCCATGTCGGGTATGTAAACCCCATCTCGCTCGCCCCTGGAGAAGTACCTTACCCATTCCGTGCAAATCAAAGCTTTAATGGACTCAGACATCTCATCCCATGTGGCAATAATTATTCTGCTGTTTGCAAAGACTGGAATAGTCTGTACCAATTGCCCTAGTTTGTTCCTAATGAACCACATATGCAGAAGCCAACAAACAGGCGTGCCAGTCAAACCTGCAGAGAACACCAGCGAGGACACAAACGCAACCTCAGAGTTTGCCTTGAAGGGACCATAAAACACAGGAACAGATGATACAAGAATTCCAGAGGTGGGGGAATTTTCCAGGCTGCTACTGATTATAAATAGCTTCTGCCAGAAGGGATCAGGACAGAGATAGACATGCCAGCTGCATACAAGGCCAGGTTCTGCCGTTCTTACCTGTGCACAGCTCCTTGCAGCCTCAACCAAGGGCAAAAACCTGACCCCAAGTCTGCTCCATGCAGGAGTCAGCACCCTGCACCTCTAAAGTGGAGCCATCCAGAGGAACAGGGAGGGGGATTTTCAGTATGCCATCACAAAGCTCCCATTACTGAACAAGCCATTTAATTCATAGTCGCTTGCCTGGGAGATTTCAGATTTTCAGATCTGAATGTGCTGGATATTTTGTTCCTTAACAACAACAAAAAACACTAAAATCCAAACCTCCCCCACTAGTTCCAAAGAACGTTAGCTATAAATCCAGAATCCCTTGAAGGGTTTGAGGTGCTGTGGTAATGGGGCCATATAAGTACAGTGTGTGTGTCATGCACACGGGCACAAGAGAATTTGACTTTTTGAATCTTCATAAGAAGTGCAATTGTAGGCAGATCCAGCAGCACTATCTAAAATTAAGGTGAGCTGGCACTTTCCATTATAAGACCCTGTTTTCAATTGCTTATAAAAAACTCTCTCATACTTTAAGTCTTAAAGCTGAAATGTCTCACGCCGGGTGTCTGCCTCAGGCTGATTTTTAAACTTTCAGCAAAAGTTGTCCAGCCATTTAGAAGAATAAGATTACATTAGGGGACGATGTGTTTTGCCCATGTTAAAAAAATGAATAGAGCTGTTTTGTTGAGAAGCTTTAGCTCCTCCATGCTTTGGCGCAAGGACTTGACATTTGGCAGAGGGTGAGGTTCACTCTGGCATCATGGATGGGCTTTTGACATCTCCATGAAAATCTGCCCAAATTTGGCTAAGTTATGAGCTTCTGGAAGAAAAAAATAGATCTCAGTTCACACATGCTCAGTGCAGACTCAGAATTTGGCATCTAAATTCTCCAGAGATTCCATCTTTACTGAGCACGCTCCAGCCCCTCACAGCTCCTATATGTGACCAGACTGAATGTGCACCATCCCCACAGAGCAAACGAGCATGCTCCGTCCTGGGGCTGGCACTTCAGCAGGACTTCCCCTTCAATTCCTCTTCATGGCAGCCAGGGGCCACTGCGGTGTGAGGCACAGGAGCAGAAAGTGGGGAGATTGTTGCCCCAGGCACTCAATGCCAACCCCTGCTGGTGCCCCGGTAGAGAAGAAGGAAGCTGCATGATCACAGAGGGGACAAAAACTGAACCTGGTGGGTGGGGGATGAAGGGATGAAATTGACTTCAGGACCCTGGGGTGACGCCCAAGAGTTGGAGGCAGGGGCCTGTGGGGGAAAAAATAGTTATGTGATCATGTCAGTAATGACTGTATCATGAGGCGCAGCCTCAAGGGGGCTGAATTACAGTTACGCAGGAACCCTTAACTCTGGCACTTCCTACTTCTGAGTGCCTGACTTTGCAACGTTAAAAGAACATTGAGGTAGTTTGCGAGTGTCTCTTGCATTTACACAGACAGACCCAAGTAAGCTTCTTATGAAAACTCAGAGGCCAAATTCTGTGCTGGTGTAAAGAGGCCCTTCTGACTTCAGAGGAGTCTCCTAAGAGGAGCCTTCCTCCCAGTGCCAGTAGCGGATCTGCCCTCCCTCAGTACGCTGGCCCAAGAGAATGACTAGTGAGACATCAAAACAGGCTATATCATGGAAAACAGGTAATTCACCTGAAGTGGCAAATGGTTCAGAGGACCAAGCTTTGTCACAGCAAGTGCTGGCACGTAGGCAGCACATGGGGAGTTCCTATGGTTGGTTATCAGATTATGCGAAGAGCTTGAACTTCATCAAGCTGGGGACCTCATGTCCCCCCTACATCAATGAATTGATCCTGAGCACATCCCTGTTAAGTAGGGAATTATCATCCCAAATTTTCAGTTGAGAAACTGTAAGCAAATCTCTTCATCTCACTGTGCCTACGTCACAGAAGGAGCCTGCAGCAGAGATGGGAACAGAACCAAGGTCTCTTAAGTTCTAGTCCAATGCTTTAGCCATCCTTCCTCAAAAGAAGGAAGCAAACAGCTCAGCTGGAGAAGAAAACCCCAGCCGGACTGGGACATCTACTGCAGGTAACCCCAAATTCCTCTCCGTGGAGTTGACCAGATTGGCTCCCACAGCAGAATGGATCTCCAGGAACACCAAGGGAGGCGGCAGGTCTACTTGTTCGAGCAGAGGTTTCAGAGTCAGGACTCCTGGGTTCTATCTCCCAGCTCTGCAAGGGCTTAATCTTGGGCAAGTCACTGGACTCCTCACTTGCTCACGTTGTGAGACTAGGGAACAGAATACCCAGCTTTATAAAGCCCTCCAGATTGTTTGGTCGAAGGCGCTGTATAAACGCAAAGGATCATACACAGCAGCCCAGGCTCATTTACCCACCGCAAACCATGCTGGACGGGATCACAGGGAGCATCCTGGTTGTAAAGGCAACAACAGCCGTGAATAACGTTAGTAGTTATCAGTACGGAGAAGATTAAGCTGGGATCAGTTCAGAAACCAGGGAGTTTTATGGAGCCCTGGAGACTGAGCAGGAGGGGGAAATGGCAAGGAAGAACCTGTCAATTAGAAACTGGTATTTCAAATGCAAAAGGCGATTACATTTAAGAGGCAGTGGGACGAGGTTATAGGATGGTGTCAGGCCTTGATAAAACAGTTAATAAACCAGATTTATCCCTGGTGTGGTTGTAGCCTCCACACAGCTAGACCAGGGATCAGTGTGGCCCACTCTGTATAATGCAGTTCCAACAAGAAGGGAAGCGGAGGGTGACCTGATTCTAGCCAGTAGGGAGCAGATCTGCTCAACTGTGTGTCACAGATGCTAGTAGCTGTTAGGGGGCTTATTCCTTCACCCACTTACTTCCCTGGTCCTTCTTGCATGAACAGAGAACAACAATACCTGAAGTCCAAAGGTGCAAACAATTCGATGTTTATTGGGGTAAACTTCCAGCAAACATGATTCCAGTTTCCTTCCTTAGTGTCCCCCTTCCCAGCTCTGACACCACAGAGCCTTACCTATGTCCCTGTTCTCATTCCCTCCCCCTTAGCAAAACATGATTCCAATTTCCCCATCCCATTCCCTGTTCCCATTCCCCCCCCTTACTTCCTGATTGACTGCAGACTATATAGTAAAACTTGAGTTCTGCTTAGCTATACTTTAACCAATCATTTTCCTAAAATTTAACTAACCAATCCTAACATATTGTAACATGATTATTTAACCAATTATATCCCACCATCTTAATTAGTTTACACCCAGAAAAATTAATTATACAACGGTCAGAAACAATCACAGAAGCAGACAGAGACTATACAGACAAACAATAGGGAAATGGGGACTACAATGATAGAACAACACAGAAATGAGGATTTCACATCCCAGCTATTGATAAGTGAGTTCTTACCAGACAGGATGCTATCAAACTAAGTTTCCTTTTACATTTTCTAGGCACTTCCCTTTCTCTGGAGGCAATGGGCATTATCAGGACAGGATTGTATTCCTAACAGCCCAATAGCACCTTATTTCAATGGGACTAGTTTGGAATGTGAGGATGTGACCGGTCGCTTCCCAGCTTATGGCTGCCTCTGCTGCTTAGCCAAAGGCCTTGGCCTAAGAACAGGGCCTCAGACTGTCACAGTAAGAGAAGGCCCTTACACCGGCAGACAGTGATTTTGATTCTCTCTTTTATACCTCTATAACTAGCTAAGTGATAAGAATACACCTAAATTCTTAGAGTATAGGCCTTTACAGACAGGCCCAAATATCTATATCCTAACAGTAGCCAGTGAACATACTCCTTAGAACAAGTGGTAGCGACTTGCGGTGAGATCCACAAAGGTATTTGGGCACCTAACTCCCATTGAAATCAATAGGGGTCAGGTACCTAAATACCTTTGTGAATCCCATGCCTGGACGGTCTGAGTTCTGTCCTCTTTCGCCACTGCTGGGAAGTTCCTAGTGGCCATGATGCACAAGGCGGTGCCAGATTTACTACACTAGATCGATGACTGGGTGGCGCAGGGGATTAATAATGGAATAGGAAGGCAAACCTCTCTAGGCCACTGATTTGAATCTACCCCAGCTCAGCTGGGGTCAGAGGCCACTTTACTGTATGAAGCGTGTTGGTGAGTCATAGTCCAGTTCCTAGTGAACAGGATCTCACAAGCCAAAAGCCACACTTTTCACTGACTGCCCCGTAGGAGACAGTCTCAGCGGAGAAGCCAAGGACATGGGAAGCCGCTACCCTCTCACCTCTACAGACGAGGCCCACGCACATGGTGGGGCAGGGTATGGGGAAGCTTGCCCTGCCACCGTTGTGCTGTGACCGGATGGAGAACTTCATTCACCAGGGTGGCCACTATGATCCGGAGCCCCAAAGTGAGAGGAAGTGAATCTCACCCAGGCGCCCACACCCCACAGGGAGAGTGCAGCAGCAGTAACCCTCTGAGGGCTGGTCTACACTTAGTAGAGCTGTGCCACCGTAGCGCTTTAATGAAGACACTACAACACGGACAGCAAGCGTCTCCCATCGGTGTGGTTAACCCACCTCCAGGAGAGGCGGGAGATGCTCTCCTGTCAACGTAGCACTGTCTACACCAGGGGTTAGGTCGGTATAACTGTCACTCGGGGGGGTGGATATTTCCAACTCAAAGCATTTAGGTGGGGGGGTGGTAGTGGAGGGAGGGGAAAATCTAGGCCCACAAGGAAAACAGGATGCTGCTCCCAGTTAAACAGACTGTCAGCGACCAGAAACAAAAGATGGAATCTAGCCCGAGCTGGGAAGGACATGGACTTATGAGAAGAAGCTGGCAGAGGAAATGTAACTAACACCTGATGTGAGCAGTCAATGGGACACAGACTGAGGCACCACCTCCTAAGGGACAGGAGAAAACTGTTAGCCAATGAGAGTGGCCTGGTTGAAATCCAAGAGAGGGATTGGAGGGACCGTGATGGGTTATGTTCAAAGAGCAGCTGATGTTACACCCCATGGAAGGCAATAGCAGGGAGAGAGGCTAGTCCATGCTGGGTCCATAGGTAATGATAGTACCTGGCTCTTCTATCGCCCCTTCCAGCTGAGGGTCTCAACCAACTTTAGAAGCGTTAATTAGGCCTCACCACGCACCTGTACAGTGTAGCCCTGTCATTTCCTCCTTTAACAGAGAGGGGAAACTGAGGCACAGCGAGGCAGTGACTTGGCCAAGGCCCACAGAGTGAATCAGAGGTGGAGCTGGGAATAGCTATGAAAGGCCCCATGGTGATGGTGCTAAAGGAGAGTGCTAAAGGAGTTGGCGGATGTGATTGCAGAGCCATTGGCCATTATCTTTGAAAACTCATGGAGATCGGGGGAGATCCCAGATGACTGGAGAAAGGCTAATGTAGTGCCCATCTTTAAAAAAGGGAAGGAGGAGGATCCTGGGAACTACAGGCCAGTCAGCCTCACCTCAGTCCCTGGAAAAATCATGGAGCAGGTCCTCAAGGAATCAATTCTGAAGCACTTAGAGGAGAGGAAAGTGATCAGGAACAGTCAGCATGGATTCACCAAGGGCAAGTCATGCCTGACTAATCTAATTGCCTTCTATGACGAGATAACTGGCTCTGTGGATGAAGGGAAAGCAGTGGACGTGTTGTTCCTTGACTTTAGCAAAGTTTTTGACACGGTCTCCCACAGTATTCTTGCCAGCAAGTTAAAGAAGTATGGGCTGGATGAATGGACTATAAGGTGGATAGAAAGCTGGCTAGATTGTCGGGCTCAATGGGTAGTGATCAATGGCTCCATGTCTAGTTGGCAGCCGGTATCAAGTGGAGTGCCCCAGGGGTTGGTCCTGGGGTCGGTTTTGTTCAATATCTTCAGGATGGAGGATGGTGTGGATTGCACCCTCAGCAAGTTTGCAGATGACACTAAACTGGGAGGAGTGGTAGATACACTGGAGGGTAGGGATAGGATACAGAGGGACCTAGACAAATTGGAGGATTGGGCCAAAAGAAATCTGATGAGGTTCAACAAGGACAAGTGCAGAGTCTGCACTTAGGACGGAAGAATCCTATGCACGGCTACAGACTAGGGACCGAATGGCTCGGCAGCAGTTCTGCGGAAAAGGACCTAGGGGTTACAGTGGACGAGAAGCTGGCTATGAGTCAACAGTGTGCCCTTGTTGCCAAGAAGGCCAATGGCATTTTGGGATGTATAAGTAGGGGCATAGGGAGCAGATCGAGGGACGTGATCGTCCCCCTCTATTTGACATTGGTGAGGCCTCATCTGGAGTACTGTGTCCAGTTTTGGGCCCCACACTACAAGAAGGATGTGGAAAAATTGGAAAGAGTCCAGCGGAGGGCAACAAAAATGATTAGGGGTCTGGAACACATGAGTTATGAGGAGAGGCTGAGGGAACTGGGGATGTTTAGTCTTCAGAAGAGAAGAATGAGGGGGGATTTGATAGCTGCTTTCAACTACCTGAAAGGGGGTTCCAAAGAGGATGGCTCTAGACTGTTCTCAGTGGTAGCAGATGACAGAACAAGGAGTAAGAGTCTCAAGTTGCAGTGGGGGGGATTTAGGTTGGATATTAGGAAAAACTTTTTCACTAGGAGGGTGGTGAAACACTGGAATGCGTTACCTAGGAAGGTGGTGGAATCTCCTTCCCCAGAAGTTTTTAAGGTCAGGCTTGACAAAGCCCTGTCTGGGATGATTTAGTTGGGGATTGGTCCTGCTTTGAGCAGGGGGTTGGACTAGATGACCTCCTGAGATCCCTTCCAACCCTGATATTCTATGATTCTATGGTGGTGGTAATTGCTGAAGGATGGGCAGAGGTAGAGGGTGGGTTATTCAGAAAAGCCTAAGCAGGCAAGGTGACTAACCCCCATAGAAACCAATGGGAGTTAGGCATCTTGGAGGATCTTGGCCTAAGTGGTTGTTAGTAATGAACAATTATAACAATAATAAAAAGCAGCAGTCCGCAATAATACACCCCATTGGCTTGGATGCTTTCATTTAAGGAAACTGATGTTGCTTTCCACGGGCAGTTTTCAATTATATAATGGCTTACGGAAAATACTGTGATATAATTATGTCAGCATTGTAATGTTATGGAAAAAGCTGTAATGTGATTATGTATGCAGGGCATTCTTATAGAAAAGAGTAACAAAAGTGCACACAGCCCCACGGCTAGCTGGCCCTCCAGCCCGTCTGGCTGGCTGGCTGTTGGCAGATGTTCCGGAATTTTTTGTTTTTTTTGTTTTGTCTTTTTTGTTTTTCATTTTTTTCCACGTTTCGGGGTAAACGTTATGAGGTGGGAGGAAGGAGAAACCCCTGGCCATGGAACAGCACTGGAAGTCAAGACACTGCCTGGGTTCCATTCCTAGCCCTGTCCCTCAGTTTCCTCATCTGTAAAATAGGGACAATGATCCTTATCCACCTCGCCGGGGGTAGATAATGAAGCTAAGTTAACTATGGATTGAAAGTGCGCTGAGATCAAGGAAAGGAGCATACTATAGAATGGTAAATGAAGTGTCAGACTCTAGCTAGTGGTGAGAAAGCCCTGTAGCGCCCCCCCCCCCGAACCAAACAATGGAAGCAGCTACTGTCCTCCTGGCCACCAGGGTATGTCTACACAGCGACTAGATACCTGTGGCTGGCCCATGCCAGCCAACACACAGCTTGTGGGGCTCGGGCTGTGGGGCTGTTTCATTGCTATGTAGATGTCTGGGCTCAGGCTGGTGTCCAGGCTCTAGGACCCTGCAAGGTGGGAGGTCCCAGAGCTTGGACTGCAGCCCGAACCCAGATGTCTACACAACAATGAAACAGCCCCACGAGTCTGAGTTGGGCCAGTGGCAGGTGTCTAGTTGCTGTGTAGACATATCCCCAGAGTCCAGGCCCTTAAGGGCTCATCTCCACTGCATCTAGGAGCAAACCACCCAGCCCAGGTAGACAGACTTGTGCTAGCTTGAAAAACAGCAGTATGGATGTGGCTTCTCCAGTGGAGACTGGGACTAACCCCCAGGGCTATCACTCACCCAACCCCCTAGGCTTGAGGTCAGGTGGCTAGCCCAAGCTTCTGCCAAGCCACAACATCACCAGCGCTATTGTTAGTGGCCTGGCGCGAGCCCTGCTAGCACACCTCTGTTCACCTGGGCTGGGAGACCTACCCGCAGGGTGAATTTCGTGGAACGGGGGAGTTCTTGTTTTTCAAAAAGAGTAGGAGATGTTCTCGTCCAGCAGGACAGGGAGACTTGGTGCGGCCAGGGCAGGACTCTGCATCCACTGCAGGAGCTGCCTGAGGCGTGCAAGGACCATGGTGAGGGCAGGGCTGCCATGCACATAACCATGAGGCCTGTGTCCTTTGGCCATACCATTGGTGCTCCTCCACAATTTCTATTGTGGAGGCCTGGAAGAGCAGTGTTACCAGGACTTTCCTGGGGATTTAGGATGGGGGACTGACGCTGTCTGCCCTGCACTGTAGTCACACGGACTTGCCAGATCAGTCCAGCGGTCCATCTAGGTTAGCCTCCCAAAGTGGGAAGTTCCTACCCTACAGGGGACTTTCTTCTTAACCCCTTATCCCTGGAAGCAGGAACATTAATAGCTCCTCCAAAAATTTTTTGTTTGCTTGCCTTTTAAACCTCTTGAATGTAGCTGTGGGCATTCTCATTATCCCTCCCAATGCCTAGGCCTTTTTTTTTTTTAAATCCTGCTAAGCTCTTGGCCTCATGCTTTACTGTGGCAGTGAGTTCCACAGGCTAGCTCTGCACTGTGTAAAACAGCATTTCCTTTTCTCTGTTTTAAAGTTTGCAGCCTTTCGATGTCACTGAATAAAAAGAAGCCCCCCTAAACTACCTTTCTATCCCATTAGCGAGACAAGGTGGCTGAGGGAATATTTTTTATTGGACCAACTACTGTTGGTGAGAGCGACAAGCTTTCGAGCCACACAGAGCTCTTCCTCAGGTCTGGGAAACGTACTCAGGGTGTCACAGCTAAACAAGGTGGAACAGATTGTTTAGCATAAGTAGTTAACACATATTTCAAGGGACCATTCAAGGTTGAAGTTGTCTGTTAACATTTCTCCAGTTATAGGGGGGAAAGGAAAAGAAAAAGCTGAGGAGAGAATTTTAGGCTATGTCTACACTATGCAGCTTTTAGCGACACGGCTGTCTCGCCTCAGCCATGCCACTAAAAGGCACGCAGTGTAGCCACTGTTTGTCGTCAGGCGAGAGTTCTCCTGCCAAGAAAAACTTCCACCCCCAACGAGCGGAGTTAGAGTTGTTGGCAGCCAACAAAGCGCTGTTCACACTGGCACTTGTCAACAAAACTGTTTTCTTTTGCGGGTGTGTGTGTGTGTCTTTCAGAGATCTTAAAAAAAACAAAAAAAAAAACCCCACTTTTGTCTTTCACTTGCCCGTGTAGTGGGTTATAGATTGTAGTAATAAGCCATATCCTATCACTATTTCACATACTTTTATCATGTTGCCTCTTATCCATCTGCTCTCTAAACAGTTCCAACTTTTCCATCTCTGCCCACACGGAAATTTCTTTAGGCCTCTCATCATTTTCAGATTCATAATCTCCTTTAATAATTTCCCTTAAGCTATTTATGCCTCGTTCCTTGTTGATTTCCACGTCCCTCTGAATATTGCATGTGCTACCCTTCCCTAAGGACCCATGCTTAACAGAAAGCAAATTCTTTGCAAACCTTTCTGGAGCTGCTAAATGGTACCTTTTCTCTTCACTGGCATTATTATATCTGTGCAATTACCACAGATAAGATTTTCAAGCACACTTAAGTGTTATCCACAAAGTTATTATCTGGAAACTGCCAATGATTAAATCTTGGCAGTACGTGCATCTCCAGGGGTCACGATTAGAAAACGAAAGTGGAGTCTCTTCTTTTGAATGTGGCACATTGTCAGAGATTCAACAGATTTCCAGCGTCACAGCTCTGAAGCGGTCTGACAACATGAGCTGAGATGCATGGGATTCATTCCCATCTCCCCTCGGAATGGGATGGTCTATCAGGCAGAAGCATAATTTAGCCTGTGGGGAGCTATGGAGCAAAAAACTGGCTTCAGCCTCTAGTTTGCTATGGAGAGGCTGGAAGAGATTATTATTGTTAATTTATATAGTGTGTGACAAAGTTCCTCCTCTGCCTTGGGGGGTCCTGCGCTTATTGGCGGATTTTCTCGCCTCAGAAGTTCACGGCAGCCCTCAGTTTGGCTACTTTCGTGGCTCAAATCTGCCGTTCACTCAGTTAGCCTCATCACTGGCCAGCCTGGGGAAAAGGAAGAAGAACAACCCCCGCAGTCTCTACTGATCCACCTAGTGGATCAGGGAACAGGCCAGAGACCTTCCCCTCTGGTGGAACCCACAGTCCAGTTCAACTCCTCTGGTATCAAGTAGGGAGTTGCGGGGATGGAGGTTTGGGGGGAACTTGGGCCCGCCCTCTACTCTGGGTTCCAGCCCAGCGCCCTATGGATTGCAGCTGTCTACAGTGGTTTCTGGAACAGCTGCGTGACAGCTAAAACTCCCAGCGCTACTTCCCCATTGCCTCCTCCCAACACCTTCTTTATCCTCACCATAGGACCTTCCTCCTGATGTCTGATAATGCTTGTACTTCTTAGTCTTCCAGTCGTACGCCTTCTCACTCTCAGCTTCTTGCACCTCTTGCTCCCAGCTCCTCGCATGCACACCAAAAACTGAAGTGAGCTCCTTTTTAAAACCCAGGTGTCCTGATTAGCCTGCCTGTCTTAATTGTTTCCAGAAAGTTCCTGATTGTTCTGGAACCTTCCCTGTTACCTTACCCAGGAAAAAGGGACCTACTTAACCTGGGGCTTCTATCACTTTCCTGTAGCCATCTGGCCTGATCCTGTCACAAGTGCCACAGACATGTATGGGGCTTCTCAGTGAAACATAGGGCCAGACTGTAATCCCAGTTAAAGTGGTGTAGATCCAGAGTGACTCCATTGACGTCAGTGGAGTCACTCTGGATTTACCAACTGTGTAAATGAGGTCAGAATTTGACCCGTGATCTCTGCCTCAAAGACTTTACAATCCAAGGGCCAGATTCTTACCCCAGTTACATCACTGAGTGTTGTGGAGTTACCTTAGATGCATCCAATGAAGTGAGCTGTAGCTCACGAAAGCTTATGCTCAAATAAATTGGTTAGTCTCTAAGGTGCCACAAGTACTCCTTTTCTTAGTGCAAATGAGATCAGGATCTGATTCTAGCCAGAGACGGTGACGAGATTAGTTATTATTACAGACCCCAAGGGGTAGGAGTGACCCTAATACCTAAACAGTAGTTCCTTGCGCTCAAACGCGAGAACAATAAAAGCCCTGACAAGAAAGAAATCCAGACAAAAAGGGGTCCTCCTCTCCAATGTATTCTGGGGGTGTCTTTTGTTTCCTTCCTCTGCCACGGCTGGAGATGGGACATTGGGCAGGGAGGGCCAGGACTCTCAGGTGGCACTTAACATTCTCTCTCTCTCTCAGGTGCTTGGTGGCTGGTTCTTGTTCATGTGCTCAGGGTCTGACTGATTGCTCTATGGGGGGTTGGACAGGAATTCCCCCCTTTTTAGGCTATGTCTACACTATGCAGCTTTTAGCGACACGGCTGTCTCGCCTCAGCCATGCCACTAAAAGGCACGCAGTGTAGCCACTGTTTGTCGTCAGGCGAGAGTTCTCCTGCCAACAAAAACTTCCACCCCCAACGAGCGGAGTTAGAGTTGTTGGGAGCCAACAAAGCGCTGTTCACACTGGCACTTGTCAACAAAACTTTTCTTTTGCGCCCCCAGCTCAGATACGTGAAACTCCCGCAAGGTTCCTGCCATTCTCTGCAGCGTGGGGGTGTGGGTCACTTGCCAGGATTATCTGGGTATAGCTCACATAATCTTTTCCCTGCCACTGTGGGGACCTCGGGCACTGGTGCACCTTGGTGCCCCTGTTCTCTGCCTGAGGCACTGTAGTGGTCCCTCACTCAAGTACAGAGGGAGGCCACTCCGCCTCACTACTTACAGGTGAAAAGCTCCACCCCACCCAAGTGGGGAAAAGCACAACATCCTTTAGCCCACAGCCACCTGGCTGGGGCAGACAACAACAGTCTCTAGAGGGGCTCTGGCCCCCTGGGCAGAACACAGCCACAAACAGTCTGTAGCTGCGGCTGCCTAGCTGGGGCAGACTACAAGCAGCATGCAAGCTTTCTGGCCTAGGGGTGAATAGGCTGCCATCCCAGGGGTGGGGTTGGTGGCAGGAGGACCCAGGCCCACCCTACACCAACAGGTTCCAGCCCAGGGAATCTGGCTGCAGCCCACTGACTCACACTCCAGACTCTGGGTGTACAGTCCCGTGGTCCAAAGAGTCTCTGTCTCCTTAGGACGCTGGGCTGCTGGTAGCTCCTCAGGGTCCTCGTCTGCCTCCCCTGACAGCAAGGCATTGGTCCACTCAGGGGCTGGGCCGGGCTCTTGCAGAGCCATCTGCTCCCTAGAAGAGACATCCGCTCTCTCCCATGAATCAGCCGCAACTGAGCTCCAGGGCTCTCCTTTTCTACTTCCTGTCCCACCCTGGTACTGGGGGGGAGGAGAAAGAGTGAGTATTTGGCTCCGCCCACCCAGGGGAGTGTAGTGGACTCTTCCCACTCCAGTGCGGAGGGAGGCCACTCCGCCTCGCTACAGGCATGAAATAGTCTCATCCCCTGTGGGCTGTAATACTTGGTCTAATTTCAGTTGTTGGGTTTAGTGTGCGGGTGGGCTGTGATACACAGGTCAGACTGGATGATCTGGTGGGCTCTTCCGCCTTAAATTTTATCACCCTAGGACTGTAAAAGGGGATCACAGCCAGGGCAGGATTAAAGCAATCCAGGCCACTAGACACACCGTGACACAGGGCACCTATGCCCCCAACTTTGTGGTGGCAGGGGGCTCCGTGCCCTTCCTGAAAAGCAGGAGCAGCAGTGTGGGGTCAGCATGGGCCCCATCTTCCCACCTTAGGGGCAGGGCTGACTGCAGGGTCACCCCAGCTGCTGGGGTGGACCTGGGATGAGTGATCTGTGTCCACTGCAGCCTCCTCGTGCTACACACAGAGCCCTCTGCTGGAGTGGTGTTGGCAGGGCCCCTGAGCACTGGGTGTTGAAGTTATCACCGTAATGAGATGCATGGGTCAATCACTCTCCTCAAAGCTCTTGTTATAGGCTCTCTGAAGACTCAGGCAGCTATCGCTGCTTTGGTTACACTTGGGCCATAGTTTCAAGCTTTTCTTTGCAACTATCAGGGCTAGAAACTGACTTTCGTTAAGAAAAAATGAAATCCTACAGTCTGATATAATCAAAATGACTTCAGGAGCTGATGCCCTAGGCCTGGGATTACGATGTCTATGCTTTAATCCACCCTTAGTCATGCTGTCTTGTTTAGTGTTTTAGTTTAATGTAACTTGAATTTAAATAAACATGAACAAGAACAGGCTTCAGGGCTCTAGAATAGCTTCAGTTGGACCTTGGTTGGAGATGATCACTTTCTGTAATATTGATAGATCACGTCTGCTTTCCACTCCTTGTCCTGGTTACATAATGTTCTCATGTAAATTTTATAAGAGAAAATACAAAATTGCCTATGCATAAAAAATGACTCACTGGAAAACTGATCACATTGAACTTAACTATGTTTTGATCCACAGCCAAACTGCTTCATTTATTTGAAGTGTAAATTATTCCTTTATCTAACGCCCAGTTCACAGGGAGTTCAAGGCCATTTGCTTTTAATGGGTCTCTAATCAGAAAGTTTTACAAAGTAGTGGGGAGGTGGGGGGCGAGTAGAGAAAGCATTTGGGAGGAACTTGAAATCCTCTTCTGTCAATTTATAGATGCAAGGTTTCTAATCCCCACACCCCCACCTCGGTTCACCCACGCCAACTCCTCTGCATTGCTGGAGGGCACTTCTCAGAGTTGTTTTCTCTGGTGAATTCTCTTTTGAATGTTGTTACAATTTCAGACAAAGAATGTGTACTATTTAGAAACTCTTAAAGTCATCTCTCCCTCACCCTAACCTCATTCCTGGCAGCGTTTGTCCTTGTGATCCAGACTGAAATCTTTAATGCAACGAGGGGGTTTATATTACAGTAGTACAAGACTCCTAAGGCTGCAGTGTGATGGTTCTTGGGTATCCAGGACAGGGAGTTACCTGGTTACCCCCTGCCTCTAGATAGAGGGAATCTTGCTTGAGGGTAGAAAGTTGGCTAGATTGTCGGGCTCAACGGGTAGTGATCAATGGCTCCATGTGTAGCTGGCAGCTGGTATCTAGCGGAGCGCCCCAAGGGTCGGTCCTGGGGCCGGTTTTGTTCAATATCTTCATAAATGATCTGGAGGATGGTGTGGATTGCACCCTCAGCAAGTTTGCAGAGGACACTAAACTGGGAGGAGTGGTAGATAAGCTGGAGGGTAGGGAGAGGATACAGAGGGACCTAGACAAATTAGAGGATTGGGCCAAAAGAAATCTGATGAGGTTCAACACTGACAAGTGCAGAGTCCTGCACTTAGGACGGAAGAATCCCATGCACGGCTACAGACTAGGGACCGAATGGCTCGGCAGCAGTTCTGCAGAGAAGGACCTAGGGATGACAGTGGACGAGAAGCTGGGTGTGAGTCAACAGTGTGCCCTTGTTGCCAAGAAGGCCAATGGCATTTTGGGATGTATAAGTAGGGGCATTGCCAGCAGATCGAGGGACGTGATCGTTCCCTTCTATTTGACACTGGTGAGGCCTCATCTGAAGTACTGTGTCCAGTTTTGGGCCCCACACTACAAGAAGGATGTGGATAAATTGGAGAGAGTGCAGCAAAGGGCAACAAAAATGATTAGGGGACTGGAACACATGACTTATGAGGAGAGGCTGAGGGAACCGGGATTGTTTAGTCTACGGAAGAGAAGAATGAGGGGGGTTTTGATAGCTGCTTTTAACTACCTGAAAGGTGGATCCAAAGAGGATGGCTCTAGACTGTTCTCAGTGGTAGCTGATGACAGAACGAGGAGTAATGGTCTCAAGTTGCAGTGGCGGAGGTTTAGGTTGGATATTAGGAAAAACTTTTTCACTAGGACGGTGGTGAAACACTGGAATGCGTTACCTAGGGAGGTGGTGGAATCCCCTTCCTTAGAAGTTTTTAAGGTCAGGCTTGACAAAGCCCTGGCTGGGATGATTTAGTTGGGATTGGTCCTGCTCTGGGCAGGGGAGATGGCCTCCAGAGGTCCCTTCCAACTCTGTTATTCTATGAACTGGATGTCATCTCCCTAACACCACCAGCCACTCAAGCACCCCCTTCCGGACTATGCCAACTCTTGCTTTGCCTTGCAGGTTAACAAGAGGAGCACCCCAGTCCCTGAGTGCCTAGTGATATCCAGCCCCTGACACTTGTTTAAAGAAAACAAAACCTAGATCCAAACTTCACAGGTGTTTGAAATCCAAACTCCCAACCAAAGCAGGGAGTTAAGCCCAAATCCTAGGCTAATCCCCTTAGCTCTGGGCAATCCTTTCTCTCTAACGGGGGAGAGATCAAACACAGAAAAGAGCACCCATTTTTACATTGGCTTATGGAAGTGTGGGAATATACTGAAGGTTAGGAAGATATTGATAACTTTCATATCAGAGCACAAGTGTAAATTCTGTCCCCAAGTACTTCTGGGAAAATAAACAGTTAAATAATGGAGAGCACACAACTAGTACTCAGAAAGCAATGCCTGAACTTAGTCTGAGGACAGGTCTCATGAAAGATACAAATGAGACACTTTTACATAGGAGATAGTCAAATAATAAATCATAAACAAACTCAGGCATTTCTAAGGCACCAATCACTGTGATTTCTAAGTGCTGGAGAACTGACTCATTGACTCTAAGTGTATTTCTCTAGGAAACAGATGGAGATATTCCAATAATAAATGTACCTATCTCCAAAGGGGGAAAAAAATCTCATTTACATTAACAGTACCTGGGTGGAGATCAAATGAATAAAGCCAAGAACAGAATCATATAAAGAGTTTAAGTCAGACTTAGACTGGACCCTTATATACTTAGTACTGGGGACAGTGTAAGAATCAAACTATTAGAGGATGCTACCCATGATTATACAAGGTTGTAGAAAAATTGCATATGCTGTTTCCCCAAGTAACACAATGAAGTCACACTATTACACTCTTCACTCTCACCCCTTTGAGGCATTAAAAAGTCCAAAGATAAAAGGGAACCAACAACTCAAAACAGAGTCATCCATTATGTGTGGGAGCCATCCTACTCTTCAAACAACCTATCCCTTGGTTGGTCTCCAAGGGTCCAGTCATCCCATCCATTGAGAGGCTCATCCAACCAGCAAGCTGTCTCAGTCTCTCTGCTGCAATCAGGCCTCTCTCCCAGGAGAAGCAGAGCTCTGCCCTCCCTTCTAGCTAGTCCCCAACTCAGCTGAGCCTTCTCCACACCTGATATCTGCTGCAGGTGTACTGGGGCGGGGCTAACAGGGTCCACAGGCCCTCATTAACCCCCTCCCTGTCACACTCCTGGGCAGGGACGGACACCAAGGACTCACTGAACCAGAAAGTCCAAACTCCTTTCAAGAATGAGCCCCTCCACATCAGGCTTAACTTACCTTGGCAAAGCAGCGTGGGGAAGCTTGCACCATAGTTACCTGTTGGTGGAGAGGCAGAAGAATTCACACTGTAGGGCTGAGCGTGCAGCGCTTGCCTCCAGCAGTGAATTCCGTGTTAAGAGAAAAAGAGAGGGACAGATTCTTGGTTGTTGTAAACTGACTTTAATAGAGTGATGCTGGCCCAGAGTCTTAACACCTAAACCCCCTCCCTGAACTAAGGACTTTTGTTTACACTGAGTGCAAACAACTGGGTTGTCCAAGGGCAGTTTTGAGATGAACAATTCATTTGTTTTCATTATATTTTTAAAATTATGTGCCTGCTTTCTTTTTGATCTTGCTGCAACAGATGGATTCTTGCAGGACCCCCTCTCTCAGCAATGAGTAGAATAATCAAGGTTAGAGAGACCAGGACAGGAGTTCCACCAGCCCCAAGCACTCATTTTGGAAGCTTTAAAGAAGAGGAACATGGTGAGAGAATTGGATTTCATGTCATGCCCCGAATTCGCTAGCTGGAGAAATGAGTGTACACAGTCCCACCTGTCACGGTGTGAGACTCACCCCTGCGGCGCCTCCTGCTGGTCTCTCAGAATCATAGAATCATAGAATATCAGGGTTGGAAGGGACCCCAGAAGGTCATCTAGTCCAACCCCCTGCTCGAAGCAGGACCAATTCCCAGTTAAATCATCCCAGCCAGGGCTTTGTCAAGCCTGACCTTAAAAACCTCTAAGGAAGGAGATTCTACCACCTCCCTCGGTAACGCATTGCAGTGTTTCACCACCCTCTTAGTGAAAAAGTTTTTCCTAATATCCAATCTAAACCTCCCCCACTGCAACTTGAGACCATTACTCCTCGTTCTGTCATCTGCTACCACTGAGAACAGTCTAGAGCCATCCTCTTTGGAACCCCCTTTCAGGTAGTTGAAAGCAGCTATCAAATCCCCCCTCATTCTTCTCTTCTGCAGACTAAACAATCCCAGTTCCCTCAGCCTCTCCTCATAAGTCATGTGTTCTAGACGCCTAATCATTTTTGTTGCCCTTCGCTGGACTCTCTCCAATTTATCCACATCCTTCTTGTAGTGTGGGGCCCAAAACTGGACACAGTACTCCAGATGAGGCCTCACCAATGTCGAATAGAGGGGAATGATCACGTCCCTCGATCTGCTCGCTATACCCCTACTTATACATCCCAAAATGCCATTGGCCTTCTTGGCAACAAGGGCACACTGCTGACTCATATCCAGCTTCTCGTCCACTGTCACCCATAGGTCCTTTTCTGCAGAACTGCTGCCGAGCCATTCGGCCCCTAGTCTGTAGCGGTGCATTGGATTCTTCCGTCCTAAGTGCAGGACCCTACACTTATCCTTATTGAACCTCATCAGATTTCTTTTGGCCCAATCCTCCAATTTGTCTAGGTCCTTCTGTATCCTATCCCTCCCCTCCAGCGTATCTACCACTCCTCCCAGTTTAGTATCATCCGCAAATTTGCTGAGAGTGCAATCCACACCATCCTCCAGATCATTTATGAAGATATTGAACAAAACCGGCCCCAGGACCAACCCCTGGGGCACTCCACTTGACACTGGTTGCCAACTAGACATGGAGCCATTGATGACTACCCGTTGAGCCCGACAATCTAGCCAGCTTTCTACCCACCTTATAGTGCATTCATCCAGCCCATACTTCCTTAACTTGCTGACAAGAATACTGTGGGAGACCGTGTCAAAAGCTTTGCTAAAGTCAAGAAACAATACATCCACTGCTTTCCCTTCATCCACAGAACCAGTAATCTCATCATAAAAGACGATTAGATTAGTCAGGCATGACCTTCCCTTGGTGAATCCATGCTGGCTGTTCCTGATCACTTTCCTCTCATGCAAGTGCTTCAGGATTGATTCTTTGAGGACCTGCTCCATGATTTTTCCAGGGACTGAGGTGAGGCTGACTGGCCTGTAGTTCCCAGGATCCTCCTTCTTCCCTTTTTTAAAGATTGGCACTACA